>NC_136070.1:796811578-797503392 GCF_964261635.1 Lissotriton helveticus | reverse complement strand
TCATGTATTAGGCTTTTTCTGACGAACAATTCTCCCTTAACATGAATAGTGGATGTATTACGGTACTCATGCACGTTGACTAGGCATAGTCAGACAGGAGTACCAGTTGCTACCGAATTCACTTAAACCCATTCAGGCTTAATAATATTGAGTGCATATATGTGCAGTGAGAAATGGTTTTAAGAAACCCTAACGTCTCCCTTGCTTCAAATGAGACGTTAGTGGTTGTTAAAACCATTTGTGCGACTTCCCACGACCACATCTCTCACCAGCACCGCCTCTTGGTTTGGGCGCGCGTATATGGAAAGCGCAGATAGCAGGAATCAGTTTCGATCAAATAAATCTATACCTACTCAAATTTACTTACTTTTTTATATATTTGGCCATCGATATTCTAGTAGTACGATATTCTAAAGTCTCTATTCAGTTGGAGCATCTGTAGACAACGGTCAGACAAGGGTGCTTAATTTAAGCAGGTGTTTCCGGTGCTCAGCAGCGCCACTTAATCAGCAACACCGGCGCTTATAGCACTAGTTAAGGACAGACTAATTTGGTAGCCAAGGGGAGAATAAGGGGCATATTATCAAGCATGGCGTTATAATTAGCGCCGCTTTAGTGGCAGAAAACGGCGATAATGGGCTTGATAATATGCCGTAGAGAATTCCCATAGAAGCCCATGTTCACACCAGAACATGGGCTTCTATGGGAATTCATAAGGGCATACTATCAAGCCCATTATCACCGCTTTAGCAGCAGTTTTCTGCCTCTAAAGCTGTGATAATTATAACGCCGTTCCCTTGATAATATGCCCCTAAGTGATTTGCCCAGAATCACAGGATGTTGAGCCACGCTGAACCTCGAAATCGGTGGTGCTGGCAATTATGCCACATCCTCTCCCCCAAAAAAGTGCTGGGGCTCTTGTAAGGTGGCAGCTTGCACCAGCCCATTTCTCCTCACTGCAGCAAGCCCTAGCTGGAAGCATAGAGTGAACGTGTATGGGGCAGAAGCCATAGGCAGAGAGGAAGGGAGAACTTATCCTTTATGGGAGATGCCGGTTGCTCACAGTCTGGACTGAGGCAACACTGACTGGAACTTCTGGTGAGTGCCCAGAGGGACAGCAGAAGCTGTTGGCATTGAGAGGAGTCTCACAAAGCACTTTGCCTACTTAGGATGCTTGTGACAACTGCATGTTTGGGCCAGTTACACAACATAAGAATTGAGGTCAATGTATACAATATGCTCGAACACTTAATTTTGGCAGTAATCCCTATGAAAGGATGAAGGCCGAAGACACCCATTTATTTCATTCACATGGTCTGAGCAGAATCTCAATAGTGGACAAAGAGCATTTGGCATAATGGCCAGAGCTGCCAACTTTGGAGCTGGAGCACCAGGCTAGTCTCGACGTCCGCTCAACATCCTGTGGTTCTGAGCAAACCAATTAATCTCCTCGTTCCTACCAAAAAATGAATGTGTCCTTGTGTAATGTAACTGGTGCTCATGTAACCCCAAAATCTTCGGGTTGAGTTCGCACTATATAAAACTGGAAAAAAAACTGATTGAGACCATGAGAAGAAATATCTTCAGATCTGTGCCAAGATGGACACTGTGGGGGATATGTACAAGGAAGTGGAGGAGAGAGGCATTAACGCCTCTCTCCTCCACTTCTGAAACGCAAGGCTGCAATATATTTACAAGATTGTGGCGCAGCCTTGCGTTTCCCCCTGCGATGGCGCTAAGTTTAGCAACTTAGCGCCAACGCAGGCACCCTTGCACCATAGTGCAAGGGCGCCTGCATGCAGGGGAGGATTGTTCATGTGTAGGAAGGTGTCCCTTCCTGCTCATGAACAATCTTAGAAATACCATTCTGTCACTTTCATGTGTGCTGATTTATGCGCACACATGAAAGTGACAACATTGCATTTTTAAAAAGGTTTGTTTATGTACAGGAAGGGACACCATCCTGTACATAAATAAACAATGGCATTTTGCTTTTTCCATGTGCACAAGGCAGCACACGTGGAAAAAGCTAAGAGGATGAGACAGAATGCATTTCTCCTCGTTTCGCCATCTTCAGACCAGTTTTTACCTGACCTTAATTTTGGCGCTGCCTCCTATGTATGCCACCCTTGTACATAGGGTGCTGTGTCAAAATGAATGGGTATTGCAGTGGAACGCCCACCAGAGCACCTATTGCCCACCCTTTCACGCTAACCATAGCGTGAAAGGGGGTCTTATGTACAAGGCAGCGTTAAGCCATGTTGAGTGGCTTAACACTGCTTTGTACATTAGGCGCAGCCCCTATCGCCAGCACAACGTCATTATAGGTGACGTTGTGGTGGCAATAGGGACTTGTACATATGTTCCTGTATGTCTTACCGGAAATATTTTGGTGAACCTATTTGAGTAAGGTATCAAAACATTTTTATGATATTATTTGAAAATGATGTTACATTATAATGTGGTTACAGGCTTGGACAAGTTACATAGGATTAGGCTTTTATGCCTGTTTGATTTGCCCTGAAATAATCTGATTTGCCCAAAATTAATGATTTTCACCAAGTATTGCCTTTTGAATAAACCTTCGATAAATCTTTATTTGAATAAGTCAACGTGAGGGTTTGACTTTTTTCACTGACTTAGTTTGTATTCATTTTTCCTGGTAGTCATAAATATACTGTTAAGCCATTCATTTGTAAAGTGTTTAATTTGTTTGGGATTAATCATTTTCTCTGTGGCAATAATGACTAACATCCCAGTTACTCTTGCAAGGAAAAAGTTAAAAGATTGCTTAATCGCCATTTCATATGTTAATAATTCTTCGCTTGATTTTACGACCTCGTTTAACTATGCTGAAGGGATCTCAGTTTTTGTTATGGCAATGCATAACTTTAACATTAAAATTAACTGTGGCAATTACAGTTTCCTCACCCCTACTTCTCTTCACATGCACCAGTAAACACCAGTGTCTATGAGGTCAGACTCAGTTTGTTTTCAGGCCACACATTTTAAAAACATGAACAGCATGTGGGGTGCTTGTCAAAAACCTATATGGTCCTGGAATCTACAAATGTCTGACTTTAAGAAGTGCAATAGTAGGGCCGATATTACGCATTCAGAGGTCTTCCTCCAAAATTTGATATTTTGATGCAGGGGTTGAATTTTTGGTGCTTTCATGACTAATCAAAGATCAATAGGATTAAGTCATTCTGATAGTTTTGTGTATTTTGTGCATGTCTGTCAGATGTCATTTGAGGGGCCATGGAGCATGCATTTTCCTCTTTGTGAGTTACAAAGCAATGCAAACTGGTATTTGCGTTGGTTTGGAAGAAAAGGTAAGCTCTGCTTTGCATTCCTCTGCGTGTAGGGGGCATCCATGGGTGGTACATGGGCGCTCTTGCAACCACCAATGTGTTTTGATGCAAAGCACTATCTACTAACAAAAGGAAACAGAGTTTTGCACCAAAAGTGTATGCGATTTGAAAGCAGGTGTTCAAAAGGAGAAATGCTTTTATTTTTCCTAATTTTTCCTACTTTGCATGTGCGCTGCACTGTACTATGCACATTCAAAGGGCAGAAAGTTTTAAAGTTAGTCTAAGAGTAGTATTTTGCACTGGAAGGATACCCCTCAGTTCAAAACATATGCAAACCTCACACAGGCACATTTGCACACAGTGCAAAGGTGTGTGCATGCCGATCGGCAGCCTGGTTGTGTGCTGGCACTAAAGTGAGAGTAGGATAGTGCCATATCTCAGGGTGCTGCACTGAGTTGTGAGTCTGGTTTTTTGGAAATCTTGGCCTCAGTGGTACCAATGGTGAGCAGTGACAGGCTTCTTAGGAAAGTAGAGTGGGGTGCACAATCTCAGCACTCAACAACCACCCAGAAGCGCAATAACTGAATATACAAATCAGTGCTTCACTTTGATAAAAAACATACTTTATTCTACACACTTAGGGCCTGATTAAGACTATGGCAGTCCCAATACCGCCGTACCTGTGGTGGCGGTACGACCTCTGCTACCATGGCAGTCTGACTGCCCGATTATGAGTGGGGCGTTCAGACGGCCACAAGACTGTAGCAACCGCCAGGATCTTGGATCCAGCGCTGGAGGTGGTTGGGGAAGTGTTGGTCTATGGAGGCGGCGCTGATGCTAGCACCGTTGTGGTCATTACAACCTGCCTTTCGGCTGACTGTTTTATTGCGGGAAGGTTGGCGGAAAGGCATGGAAGGGGCCTTAAACAGGGCCCCAGGTTGATTTTGCACAGTTGGGACTGTTTATGGGGGCACATGTTTTGCCCCCGCTTGCAGTGTTGTGCATGCACTGTGTGCCATGCATGACATGATGCATGGCACACAGTGCACCAACGTGCAAGCGGTGGTGCCATAGCTGCAGCATGTGCTGCATGGTCTCTATGAGCCGAAGCATGCCGCGGCCATTTCACCGCCAACACAACACCACCAGCCTGGCAGTGTTGTAGTAATATGGCGGTCAGGGAGCCACCAGCTTTGCAGCATTGTCTTGACTGCAGCAATGACAGTCTGGCAGTCAGACTGCCAAACTCATAAACTGGCCCTTGATGCTCGAGTCACAAACTATATTTTGAAGTATGTAAAGTGATACTATAGTCGTATTACTTGCTTACTACAAAATACAATTCATAAACCTTCGATTTTAAATCCCCACCCCACCTCTCCCCTCTTTTCTCTGGGGATATCCTCACATATGTAAGATTACAAATCAGTAGTACATTTCTGAAGGACTAAGGGGAGTGGCTAGAAAAAGGGCCCTACATAGTAATAAATGATAGGCATTTAGAGAGGGTGGCGGAGGGGTGTGCTGATTGCTGACAAATTATTGAAGACCTAAATATCTTGCTACAGAAATATTGTGTCAAAAATATCGATGACAAAAATATTGTTTTCCTATACATATAATTGAGGCTCCTGTTTTCTATTTTTACGGATTTTTACAGATAAATACAGACAGAAAACAATGTGCTTTTTGTCTGCATTTATTTTTAAAAAGTGGATAAATACAGAAAATTGTTCTTTTAAGTGACTCTCCTTGCTGTATTTCATGAATTATAGACCAGCAGCTGAGCAGATGGACAGCATTGGAAATTAAAAAAACAGGATGGAATTTTTGTAAATAAAGGCATATGTCAACATACAATCATGGTATTCATGGAATTCATGGGA
This sequence comes from Lissotriton helveticus, assembly GCF_964261635.1. Lineage (NCBI taxonomy): Eukaryota > Metazoa > Chordata > Amphibia > Caudata > Salamandridae > Lissotriton > Lissotriton helveticus. The sequence goes on along the minus strand of NC_136070.1, from coordinate 797,498,192 downwards.
TAATGCTAGTATTTACCAGTGGATGCATTGGTATATAATATTTGGCAGCATAACCCCTTCGCTGCGGCGGCAATTCCGCCGCAGCGCTAAGGGGGTGGGGCGGCCGCACGGCGCTCGCGTACTTGTGATGGAACCGCTCCGTCACGAGACGCGGTTGCGCTGTGCTTATGACGGAGTGGTTCCGTCATGGCCCCGCCCGCTCTTAAGAACGTTCAGCGCAGGCGCGGAATCGCTGCCGCGCAGACGCTCCGAGCGCACCGTGTCTGATGACGGAGCGGTTCCGTCACCAGCAGGGATGGGGTTAAATAGCTAACAATAGGAACAAGCTCCCTCTGAACATCAGACGTTCCCCTACACTGCATGCTGATCCAGAGCTCCCCCTCCCAGCGCCTTGAGACCCTCGCGGGTGAGTAGAGCGCTTTACAACCCCTGATTGAACACACAACAGACATCATCTATCAGTTAAATAGATATGGAAATGCATAGTTTTACAACTTCATTTATACGCAAAGTACAAAATAAATATGGATAAATACAGCTAAAATGGACCACAAAAAAATATGGATACATACAGACGGAAATGGACAAAAACGAAATACCATGAAACTGGGAGCCCTACATATCGGGGTCGATTCCGATCCGGGAAAGTGCGCTCCGAATATCTGTACGGAGCGTATTTCACGTACAAATCGTACCCTGCAACGTCCCCCGTATGGACGGTCAAGTACGATCCTAACCCAAAGCACATACCGTACGATTCGTACCAAATTCTGTACGAAACAAAAATACAAATATTTTGCACCCGGTTCACGCGGTACGCGGCGTCCATACGTAAACAGGCAGCAGTTTCCGTCCCAGCAAGTACGATTCATCTATTCGACACTCCGTACGACCCTTTTTCTACGGGACCTGAAAACAGACGTAAAACCAGAGTCCAGCTCGAACCGCACCACGGTACGCGACATAGACGCCATGAACCCCATCGTCCGTGTTATCCCAGTCATGTCATGTACCCCTAGGACCTGGAGCACAGAAACCGACGACGGCGCAGACGGTGAGTACAACGTACCGCAACAACGGAAGTGTACATGTAAGGTGCGTCACACACTCGCGTATATCACCATTGCAATAGTGATGCGAGCCGCACCCACGCCATGAATGTTGTGGTACGGCGCGTCACACGCTCGCGTATATCACCATTGCAATAGTGATACGAGCCGCATGCACGCCATGAATGATGTGATACGGTGCGTCATACGCTCGCGTATATCACCATTGCAATAGTGATACGAGCCGCACACACGGCAGGAATGTTGGGGTACGGTGCGTCACATATGAGTAGTGGGTGGATAACATATGAGGGGTGGGTGCATATGACTCCCAGAAGTGGCCAGACATATGAGGGGTGGGTGCAGAGGACTCCCAGCAGTGCCAGACATATGTGGGGTGGGTGCAGAGGACTCCCAGCAGTGGCCAGACATATGAGGGGTGGGCGCAGAGGACTCCCAGCAGTGGCTAGGCCATGATGAGGGGTGGGTGCAGAGGACTCCCAGCAGTGCCCAGACATAAGAGGGGTGGGTGCATATGACTCGCAGCAGTGGCCAGACATATGAGGGGTGGGTGCAGAGGACTCCAAGCAGTGGCCAGACATATGAGGGGTGGGTGCAGAGGACTCCCAGCAGTGGCTAGACATATGAGGGGTGGGTGCAGAGGACTACCAGCAGTGCCCAACAGTATAGGGGTGGGTGCATATGACTCCCAGCAGTGGCCAGACATATGAGGGGTGGGTGCATATGACTCCCAGCAGTGGCCAGACATATGAGGGGTGGGTGCAAAGGACTCCCAGCAGTGCCCAACAGTATAGAGGTGGGTGCATATGACTCCCAGTAGTGGCCAGACATATGAGGGGTGGGTGCATATAACTCCCAGCAGTGGCCAGACATATGAGGGGTGGGTGCATATGACTCCCAGCAGTGGCCAGACATATGAGGGGTGAATGCATATGACTCCCATCAGTGCCCAGACATATGAGGGGTGGGTGCGGAGGACTCCCAGCAGTGGCCAGACATATGAGGGGTGGGTGCAGAGGACTCCCAGCAGTGCCCAACAGTATAGAGGTGGGTGCATATGACTCCCAGTAGTGGCCAGACATATGAGGGGTGGGTGCATATAACTCCCAGCAGTGGCCAGACATATGAGGGGTGGGTGCATATGACTCCCAGCAGTGGCCAGACATATGAGGGGTGAATGCATATGACTCCCATCAGTGCCCAGACATATGAGGGGTGGGTGCAGAGGACTCCCAGCAGTGGCCAGACATATGAGGGGTGGGTGCAGAGGACTCCCAGCAGTGCCCAACAGTATAGGGGTGGGTGCAGAGGACTCCCAGCAGTGACCAAACATAGGAGGGGTGGGTGCAGAGGACTCCCAGCAGTGCCCAACAGTATAGGGGTGGGTGCATATGACTCCCAGCAGTGGCCAGACATATGAGGGGTGGGTGCCTATGACTCCCAGCAGTGGCCAGATATATGAGGGGTGGGTGCAGAGGACTCCCAGCAGTGCCCAACAGTATAGGGGTGGGTGCAGAGGACTCCCAGCAGTGGCCAAACATAGTAGGGGTGGGCGCAGAGGACTCCCAGCAGTGGCCAGACATATGAGGGGTGGGTGCAGAGGACTACCAGCAGTGCCCAACAGTATATGGGTGGGTGCATATGACTCCCAGCAGTTGCCAGACATATGAGGGGTGAGTGCATATGACTCCCAGTAGTGGCCAGACATATGAGGGGTGCGTGCATATGACTCCCAGCAGTGGCCAGACATATGAGGGGTGGGTGCAGAGGACTCCCAGCAGTGCCGAACAGTATAGGGGTGGGTGCGGAGGACTCCCAGCAGTGGCCAGACATATGAGAGGTGGGTGCAGAGGACTCCTAGCAGTGGCCAGACATAGGAGGGGTGTGTGCAAAAGACTACCAGCAGTGCCCAACAGTATAGGGGTGGGTGCATATGACTTCCAGCAATGGCCAGACATATGAGGGGTGGGTGCATTTGACTCCCAGCAGTGGCCAGACATATGAGGGGTGGGTGCAAATGACTCCCAGCAGTGCCCAGACATATGAGGGGTGGGTGCAGAGGACTCCCAGCAGTGGCCAGATATATGAGGGGTGGGTGCAGAGGACTCCCAGCAGTGCCCAACAGTATAGGGGTGGGTGCATATGACTACCAGCAGTGGCCAGACATATGAGGGGTGGGTGCAGAGGACTCCCAGCAGTGGCCAGACATATGAGGGGTGGGTGCAGAGGACTCCCAGCAGTGCCCAGACATATGAGGGGTGGGTGCAGAGGACTCCCAGCAGTGCCCAACAGTATAGGGGTGGGGGCAGAGGACTCCCAGCAGTGCCCAGACATATGAGGGGTGGGTGCAGAGGACTCACAGCAGTGGTCAGACCTATGAGGTGTGGGTGCAGAGGACTCCCAGCAGTGGCCAGACATATGATGGGTGGGTGCAGAGGACTGCCAGCAGTGCCCAACAGTATAGGGGTGGGTGCAGAGGACTCCCAGCAGTGCCCAGACATAGGAGGGGTGTGTGCATATGACTCCCAGCAGTGCCCAGGCATATGAGGGGTGGGTTCAGAGGACTCCCAGCAGTGGCCAGACATATGAGGGGTGGGTGCAGAGGACTCCCAGCAGAGCCCAACAGTATAGGGGTGGGTGCATATGACTCCCAGCAGTGGCCAGACCTATGAGGTGTGGGTGCAGAGGACTCCCAGCAGTGGCCAGACATATGAGGGGTGGGTACAGAGGACTCCCAGCAGTGCCCAACAGTATAGGGGTGGGTGCAGAGGACTCCCAGCAGTGGCCAAACATAGGAGGGGTGGGTGCAGAGGACTCCCAGCAGTGCCCAACAGTATAGGGGTGGGTGCATATGACTCCCAGCAGTGGCCAGACATATGAGGGGTGGGTGCATATGACTCCCAGCAGTGGCCAGACATATGAGGGGTGGGTGCAGAGGACTCCCAGCAGTGCCCAACAGTATAGGGGTGGGTGCAGAGGACTCCCAGCAGTGGCCAAACATAGTAGGGGTGGGCGCAGAGGACTCCCAGCAGTGGCCAGACATATGAGGGGTGGGTGCAGAGGACTACCAGCAGTGCCCAACAGTATAGGGGTGGGTGCATATGACTCCCAGCAGTTGCCAGACATATGAGGGGTGAGTGCATATGACTCCCAGCAGTGGCCAGACATATGAGGGGTGCGTGCATATGACTCCCAGCAGTGGCCAGACATATGAGGGGTGGGTGCAGAGGACTCCCAGCAGTGCCGAACAGTATAGGGGTGGGTGCAGAGGACTCCCAGCAGTGGCCAGACATATGAGAGGTGGGTGCAGAGGACTCCCAGCAGTGGCCAGACATAGGAGGGGTGGGTGCAAAAGACTACCAGCAGTGCCCAACAGTATAGGGGTGGGTGCATATGACTTCCAGCAATGGCCAGACATATGAGGGGTGGGTGCATTTGACTCCCAGCAGTGGCCAGACATATGAGGGGTGGGTGCAAATGACTCCCAGCAGTGCCCAGACATATGCGGGGTGGGTGCAGAGGACTCCCAGCAGTGGCCAGATATATGAGGGGTGGGTGCAGAGGACTCCCAGCAGTGCCCAACAGTATAGGGGTGGGTGCATATGACTACCAGCAGTGGCCAGACATATGAGGGGTGGGTGCAGAGGACTCCCAGCAGTGGCCAGACATATGAGGGGTGGGTGCAGAGGACTCCCAGCAGTGGCCAGACATATGAGGGGTGGGTGCAGAGGACTCCCAGCAGTGCCCAACAGTATAGGGGTGGGTGCAGAGGACTCCCAGCAGTGCCTAGACATATGAGGGGTGGGTGCAGAGGACTCCCAGCAGTGGTCAGACCTATGAGGTGTGGGTGCAGAGGACTCCCAGCAGTGGCCAGACATATGATGGGTGGGTGCAGAGGACTCCCAGCAGTGCCCAACAGTATAGGGGTGTGTGCATATGACTCCCAGCAGTGCCCAGGCATATGAGGGGTGGGTGCAGAGGACTCCCAGCAGTGGCCAGACATATGAGGGGTGGGTGCAGAGGACTCCCAGCAGAGCCCAACAGTATAGGGGTGGGTGCATATGACTCCCAGCAGTGGCCAGACATATGAGGTGTGGGTGCAGAGGACTCCCAGCAGTGGCCAGACATATAAGGGGTGGGTGCAGAGGACTCCCAGCAGTGGCCAGACATAGGAGGGGTGGGTGCAGAGGACTACCAGCAGTGCCCAACAGTATAGGGGTGGGTGCATATGACTTCCAGCAATGGCCAGACATATGAGGGGTGGGTGCATTTGACTCCCATCAGTGGCCAGACATATGAGGGGTGGGTGCAAATGACTCCCAGCAGTGCCCAGACATATGAGGGGTGGGTGCAGAGGACTCCCAGCAGTGGCCAGATATATGAGGGGTGGGTGCAGAGTACTCCCAGCAGTGCCCAACAGTATAGGGGTGGGTGCATATGACTATCAGCAGTGGCCAGACATATGAGGGGTGGGTGCAGAGGACTCCCAGCAGTGGCCAGACATATGAGGGGTGGGTGCAGAGGACTCCCAGCAGTGCCCAGACTTATGAGGGGTGGGTGCAGAGGACTCCCAGCAGTGCCCAGCAGTATAGGGGTGGGTGCAGAGGATTCCCAGCAGTGCCCAGACATATGAGGGGTGGGTGTAGAGGACTTCCAGCAGTGCCCAGACATATGAGGGGTGGGTGCAGAGGACTCCCAGCAGTGGTCAGACATATGAGGGGTGGGTGCAGAGGACTCCCAGCAGTGGCCAGACATATGATGGGTGGGTGCAGAGGACTCCCAGCAGTGCCCAACAGTATAGGGGTGGGTGCAGAGGACTCCCAGCAGTGCCCAGACATAGGAGGGGTGTGTGCATATGACTACCAGCAGTGCCCAGGCATATGAGGGGTGGGTGCAGAGGACTCCCAGCAGTGGCCAGAAATATGAGGGGTGGGTGCAGAGGACTCCCAGCAGAGCCCAACAGTATAGGGGTGGGTGCATACGACTCCCAGCAGTGGCCAGACATATGAGGTGTGGGTACAGAGGACTCCCAGCAGTGGCCAGACATATGAGGGGTGGGTGCAGAGGACTCCTAGCAGTGGCCAGACATAGGAGGGGTGGGTGCAGAGGACTACCAGCAGTGCCCAACAGTATAGGGGTGGGAGCATATGACTCCCAGCATTGGCCAGACAAATGAGGGGTGGGTGCATATGACTCCCAGCAGTGGCCAGACATATGAGAGGTGGGTGCAGAGGACTCCCAGCAGAGCCCAACAGTATAGGGGTGGGTGCATATGACTCCCAGCAGGGGCCAAACATATGAGGGGTGGGTGCATATGAATCCCAGCAGTGGCCAGACATATGAGGGGTGGGTGAATATGACTCCCAGCAGTGGCCAGACATATGAGGGGTGGGTGCAGAGGACTCCCAGCAGTGCCCAGACATATGAGGGGTGGGTGCATATGACTCCCAGCAGTGCTCAGTTATAGGGTGGGGGCATTATCATCATCAATCCACAAATACATGGTGGTATGTTAACATCCCTAACTTATGAGTTTACTGATAGTGCCATAGCAACACATCACTAACAGCAGTGTCCCACTCCTCAGTGGATGGATTTCTGTCACACACTGCGTGACACACCACATGTGGGTGTGATGTCACATCCCACATGCATATCCACCCATGGAGGTTGCAGGCAACCTACACACCCTACCATCATGACACAATAGTGTATAGTCATGTAACAGCCCAACAAACTAAGAGAGCGAAAGGGAACACACACTGTCATGTACATCCCTGGGCTGATGTGAATGTCCAGCTGGTGGTCACACCACCAACATGTACTCATTCATGGAAAGAATAGTCTAGAAACCTATTAGATACAATGCACAACATTGTGAGTCATGTGCACAAATACCCTGCAGAACAATTTCCTACATAGGGGTAGGCTGGGATTACACACCTGTATAGTGGGAAAAACTGTGAATGTGCCCATGAAGGCATTAGTACACACTCAAAACACAAGTACAGTGAGTAGCATGGATGGCACCGACGAATGAGCAGTAGTCATCTGTGAGCAGGCATGGCCATTGCTGAAAGGAACCATCAAGTAAATACGAAATCTGCACACATGTATGCACAACAATTGTTCAAATGTCCGTTCTGAAGATCTCAGGTGTCACAGAGGAAGGAACACTCCTTGGGACAATGTCTGTAGCCAAACTGGATACACACAACCAATGACAACTTGCTGAGACATTGTGATGGCACATACATACCATGGTCCACCTCATTGACATCATAAAATAGACATCGGTCTGAACCCCATAACATTACCATGACACCAACTCCTAGGTCCTCAGCACCTAGAGCAAGTACCTGAAATGCAATAGTTCAGAAGGAAAAATAAAATGCTTTATTCAGCTACAAAGTAAACGTTTTTGAAAAATTAGTCCAGGCTCCAAGAAGGCCAATGGCCAGTCCACATAAAAGTTTGTGTTGGGAACGTTGGGGAGGTTGTCGCCCCCAAACTTGCCTGCACAGAATGGAGCTAAAGGGTTGTGGACCCGTGTGGGGCATCATCTGGCACAGGGTCCGGCACCGCAGGGACATGAGAGGTAAGGGTAGGTGTTGTGGGTGCAGGGGGGAGGAATCCTCCTCAGTGGCTTGTGCAGCGCCAAAGGTGGAAAGAAATTCAGCGCTGCACACTGCTGCCAGTTCCACCAGACCACCACCTGCACCCGGGAACACAATGGGAGTGGAAGTAGAGGGCTCTGAGTCTTGAGGCTGGTGTCTGTGGCTTCGTGCCTGCCGTCTGTCCTCAGTCCCTGTGGGTGTGCCTGCATCCCCCTGAGATTGTGTGCCTGCAGATCTGCGCTGAGATTTTCGTGGTGGTGTGGTGGTTGTGTCTGTTGATGTTTGAGATCTTGTGCGTCTCCGTGTGCTCTGGACAGGCATGGGAGAGGGGGGTGTGACTGTGGATGGGTCTGAAGGAGGGGGGCAGACCGCTGCAGGAGGGCAACTGCTGCCGTCAGTGATGAGTCCATGGACGCTAGAATCCGACGTTGGTCAGACATCGTAGCTGACATGCCCTCCATGAATGACAACAACTGTGTCAGGATACTAGTGTGGCCATGGAGGACAGTCAGCATTGATGTCTGACCAACATGAATCTGACGGCAGCAGGGGAGACAGGGGCAGGGGCTGCGGTGCCGGGGAAGAAGGAGACATGGGGGGCAGCACGGACAGAAGGGACACTAGCAACTGGGAGGGTGGAGATGGGTTTGGAGGAGTCAGGGACAGACACAGAGATGGAAGTTGGTGTCGCCACGTATTCCCCCTCCTCCTGGGAGTCAGAAGCCGATCCGTCCACATGGTAGGTGGTGGTGCCTTCCAAAGGTCCGGCCGGCTGACTCCCCTCACCCTCCGTGCCACTCTCTTCCTCCAACTCCTCAGCTGTGGTGGCACTGCTGCTGGGTCCCTCCTCTTGGTCCGTGCTCATGTCTCCTCCCCCCTGTCTGTTGATGATGCTGTGGGCAAGGAGAAAAACCAAAAAAGCATCAGTCACCTGTACACATCTGACACATGAGCACAAAATCAGTAGGTCACACTGCAAATCATGGCAGGCATCATGAGTAACAGCCAGATAGCTCTGCACGTATTTGAGAATAGTACTGACCAGTTGGTATAGACACAATGATACTTGGACACAAGGATCCAAAGAACACACCAGGCCACAACTTGAATGAGAATTACTGTTTTGTCACAGGAGAGCAGATCTATACCAAGAACTAATGCCACCTCAAGTTGTAAAAGAAATAAACAGTATTGTTGCCCCTCGAGGCAAAGTAACACACCACACTCCCCAAGGTGACACCACACCCAGAGCCCTGTCACTACTTCTGGGGAAAAATAATGTCAAGAATAGTTGGCTGCTTGGGACTCACCATACTTCACACATTCAACTTGTATTTAATGGGTTCATTCTCCATCTTGTGAAGCAAACACGTATGTGCCTGCATGAAATCTAACTCACAAGGAAACGATCACAAAAAAATATACACATCCATTGAAACAGCTGGCACACTTTAACATGAAAAACTGTTACAATAAAATGGTGTAGCACATTGGCCATATACATGGTCTAACTGATGTCTTGATGGCTTGGCACACATTAGTTTGCACAATTGACAACAAAGGAGTCTCAAGATCTCAAGACCACAGTGGGGACATGTATATGGAGATCAAGGCACAACATTGATCACTAACACTGGCCTACTTCAAAAGATGCCTGCTTCGTCAAAAAATGTGGAAATGTATTTTTGTGTGCACTTCCTTGTGAGACAACTATCATGCAGGCACATAAGTATTACCCACACAACTCGTCATATCAACACTTTCTAACCAGAAACACCATTTAACAAGTCTTGTGAGTGCCAAGGTACTTCCATCAATGTGAGACAACTTGAAATATGTGAGTCCTCACAGGGGCATCTAGTAGCTGAACATACAGTTGGTAGCACATACGACTCACTGGCTGTCATGTGAAGTGGCCCACATGTCCCAAATCAGGACAATGCTCAAGCTAATGGGCCTGCAATTGTGAAGAACAAAATCATTGCTGCATCGTGCACACACCCTTATCCCCAGGCAAAATTTCAACACAGTAGTGTGCACAATAAGACAAAACAGCTTTGCAGCAGAACTACATACATGTGGCAAAAATAAATTAGGCACAATGATGTCTTGAAACAAATGACATAGGCTGTCAAGCCCCAAATAAAAGCACTGTCCACCATCATAGGGGATGGGCATGGTGAAACATCGACAAGCCAATTCTCACACACAGGTCATAACTGCCAAGACCAAATCAGGTAGGCCCATTAGAACTCTCCTGCACAACACCCCCATCCCTCAGTCTATGAGATAGATACAGCTCAAGAAGTGAGAACTCCGAATCGGGGTAATAAAAACTGTGCAGCAACATTTTTAAAGGTAACCCAAGCTCACCTTGTGGGGCTGCCAATACATATTAGTCACAAACAACCAACAACATACTGACCAGTGTGAGTATGCACAAGCTACATTTTGTATCCATGTCCAGTGGGAACATGTAGCAGACACAGGATAAATACAAACTATGGCAGGACCAATGCCACTGAGGCAGACCCATGCTGAACCCACAAAGAATGGGCACAGTGTTGGATGACACACATGAATACGATGCCAGGGTGTCGCAGGGGACTGTGGTGGGCACACTGATCCGTGGTTCTGGAATGAGCTGACTGTTACGTTAAGAACCTTCATGGCACAATGCATATCTCCCAAATAATGTACATCATGTCTGACTACACAACATGGGTCATGCATGCTGCAAGGGTGTGAGTTGGAAGCTCACACTCTTATGTTGAGACTTGTCATCAGTGCATCATCGGCCCTGATCTTACTAGACCTTACAGCGGCGTTCGACACCGTTAATCATCCGGTCCTGATAAGTAGACTGAGAGCCTTCGGCTTTGCCGGCACCGCGCTGACTCTTTTCAAATCATTCTTGGATTCTCGAATTCAGCAGGTGCACTGGGATGGCCTTCAATCTGGTGAATTCACCCTCCCGGGTGGGGTTCCCCAGGGTTCTGCACAATCACCTACACTATTTAATTTGTATGTCACTCCTTTGGCCGCTCTAATTCAAGCTCATGGCCTACAATTAGTGTCGTACGCAGACGACACTCAAATTGTAGTGTCAGTATCCCAGTCAATTGAAGCAACAGCAGAGCGCTTCAAGACTTGCCTCATTTGTGTAAAAAATTGGATGAGTGGTAACTTTCTAAAATTAAACACGGATAAAACCGAGATAATTGAGTTCGGCCAAAAACCTTTCGTTTGGAGTGACCTTTGGTGGCCCCCTGAGGCGGGATCATGTCCTGATCCTGCAGATAAGGTCAGGAACCTTGGTTTCATGCTAGATAAAGATCTCTCGTGTAAGGCGCAAATCAATCAGGTGACTTCCACCTGTTTTTATACCATCAAGGTTCTCAGAAAATTTCTACCAACCAAGACTTAATTTGCCAACCTAGAATAAGGAGAGCTCGTTGGGGTGGAAAATCCTTTTCCTACCAAGCCTCTAGATTATGGAATTCTCTGCCCCCCGCACTGCGCTCACAAAAATCCAAAATGTGCTTCAGAAAGGCACTGAAAACTTGGCTTTTCTCTCTGCAGTAGAATCTTGCCCTCACCTCTTTCTCTGTACTACAGCGCCAAGACGCCGCGGCATTCGAGCGCTTTATAAATGTTTCGGTCAGTCAGTCAGTCAAACAAATGTGAAGGCCTAACACAGTGCACAGGTCATGGCACAGGCAAGGTCCCAAAAACATGTCACAGACCACCCTCCCACATGAAGCGCTAATCAATGTGGAGTCTAAATAACTTGCAGCCTAGGTGAATTTGTGCAAATTTGAATACACACAGACCAGGGGACACATGTGAAGGAGGGGAAGGGATGAAAAAAAGCACCCTCAGAATATGGGGACTGGAAAATACACTGCACATTAAACCTGTCTGACCAGACACCCCAACTGTGGGTGTGTTTGCATGCTTCAGAGCACCTCAAGTAGCAGCTGACACACAATACTACAAACAGCCATTTACCTACACCCTCCTTGCTGCTGTCTCTCCTGCAACTGCCTATGGAGGTCTGGAAAGACCACTTCCAGGACCCGGAGCATGTGGGGGGTGAGGTGACGGCTTCCACCATGCCGGCGGGGAGGTGACAGCTGCAGCTGGACCTGGGCGATACGCCGTGTCCAGCACCGGATGTCCTGCCACCTCTTCTGCACGTTGTGCTGCCACCTGCGACGGCCCCCCACAGACCTGACAGCCCGGACAACGTCCAACCAGATGTCCCCCTTCTCGTAGGCAGTTACCTGTCAGAAAGATAACGTGAAAGTACATCATTACACCGGCTACATGTCCCAGGGACACACACTTGCACAAACATTGATGATGTGAACAGGGCATAGGATGGTGACAGGACTTGCATCATTGTCCATGAAAATTTGGCCTGTGGGCAAAGCCCAATGCACTACATGCCTTTGAAAGGCAACAGATGGCATAAGGGGTACAACACACTCACTGATCATGGCACACACTGTACAACACATGCAACTGCAGGGAGTGGGACAGCACATGTCAAGCAATCACATAACCCACTCCACCTAAGAACCCTCAGCAGACCACACATACACACCCTGGCACAGATCACTCGCCTGTCAGTGTCCACTGTGTATACAACCATCACTTTGCACATGTGCCACTTCACAAAGAGGTGCCACAGGTGTTGGGCTAACTGTGCATGTCAGGCACACAACACTGCATACTTGTCACATCAGATGGATGGAGCTGCTGCAAACGCCATGCTGCTGTGGTGCAAAACATCACATACACACTCGCCCAGGTGACAAGGAACATGCACAGTCTTCAATGTCCATCACTTTAAACACAGCATTTGTACAATATCAACACAGGTTCCCAAAATTCATACACATCAGTGAGTACATTTAGCTGTCACTCCGGGGGGAACACTGTTACACCTCAGTGAGATGGGGAAATAAAACCAGCAAGGTGTGTCACAGCAGATTGTGTCATTGAGTATGCGGGTAATGCCACAGTTAGCATAATGCAAGTGAGGAGTGATCACACTAGAACTACATCATGCTCTGCATGAGAGACACCACCATGTACACCCCCTGGGACTCTCTCAAAACCACATTGCATGTCTGTCCCACCAATACACAATGCCTGTTGTGAGACTCACACAAGAGCTGCACAATCAAAGCTACTGCAGTCGGCACTCACCTGCTCCCCTGGTCTCCCATACAGCTTGCTGTACTGTGGTAGGAGGGCATCCAGCAGGGCCTTGTTTTCCTCATCATTGAAGGATGGTGCCCTCTCCATGGTACGCGACATGAGAGTCCAGGGAATGTAGAGACAGCAGCAGTGTGTTCCACTCCAATTTTGTGCAGGCAAGTGCTCTCTCACAGCCACATGCAGCCTTAAAACAGTGCTGCTGAGAGGCTTTCAGTCTCAGGAGTACGGTGTGATAGGCCAGATTCCTTTGCATCCTATGTTTCATCCAATCCCTTTAAACATAAGGCCCTGACACACATTGGCAGGGTTCAAGATTTGAGCTTCAGCTCCACCCAAAGTTTGCAACATTGTTTATTTTTGGCCAACTGATTTTTGCAGGACACCTGTAGGACACACTCAAATCTCAGTATCCATGACAACCAGCCTGCATTCAGGGCCTACAAGTCATCCCGTTTGTGTCCCATAAGTATTTTTTGAGCTCCACACACTGTACAGAGCGTTTTACATCGGGTATTGCACCATTTTAATAGTGATACGATGCGCACATAAGCGCGTAATGTCGGGGTACACTTCGCTTGCGTATGGCACGATTACATTGGTGAGAGGATGCGCACACACACATCTATTGTCGGGGTATGCTTCGCTCGCGTATGGCATGATTACATTGATGAAACGATGCGCGCACACGCATTGTAATGTCGGGGTGCGCTTCGCTCGCGCATGGCACGATTACATTGGTGAAACAATGCACACACACGAGCTGTAATGTCGGGGTACGCTTTGCTCGCATATGGCACGATTACCTTGGCGAAACGATGTGCACACACACATCTATTGTCGGGGTACGCTTCGCTCGCCTATGGCACGATTACATTGGTGGAACGATGCGCACACACACGCTGTAATGTCCGGGTACGCTGTGTTTCACAGGCTTGGTTTCTCAAGCTTTTGTGAATGCAGGGGTACGGTGCTTTTCACATGCTCACGTATGCCACCATTACAATAGTGATACGAGGCGCACACATGGCAGGGATGTAGGGGTACTGTTCTAACAAGGATGGGTAACATGTTATTATCATTTCATTCATACATGTACAGACCCTAGGTGAGATTTAGTAAGTTCATCGCAATTTTATTCAGAAAAGTCATATGTTGTCATCAAACTAGTTCAAATAGAAAATAATTGATTTTTAATCCATCACGAACATTACAAGGTGCCAAAATCCCAATGCATTTCGAGACGGAGTGTCTCTTCATCAGGGGAGTTAAGTTTGTCTGTAAGGGAAACAAACATTGTTTCAGGAAGGGGACTTACCCTCGGGTTAAATAAGAGTGACTAAAAACGTGGGGTGATGGTGTAACGTAAAGGTGGGAGAAGGTGAAGCGCAATAAAATAGTGAATGACGAGGCGTGTATTTAAATGACGACATAGGTCTGATCTAGAGGTGAAGTGGAGTGAATCACAAACATATCAGCATGCATTGTAGAAAATTACGGTAAAAAAATATGTGGGATGAATCATTATCTCAATGGTGAGCGGAAGTCATCGAAAAAGTTTCCCAGTTGCAGTTCAGAATTCCCAATAAAACACCCGAATTGTGCTCTTAGTAACCAAAAATGATCCAAAGTATAGATTCGAGTGAGTGATTCTTACCCAAGCGTTCGAGTGAACCGCACTCGGAAGCGAATGTCGGCAGGAAGCGTAGTAGCGGAAAAGTGGGAGTGTTATATTAGCGGAAGGTGTAACGTAGAAAGCGGACGATAAACAAGAAGGAAAACCAAATGTTATAGGTGTAGAGTACACAGAGGACTCCGAGAAGGGTAACAAATCAAAGTAGCCAATATACGGAAAAGTAAAGTGGGAAAAAACAAAAATAAGAATCACAATACGGATAATAAGGAAATAATGATAGTCACAGTCTATGGTAACACGGCAGGTGTCGGCCATTTTAGATTGGTAAAAAGTTCAGAATGTAGATTAAGAACGGAGGTGAGATGAAGTTCAAGGATGGTGACACAAAATTGATAAAACAAAAACGACAGGCAAGTAAACCATAAATTTAAATTATTATGACACAATAGTCAAGAAATTTCAGGAAGTGAAAAAACGAATGTGGGAAAATTTAGATTAACAAGGAAAGGCAAAACATGTGAATAAAGTGGGAAATCTTTAGATAGACAGTGAAAGAAGTGTGGGAAAGAGTCATCGTTGCAGAAAGGAAAGATGTGTGAGGAGGAACAAGAGGATAGTAGACAGATGTGGCAAATGAAGGTGAAAAGGAATAAGACAAAATGGTGACCAGGTATAGCAAGTCAGAACAACAGTAAAACATGTTCAAAGGAAACAACTGTATTCAATCCGTTCATTGAGTCCTTTCGGTTGACACAATTCCAACAATTTAATCCCAAAAAGTTCACGCTGCAGTAGTTTTTTTCGGTTGTCAACGCCGGGTCTCTTCGGGACAACCTCTAGTACAAGGAACCTTAACTGGCTGGTGTTATGCTGGGATGAGATGAAATGAGCAGCTAAGGGAGATTTCAGATTCTTATTCCGTATTGTCCTTTTATGCTCTGTTAGACGAACTTTGAGCTTTTTTCCCGTTTTCCCTACATATGGTAAACCACATGGGCATTTGAGTAGATATACGAAGTTCATGGAATCGCATGTGGCATTGGTTTTTAATTTGATTGGTTTGCCAGATAAAGGATGGTTAGTGCAATTCCCTCTGATTATGTTGTTGCAGTGACTGCAATTGTGGCAGGGTATAGTACCAGAAAAAACAGAGTCCGATGGTTTAGGTTTAAATTCCAACATGTTTTTCAAATTTTTGGCTCTTTGGTAAGCGAACAATGGGGTACAATTGAATATGTCTTGGAAATCAGGTTCAAGCTGTATCATCTGCCAGTTTCTCAGAATGATTTTCTTTATCTCTGGACTTTTAGAGGAGTATTTTGACACAAATACTGGTCTTTCTGTTTTTTCGGTGGCTGTGCGGGGAATTAAAAGATCATCTCTGTTCTTTAGTGTAATGCGGTCGCGAGCAGCCGGCAGGGTAGCTTCAGGGTATTTCCTCGCCCTGTATGTGTTCAAAATGTTATTTTCAGTTTGTAAGTATTCTTCCGGTTCAGAGCAAATCCTCTTAGCTCTCAACAGCTGAGAGAAAGGTAAGTGCTTTTTCAAAGGAGTTGGATGACAGCTGGTGTACAAGAGGGCATTGTTCCGATCAGTAGCTTTGGTGAACAATGACGTTTTTGAACCAACATTATCCAGAGTGACTAGAATGTCCAGAAAAGGTAGACTCATGGTGTCAGCGTTGTAAGTGAATCGGATATGATCGTCAACTCCGTTGATGTGGGAGATAAATTCAGGTATGTCATTGGGTGGTCCTGACCAGATCAGGAATATGTCGTCAATGTATCTCCAGTAAGTTTTGATATTTTTGGACCATTGAACATTATTCAAAAAGTGATCTGTTTCAAGCCGGTGCATAAACAAGTTTGCATAGCTAGGAGCTGCACAATTGCCCATTGACGTGCCCACTAGTTGCGTGTAAAACTCATTATTCTAAGTGAAGTAACTGTGATATAGCATGAAGTGCATGAGCTCCAGTAATAACACTTTGAGGTCATCATTCATGGGATTCTGGAGTAAAAAGGATTCTAGCGCTTCAATGCCCCTGTTGTGAGGTATTGATGTGTATAAAGCACACACGTCAATTGTGACCAAAGTATGTTGAATGTTAGGATTTAAAGTCACTTTATTTAATTGGTTGAGGAAATCTGTAGAGTCACGTATGTATGTGGACATGCCCCTCACAATGGGCTGAAGATACATGTCAGCAAACTTCCCAATGGGTTCGTGGATGGAATTCCTCGTGGACACAATGGGTCTGAATGGCGGTTGTTGTAGATTTTTATGAATTTTGGGCAGCATGTGAATGCTGGGACACTTGGGATGGGGATGGATCAGGTACTTCAAATCTTTTCCAGTGATGGTTCCCATTTCCATGGCGCTTTCTAGGATGGTTCTCAGGATCTTAGAAAAAGTTTCAGTGGGGTCAGAATTCATTTTCATGTACAGTTCCTTGTAGTTCACATGGGTGGTTACATTTGTTTGGTAAAAATCGTGGTCAAGAACGACCAAGGCTCCCCCTTTATGGCCTTGCAACAAGTAATTTTTTTGTTGTTAGTGATTTCTCTAAGAGCTTTGTAGTCTCTGGCATTGAAGTTGTTACCCTTGGGGGGAGGTTTTTTTAGATTTTCTTTCAAAGCATTGAGGGTTATGGTCTCATAAGAGTCAAAGATCTTGTGACTTGTGATTAGAACCACAAAGACCTACGCATTCCAAGAGGTTTACGTATCGCCTTAAAGCCGACTCTCTCCAGGAACAACCCAAAGTTCACGGAGCGCTGGTACGCCATCCTAAACCGTTGTTCCTTGGATCTCATTCTCCTAATTGTTTAAGAACTCTCCAAAGTAATCAATGACCTCGAGAAAGAAATAGGTCAGATCCATCAGAACCTGGATAAAAACATGAACAAAGATGAACTAGACAAAGCCCTTGAGGACATCAACATCCAATTGGATAAGTACACCAAAGAAATCAATGACCGTAAAATAAGGAAATACAAAAGAGACACAATGGATTATAAACTGGGGGAGGTGTATAGTTGGGCGGAGGTCTACGCCCAACGGAGACAACAAAGACCTTTCACCAACCCATCATCCGACGAAGGCAGTTCTTCAGACGGATCAACGACCCAAAAGCGCGGTCAACCATTGGGTAGACCGCTAAGACCGACCCCCCAGGATAAAGTGGGTGATAACAGCATTCAAAATATCCCCACTACTTCTGGTGTTCCTTTTTTAGAGAAAGGCCCAACCGCCACCGTAGAACCAGGAGCGGCAGAAGCCGCAGCCACTGCAGCAACAACGTCTATTGCTCAAGCAACCAGGAGCAAAAGAACCTAGTCATCAACATTTCGCAGACACCCTTGTCTACTAATCAGATGAATGTGTTACAAAAAGGGATATCTTTCGTCCCTACCTATCACACCCATGAACTTGAGATGGAAATTTGTTTATTCAAATTCATGCGTAACTTAAGACTACGCCATTTTTTCACCAATGTGAATCCTCCCTCGGGTCCTCCCATCCAACATACCTGCAAAGACTTAAGAAGTAAGAGCTCTTTTATGGCACCTGTAAGTCACAAGATCTTTGACTCTTATGAGACCATAACCCTCAATGCTTTGAAAGAAAATCTAAAAAAAACTCCCCCCCAAGGGTAACAACTTCATTGCAAGAGACTACAAAGCTCTTAGAGAGAAATCACTAACAACAAAAAATTACTTGTTGCAAGGCCGATAAAGGGGGAGCCTTGGTCATTCTTGACCACGATTTTTACCAAACAAATGTATAACCCATGTGAACGACAAGGAACTGTACATGAAAATGAATTCTGACCCCACTGAAACTTTTTCTAAGATCCTGAGAACCATCCTAGAAAGCGCCATGGAAATGGGAACCATCACTGGAAAAGATTTGAAGTACCTGATCCACACCCATCCCAAGTGTCCCAGCATTCACATGCTGCCCAAAATTCATAAAAATCTACAACAACCGCCATTCAGACCCATTGTGTCCACGAGGAATTCCATCCACGAACCCATTGGGAAGTTTGTTGACATGTATCTTCAGCCCATTGTGAGGGGCATGTCACATACATACGTGACTCTACAGATTTCCTCAACCAATTAAATAAAGTGACTTTAAATCCTAACATTCAACATACTTTGGTCACAATTGACGTGTGTGCTTTATACACATCAATACCTCACAACAGGGGCATTGAAGCGCTAGAATCCTTTTTACTCCAGAATCCCATGAATGATGACCTCAAAGTGTTATTACTGGAGCTCATGCACTTCATGCTATATCACAGTTACTTCACTTGGAATAATGAGTTTTACACGCAACTAGTGGGCACGTCAATGGGCAATTGTGCAGCTCCTAGCTATGCGAACTTGTTTATGCACCGGCTTGAAACAGATCACTTTTTGAATAATGTTCAATAGTCCAAAAATATCAAAACTTACTGGAGATACATTGACGACATATTCCTGATCTGGCCAGGACCACCCAATGACATACCTGAATTTATCTCCCACATCAACGGAGTTGACGATCATATCCGATTCACTTACAACGCTGACACCACGAGTCTACCTTTTCTGGACATTCTAGTCACTCTGGATAATGTTGGTTCAAAAACGTCATTGTTCACCAAAGCTACTTATCGGAACAATGCCCTCTTGTACACCAGCTGTCATCCAACTCCTTTGAAAAAGCACTTACCTTTCTCTCAGATGTTGAGAGCTAAGAGGATTTGCTCTGAACCAGAAGAATACTTACAAACCGAAAATAACATTTTGAACAAATACAGGGCGAGGAAATACCCTGAAGCTACCCTGCAGGCTGCTCGCGACCGCATTACACTAAAGAACAGAGATGATCTTTTAATTCCCCGCACAGCCACCGACAAAACAGAAAGACCAGTATTTGTGTCAAAATACTCCTCTAAAAGTCCAGAGATAAAGAAAATCATTCTGAGAAACTGGCAGATGATACAGCTTGAACCAGATTTTCAAGGCATATTCAACTGTACCCCATTGTTCGCTTACCAAAGAGCCAACAATTTGAAAAACATGTTGGAATTTAAACCTAAACCATCGGACTCTGTTTTTTCTGGTACTATACCCTGCCACAATTGCAGTCACTGCAACAACATAATCAGAGGGAATTGCACTAACCATCCTTTATCTGGCAAACCAATCAAATTAAAAACCAATGCCACATGCGATTCCATGAACTTGGTATATCTACTCAAATGCCCTTGTGGTTTACCATATGTAGGGAAAACGGAAAGAAAGCTCAAAGTTCGTCTAACAGAGCATAAAAGCACAATACGGAATAAGAATCTGAAATCTCCCTTAGCTAATCATTTCATCTCATCCCAGCATAACATCAGCCAGTTAAGGTTCCTTGTACTAGAAGTTGTCCAGAAGAGACCCGGCGTTGACAACCGAAAAAAACTACTGCAGCGTGAACTTTTTTGGATTAAATTGTTGGAATCGTGTCAACCGAAAGGACTCAATGAACGGATTCAATACAGTTGTTTCCTTTGAACATGTTTTACTGTTGGTCTGACTTGCTATACCTGGTCACCATTTTGTCCTATTCCTTTTCACCTTCATTTGCCACATCTGTCTACTATCCTCTTGTTCCTCCTCACACATCTTTCCTTTCTGCAACGATGACTCTTTCCCACACTTCTTTCACTGTCTATCTAAAGATTTCCCACTTTGTTCACATGTTTTGCCTTTCCTTGTTAATCTAAATTTTCCCACATTCGTTTTTTCACTTCCTCAAATTTCTTGACTATTGTGTCATAATAATTTCAATTTATGGTTTACTTGCCTATCATTTTTGTTTTATGAATTTTGTGTCACCATCCTTGAACTTTATCTCACCTCCATTCTTAATCTACATTCTGAACTTTTTACCAATCTAAAATGGCCGACACCTGCCGTGTTACCATAGACTGTGACTATCATTATTTCCTTATTATCCGTATTGTGATTCTTATTTTCGTTTTTTCCCACTTTACTTTTCCGTATATTGGCTACTTTGATTTGTTACCCTCCTCGGAGTCCTCTGTGTACGCTACACCTATAACATTTGGTTTTCCTTCTTGTTTATCGTCCGCTTTCTACGTTACACCTTCCGCTATTATAACACTCCCACTTTTCCGCTACTACGCTTCCTGCCGACATTCGCTTCCGAGTGCGGTTCACTCGAACGTTTGGGTAAGAATCACTCACTCGAATCTATACTTTGGATCATTTTTGGTTACTAAGAGCGCAATTCGGGTGTTTTATTGGGAATTCTGAACTGCAACTGGGAAACTTTTTCGATGACTTCCGCTCACCATTGAGATAGTGATTCATCCCACATATTTTTTTACCGTAATTTTCTACAATGCATGCCGATATGTTTGTGATTCACTCCACTTCACCTCTAGATCAGACCTATGTCGTCATTTAAATACACGCCTCGTCATTCACTATTTTATTGCGCTTCACCTTCTCCCACCTTTACGTTACACCATCACCCCACGTTTTTAGTCACTCTTATTTAACCCGAGGGTAAGTCCCCTTCCTGAAACAATGTTTGTTTCCCTTACAGACAAACTTAACTCCCCTGATGAAGAGACACTCCGTCTCGAAATGCATTGGGATTTTGGCACCTTGTAATGTTCGTGATGGATTAAAAATCAATTATTTTCTATTTGAACTAGTTTGATGACAACATATGACTTTTCTGAATAAAATTGCGATGAACTCACTAAATTTTTGAACTACAATAATTTCGATAAAAATACTAGAGGACTGTTTTGCCTCTCCAGGAGCACCTTCGGGATTTACACCTCTCCAGTTTTTATTTTCACTCATTAGCCAGAAGGGACCATCCCTGAGGCGCCCAGAAATGCACTAAAATTCTATCAAGGATTACCCTTTTTTGTATTTGAATATACCTAAGGTGTGCCACACCTACCCGTATTTTTTACAGACCCTAGGTGTGAAAGGCAGTGAAATAGCACAGGGCGTCCGATACTGTTGCCCAATTGATGTGTGCAGACCTGTCTACACATGTCATGTGTGATGGTGCACTATGTGCTACACATGACCTTAACACTTGTCACAGGAGTAGCATCATGCAGATGTGCAGATGTAGCCAAGCACATCAACACTGGGATGGCACAGTCATCACTACGGGCACCTGTCTCATGATGCCAGGAACGGAGGCAATTAGTCACTTGACATTTCACGCTCAGCATTACCCTATGTGACAATGTTTGGTGTGTGTCATGTTAAACATTGAGCCTGTTGTTTGTGTTATGTAAACTGCATGTGCTATTGGTGCATATAACATGGGTCTGTGTTGAGATGGGCTATGGTTTCACATGTATGCTCACCATGCCACATGTAAATTTATGGGGCTTATGTGTCTGATGGCACCAGACATCATTTCTCCCTAGGCACACATGTGTGCATCCTGACAAGGGCAGAGTTGTTTTCTTCTCACATGCACAGCTTAATTTGTAAGGGATGTATGACATTACAACGCATGCTTTTACCACGCATGCCTTTACAACGCAGTTTTTACAACGCATGCCTTTACAACACATATCGCTTAGGGGTGCTGGATAGTGAATTGTTAAATGTACTATTCCAACTCCAGTCCCCGTGGATAGTAGGGAAGGTGTTGGATAGTAAATTAAATCTATTCCCTATCCTAGAGCGCCCCCCAGCGCTATGCGTTGTAATGACATGCGTTGTAATAGTTGCGTCGTAAAGGCACTGCGTGGTAAAAGTTGCGTTGTAAAGGATGTTTCCCATTTGTAAGTGTTTGTTATGGTCTTTTGCCATTCCATGTGTCCTGTGCATGTGCCTTGCAGTCAGCTGTCTGGATGGGTTGTCAATCCTTCAACGGCAGGTTTGGTGACGTGTGTCACTACAGTGATATCTTGGGTTGTTCACTCAGACCAGACCAGCAGCTTGTATCAGGGCATGTCTAGTTATTTGTGGCAAACAACAGGTGTATCTGGGCTTACGGTGGGGTGCCAGCAAAATGCCATATGTGTACTGGATGTATGTCACACGCCTGACTCCATAGTGACATGATGTCTAGTAGCTGCTTTGCATGTGCTATGTACCTTGCCATTGATGTTGTTTGACAGTTATTCTCCATTCTTCACAATCATGTCCTGGAGGGCACCGTCTCTGCCAAGGCCATTTCCAGACTTGGCTACCATGAGGGAACGTGACTGCATCCGACGTTACAGATTCACTCAACAGTTGATTCAAGAGTTGACGGACAAGCTGGCACCACATCTCGAACCGCTACACAGGTATCCAACTGCGCTGACCCCCAAGATAAAGGTGATGGCAGCCCTACATTTGTTTGATACAGGTACGTTCCAATTGCCCATAGCTGATGTTGGGGGCATGTCCCAAACAATGTTCAGCCGTATCTTGCATGATGTGTTATCAGCAATGTTGCAGCATATAGATGAATTCATCAAATTTCCCACTCCTGAAGAGTTGAGAGATGTCAAGGGTGAATTTTATGCCCTGAGAGGGATGCCACATGTCATTGGGTCCATTGATGGGACACATGTGGCTTTGGTGCCACCACAGGCTCAGGAACAGGCTTACCGCAACAGAAAACATTACCACTCAATAAATGCCCTGGTGGTGTGTCTTGCTAACATGCTGCTTTCCCATGTTTGTGCACGTTTTCCAGGGTCATGCCATGATGCATTCATCATGAGACATAGCAGGGTACCACAGATGATGCTGCAGCTGCACAACAATCGGGCATGTCTTGTTGGTGGGTATACTCTGTGTGTCCTGTGTGTTTCAGTATCTTTTGCTCTGTCTGCATCTCATGAAGCACTTATTTACATGATGTATTGTGCAGGTGACTCAGGATATCCCAACATGCCATGGCTGATTACTCCTCTGCGGAACCCAAGAACAGCTGCAGATCAGCGGTATAATAATGCACACGGGCGGACCAGGCGAGTGATAGGGCGGACGCTTGGACTCCTGAAGAGCCGATTCCGGTGTCTTGATAAGACCGGCGGATCCCTCCCATATGCCCCGGCCAAGGTCTGTAATATCTTCATCGTATGCTGCATGCTGCACACATGACAGTTGAGAAGGCTGTGCCACTCATCCTGGATCCTGAGGAGCAGGAACATCCACCCGTGGAGGATCAAGGGCTTGGTCACGATGCAAGTGATGAGGAGGGGGAGGATGATATCTGGAGTCAGCTCATACGCAACTTCTTCTCATAATGGTGAGTCACAGCAAATGAGTCTGCAAGCTTGTAGCATTGAGTGGCATGTGTTGCAATGTGTGTGTCCAGCTGACTGTATGCAAAATCACTTTGATGTGTGTCTTGAAGTGTAACACAAGTGCTGATGTCATGCCACACTAAAATGCACATTGACGTAGGTGATAGTTTACATGTGTACTACATTGTTTGTGTTATGTACCAGCCCATGTGTTTGGCAAATAATTGTAACGGTGAGCCCTTGTGTGTCTCTCATTCCCAGTTAGCTGTGCCTCTTGTCTGTTTGTGTCATCTCAGAAATCCTGCTATTCCTCATGATGTTTGCAACGTGGGCATAATCAGCGTTCCATGCACGGACATGTGTAAATGTCAGTTTAGGTAACAGATACACACATGCTGTTTTTGTGCTGTAATGGTTTGGGGAGGTGTGGGAAAAGTTTCTGTGCATGTTGAAGTACCATCCCTACATGTGTAGTCACCATGGATCACATTACATGTTGCACCACTCCCATGACGGGACAGTCACCCTTCTTGACAGTCATGGACACTGGTGAAGTCATCCATGTGTTTCAACCTTGACCCTAACACATTGCGTATTCCACGTGTTGTCATTGTGTAGGACATCACAACCACAGGCTCCATGGGCAATTGCAGCCTCACTGTGTGCAGCAGGATGTGCTTGGCTCATCCACTTCATCTTGTGTGCCACTACAGTTTGATTTCCAAACAACCATATGGTGAAGGTGTGGGCCAGCGTATGTCCCACATGTACTGTCAAGTGTCCTGTGAGTCTGTTCATATGGATGCATTGCTCCTTGTGCCAGTATGTCATGTCACTGTCACGTTGCTTTCTCAGAGCCGGTGAAGGACATAGCTTAGCAAGCCTTCTTGGTCAGTTGGTGTTAAATTTCTATTACCATGATGCCTGGAACATTATGCTTATGATGTCACAACATTGTGCTGTAGCTTTTGTAAACACTTCCATTGCACCAGTCGGATGACGTCAATCCCAGGAATCTCTTGTGGTGTGCTGAACATCTTGGTCACGGTAGGGTTTGTTTTATGACATTGCTCCTCATTGCTCCCCGTTGATTTCCGGACCAGCAGCTTGTGATGTTAGGCATTTCATAACCCTGTTGGACGAGACAATGACTGTCTCTTGTGGGGCTTTCTTGTGTTTACATAAATCCCTCCCTCATCGGATGTTCTTCTTGTGGGTCTTGCGGTAGATGTATCATTTCCCTTCTTGACCCTCACTGATTGCCAGGGATAACTACGGAATGTTGCTTTTGTGTGATTACCACTGCATCGCCTTAGTTTTATTTTACATAGGAACCTTATACATACACTGTGAGTACGTTCGACCGTGCATGGCTCTAAATGCATTGAAGCAGCCTGCACAGTCTTGTACACCCTACATTTTGGGCCTAAATATCTGCTACCTTTTATATGTCGTTGTCAAAACATTGTAACTTGTATGATTTTCATTAATGTGATGCCAAGTATGATACAGTGGCTGTTGTTTTCCTTTACAGATGTAACAGTTACAGTATAGGTCGCGAGGTATTCTGTGAATCAGTGGCAAGATGTGTTGAATGCTTATGCTTGTTTACCTTTGTTTCAGATCTCCCTCCCTCCTGTTCCCTTCCTTCCCTCGCCTGATCACCCTTTGGAGTCAGTAATTTATACTCTGACCGAGGGGCTAACGGGAGGTGGACCAGTATGATCATCGCACCTTTATGAGGAATCAAGGAACCTTCAGTCCCAGGCAGTCGTGTGCACATTGTCTCTCCAGCATTACAGGTAAACTCCTTGCATGACTGTTATTTCCTTCTGAGCAATGGGACTGGACATGGACATTGGCTGAAGCACCATGGCCTCCACACATACGTTATCCAAATGTAATGCAAATGTGTCCCGCACAGTACAACGTGCAGCATAACTGTTGCGGCAGATCTATTGCCAGTTTGCAAGTGTCATCTAGGACATCATTTACAAAGATTGTGCATATGGGAGTATGTGTACTGTGGCAACATGCATGGTGTTCTTCATAGTTAATGATCCAAATTGTGCATGACGTACATGGTTGTGTATGTATTGGTATGGATTGATACACACAACGGCCAGCCCATACCTGCTGACGCTGTGTGTCCTGTGCGCAGGTTGGCCTTTTGGTGGCTGATCCAGTGCCCGTCATTTATGGTGATTGTTGTTCCATTTTAGTTCTGTGAGCCTTTAGTAACCAGACACTCCTTCCTTTCCATACACGGCTTACATTGTGCCCTTCAATCCTCCTTCTCTTTCTGTGCTACGTTTTGCATGGTGTCTCACTCTCACCCCTTCTACCATCATGTGTTCACTCATTCCTGCTGCTGCCTCCCATGCGGCACAACCCCACCCAGTGCCCAGAATCTGCAACGCACAACTCCCAGAAGCTCCTCCCTCCATCCACCCATTGTTAATGCATGCGTCATCTTGTCAGTGACCCTTTATCTCCACATCCATGCAAAAGGCAGGACCGTCTGCACATGCATCGTGCACAGTGCAAGACCCTCTGGTCCTTCCATTACGCAGGTAACACAACAGACTCATTGTCCAGCCACCCTCCAAACTGGGAACACAAGGTATTCATCCACCTGCTATCATGCAACCCCAGCCAAAACCTTACAGCTTTGCTGGCTGTGTGTGCAACTACTCCTGCCAACAACGGACTGCCATGCCATGACAGACCATGTCCGTACTACCGGGTCATGTGCCTCCTAATGCACACCCGCTACTTCCACCAGAATGCCATTGGACTCTGTCATCTCAGCCAACACAACACCCCCACACATTGCCTTGATTACAGTGCCCTGTTTGCACGCATCCTCAGCACACCACAGCAACATTGCCATCACATATGGATACGAGATCACCCACAGGGCCCACACCAACACTCCGTGACAATGTATAGCAATGTATTCAGAAGTCACATACAACACCAAGGACATTGTCATTGTCAAAGATTTTTATATAGCGCATCTTCTCACCGTGAGGTCTCAAGGCGCTTGCAGCATGAAACCAGATGAACCGCTGAGGGGCAGAATAGAGTGGAGAGAGTGAATTGGGGCTAACAGAGAGGGGATCTAATTGGGGAAGAGCCAGGTTTTTAAAGCTTTACGAAATTGCTTGTGCTCAATGATGGAAAGAAGGTGGGGGTCAGTTTGTTCCATAGGAGAGGAGCAAGATAGGAGAAAGAACGCTGCCCGTACCTGGATGTACGGACGCGCGGTTGGGTCAGAAATGATTTATTACTAGACCTTAAAGGTCTATTGGGAACATACCAATTGAGTTTGTGTTGGAGATATTTGGGCCCGTTATTATACAGAGCGTTGTGCGTTAAACTTAAGATCTTAAAGTGGCTTCTCTGACGGATGGGCATCCAATGGAGCTTTCTCAAACATGGCGCTGATGCAGTTCTGGGGGAACATTGGTGGTTCCTACCTGAGAGGTTTCACATCTGGATCGAATTTTTATTAAGCAAGGACTAATGAGCTAGTCCTTGTAATTGGAACGCAGAGATCGTGATTGACAATAGGGATGCAGTCTCATCCTAAAGTAGACAAGACCACGGCCTTGTCCTGCCCTGATGGCGAGTGTAAGCGCCTTGAAATCTATTTGTGTAGCCATGGCAGCCAATGGAGTAGTGTAAGATAGGGGCAGATATGTTGTGGAAGAGAGACGCCACATACAAGGCAGGCAGCAGCGTCTCTGCCCGTCTGCAGTTTACGGAGCATGCCTAATGTGAGACCTACCTATGAGGCTTTCATACAGTGTAAATGATAGGTAACCCTATATTTCTAAGCTGCATTGTGCTAGGTGGGGAGCATGATGGCCGGAAGCTAACGGCCGTGATGGAGCTCCTCCCTCACCCGTGTATGGCGCCGAGTATGGAACACAGAACGCCGAGCTGAGCTAGTAGAGGTGTGCCGCGGCAGTACTCTCTGCTCCGTTTCCTCCCGCTTTCTCTCGTCTGGCCGCCATTCTGACATTCGAGGCTCTTGTGACTCCAGCCATTTCAGAGCAGTAAAATCGAGATAAGCATTTTTTTTTCTCTCACCGAAGGTATTTAAAGGTAATCAGTTCCGCAAGGGGGCTGTGGAACGCTCAGCGCTTAGGCTGCGGTAAAAAAGCAGCCCCGACAGAGGCCCTAGAAGCAGAGATACCCAGGATCATAGAAGCATTATGTACTACTTCTGCCACTATGGAAAAACTAGAGCAGCAAAATCGCGAAATGAAGGATGATATCGAGAGACTCGAAAATCATGCCAGAAAGAACAACCTAAAATTTCTGAATGTCCCAGAAGACATGGAAGGTGGGGACATTAAGGCATTTGTGGTGGCACTACTCAAAACTACAATTTTGAAGGATTCCACAGATGGCGATGCAGAATTATTGGCGGATATTCAGAGGGTTCACCGGGATCCATATAGGCGAAATCCAGGGAGGGAGCGCGCGCCCCAGGAAGATCCTGGTGAATTTCCTGACATATGCAATTAAAGAAAGGATTCTGTCCATGGCACTAAAAGCAGGGGCTATAAAATCAACTTCCTTCTCCACTCCTTTCTCTTTCACAATTCGTTCGGACATTTCACATGCAACGGCCACCAAACAATGGGAGATGGGCAAGAGACTCCCTATACTTAATGCATTAGGTGCCCGTGCTCAGTTTAAATTTCCTGCTACACTCCGAATAATGTGGTGTAACCACATGTATAATATACGGCAGATAGAAGAAGTGGATACTCTCATTGATAAGATAAGGGCAAGTAGTAAAGGGGGTGGAGGAGAACAGAGTAGTGTAGTAGCCCGTAAGTAAACAAGATGTAGTCTAGAGGCAATAGGGCCTGCTTCTATATTATTTTCTGAATTACGCAGAGTCATGTAATTAAATTAAATCTAAGCCACACACAGGAATGGGTATAGAGATCACTGCCATTCGGC
The DNA here is from genome assembly GCF_964261635.1 of Lissotriton helveticus. Lineage (NCBI taxonomy): Eukaryota > Metazoa > Chordata > Amphibia > Caudata > Salamandridae > Lissotriton > Lissotriton helveticus. The sequence continues at coordinate 797,469,369 of NC_136070.1, read as the reverse complement.
AAATGTAGAATCTAAGTAAGAAGGCAACAAGCCTAACATACACAGAGGGGGGGAGGACACATCTAAGGGCTTATGCTCGAGAAGACAGGGAGGGTTCCCCAAGGGGGGTGGGAGAAGGGGGGGTTGGGGGATGGGTGGAGGGGGGAGAAGCACGGGTAGGGGAGCAAGGGGGAAAAAAAAGAGAAAATTTGATCCTCATTTTCATCATAAGTTTCAGGAATTCCCAGAGCACAGGCCTGTGGGTGATTGGTCGGTCTAAAGAGGGGAGGACGGACCATATGAATGTCCCATAATAGAGTATCTTATATCTCATGGAACGTGAACGGTCTTAGGTGCCCAAGGAGAAGGAGGTTGATTATGAGTTTCTTGGAACAATCCCCGGCTAATGTTATCCTGCTTCAGGAAACTCATTTAAGCTCTACCGAAAGTAAAGAGATCTTTGGGAAAATGAGATGGATAGGTGCATTTTGTTGTTCGGGCCAAACTGGGGAAAATAAGGGTGTTGCAATTTTGATTAAGGCTGGAATTAGGGGGTCCATAAAATTAACATCTACAGACCAGTCAGGTAGATGGGTTTTGGCACAGGTCGATTTTAGTGGCAGTGAATGGACCATAGTTTCTTCCTATGGCCCTAACATAGATGATCCGACTTGGCTACTTAGAGTTCAGTTCACTGTAACGGGGGCTACCTCCCCTGTGGTTATAGGGGGGGGGGACTTTAATGTACTTTTAGATCCTCAACAAGAATGATCTAATTATAGTCACCATGTCACCACCCTGTGCTCTAGACGAGCCATGATTAATATGATGCACGAGGTGGGGCTTAGCGATCTCTGGAAGATTAAGGGGGAGGCTGCACCGGGTTTTACGTATTTTAGCACAAAGCATGGCATGCCTCAAGATTAGACTATGTCTTGGTAGACAGGCTAAGTCTGGAGTCTATACATGAAATTAAAATACTTCCGAAGATCCTCTCAAACCATGCCCCCATTATATTTACATCTAGGATGAGCAGCATCAGGCGAACTTCCATCAGATGGACTCTAAAGAGGTCTGTACTTTGCAATCAGGACATAGTCACCACCATTATTACAGCAACAAATAACTATTTCTCAGAGAATGTCGGCTCCACCCCAATCGAGTTTGTCTGGGACGCATATAAGGCCTATATTAGAGGTCAAATACATAGCCTTACTAGTGCTAGTAATAAGGAGGAGGCTCTTAAACTCAAAAATTTGGAAAATAAAATCGCATTGTTAGAAACAAAAAGCCACTGTGTCCACCCAGACAATCTGTCACAGGTTATAGCCGACCTAGAACATCACCGGCTGGAATATCGTGGGCTGTTGGACTTAAAAGTCAAAAAGCACAATGGACAGCCCATGCCATGGAGAACTATGAATACGGAGAGAAGGCGGGGGCTATTATGGCTAGTAAAATAAGAGCAGACAGGGTCAGAAATAACATAAATAGCCTAATTATTGACAACCAGGGAACCATATCATCCCAGCAGGTAGATATGGAAGAACATTTACTCTCCGAGTTCTCTAAATTATATGAAGAAGATGAAATGGCACCGGATTCAGACAGCACCCTACGGTGGCTGGAGGGTAAGGTCCTGCCAACATTAACGAACCAAGGTCGAGAACTTCCTAATAGTCCCTTTACGTTGGAGGAAATTGGAGAATATATTAAGAAAATAAAAAACAATAAAGCGGCTGGCCCGGATGCCCTTCCCGGTGAGCTGTATAAAGTCCTACAGGACATATTAACGTCACGGCTGTGTGATTTATTTACCTACGTTTATAGCCCGGAGGGAAGGGCACCCCCCTCCTGGAAGGAGTCTACAATCGTGTTAATATTAAAACCTGGGAAGGATCCCCTCAGGGCTGATTCTTATAGGCCAATCTCCCTGCTAAACGCGGACTATAAGATCTTTACTAGTGTTTTGGCAGGGAGATTGGCAAATTTAATCCCACAACTTATAAATCCCGACCAAAAGGGATTTGTCCCTGGGAGATATATACACGATTTAAGCCTTCAGTTGATCGGAAGTATAGACTTAGCAGAGGCACGGTCGGAACCCTTGGCAATTGCGGCCTATGACGCGGCCAAGGCTTTCGACCGAGTCAACTGGGACTTTTTGTGGGATGTACTAACTTCAATGGCTTTTGGGGCAAACTTTATTAAGACACTGAGGGACTGCTATGAGGGTGCATCCGCGGTAATTCTATTAAATGGTATATTGACTTCACGTTTCAGTGTAAGGAGAGGAACGAGGCAAGGGTGCTTTATCTCGCCCCTCCTATTAGATATTTACATCGAGCCATTGGCGCAAGCACTTCGATTGGACGACCGGATCACACCCTTTAGGACAGGAAATTTTAGCTGTAAATTGGCATTATATGCTGATGACCTGTTAATTTATACTGATAACCCATTGGAGGTACTCCCCAGAGTGGAAGAGACAATAAACGACTTTGGCCAATACTCAGGGTATATGATTAATAACTCAAAAACGGAAATAATGTGCTGGGGGGTGGATAACTGGGGAGGAGCTCAAAGCAAGCAGTTTAGATACCTGGGAATATTAATAACACCGGATCTAAATACTATACCACAGATTAACATCAAGAAGGTGACGAAGGATATTGATCATTTTTTGTTGAGATGGCAGAACCTTCAACTCACAATATATGGCCGGGTTAATCTGGTTAAAATGGTAATACTGCCAAAGCTGACCTACTTATTTAATATGATTCCATTGACCTTACCGCAGAAATTGTTGGCTAAAATCCAGGGGAAAATAGGCAGTTTCATATGGGCTAATAAGAATTCTAGGGTCTCCTGGAAAAAGCTTAAAAGGAGATTGAGGAAGGGAGGGCTTGCGCTTCCAGATATCCTTTCGTACTCTTTTGCCTTCCAACTGAAAAACATTCGATGCCTTTTGTTTAGCCCGATGATTCCAACTGGGGGCAGGTATTGAAAACTATGGTGGAACAAGAGAACGGGGGCTCTGGGTTCCTTTATAAGTTTGGTGCGCCAAAATATTATAAAAAGGTGCGCTTAAAGGTATTGAAACATGCACTTTTTGTATGGCTTAGAGTTAAGGAGAAATGGGGCATAAAATATTATTCTGATCTTGCCCCAATCTGGGACTCCCCGGGGCTGCCGCCCTGTTTTGATGATAGTCTCTCTCTTCCTATTAGGAGAGCAGGGATAGTAATATGGTCAGATATGGTATCTTCAGAGGGGGTGTTACCATGGGAGTTCTTGAGATCAAAGATTGGGGACTCCTTTTCAAGATTTAAGTACATTCAGATCTGTTCTTGGTTTGCCGTCGAAAGGGATAATATAGGTGGAAACTGGGATGTTGAGTCTTTACTTCAATCCCCGAGTCTGATGAAGAAGGAAGTAGGACTATGGTACAGGAAAATGCTGCAGGAGGAGGAAGTGGAGGCCCCCCTATGTACCATATCTGGAATACCTCTAGGTTGGAAGATTCAGCGGCAGCTCTCTACGACACATCTCTCCATTTCCTATATAAATATGTTAAATCGGCTTCCCTGAAGAAAAATCACTATTTCACCATTAATAGGCTATATTACACACCAAAAAAATAGCTACATTTGTGAATCCCCCCCCATCATGTTCCAGGTGTGGGTTAGTGGAAGCTGACGATCTGCATGTTTTTTATGACTGCCGTATATTGGGACCCTTCTGGTCCATGGTAGAGAAGGCTTAATACTCCTTAGCACACGTTTTGTATTATAATTTCAGCAATGTACATGTGTTTCCACCATACACCAGTCATACATTCATAAGAAATTTCAATTCCTTTTCATATTCATTTAGGGTTGTCGTTGGTGTTGTTTTATTTCTGGAGACGTCACAGCCGACACGTGTTTCGTCGTTAGGGAATGTAACCCCCGACTTTTTCAAGGCTATTCTCCGAAGTGTTGTTCTTTATTTGTTGAGGTGATAATTCCAACCCTCAAAGAGGTTCTGTTTGGGAACTTTGTTCGTAGTTGGCAATTTCATCTGTGTTGTAACCGGAGTGTCGGTTATCAGTTTAGACAGCTTTTCGTTGTGGCTTCTAGAGTTTAAAGTTCCGTCCCCGCTGCCGTTTCTATGGTGAACCATAAGATTACTTCTCCGCCGGTGTGTTTCCTGTACAGTTTCTTGATGATCACGGCGATATATGCAAGCAACTATGTATATTATGTATATGTGCTATTCCTTTTCCTTTTCTTCTTTTACAGGAAAATACAACATATTCATCTCCACCAGCACACATTGGGGCTCCAAGTTCCTGGTAGGACGATTTGAATTTTACTGATACACATTGACACCATTCTCACGGGTTTCCATTTTTTGCAGTAGCTTTACATCCTTTGGTCCTGAAGAAAGCCGGACAGCGTTTTCCATTTGGCTGAAACATGTTGACCTCTCTGCACAGCGCTACGGTATAGTTATATTTTCAGACTATTAGGCGTCATTTTAACCTTGACACTTGGACAATCCTGATTAAAAAAAATTCCTGTCCTATAGTCATTTTTAATTGTCACACTCACTTTAGCACTGCACTCTATCAGCACCCTTAGAGAAACACCTAGGTAGAGGTCATTTTTGGTATCCATCTCCGTACCATCATTTGATGGAGTGGGCGTTGTATGGATCCATAATTCACTCCCACATGATGATGCTCCGCCAATAGGGTGGGCTGATGGGAGTTTCTCAGCCAGGTGTGATCCTATTGGTTGCTGTATAGTTCCTAGTTTTCTCTAGCTTCTAGTACAGGTTCCACACATACATTCTCACTTGACTTGACATCTCTTCTTTTGTTGTTAATATAAATCATCGGCCAAGACTCCCCAGCTCTCCATAAATGTTCATGGTACATTATTGGCGAGAATTAAAAAGCTAGAGAATAAGACCAACAGAGGGCAGCCTCCTATCACTAGAATGGAAATGTTCCTCATTGAGTGAAGAGAACGACAGTGTGAAAACACTACAAAATAAAAAAACACCTCATGCTGTAATCACTCCAACATAGTATGCATCTAGGGGTCAATGCCAGGATATTGGCTTCGAATTGGACAGCGATTAAGTGATCTCACTGTATAATGACCAGAAATATACCAATTGAAAATCATTCCAACACAATGTGGATCTTTTTATTAGTGCAATCTCATCCTAGGATGTGATGTAACTCATTATCCATATTGTTTAAACCAGTATTGTGCCCCAATGGCATAGCTTTCAGACAGCATATCCATTTTGCCTCCATTTGTCTGAGGATCAGTTCCGATCTCTCCACAAATATTCCATGGAACAAGAAACTTGGATCATTTGGATGTACTCATCTATAGTGATCTGACATGGGATATCGTCCATCCCTATTTTTGAGAGCCCTGTTAGGCTTTTTCATTATTGTGTGGGTTTTCATGTTCATGATTTATTGAAGAATATAACATCAGGGATGGCATATTATATAGCCATCATTTGGTGCCTTGACATCTTTATTGAAAACTCATTTTAAAGTGTTTTAATGGTTATGGGTTTGAATAATGGTACTCCTAGGGCTGTTTTTCTTTATGTTGTATGTTGTTTTTCATATATGGATTTTGATAGATGTTTTATTTATGTATTCCGGATTATGAATTATTTAATGTTTGTGAGCACCATTCTGTATTGTGTGATTATTTTTACTTTTATTCGATTTTTCTAATTTATTGTGGTGGGTGGCCTGCAGTTTCTGTAGGGTCCTAGTTATATTTTTGCATTTAATTTTTCTTCTTTTGTAAAGGAACAATGTTGCACAGTTCAGTACATTTTCTCCATGTTTGTTAAATTAGCAATATTTATTTATGTTACTATGTAGCCTACTCTACCAATGGGCCATCCAGTCAGTAGGCTCAGGCTAGAACAAGTCATTGGAGCATGAAACAACTGTTTCTGTGGTATATTTTGTTTTAAAACATCATTTAGGGCTGGCATGGCATTCTGATTAAATGTAAAATGTGGTGTATTTTTTGTATTTGTGTATAAGTGGGGTAATAGTTGATACCTTTTGTGTTATTGAAAAACTTTTATAGCTCAGTTAATTTTTACTGTTGGCACTGCTGAATTAATGGTGACGTCATTTTCAGTGTTACCACGCCTCCTTGGTTTGGCCAGTGAATGTGCTTGCCATAGGCCACCATTGGTCTTTGTTCCACATGCCATGTGGCCAGAGGCCATTTTGTGGTGTCTGTGTCCATAGGCCTGAATGTTGTCTCTTTGTTCCCCGTACCTCCTTGCTCGGTGTTGTTGTTTGACCACGTGGCAGGCAGTCATTTTGTGCCTCCAGCCATGTGTTCTTTGTTCCCCATGCCTTCTTCTTGGCTGTTGTTGTTTGACCATGTGAATGGTGGCCATTTTGTGCATTCGAAATGTGTTTTTGCCATAGGCCTGCATGTGTTCGTTGTTGCCCATGCCTTCTTGCTCACTGTTGTTGTTTGACCATGTGTCTACCAGCCAATTTGTGCATCCTGCCAGTGTATGTTTGCAATAGGTTTGCATGTATTCTTTGTTCCCCATGCCTCCCTGCTCACTGTTGTTGTTTGACTAGGTGACTGGCGGGCATTTTGTACACCCAGATAGTATGTTTTTGCCATAGGCTTGATTGTGTTCTTTGTTCCCCATGCCTCCTGGCTCGTTGTCGTTTGACTGTGTGGGTGGCAGCTATTTTGTCCAACCAGCCAGTGTGTTTTGCAATAGGTTTGCATGTGTTCTTTGTTCACCATGCCCCCTTTCTCGCTGTTGTTGTTTTTACCGTTGGGCAGAAATCCTTTTTTGAGCATCCAGCCAGTATGCCTTTCCCATAGGCTTACATGTGACCTTTGTTTACCATGCCTCCTTGCTCGCAGATATTTTACCATGTGGCTGGTAGCCATTGTGTGCAACCAGCCAGTGTGCCTTTGCCATAGGCTTGCATGAATGGATGTGGTATCATATTACTAATATGCTTGAGGATCATTGTAGTATATGCATATTAAGAATATGATTTTAATGACCGATGCTTATACAGTAAATGTATTTTTTAAATTTGACACCCTTGCTCCACAATAGGTTTCTTATCATTCTCCCATACAAACATTGGCAATTATTGATCATTAGTCTATTTAAATTTTTATATTGGAATTTTGGGAATTTTCTTTTTTTTCCTTTCATTTTTTTTAATTGGGGCGCTAGGTGGCGCACTAGTGAATGGACGCCTTCATGTGAGGCTCCCACAGCCTAGCGATATCGATCCTGTAAATATCCTGACATCGGCTGCCAATTGGGCTGAATCTACTCCCATCGGATCGGGGAACCCCCCGACGGCTCCAGTCCAAGTTTGAAGCTTGTTGATGGCTGCTGGCGGGTTGGAGGAGCTTTCTTATTCTCAGCGGTGCTGACTGCGGTGGAAGCGACGCGGCTGGACGGTTCGACAAGAGACGCGAGACCGGGGATCTAGCTGCGGAGGTTGGGCCTCCAGTGGCGCGAAAGATTGGCCGGCCTGGAGTTTGCAGTTGGAGGGTACGCTCTCTATACTTTAACCCCGTCGGAAGCATACACCGAGAGTGCCGTCCCTGCAAGAACCGGCGCATATGCGACTGCTGTACTAGAGGCTCCAGCGGATACCGGATCGTTGCCGCGGACGGCGCCGGGTGTCGGCGGCACCCTGGGGGAGGTCTGCCAGCCGCTGCGGCCGATTCCGGAGCGGACCTGAGATTGAAAACTTTTGTGGTGAGGTTTGGGAGGCGACCATAGGGCTCGGCTGGATCGGGTGGTAGAGCGGGGATTGGCGTACACTATTGCCCCCCTGTCCTGAGCGCTCGTGAGGCCTGCGTTGTGCTGTGCAGCCCGCTGGGGGGCTCCTCGGCGAAGATCTGGGCACAGCGCCTACTGGATACATAATACTGGTGGCACTACAGTGTGATCAAGTCGAAATCTCTTTTTTGCTGAGCAGTAGAATTGGGCACCAGACGAAGCACGGTCTGTATTGACTCTCCGCCGCATGGCACTGGATATAGCCTAACTGGTGCACAAGATAGACTTTACGCCACGGGAGGCGTTACAGTCTGGGCCACGTGCTCGAGCGTTTGAAAGAATACCGAACAAAGTTGTCCACTGATATCCTTCGCTATACTGACGGGGTGTGAGCGGTGCTTGACACATTGCTATGTGGTGCTGGGCTTGCCGGCTGCTGGCTTAACCCCTGGTGTTAGTGTGCGGGACTGTACCCGTGTGAGACCTGCTGGGACTGGACGGATATATCTCCAACACTGCGGGTACTGCGGATCGGCCTGCGCTGGGCACAGAGCTTTCCTATTCTCCTCAGATACGCCATACCAGTACACTATTGGACACGAATGCGATTGCCGTGCTGAGGCCTGGGATATTGTTGGACCTGTACCCATAGGGTTGCATGCAGCCAGGTCACGATACTGAGGATTAAAATAGCCACACACACGTGGAACGCGCTGGTTTCTGTCCCCGAGGATCGCTCCTTGTCAGTGAGGGCGGTGCGGCTCAACAGACTTGCGTAGCTGGTACTGCAGGGAGAGCGTTGATACCTAGGGTGCTGCAGGCTGCGACTCCCTGACCTTACCGGTGGCAACGATGGGGAAGCCGGATGCACAGCAGCTAAAAATCACATTTGACTCCGCCAAAAAGACAACTCGAGCTGGCCCGGATCACCAGAAACAGATGGATGCTAGCGGCACTTCAGATGGTCAGGCGTCTACTTCCCCGGATCTCCAGGAAATTCTCCGAGAAATGCGCCAAGGGTTTGCGACCATCGCTGACAAGGTCGATAGGATGTCGTCTCGGATGGATGCAGTTGTCCACAAATTGGATGTCCATGAGGGGAGGCTGAAGGAAGCGGAACAACGGGTCTCGGATGTGGAGGATACCTCGACGCAACACACGAAGCAACTCACAAGGATGGACAATCTGATGCGCATAATAGCGGCCAAGAACGAGGATTTGGAGGCGAGAAGTCGGCGTAATAACATACGCATAGTTGGTGTTCCGGAGTCCACGAATGTGGGGAGAATGGAGGACTATGTGGAGAAACTCCTGCTGGCAGCGGTTGGCCCGGAAGCCTTCTCGCCCCAATTTATAGTGGAGAGAGCGCACAGATCCTTGGGACCAATACCCAAACCAGGCATGAACCCAAGACCTATCATTGCCCGCCTACTGAACTATAGGGACAGGGATACAGCCTTACGGGCAGCCCGGAACTCCAAGACACTCTCATTCGACGGTAACACCTTCACCATTTATCCGGATTTCACACCAATGGTGCAAGAGGAACGTCGCAAGTTCTTAGATGTGAAGGCCAAACTACGCAATTTACAAGTGGATTATGCGCTGGTCTATCCGGCCCGCCTGCGGATCACCTATCAAGGGCGCCAGAGGTTTTTCACGAACCCGCAACAGGTAGAAGACTTCATAAAGCATTATAAGCGTGCGGCACGATCAGGGGGAGATGAAGAAGATAATCCTGACGAACTACAAGAAGGAATGGGTGATGAGGAGCAGTGACCACATGAACATTGAGACTTTATTGCCGAACTGAGTCCTGTATGTGAGTACTGGCCCATGAATAAGACTGCAACTACTATTGTATGTGATACCTCCCCCTCATCTTCTTGTTGAGATGGGATGGGATTTGGCTCTGGGGAGACCGATATAGATTCTGATCGCTGGGTACCCCCTCTCTCCCACTAGCCGGTTTACGCTCCTTCGAGTGGCGCTGGTGGAGTGGAGGGGCTATCGTGTTGCCACCTGGAATGCTACCTGGCGGGAATTACCCACACAGTTTACATTGGGATGGGGTATGTTTCCATCCTAGTTTTTTTAGGGCATTGGGGCGGGATGGGGAGAGTGGAGAAACTGTCAAGTTGGGGATGCATCAGTGGGAGGATGGGAGGGTGTGGGAGGACGACTGGGGGTTGAATGATTTGGTTGAGTGCGATATACATAAGCAAGTAGTGGAATCATTCGTGCTGTATGGTAAGACGCTGTGCAGGATACTTATACATAGTGCCGTCTTCAGGGAAGCCTGCATACGGGTCAAGCGATATACCAGATTATCAGACGAAGGGATGTGTGACTGTAACATGATGCAGGAATTACTAAGGCATGGGATGATCCTAAGGACTGTTAAGGATAATGTCGAGGGGCGCAGGGGATGTTAACAAATGTACCTTTTTGTCGTGGGATGTGCGTGGTCTAAAAGATGCCCGTAAATGCAGGCAGTTGCTGGCATATTGGGATAGGCATAAAGTGCAAGTGGTTATGCTACAGGAAACTCATATTCCCTCGCACACCGCATCCACTTTCGGTAGTAGATGGGCAGGTGTTCGAGCTTTCTCGAACTATTCCTCATATGCTAGGGGTACAGCTATCCTTATACATCGCGCCATCCCATTCACACTGCAAGGTCAGCGAATAGATAAGGAGGGACGATATGTGGTGTTGTGGGGGAGATTGGGTAGGGATACGATTACCATTGCCAATTGTTATGCACCAAATGTGGATACTCCGGATTTTTTTACCATGTTATGGGGAATTGTGCTGGATGCTGGATCGCGTCATATCATCTGGGGCGGGGATTTCAATGTTGCCTTAGTCCCAGGGATGGACAGAGCGGATGGTCATACGACGCACCATCCCAGAGCGCGAGACGTCATCAGGGGTATAGTGGATGAGGAAGGGCTTGTTGATGGGTGGAGACATTTTCATCCTGACCTACGGGATGGTACACACTACACTTCCTACACAGGTACATGGGCTAGAATTGATTATTTGTTTGTGTCACGACCTCTAGCACCACACATATTGGATGCACAACACCTTCCCAGAACGCATTCTGATCACTGTCCAGTTTTGCTAACTATGGATATGCCTGGGTATGATAAACCACGACCGCCCTGGCGATTACAGCCTGACACACTTGTGGATGCAGTTTTTCGGGAGGAACTTAGAGAGGATATAGAGAATTTCTTTCCCCGTAACAAAGATACAGTGGATAGTGTAGACAAAGTCTGGGAAGCCTTTAATGTTACAGTGAGAGGGTGGTGCATCGCTAAGAGCTCTGGAGTTTTGAGGGACATACAGCGCACTCTCAGCAGGTTAGAAGAGGAATTACGAGTGTTGGAAAGGAGCATGGTACAGGGTGACATAGGGACTGCACAGCAGGAATTCAGGTCTAAACTATCAGAATACGAGGCTGAAGCGCAAAGAGAGGTTCACTTCCGAGGTAAATACTGGAAGGCTCGAGCATACAATGAGGGTGGAAGGCCGGGTTGGGCACTATCAATGGCAGTTCGCATGGCACGTGGCACTAATACTATCTTGGAATTAACAACAGCTGATGGTGGGGTGTGCAAAGACTCGGATAGCATACTGACCACTCTCCAAACACATTATAAGCAGCTCTATACATCGCGTGCCACTGACGGCCTTGACTTGGAAGGCTTTCTGGGAGATCTCGCACTGTGCTCGGTAAGCGACTGCCACAGACAGTTTTTAGGGGCGCCCCTTGAACTGGATGAGATACGCGATGCCATAATGTCCCTAAGTAACGGGAAAGCGTCTGGCCTAGATGGGCTTCCCGCGGAATTTTATAACTGTTATGTGGATATCATGGCACCGGTGCTGAGAGAGGTGTTTGCGGATGCCTTGGAGGTGGGTGTGCTGCCGGGGTCTATGAGGGAGGTTGTCATCACGTCTCTACTCAAGCCGGGTAAGGATGCCACGCAGTGTGATTCATATCGTCCTTTGTCACTATTTAATTGTGATGCCAAGATCCTTGCCAAGGTCCTAGCCACGCGACTCTCATTGCTTATGAACGCGCTCATATTGCCTGACCAATCAGGATTTGTTCCCACGCGATCTACCTCAAATAACCTCCGTACAGTATTCTCCTTAATCCAAACCGTTAGCCCTGATGTACCTCTCGCTGCCATATTCCTCGATGCGTCAAAAGCTTTTGACTCGGTGGAGTGGGGGTATCTATTTACGGTACTGCAGAAGATGGGTTTCCCCCCAATCTTTGTGAACTGGGTGCGATTACTTTATACGGCCCCGAAAGCGAGAGTGTTGGCGAATGGGCTCTTGACAGACGCCTTTGCAATAACGAGGGGTACTCGCCAGGGGTGTCCACTCTCCCCCTTGCTCTTCGCCATAGCGATAGAGCCGTTGGCCTGTCGCATTCGACAGTTACATAAAGACAGCGCATTTAACTGCTTTCAGTGACAACTTTCTGTCTCGCTGTACGCTGACGATGCCACGCTTTATGTCAAAGAGCCCCAGGTTACTCTGAACGCGTTACTGCGGGAGTTTGTGTCCTTTGGTGTCCTGTCAGGAGTTTCAATTAACTGGGGTAAGTCCCAATTATTCCCGCTGACGCCTGCTGTCACGGAGTTTCCATTGGACTTTCCCTTAGAATGGTGTTCTTCGGATTTGCGCTACCTGGGGATACAAGTTTCGAGAGATAAGGGAGACACATTACGATTGAACTATGGCACAGCCATTACCAAGCTAGTCGACTCGGTGACTCGATGGATTAGGTTACCTTTATCCATGGCGGCTAGAATTTCCCTTATAAAAATGGTGGTCTAGCCTCGCTTCCTGTATTTATTTCTTAACGTCCCATATTACCCAGGTGCTTTCTTCTTCAAAACATTGCGATCTGAACTTATACGACTGGTGTGGGGTGGCAGACAGGCGCGTCTTAGATGGGCGGTCATGACACATCCTTACAGTGTGGGGGGTTTTGACATCCCGATTTTGAGGTTTATTATCTTAGCGCACAGGCACACTACCTGTATTACTGGATGAAACCTATCGCCTTCATGCCACAGATAGCGGCGGAAGACTGGATTGCCTACCCGCTACCGCTGGAGGGGGTGGTTCATGCCCCTATTTCAGTATTGGAAATGCAGGCTAATACAGTGACGTGTACCATGGATGCATGGCAAAGGATAGGGAAACGATTGCAAGTCTCGCTGTTATAAACGGCCGGCCTGCCATTGTCATATCACCCGCAAATGGCGCTCTTTCAAGAGTCGGGCTTCCGTAACATGTGTAGACGGTTACATATCCACACATGGGGTGATTTATTCCATGATGGTGTATTTCGTTCTCGAGAAAGGTTCTTTGGGGAACACACGCCTACTCCCTTGGAAGTGTTCTATTTTATACAGCTGAGAGAAGGCTTAAAGGCCTTGCTGCCTGACTACCCACAGGAACCCCCCAGTGTTGCCCCGCTCACGGTTGTGCTGAATAGCGCGGATGGTGCACACCTAGTCTCCAACATATATAAATGCCTCCGGAGGGAAATGCCAGCTGTGGTGGGGACAGCCAAGACACACTGGTCGCAGGACCTCGGCAGGGAGATTACGGAGGATCAGTGGGAGTATTGCTGTGCCCTATCGGGCACGGTGATGTCCAGCTGTCGCTTTAAAGTCATGCATTACAAGTTCCTACATAGGTTATACTACACGCCTGTTAGGAAGGTCAAGTTCAAACTGGCTGAATCGGATAGGTGCGGGCGATGTGGTCAAGGGGGGTGGGCTTCCTCCATTTGGCATGGGAATGCCCACACACCCGCGTAGCTAGGGGGGGCGAGGGGGGCGGTCCGCCCCAGGCGGCACTATTTGGGGGCGGCCGCCGCGCGGCACTGTCAGCCTTTATAATGTATTTAGACACTTGCTGACACTACTTTCAATGACTACAGTAGAGTCCCGTGTCTCCTAATACATTATAAAAGCCGCCGCGTTTGGCCGCAGAAAGCACACCTATTTGTTAAGCGGGGTCCCAGGGCCGTCAATCTTGTTCCGCGCCAAAGCGCTACTAATGACGGCCCTGGGCATACTTGGCCAGCCCTCGCGCTGAAATGTAGCACGGCAGCAATGACGCGTCATCACGCCTCGCCTCGCGTGAGCGCGGCTGCGCAGCCCTCAGCATGACTATCACTGGAGGCGAGCGGTAAACAGAAACTTGCACCTTTGCATATGAGGCGGCCGGCAATCCCGAATTGTCACGGCGCACAGTAGCTGCCTAATTGAGCCTGCACCCACTGCCTTGAGACACGGTGTGTAAAGCAATGCTTGGAGTGTCTGGTTTCACGCGGACACGTGCTCCGGATTAATGCTATGTCTGACCCAGTGCCAGTGCCGAGGAATGATTTGAGCCCTGAGGAATGAAGTTAAGTTAGCTTCACACAATGAGGTATGGTGTGTCAAATTATTTCAATGTGAAAACAAAAACATGGAATGTCAGTTTACGCTCCTGCTCACCTGAAAAGTGCTAGCATCGTAAACAAGAGCAGCTGCAATGTCCTTGCTGAGCTGCATCCATTGACAGTTATTAGTACAGAAACACAAAACCATGATCAGCAGTCCAGTGCAGGCCCCAGGTTTGTTCTCCTAACTGCTGAATGTATTATCTTAAGAGGCGTGCTTCTCTGAATGAAATGTGATCCGTGGTCAAGGACATTTTAATTCAGGAAATACTGAATAGCTGGACAGAATTACATGTATTTATTGTCAGCGAGGTGGTCTTTGCACAATTTAAAAAGTATTGAGGCTGCCGGCGTCGCGTGTATGGAATACTGCTGCATATTCATTTGAAGTGAGTGCCTAGAGTTATATAAAGCGCTCTGATACCAATGGGAAACATCATTTACAACGATGTCTTTTCCACGATTGACGTTTTAAACGATCCACTTACCCCGCAAACGTCTCTTCAACGAGGGAGCCTTCAACGACCGTCTTGACCACGAAAAAACGTTCAGCGTGGCTTGGGGGGAGACGTGGTATTCCGTCCAGTCGTGATGGGGGGGCTGGGGGAGGGTTGGGAGGGGGCTGGGGGGGCTGGGGGGGTCTCCCCCCCAAAAAATAACAAGCGAGCGAGCGAGTTAGATAAAAAAAAAAACGCTCTGTGGTATTGATGAAGAAAAAGGAATGACCCTCCCTCAAAGACGTGCAGTGTACGTAAAAAAAAACAGTCCTTTATTTATTTTAGAAGACGTGTTTTGACGCTTGTTTCCATGGTAGATGGAAGTAAGGGGTTGCAGGAGAATGACGTGCAGGTAAGACGTTCCTACCGTGGTACAATCCTTCGTTGTCAATTCCAGCGTGGTAAAGCCACTTGCGAGGTAAAATTCGCGTGGTAAAGCCATGCGTGGTAACTGAAATCGTGGTATAATCATATATTCGATACCAATAGGGTCTTGTGATAGTGTGCGCTATGGAAAACGGCAAAGATAAATTAACATGTAACTTGGAGAAAAACTCAGAATGCTAAACTTTAAACACTGTGAGGCCTGCTGCACTAGGAGGCCTGCTGGGCAATAAAATCCTAAAACTGGAGCTAACCGTCAGACAGTAGACTGTGCATCCACCAGACTATTGATAGTGGGGTAAAAAATCTGGACTAGTGCTCCTGGAAGGTGGAGGAAAAGTACCCTGCCTCCTCAAGAGTGGAACTTGCGCAGAGGCCGGCAGGGGTGTGTGAAGGGAGCTGGGAAGGTTCGGTCCTGGGTTCGGGCAGACGCCTACAGGAGGGGCAGTCAACGAGGCAGACACCTCGGGGTACCTGCACAAGCAGTGCTTTAAATGAGCAGGTACAGAGTGCCCTCTGCAAGTGAGAGTACCTGCACTTCTCGGCAGAGGTGCAGTAGTAATTAGAGTACCGACACTTCTCTGTAGTCAGTACCATGCAGCTACTGTGAGTCCTCGAGGGCCTAATCTTCTGTATTCCAGTTTCAAGCATTAAGCCCAAGTGCTGTTCAACGGGTTTTTATTTTAGTGTACTCAATCGGGTATAATGTGCACAGTTGGCTACAGTGCCAATTTTGTAATTTACCACCAGCATATTGATTAAGGGTACGCTGGGGGGTCACACAATTTTACCCGAGGCAGAACTTGAGTCAATATTTCATAGCTTCAAGATCGGACTGGCCTATAGGCAGGGCCACTTGAATTGTGTGGGTGGCAGGAGAGGGCAAAAGTATGCGGCAAGGTTGAGTAAATGCTGCGGCAAGGCAAATTATAAAGCTTTTTGCAGCACATTTTGTAATAGTATTACTTCATTACTCTTTTAATTTTTAAAATTGGTAACACTGTCTAGGCATTGGTTGCACCTCATTAGTACCAGTTTAGTACCCAAATATAGCAATAAGCAAGAGGAAGGTGGCCAGTCCTGCTTTGTAAAGGGCCTTTCACTACGCTGCAACATTTTAGTAGCTTTTGAATCATTTAAGCAAGAAACAAATTTTGTTAAAATCCGCAGATTATGCGGAAGATGATGGACTGTGTGGCAAACATGGCAAATCTAAAATTATGGAAAAGTTGCTGCGGCCGCACAATAGCACAATTTCAGTGGCCCTGCCTATAGGGCAATCTGGCAGTGCCCAATGGTCTGGTCTGATTGGTCCGTGAGTAAGCTGTCTTTATGCTTGTGTCCTGTTTTATTGTCTTGTGGGCCGGTTTTTACTGTTGATTTCCCTGACAGTAGCATAAACATGGTCTTCAGAAAGCACAAATAGTTGGAGTCTTCCATATCTTGCAGAACACACAGCATGTTTTACCAACTTTAAAAGTGTCCCAATTTGCTTACCTTTTGAGAATTTTTTAGCTTTCTGATTTACTATAGGGGCAACTTTTTTATTTTCAGGCCTGGGTCTATTTTTCTCCCAGTGCAACACTGCAGAGCTGCCTTGATAAACCGTGTTAGTGAAAAACAAATTTGAGGCGAATTTCAACCTGCACCTTGTTTTAAAAGGGGACTCCCGAGGGGCAGGCTTGCTGTACTTTCGGTAATAGGGGTAGTGAGGAGCACTCCGAAAATAATCAATAACTTTAAATTCCTCCACTGGTGCTATGATTAATCAGGATAGTCAGTCCTGAATGAATAAATCAAACGTTATGGTGGGTAGGTGCCCGCCTAATCATGCACTGTTCACTTGGTGCGCCGCACCTTAACCAATAATGAAGTTTTAAACAACACTCCTTCAAATTCGTACTTTACACTTGTTTGTGCATTTATTTAATTATTACTCTACAATGTTTCTTAGCTCATGTTATTAACATTATTCATAACATTTTCCATGAACATGCATAAGTACATTCACAAATCCATTTTTCATAAGTTTATGTACATAACATTATACAAGCATTTTTGAATAGGCCCTATGCATTTCGGCACGCAAGACGGTGCCTTCGTCAGGGGCAACTCTGAAAAAATCAAAAAATCGAGTGTAAGTAAAAGAGGTAATTTATATGGTGGGTCATGAGGGTAACCAGATATATTTAATGGGTGGCGTACCTGATGTAAACTGGAATGCAGAGATTGTTATGCTGCTACAATGACTTGTATATCTAGAACGCTGTGTGGGTAAAAGAAATGTGATATTGAGGGCGGAAATTGCAAAAGATATTAAACCTTCATGCTTGTGTCTGTAATAACAACATACCTGGTGATCAGTGTCCAGAGAATCTGTAATTGCAAACATACGTTTTATGAGTGCTTAAATCGAGTGCTAGAAACGGTGTGAACGTGTTGCTACGAGAAGATCACCCTACCTTGGCTTCGTATCTTGTAGAAATTTATCTACAAAATAAAAAGAACGCCGCACTATTACAAACGCATTTGTAATGAGCCTATCGAATGGCTCGCGTAATCTGTCTTTATGACAATAAATACTTGTAGAGTGGACAATCTCGACCGCAATAGTGTGGGCTCTGCTCGCTAAACGTCTAGGTATTCGCGTCCCGAGGGGTAATCACCATTAATGCTCGCTGTGTTCATTACGTGAAGACGCTGCAGTAACTGAAAACGGACTTGCTGCGGCAAGTGCCACCGATTCAATCATTATGGCAGGCGCCATCTTTAAGTTATGGCTGTGTTATTTGCCGATTAATCCATTTTTGTGGGTTTGACTGGTGAAACGGATGGTGACTGTTTTCTAGTGTACCGGAGTAATGGTTTCCCGCGCTCGCATGCCATGCCAGACGCGGTGATATTTAGTGGCAATCAAGTGTAAGTGCCTACTGTGTGAAACATTAGGTGTACAGTGGTGTTCATAATAATGAGTGCCTCAAAATCAATGATAGGTTGATGAGTGAATATAAATATATGGTGTCACATATAATAAACAATAAAAATAACATTGCATCAACACCATATGATTCAAATGCGAATTCTAGATACCAGTATTGTTTTGAATGCATATTCACCATCTTTGTAAGGCTGTCACATGTAAATCACATGATACTAAGGGGCTATTTATAAAAAATCATGTTAACTTTATAAGGAACTGTTATACATTTATAAATAAGCATACATATAATGTTACCTATAATTGACAAAAGACTGAAACATGCCCTAGAACCTGATATTATTGGATATCATTCCTAGTGATTATTTAAATGATACTCATGAATAGCTGGGTGCTTCAAATCTCCAAAGCTATTAACCAGCCACGTCTGGCTCTGTCCTCCACCTATGTGAAATAATATTAATGGGTAAGTCCCATCATAGTAAACTTCACTGCTAGGCAATACCATCCCTTCGATCTATGTAATGCATTACTAAAAATGTGTCTGCATGGTCAACAGATAATACTCATCTCAGTAGATGCATTTTATAAGTAGCAGGCCAAATCGTATTTGTCATTGAGGCCTGTTGGGGCCAGGGTCTTTAAGTATTTAATCCAGAATAATTCTCGTTGCAACAACCTTTGGTGATTGTCTATACCAAGTTGGATCTTTACTTGTTCAATGACACAAAATCTCAATTGGGAAATTGTATGGCTTGCTTCTTTCCAATGTGTCACGAGTGGTGAAGTCATGTTGTCATTGCGTATACGACTTTTGTGTTCTGTAATTCGTACCTTGATTTTGCGTTCCGTCTTCCCAATGTACATTTTGCCACATGGACATTTGATAGCGTATACCACGTTCTTGGTGTTGCAATCACTTGAATGTTTTAAGTTGATAGTTTTGCCAGTCATAGGATGTGTGCAAGTGTTGCCAATAATCACATTATTGCAGTTTGTGCAATTTAAACATCTGGTTGTTCCGGTGTAGTTAGTCACTGCTGTAGGTTGTTGTTTTCGTTTTAGTCTTTCCCTCAAGTTTGATCCACGCGTGTATGCATGTAAAGGTAATTCTTTGAAAATTCCGTGGAAATCGGGTTCCATGGATAAAAGTTCCCATCTTTTATTCACAATTTTTTTGATCACTGGCGATAAAGTTGTGAATTTGGTGACAAATACCATCCTGTTAGGTGAAACTTTTTGACGTTGTTTCAACAAGTCAGTTCTATCCATTTGTTTGACCCTATTCATTTGTTCCGCTAAGAGATCTGATGCATATCCTCTCTCTTGGTATTTTTGTACCTGTTGTTCCAATGTGGTTTGACATACTTGTGCATTTGAACATATTCGTTTGATCCTGATGAATTGGGATACTGGTAAGTTCCTTATGAGATGTTTTGGATGGAAACTTGTGTATGCAAGTGCACTGTTGCGATCAGTGGACTTGGTGTACAGTGATGTTTCAAAACCGTCAGTTGTTTTAGTGATCCTCACGTCCAGGTAGTCAATGATGTCCTTACTTATTTTATGGGTGAATTGGATCCTGGTATCCACTTGATTTAGGTGCCCGATCAGTTGTTCTAGTAGTTCTGGCGTGTCATCCCAAATTTAAAAAATGTCGTCGATGAATCGACAGTACATTTTCACGTGTCTCCATTCTTCAGATGACATCAAATTGTCTGCTTCATACTGTGCCATAAAAGTATTCGCGTACGCAGGAGCCCCTGCAAAACCCATGGCAGTTCCGTTCAATTGTGCGAAGAACTCCTCCTTCCAAATGAAATGGCTGTTATGTAAACAGAATTTCAGTAGTTGTAGTATGAAAATTTTTTGGGTGGTAGGTATTTCTTCCATTTTCAGTAATGCCCATTCTGTCGCTTCTAATCCAGCTTGGTGCGGTATAGAGGTGTAAAGTGCCACCACATCTATTGTGCACATTATCCAGTGTTGTTGGAATCCTTCTTCTATCCATTTTAAATGATTCAAAAAATCCGTTGTATCCCGTATGTAGGATCCCCATTGTTGTACGAATTGCTGTAGATAGTAGTCGATATATTTACCAAGGGGGTCAAAAATTGACCCACAGCCAGATACGATGGGTCTGAAGGGTGGATTTATGGGGTGCTTATGAATTTTCGGAATCATATACAATGTAGGTCGTCTGGGATTTTTTTGTGTGAGGTACAACGCTGTTTGTTGGTCAATCCACTCATTCTCTACAGCTGTTTGTAAAATAGTATTTAACATTTGCTGTAATGTTGCTGTTGGGTCCGTTGATAATTTGAAATAGATGTCTTGATCGGTCACATGTTCATTGATTTTGGACTCATAAAAGGTAGTATCCATTAAAACCAGCGCTCCGCCCTTGTCAGCCGGCTGTATCGTAATGGTCGGATCATTGGCCAAATTGTTGATGATGTTCATTTCCGCTTTAGTCAAATTGTTGTGTTGAATCTTTTTGTAGTTCAGTGCTTGTAAGTCTTTTATCACCATTACCTCAAATGTATCCAGCATTTTGTGGGATACTGGTGCTTGAAACGTGCTTTTTGGTTTAAATGTTCTCTCTGTAATTGGTGCACTTAATTCTGTGGGTTCCACCACATTTTCAAAATAATGTCTAAGTTTCAACGTTCTCATGAACCTAAAGAACGCCCCTTCAGTCTCCAATTCATTGGTTGCCACTGTAGGTACAAATGTTAGACCTTTATTTAATGTTTGTGTTTGTTGTTTAGTTAATGTCGTTGTTGATATATTGATGACTAGACCAGAGTCCGTCCGCTGCTCAGCTCTTTTCCGACCGCTTCCTCGCCTGGTTTTCCTTTTGTTACAGGTGTTTCTGATTGTGGTGTTGGTGGTTGACCTTGAGTTTGAGCCTGTGACAAAAAAGTTGGGTCCCTGCTAGTGGTGGCTTGTTGACTAGCATCCGTGGATATTATGACTCCCTCCTGTGTGGCTGATACTGGTCCCCTACGGATGGATGTTTCTCTGTCTGTGACCAGGCTCTCTTCCGACGAACGATTGGAAGGTGGTGTTCTTTTTGGTATAAATTGGCGCCGGGCGTAAATGTCAGCCCATGTATATACTTCGTTAAGTTTATAATCTATAGTATCGCGTTTATATTTGCGCAATTTACCTTCCTGTAGTTCCTTTTCGTACTTGTCCAATTTAATGTTGATGTTATCCAGACTGATCTTCCAGGTGTCTCCTTCCATTCTAGCCTCTAGTTCTGATTTGAGTGTATAGATTTCCTCTTCCAATTCGAGTATTGTTTTGGAAAGTTCTCAATGATAAGCAATATCAAATCTAGAGAGCACTTGTTAAGTATGCTGAACCATTTGTCCATGAATTTTGAGTTTAAGTTGA
Source organism: Lissotriton helveticus (assembly GCF_964261635.1). Taxonomy (NCBI): domain Eukaryota; kingdom Metazoa; phylum Chordata; class Amphibia; order Caudata; family Salamandridae; genus Lissotriton; species Lissotriton helveticus. Next base: position 797,447,864 of record NC_136070.1, on the reverse strand, counting down.
AACGGAATAACATTGGTTTTATTGATAGTCGCAGTCCTCTCGGTATCCGCTTAGCTCGGTGATATTGAATGAGTGTAGAGGCGTGCATCCTTTGGTTCAATTGACGCCTTGTCAGGTATTCGAGTTGTTTTAATTGCTGGCTGATAGATCCCCCATGAACATCCATGCTTCTCACTTCTTTTATAAGAGAATAAATCTAATCAGCCTGATCATTTGTGTATGCCATTGTACTGGTCCTATTGTCCGTCATGCCTGTAATAGTATCAAACTGCATCTTTCTTTGCTCACTGGGTGCCTCCTCGCTGGTTGACTAATGTGAAACTCAAGGTAATAGGGGTAGTGAGGAGCACTCCGAAAATAATCAATAACTTTAAATTCCTCCACTGGTGCTATGATTAATCAGGATAGTCAGTCCTGAATGAATAAATCAAACGTTATGGTGGGTAGGTGCCCGCCTAATCATGCACTGTTCACTTGGTGCGCCGCACCTTAACCAATAATGAAGTTTTAAACAACACTCCTTCAAATTCGTACTTTACACTTGTTTGTGCATTTATTTAATTATTACTCTACAATGTTTCTTAGCTCATGTTATTAACATTATTCATAACATTTTCCATGAACATGCATAAGTACATTCACAAATCCATTTTTCATAAGTTTATGTACATAACATTATACAAGCATTTTTGAATAGGCCCTATGCATTTCGGCACGAAAGACGGTGCCTTCGTCAGGGGCAACTCTGAAAAAATAAAAAAATCGAGTGTAAGTAAAAGAGGTAATTTATATGGTGGGTCATGAGGGTAACCAGATATATTTAATGGGTGGCGTACCTGATGTAAACTGGAATGCAGAGATTGTTATGCTGCTACAATGACTTGTATATCTAGAACGCTGTGTGGGTAAAAGAAATGTGATATTGAGGGCGGAAATTGCAAAAGATATGAAACCTTCATGCTTGTGTCTGTAATAACAACATACCTGGTGATCAGTGTCCAGAGAATCTGTAATTGCAAACATACGTTTTATGAGTGCTTAAATCGAGTGCTAGAAACGGTGTGAACGTGTTGCTACAAGAAGATCACCCTACCTTGGCTTCGTATCTTGTAGAAATTTATCTACAAAATAAAAAGAACGCCGCACTATTACAAACGCATTTGTAATGAGCCTATCGAATGGCTCGCGTAATCTGTCTTTATGACAATAAGTACTTGTAGAGTGGACAATCTCGACCGCAATAGTGTGGGCTCTGCTCGCTAAACGTCTAGGTATTCGCGTCCCGAGGGGTAATCACCATTAATGCTCGCTGTGTTCATTACGTGAAGACGCTGCAGTAACTGAAAACGGACTTGCTGCGGCAAGTGCCACCGATTCAATCATTATGGCAGGCGCCATCTTTAAGTTATGGCTGTGTTATTTGCCGATTAATCCATTTTTGTGGGTTTGACTGGTGAAACGGATGGTGACTTTTTTCTAGTGTACCGGAGTAATGGTTTCCCGCGCTCGCATGCCATGCCAGACGCGGTGATATTTAGTGGCAATCAAGTGTAAGTGCCTACTGTGTGAAACATTAGGTGTACAGTGGTGTTCATAATAATGAGTGCCTCAAAATCAATGATAGGTTGATGAGTGAATATAAATATATGGTGTCACATATAATAAACAATAAAAATAACATTGCATCAACACCATATGATTCAAATTCGAATTCTAGATACCAGTATTGTTTTGAATGCATATTCGCCATCTTTGTAAGGCTGTCACATGTAAATCACATGATACTAAGGGGCTATTTATAAAAAATCATGTTAACTTTATAAGGAACTGACTTGTTGAAACAACGTCAAAAAGTTTCACCTAACAGGATGGTATTTGTCACCAAATTCACAACTTTATCGCCAGTGATCAAAAAAATTGTGAATAAAAGATGGGAACTTTTATCCATGGAACCCGATTTCCACGGAATTTTCAAAGAATTACCTTTACATGCATACACGCGTGGATCAAACTTGAGGGAAAGACTAAAACGAAAACAACAACCTACAGCAGTGACTATCTACACCGGAACAACCAGATGTTTAAATTGCACAAACTGCAATAATGTGATTATTGGCAACACTTGCACACATCCTATGACTGGCAAAACTATCAACTTAAAACATTCAAGTGATTGCAACACCAAGAACGTGGTATACGCTATCAAATGTCCATGTGGCAAAATGTACATTGGGAAGACGGAACGCAAAATCAAGGTACGAATTACAGAAGACAAAAGTCGTATACGCAATGACAACATGACTTCACCACTCGTGACACATTGGAAAGAATCAAGCCATACAATTTCCGAATTGAGATTTTGTGTCATTGAACAAGTAAAGATCCAACTTGGTATAGACAATCACCAAAGGTTGTTGCAACGAGAATTATTCTGGATTAAATACTTAAAGACCCTGGCCCCAACAGGCCTCAATGACAAATACGATTTGGCCTGCTACTTATAAAATGCATCTACTGAGATGAGTATTATCTGTTGACCATGCAGACACATTTTTAGTAATGCATTACATAGATCGAAGGGATGGTATTGCCTAGCAGTGAAGTTTACTATGATGGGTGTTACCCATTAATATTATTTCACATAGGTGGAGGACAGAGCCAGACGTGGCTGGTTAATAGCTTTGGAGATTTGAAGCACCCAGCTATTCATGAGTATCATTTAAATAATCACTAGGAATGATATCCAATAATATCAGGTTCTAGGGCATGTTTCAGTCTTTTGTCAATTATAGGTAACATTATATGTATGCTTATTTAGAAATGTATAACAGTTCCTTATAAAGATAACATGATTTTTTATAAATAGCCCCTTAGTATCATGTGATTTACATGTGACAGCCTTACAAAGATGGCGAATATGCATTCAAAACAATACTGGTATCTAGAATTCGCATTTGAATCATATGGTGTTGATGCAATGTTATTTTTATTGTTTATTATATGTGACACCATATATTTATATTCACTCATCAACCTATCATTGATTTTGAGGCACTCATTATTATGAACACCACTGTACACCTAATGTTTCACACAGTAGGCACTTACACTTGATTGCCACTAAATATCACCGCGTCTGGCATGGCATGCGAGCGCGGGAAACCATTACTCCGGTACACTAGAAAACAGTCACCATCCGTTTCACCAGTCAAACCCACAAAAATGGATTAATCGGCAAATAACACAGCCATAACTTAAAGATGGCGCCTGCCATAATGATTGAATCGGTGGCACTTGCCGCAGCAAGTCCGTTTTCAGTTACTGTAGCGTCTTCACGTAATGAACACAGCGAGCATTAATGGTGATTACCCCTCGGGACGCGAATACCTAGACGTTTAGCGAGCAGAGCCCACACTATTGCGGTCGAGATTGTCCACTCTACAAGTATTTATTGTCATAAAGACAGATTACGCGAGCCATTCGATAGGCTCATTACAAATGCGTTTGTAATAGTGCGGCGTTCTTTTTATTTTGTAGATAAATTTCTACAAGATACGAAGCCAAGGTAGGGTGATCTTCTCGTAGCAACACGTTCACACCGTTTCTAGCACTCGATTTAAGCACTCATAAAACGTATGTTTGCAATTACAGATTCTCTGGACACTGATCACCAGGTATGTTGTTATTACAGACACAAGCATGAAGGTTTCATATCTTTTGCAATTGCCGCCCTCAATATCACATTTCGTTTACCCACACAGCGTTCTAGATATACAAGTCATTGTAGCAGCATAACAATCTCTGCATTCCAGTTTACATCAGGTACGCCACCCATTAAATATATCTGGTTACCCTCATGACCCACCATATAAATTACCTCTTTTACTTACACTCGATTTTTTTATTTTTTCAGAGTTGCCCCTGACGAAGGCACCGTCTTGCGTGCCGAAATGCATAGGGCCTATTCAAAAATGCTTGTATAATGTTATGTACATAAACTTATGAAAAATGGATTTGTGAATGTACTTATGCATGTTCATGGAAAATGTTATGAATAATGTTAATAACATGAGCTAAGAAACATTGTAGAGTAATAATTAAATAAATGCACAAACAAGTGTAAAGTACGAATTTGAAGGAGTGTTGTTTAAAACTTCATTATTGGTTAAGGTGCGGCGCACCAAGTGAACAGTGCATGATTAGGCGGGCACCTACCCACCATAACGTTTGATTTATTCATTCAGGACTGACTATCCTGATTAATCATAGCACCAGTGGAGGAATTTAAAGTTATTGATTATTTTCGGAGTGCTCCTCACTACCCCTATTACCTTGAGTTTCACATTAGTCAACCAGCGAGGAGGCACCCAGTGAGCAAAGAAAGATGCAGTTTGATACTATTACAGGCATGACGGACAATAGGGCCAGTACAATGGCATACACAAATGATCAGGCTGATCAGATTTATTCTCTTATAAAAGAAGTGAGAAGCATGGATGTTCATGGGGGATCTATCAGCCAGCAATTAAAACAACTCGAATACCTGACAAGGCGTCAATTGAACCAAAGGATGCACGCCTCTACACTCATTCAATATCACCGAGCTAAGCGGATACCGAGAGGACTGCGACTATCAATAAAACCAATGTTATTCCGTTTCAACTTAAACTCAAAATTCATGGACAAATGGTTCAGCATACTTAACAAGTGCTCTCTAGATTTGATATTGCTTATCATTGAGGAACTTTCCAAAACAATACGCGAATTGGAAGAGGAAATCTATACACTCAAATCAGAACTAGAGGCTAGAATGGAAGGAGACACCTGGAAGATCAGTCTGGATAACATCAACATTAAATTGGACAAGTACGAAAAGGAACTACAGGAAGGTAAATTGCGCAAATATAAACGCGATACTATAGATTATAAACTTAACGAAGTATATACATGGGCTGACATTTACGCCCGGCGCCAATTTATACCAAAAAGAACACCACCTTCCAATCGTTCGTCGGAAGAGAGCCTGGTCACAGACAGAGAAACATCCATCCGTAGGGGACCAGTATCAGCCACACAGGAGGGAGTCATAATATCCACGGATGCTAGTCAACAAGCCACCACTAGCAGGGACCCAACTTTTTTGTCACAGGCTCAAACTCAAGGTCAACCACCAACACCACAATCAGAAACACCTGTAACAAAAGGAAAACCAGGCGAGGAAGCGGTCGGAAAAGAGCTGAGGAGCGGACGGACTCTGGTCTAGTCATCAATATATCAACAACGACATTAACTAAACAACAAACACAAACATTAAATAAAGGTCTAACATTTGTACCTACAGTGGCAACCAATGAATTGGAGACTGAAGGGGCGTTCTTTAGGTTCATGAGAACGTTGAAACTTAGACATTATTTTGAAAATGTGGTGGAACCCACAGAATTAAGTGCACCAATTACAGAGAGAACATTTAAACCAAAAAGCACGTTTCAAGCACCAGTATCCCACAAAATGCTGGATACATTTGAGGTAATGGTGATGAAAGACTTACAAGCACTGAACTACAAAAAGATTCAACACAACAATTTGACTAAAGCGGAAATGAACATCATCAACAATTTGGCCAATGATCCGACCATTACGATACAGCCGGCTGACAAGGGCGGAGCGCTGGTTTTAATGGATACTACCTTTTATGAGTCCAAAATCAATGAACATGTGACCGATCAAGACATCTATTTCAAATTATCAACGGACCCAACAGCAACATTACAGCAAATGTTAAATACTATTTTACAAACAGCTGTAGAGAATGAGTGGATTGACCAACAAACAGCGTTGTACCTCACACAAAAAAATCCCAGACGACCTACATTGTATATGATTCCGAAAATTCATAAGCACCCCATAAATCCACCCTTCAGACCCATCGTATCTGGCTGTGGGTCAATTTTTGACCCCCTTGGTAAATATATCGACTACTATCTACAGCAATTCGTACAACAATGGGGATCCTACATACGGGATACAACGGATTTTTTGAATCATTTAAAATGGATAGAAGAAGGATTCCAACAACACTGGATAATGTGCACAATAGATGTGGTGGCACTTTACACCTCTATACCGCACCAAGCTGGATTAGAAGCGACAGAATGGGCATTACTGAAAATGGAAGAATTACCTACCACCAAAAAAATTTTCATACTACAACTACTGAAATTCTGTTTACATAACAGCCATTTCATTTGGAAGGAGGAGTTCTTCGCACAATTGAACGGAACTGCCATGGGTTTTGCAGGGGCTCCTGCATACGCGAATACTTTTATGGCACAGTATGAAGCAGACAATTTGATGTCATCTGAAGAGTGGAGACACGTGAAAATGTACTGTCGATTCATCGACGACATTTTTTTAATTTGGGATGACACGCCAGAACTACTAGAACAACTGATCGGGCACCTAAATCAAGTGGATACCAGGATCCAATTCACCCATAAAATAAGTAAGGACATCATTGACTACCTGGACGTGAGGATCACTAAAACAACTGACGGTTTTGAAACATCACTGTACACCAAGTCCACTGATCGCAACAGTGCACTTGCATACACAAGTTTCCATCCAAAACATCTCATAAGGAACTTACCAGTATCCCAATTCATCAGGATCAAACGAATATGTTCAAATGCACAAGTATGTCAAACCACATTGGAACAACAGGTACAAAAATACCAAGAGAGAGGATATGCATCAGATCTATTAGCGGAACAAATGAATAGGGTCAAACAAATGGATAGAACTGACTTGTTGAAACAACGTCAAAAAGTTTCACCTAACAGGATGGTATTTGTCACCAAATTCACAACTTTATCGCCAGTGATCAAAAAAATTGTGAATAAAAGATGGGAACTTTTATCCATGGAACCCGATTTCCACGGAATTTTCAAAGAATTACCCTTACATGCATACACGCGTGGATCAAACTTGAGGGAAAGACTAAAACGAAAACAACAACCTACAGCAGTGACTAACTACACCGGAACAACCAGATGTTTAAATTGCACAAACTGCAATAATGTGATTATTGGCAACACTTGCACACATCCTATGACTGGCAAAACTATCAACTTAAAACATTCAAGTGATTGCAACACCAAGAACGTGGTATACGCTATCAAATGTCCATGTGGCAAAATGTACATTGGGAAGACGGAACGCAAAATCAAGGTACGAATTACAGAACACAAAAGTCGTATACGCAATGACAACATGACTTCACCACTCGTGACACATTGGAAAGAAGCAAGCCATACAATTTCCCAATTGAGATTTTGTGTCATTGAACAAGTAAAGATCCAACTTGGTATAGACAATCACCAAAGGTTGTTGCAACGAGAATTATTCTGGATTAAATACTTAAAGACCCTGGCCCCAACAGGCCTCAATGACAAATACGATTTGGCCTGCTAGTTATAAAATGCATCTACTGAGATGAGTATTATCTGTTGACCATGCAGACACATTTTTAGTAATGCATTACATAGATCGAAGGGATGGTATTGCCTAGCAGTGAAGTTTACTATGATGGGTGTTACCCATTAATATTATTTCACATAGGTGGAGGACAGAGCCAGACGTGGCTGGTTAATAGCTTTGGAGATTTGAAGCACCCAGCTATTCATGAGTATCATTTAAATAATCACTAGGAATGATATCCAATAATATCAGGTTCTAGGGCATGTTTCAGTCTTTTGTCAATTATAGGTAACATTATATGTATGCTTATTTAGAAATGTATAACAGTTCCTTATAAAGTTAACATGATTTTTTATAAATAGCCCCTTAGTATCATGTGATTTACATGTGACAGCCTTACAAAGATGGCGAATATGCATTCAAAACAATACTGGTATCTAGAATTCGCATTTGAATCATATGGTGTTGATGCAATGTTATTTTTATTGTTTATTATATGTGACACCATATATTTATATTCACTCATCAACCTATCATTGATTTTGAGGCACTCATTATTATGAACACCACTGTACACCTAATGTTTCACACAGTAGGCACTTACACTTGATTGCCACTAAATATCACCGCGTCTGGCATGGCATGCGAGCGCGGGAAACCATTACTCCGGTACACTAGAAAACAGTCACCATCCGTTTCACCAGTCAAACCCACAAAAATGGATTAATCGGCAAATAACACAGCCATAACTTAAAGATGGCGCCTGCCATAATGATTGAATCGGTGGCACTTGCCGCAGCAAGTCCGTTTTCAGTTACTGCAGCGTCTTCACGTAATGAACACAGCGAGCATTAATGGTGATTACCCCTCGGGACGCGAATACCTAGACGTTTAGCGAGCAGAGCCCACACTATTGCGGTCGAGATTGTCCACTCTACAAGTATTTATTGTCATAAAGACAGATTACGCGAGCCATTCGATAGGCTCATTACAAATGCGTTTGTAATAGTGCGGCGTTCTTTTTATTTTGTAGATAAATTTCTACAAGATACGAAGCCAAGGTAGGGTGATCTTCTCGTAGCAACACGTTCACACCGTTTCTAGCACTCGATTTAAGCACTCATAAAACGTATGTTTGCAATTACAGATTCTCTGGACACTGATCACCAGGTATGTTGTTATTACAGACACAAGCATGAAGGTTTCATATCTTTTGCAATTTCCGCCCTCAATATCACATTTCGTTTACCCACACAGCGTTCTAGATATACATGTCATTGTAGCAGCATAACAATCTCTGCATTCCAGTTTACATCAGGTACGCCACCCATTAAATATATCTGGTTACCCTCATGACCCACCATATAAATTACCTCTTTTTTTATTTTTTCAGAGTTGCCCCTGACGAAGGCACCGTCTTGCGTGCCGAAATGCATAGGGCCTATTCAAAAATGCTTGTATAATGTTATGTACATAAACTTATGAAAAATGGATTTGTTAATGTACTTATGCATGTTCATGGAAAATGTTATGAATAATGTTAATAACATGAGCTAAGAAACATTGTAGAGTAATAATTAAATAAATGCACAAACAAGTGTAAAGTACGAATTTGAAGGAGTGTTGTTTAAAACTTCATTATTGGTTAAGGTGCGGCGCACCAAGTGAACAGTGCATGATTAGGCGGGCACCTACCCACCATAACGTTTGCTGTACTTTCGGGCTGTGAATGTTAAATTAGCATTGTCGATTTCATTGAACAATATTAGCGCCTGGCGCTCCGAGAGCACTGCGAGAAATAACGACTGGTGGAGAGATCTGGGAAGGCAAGCTGAGGGGACGGGAGGGGACGGTGGTAGGTGGTGGGGGCGCAGAACGGGCCTGTGAGTGGCTGTAGCACTGAGAATGGCATAGCAATAAAGCAGTCATGTCTTTGGCAGCAGGGAGGTATCTGGGCAAGTACACATTTGCAAGATTAAACGTTTTCCGGGACAGAAACATGTACAAAGGGGAAAAATGACACATTTTTGATGTAACAAACGCTGCATCAAAGGGAGAGAGGAACATAGGGGCATATTTACAAGCCCTTATGGCCCCAGGAATGTCACTTTTCCCAACATTCCTGTGGCGATAAACCCTTAGTTGAGGCGGCATTAAACCACTGAACTTGGCTTAAAGCCATCTAGTAAATTAGACCCCATTTCACACTGCATTGTGCAACACATAAAGAAACAGCAAAACACCATGAATCATTTAAAGAAAATGACAATTTGCAACTTCTATGTATACTGCATAATGAAGTTACAAATCACGATTTGTTTATGTGCAGGAAGGGACACCTTCCTGCACATAAACAGACATTCCCACCAATGTAGGACTCCGGCCACCACAGTGAGCATGTGCGTGATAGCATGATTGCTAGGCAGGCCTCAGGAGAGCCTGTGAGACACCAATAGCGGTTACTGTCAGGCAGGATGACAAATATGTTTGAAAGTATTTTAAAAAATCACACTAGTATAATTAAGCGAGTGGCCCCGGGGTGCTGTGCGCAGCCCTCTACAACTGCAAGTTCAGATACTTAACACTTACTTCCACTAGTTAATAGATCAATGTAAAACTAGCATTCTAATGATACATGTGAGAAGCATTGTGCCTGAAATTTGACAGTGAGGTGAGAATTAAAATTCGATTTGAGACTTAAGCTCACACATTGACAGGGCTAAGGATGCCAGGGGCGGCAATCTGAGGGATAGCCCCGGGCGCCACAAGCTCTAGCTACGCCCCTGTGCCCACAAGTGAAGGTGTACTGGACACAGGTTTGCGAGGCTGTTTCACTTATGATAGAGGCTACACTAGAACTGGATCCACTGATATTCCTGCTGGGATACACGGCACAGATAGCGAGGTTTGTTCGGAAGTACACAAATGTAGCACTGTTATTGGCAAAAAGGCGACTGGCCTGTAGATGGGGAAGGGGTCGTGCCCCCAAATTCAAAGACTGGTTACAAGATATGTTATACTGTCAGGAGCAATATGGGATATTCTCTGAACTACAACCTGTAGCATCTAGACCAGCTGACATATGGGGTCCACTACAGGCATACCTTATACTACTTGCAACACAGGAGACAGATGATACTAGGATTGACGGAGTGGGAAACGTGCCCTCCACAGCAAGATCAGACTAGGCACATGTGCTTTGCATCTGGGAAGGATAGAGAGAATGGGATCATGGTCGCCCTCAGTGATATGGAGTTTATGGCTGGGAAGGCTGTTGCCGGGCTTGTATTCCGCAAAACCGTAGGACTCTGTCTATATGACTGACCCACAGGGCTGCAACGTAGGAGCATACTGAGCTGAGGTAATATTCTCCTATGCATCTCTGCTAGCAGCTACACATATTACTCATGTCGCCACTATGTGTCAGATTGATCCCATGGGGCATTTTTTTTTCAAGGAGCCGGACTGACTACGCCTCTGTTTGTATTGCTCCACAATGTTATCTCCATAGCAACCACTCACACGGATACCGGCCTGATGTCGGCCCTGTCATGGAAGTGCTGACTATATACTATTGTGATGTTATGTGCGTCCTCGCAGCTATGCTATCCTTTATCTTGACATCTTTGCATCCTTATTGCTGAATGTGTATCGCTGCCGGCCTGGTATGGTTGTAGGCAAACTGCTGTGTATATGAGCACAAAAGACAATAAAGGTTTTTGAAAATTAAAAAAAAAATAATAATAATAATTTGTTTTAATTAACTTTAATGTTTATTTTAATGTTTTAATGTTTTAATTTTAATTTTAATTTGTTCTTTTAATCTTAAAAGTGTTGCCATTTTTGTATGTACTAATTTTTGGGAAATTTTTTGCATTTGCCTTTGATCCATCCATCCATTCATCCAGTCATTCATTCATCCATCCATCCACATTAGGCGCACAGTCGCACAGCAGCATTAATTTGTTTATTGATTATTCCATTCCCCCGGACCCCATTGCCTTTCATAAGCACACACTAAACTTCATTTTTAGATTTCACCTGCACAGCACTTGTGCCGTGCTTCTGAAATCTCTTTTATTTAATGTATCTCATATCAGTTCCCAAAGCCAAATTACTGTGTTCATTCACTTTTGTGTGGAACTTTTTTTGTTGTTAACTTCCCCAGGCTGTACGCATTTACATTATTTCTACAAAAGCTGTTCACAATGTTTAAGTCTCATTCATTGTCAAGATAAGATCTCTTCCCATGGAAAAGCAGACAGCTTCTAACATGCTGGAATGCTTGCTTTTTATTACTAAGTTGTGTAAAGCATATGGTTTGTACTATTTCCTATTCATGCCTTACTACTTTTCTCTGTACTTTGTAGGCATTATTGGACTGATTTTTTCAACTTACTCTGTTTGGTCATTGTGATCTTATTGTAAATGTTATAATAAACATTGCATGTAAAAATAAAGTTGATATGCAGCAGCTATGCTATATATTACTACTAAACAGGCAGCCACAAGTGCAGTTACCTTGAAGACAATAAGACCAAGATTTCAAAAGTGCAGCAGGTGCAGTGACACCGGGACCAAAAGCTTTAGGCACACCACTATACACCTAAAATTGCTACATTTCACTACTAAACAGGCAATCACAAGTGGCAGCATTCCATTCTTTTGGGGAGGTGTCCAGGTTCAAGGAAAGAATGTAGAAATCACAAATTGTGAACCTTTCGCTGGCCCCGCCCTGGGAGGCCCACTTCCGCTTATTGTTTCGTTTCAACTGGGCAAAAGAGCATTTACCTTATCTTGGCATTGAGCTGGCTTGATCTGTGATTAAGTCAGTAAAGCTTAACTGCACAGCCCTCACCTCTCAGGTCTTGTCGGGTTTGGCCAACTGGCTTTACACACAACTGCCCTGGCTGGGGAGGATTGCAAGCGTGATGATGACAGTCCTCCCCCATATTCTCTACATATTTTAGGCCTTTCCACTGACTCTCACTAAACTATATACTTCGATCTCTGCAGCTAGGGATCAGCAAGTTTATCTGGAATGGGAAGAAATGACATCCCCACCAGCAAGTATTCTATTGCGCAACATGTGAGGGAGGGCTCGCTGTACCCATGGTTGTACATTACTATCAAGCTTCTCAATTGAGTTTCCTGGTGGAGTGGAGCAGACTGGCCTACGAGAAGCACTGGTGTTTTATGGCCCAGGCTGTGGCGGGCTCCCACAATTGGAAAGAGACATGGCCGGCTTTAGGGTGGTGCGACCGGTGTGGCCGCACTGGGCACTGACTTGGAGGTGAGGTACTGACCTCAGGTGGGGGCGCTGTGTTTAGTAATAACTTAAGATTTAGGAGCCCCTGCTTCAGAGTTCCCTGTCAACCACCTTTCAGGCAGCAATGAAAATACAAATTAATGTTCCTGCTAGAGAGAGAGATCCGATTTTTTTCTAGTGGCAGTTTTGATTTGCCATAAAGTAGCGCAGAGGGTTAATGTGCCTGCTGCAAAGAACATATCTGAATTTTATGTTGATACCTAAGTGGATCAGTTAAGCCAGCCTTTACCAGCACTTTAAATCAAAATAAATGTATGTGAGAGAAGGGCTATGGAGAGATGAGGGCACTTTTGGCAGGTGGTAGTGAGGCAATCCAAGGAGGAGGTCATGGGTGGGGTGCCCAAAAACATTGTCGCTCGGGCACCCCAGCGCTAAAGCCGGCCCTGGAAAGAGCCACGCTAAAAACATTGTGCATGGGTACTCTACTATTCCCCAGTGACTGGTTCTGCATTCAGGGTTTGGGATGCTGTGGGGACCAGGGGTGGATTTACCTCCTTCCCTTCCTCCATGACACCAATTCTAACTAACCCTGGCTTTACTCCAGGGATACACCAGGAGAGGTTCTGATGCTGGCAGGAAGGAGGCTGCAAGCATATAGGCTGCCTGTTTTACATGCAACGGATAATCCTATTTAACCAACTGAAGGCAAATTATGCCCTAGAGGAAGCAGACCGCATGCAATACTTACAAGTGTGACACTGGGTGCTTCAAACCATAATTAGACCCTAAGAAGAGCAACCCCCTACACCTTTGGAAAAATGGGTTTTCCTTAAGAAGAATGACAGACATCTTATTACAGAGATCTTTGCACTCTTGGGTGGGATGACACCACCTAATAAAACGGAGGGACAGAAGAGGTGGGCTGCAGAACTCGGCAGAGCACTGTCCATTAAAGTGTGGGAAGACACCTACTAATGGGCCTGTCACACTGCTCATAACATGGCTAGCATGAAGACAGCATATAAAATAGTCTTCTACTGGTACTTTACCTCAGCGCAGGTCCACACGTGGAGCCCAGGGTGCACAAAAAACTGCTGGGGTGGCTGTGGGGGAACAGGCATTGGTCCAACTTCTCTGGCATTGTCTGAAGCTGGTCTGCTATTGGGAGTGTATACTAGATTATATAGACAAGGTCTTCAACACATGATTCTGAAGTTCCCGGCCTACACTATCGTAGGGCTTCCCAATTATCTAACATATCCCCTGCTCTGACTGCGTGGGAGACAAATAGCTCTGTCCCTGTGGGCTGCCCACCAAGTCATTCTCACTGCATGGGTCTCCAAGGGGGTCCCCGACTACACAGCATGGCTCCATAAACTATGGTTCATTTTGAGGATGGAAAAACTCTCCTTAGGAGGCGACCCAAAATGTGATTCCTATTCCAACTTGCAGGCACACTTCATCCCTATTCTGTCCTCTGAATTCAATGAGCTGACCTGTTCAACTTATCTTAAACTGCTGCACTGGCTCTCAGTGAGAGAGACACCAGAAGGCCCAATCCCACTGAAGGCCCAATCCTCTCCAAAGCATTACATGCTGAAACGCATCCACTTAGACCTGCATCAAGAGCCATGACACCACAGTCATAGGTCACTGCAACTTCCTGCTTCTACAGAGTCTGGGGTGAGGAGTCGTTATGGGATGTTTGTATTGTTTTGATTCGAATTGTGCCTTAATGATGCTGCAGGCCCCAGAGTTGTAGGCGGACAGCTGTGTAAAGATTTGATTCTAGCTGTACCATGAAGACGCTGCTGGGCCCTGCGTTGTAGGTGGATAGCCGTGAATATGAATGTGTTGCAGTGGCTATAAAATAAACAGAATTGATCCACAAAAAAGAGGATCTAAAAGGCTAAAAGGAGTGCTTAGGAGCTTATTCTCCATTAACCGCCTCACTGCAACCAAGACTCTGAGGTATGACCCTGTAGTCAGTCAGTCAGTCAAAAATACTTTATTCGGTTCATAACAAAAACCATAAAAGTATACTACACATATTATGTCAAGACCAGATTTAAATATAAAAAAGAAGCAAATTAGCATTATATACAGTACAAATTTTCATCACTAATAAACGAAACAAATTAGGAATATATACAGTACAAACAATCATTACTAATGTAAGTATCCGTTAAAACCTTTAAAAACATTTTGATAAAAAAGGGAAAGTGCTCCATCAGAATTCATTTGCTCGCATATCGCTATGATAAATAATTCCATTTGATTTTTCTCTTTAATCTTACAGCTACAGTGAGAAAATTGGCTATATTAAAAATCTCCCACACGTTCAAACGTAACTGCAAGTAAAGGAGGGCTGGTTTAACTTGCGTAAAACCTTTGTCTTTTATAAGTGGAATGATGAAGCGTTTGCGAATGGGACGAAAGTGCTCACCAAAAATAAATAAAATGCACAGTGTCTTTTATAGAAAAACCATTGCATGAACAGATCCCCAGATATTTCTCTCTAGTCCACCCTGGGGAGTCAGTGAGAAGAAGATGGAATTTGTTCATCCTGAATCTCGTCAGCAAGAATCGATGGTTCGCATTATTAACGATTTTCAGGTATGGCTCAATCAATCCTGAAGTTTTTAATAGTTGATGAGCCCTTACTGTCGATTTACCCAGCTCCTTGTCCCCTCTGGCCGAGCACGCCATAAGCTTATGGGAGTTTTTGACCCACTTAAGGTCCCCCTTCACTATGCTGTTAGGCGAATTAAACAGTTCTGGACGCCCTCATTTAGCAGGTAATTTTTTAACATAACTCAGCCAGGGGATATAATGGCCACGGTCAAGGGCTAGGCAATCTCAGAGCATTTCTTGATTCAGCTCCAACTCAGGGTTCATCCAGTTGGAAATCCATTTTAACAGTGGGGCTATAGCTATACGATCTTCCAAGTAACCCACCCCAAACTCCTGGTGGACAATATAACCAGAGGTAGATTGAGGGACGGATAAGATGAATTTCAGAATCTTATCCTCAACCACTTGAATGGCCTTCACATTCTTAAACCCCCAAAGGTCCGCTCCGTACATAGCTAGGGAGATACATTTGGCGTCATATATCTTCAACAGAGCTTGCAGAGGTTTAACTCCCAGTTTTCGAGCAAAGCCCAAGACAGCCAAAATGGATCTTGCAAAGACATTACATTTAGCTACTATCTGGGGTGACCATGTGCACTTCTCATTAAAGATGACGCCTAAATATGGAAAAGTGGAGACCCTAGAAAAGACATTCCCTTCACAAGTTAACGTTTTTGCCCTCTTTGGTTTAATGCCCACGATCATTGTGTGATTTTGAGAAATTGACACTAAGATCCACCCATTTCATAAAATCAGCAAATGAGTTTAAAAGACATTGCAACCCTACTGCTGTGCGTGCTAGGAGGGCGGCATCATCCGCATATAGTAATGCCGGGATGAATCGCTCGCCTACCCTTGGTATGTCCTTACACACCTTTGTTAAAACAGTACCTAGGTCATTAATGCATAAGGTGAAGAGTAGGGGGGCCAAAATGCAACCCTGCCTCACACAATTGGTGATACGAATCTTTCCTGTGCAATTACCCTTACGGTCGTATCTTACTGAGGCAGATAGGTCCCTATGGAGATCAGCGAGGAAGTTCACAATGTTTTTGTCCACGCCCAAATGAAGGAGCATCACCCATAATTTGGACCTATTCACTCGGTCGAAGGCCGAGGAAAAGTCCATAAAAGCTAAGTATAGGGTGCCCCTTTTGGCGATTGTGTACTTCCCAATTAAAAGTAGGAGGTTGAGGCTTTGATCGATTGTGCCTCTCCCTTTTCTGAACCCAAATTGCAGACCTGACAGAGTATTTGTTTCAGCCAACCACCCTGTAAGTTTACCTAAAACCACCCGGCCGAGGACTTTGACAGCAGACTCGATAAGGGAAATGGGGCGGTAGCAGCTGGGTTCCCCTCTATTTCCCTTTTTAAAAATGGGTACAATAACTGATTCAGACCAGGTACCCGGTAAGCCTGATTTGCACACCCTGTTAAAAACATTACCTAAAACCTTTGACCATGTCTTGACATCCGATTTAAAGAGATCGGCTGGAACACCATCAGGGCCAGGGGCCTTATTACTTGTCATCTTGCTGATGGCCTCTACCACCTCTATCTCGGTCACCGATAAAGTATAAGGATCCTCAATGAGTGGGGATGTAACCGCCCCGAGTCATCCCCTTCATAGACTGATTTAAAATGGGAACACCACACCTCTTCCTGTATGCCACAATCTAATTGGCCATTACAGGAATCATTAAAAAAAGGTTTTATTGACCACTGCCCAGAATTTGGAACTATTTTTGAGAACATCAGTAGAGGTTAGTTCTTCCCAAGCCTCGTCCCTGATTTCTCGTCTTCTGCTTTCCAGTGCGGCTTTCTAGGCTTTCCTTAAAGATGCCACACCGTTCTTATCCACTGGGTTATGTTTCAGGGCCACCATTAAATTTCGTTGTGCTATCAAACAATTATGATCGAACCAGCCCTCACCTGCAAGATCTTTCACCTTGCCCGGCCGTTTATGATCATCCGCGACCTGGGATAAAATTTTGATGTATGCCTCTTAAACCTCCTTATCCCCTACTTGCTCATTCATACAAATGTGCATCTCTGTTCCAACCTTTGTTAATAGATTGGTGTGAAAATCTCCAGGTACTACTCTACACCATCTAATTCTACGGGCCTGATCTACCGGGCGGATATCTGACTTATCCGTCCTCCTATAACATAACTCAGGTTTATCTACCAGATCCGTCATGATAAGGGCCACTGGGTTGTGGTCACTAAAAGTAGACCAAAAGGCTGAATAGCCATGAACCTTGGCACCCAGCTTAGAACAGATAAAAATATAATAGATAATTGAGGGTGTTCCATTCCCTTTAAAAGTGGGTACGTCCTCATTCCACATACAGGGGAGTATTAGTCCATTGTCAGCCAATAAAGTTTCCAGAATTTCTCCTTGAGCCGAATGCTCAAAATGGATATCTCCTTGATCCGGGGGCCTAAACAATCCATAACCTGGCATTTCTCAGAGCAACCATGAATGTTAAAGTCTCCTAAGACAATGATCGCACAAGAGTCTATGTTAGCTTCTCTATAATCCTCAAGGAAATGGTTAAGCACAACAAAATGTTCAGTCGTAGAAGCTCTGTCAAAGGAACTATAAAAATTAATAATCAAAATAGTACCCCCGGTGCTACAGGCAATTTGTACTGCCAAACAGTGTGGTGACCCTGTATCCAGTTGAGTATGTGTACCTAGGATACTAGCCGAAACCAAAGTTACCAACCCACCCTTTGCCCTCCCCATACTAGAGGCGACTGCTGGAATACAATAGGTTGTATAACCGTCTAAACAAAGCAGATTCACAGTATCCCAGGTTTCCTGTAGCCCGATAATATCAGCCCCACATAAAGATCTTCTCCAAATAGCGTCATCTAATTTATTTTTGAGGCCTGCAATATTCCAGGTTAGGAACTTAGTACATACTTTGGTATTAGTCATGCCCACGCTCTCTGTGGGGGAAACGCTTGATGCTAATAATTCTTTACTATGAGCCTCAATAACAGTGGATGGTACTTCAGGGGTTACTGGTCACTCAATATCATCCAGATTTGAGAAGACATCAAATCTATTTTGAACGGGAATAGAAAATTCATAAGGATCTTTCCCCAGGGGTAGATATCTGTGAGCTGACATGACATTTGACACGGCTGCAGGATTTCTATAGAAAGACCCAAGGGGAACCATGCCGATGCCCTCCTCTGAGCCGTGCCTCGTACCTGCCCTCTTCAGTATCAATCTCACAATCTGCGATGAGGCAAAATTCAATATAACACAGTCTCCTCTATAGATTTTATCAGACATTCCTACCCAAGGTATCCTACGTGACATTTTAAATTCTTTAAATAAACAGCCCCCCAAGCCAGTCAAATTATTAACGTGATGTAGCGCCTTGTTGCGCAGTGACACCCAGTGTTCTTCCACACCACTCTGTAAAGGGGGGACGTTTATCAAGATGACAGTGTATGGAGTTGCCTTAGGGGGGAGATTTATCCTGTCTGGGGTGGACTGAAGTATATGGATCCCCCGACCCATGGGCTTGGTTGTGGCAACCCGTGAACCTTCCCTTGGAATTGCATTGGGTAACATCCCCGGCTTACCAACTAAATTTGGCACCGAAGCCTCAGAAGATGCCACAACCCCCATGTCAACCACTGTACGGGTCTACATAGACTCGGTCCCCGTAGGCCCAGACGGGGCAGTAGGATTACTAGGACCTTGACTTTGACGATAAGCTACTGGAGAAAACAATTGCTGTTCGATCTTCTCAAGCCTGGAGTCTATCTAAGAGTGTTGACCCAGTAGTCTAAGCCATATTTCCAAGGAACCAAGCACACGAGAAGACTGTAGTGACTAAAGGCCCGCAAGTTTACTTATCCACTCTTTGAAATGTAATTGAGTAGGTAAACCATGAGCAACAAAATGGGAATCTCGCGGAAAAAATACGAGAATCAGCGGCGCCATGTAATGGAAGCACAATATAATTCTAGAAAATATTTCCAAAATAAGGCACCATGAATCGTGGGAAATACTGCAAAAAACGTTTTTTGCAAAGGAAGGAGACTTCCTGGCTGTAGTCATTACAAGCTTGAAGATGCTGAGGATAATCTAATCTAAGAATTGTTACTCACTAAGTGATTGAGGATTACTTTGGCTGCAGTGACAGCAGCCTACAACAGTTTCCTAACTGCAGAATGAAGCTCTTTAGTCAGGATCATCTTCAGGACCAGGTTGTAAATAAAAACGGTGTTGTACAGGGAGGAAAGGAAGAGGGTAAGGGTGGGGGAGGGGAGGGGAGGGGAGGGTGGAAGGCAGGCGCTGGCGCGATGAACCGGAGGTGATTTGGGCTACAGTGGTAGTTGAATCCGAGGCTGGCGCTGGGTAGGTGCATGAGGCTATATTGAAAGGGGGGTGGCAGGTAGTGGTGTGATCGGTTGATTGGACAAATGAATCCAGGGAAAATTTGGGGTGTAGGAAGGACAAGGGTCTAGGGGGGTTAATGATGTGACCTAGGGCGAGGGGTGTGTGTACCGCGAAAGAACGGGTGGAAACGGAGAGCGGTGGATGGAATGAAGCGGAGTGTGGTGGGCGGAAGGCTGAAGGACATGGCCCTCAAGTGAATAACCTGTACGAGGCATGTGTAGTCGGCCATCGTTTTAAGAAATGGGAGCCTAGGGAGTGTGAGAGCTCGGTTGGCAGGTAGTGCGGGCGGATAACGGAGGGGGTGCACGCGTTGATTACCTGAATGGAGCTGTAGGGTTCAGGACCGCTTGAGGTAGAGTAGGGCCAATTGCGTCTTGAGTGAGCCTGCGGGGCGGGGGGAAAAACCCTGGGAGGCCGGACATGATTAAGGAGGGATCGCAGAGGCAGAGTAGCGCCGATGGTTTACCTGGCTAAGGCGAGGTTTCTCAAAGCGAGTACCGGGAACTTGATGGAGGAGAATACCCCAGTGAGTCTGATTAGTAGGTTCGGTGGGCGATGCCTGGGTTAAAGGAACCTGAAATAATGAAAACGGAAGCAGGGAGCTTAGGATAGGCTATACTGCGGGTGACAAAATACTGCATACAGATGCGGGGTGGGGGGTGGGTTTAGCTTACCTCGAAGCGGGTGCTGGGAAACTGTATTGGCGATTACCCCAGTAAGTCTAATTGGTGGAGATTCGGTGGTCGATGCCTGGATTAAAGGAACCTGAAATAATACAAACGGAAGCAGGGAGCTTAGGCTAGGCTCCACTGTGGACGACACAATTCTGCAGGCGGATGCTGGTCGGGGAGGTTGGTGTGGCTTACCTCATGCTGAGCGAAACAGCGAGCGGCGGCAAGGACTCACCACGTCTGTTTGCAGAGTACCAATACAGGGGGTGCTGGTCGTTAAGAACACGCAGCCACTTCCGGGATGTGGACGTGACGTGGTCACGTGAGATGATTTAGGGCGGGGCTTCGCGAGAAGCGGGTGACGCGTATGGACGGGGAAAAGGAAGAGGGGAGGGGAGGGATAAATTGTGAAAGCAAAACACAGGGAACAATAAAGCATTTCAATGCCTCTGGGGCATTGGTGTTCATAAATCAGTTAAATAACATGAACAAACCGATGAAAGTCTGGATAAACGTCATAGTAGCGGAACAATTAAAATTGACAAAGCAAATGTGAAAAACAAACATGAGTATAAACAACGGGCAGGCATGGAATGACAGATAATGTGTCAATGTTGTCATCATGATACAGCTGGAGGGAAAAGTCAGGAAAAAGATTTGTAAGCAGTCTAACAAATGTAGTACACTACAGTACATTTAGACAAATAAATACACATTGGTTAGTGTAGGAGAGTAGTGTCTGCTATCCTATGGTCACCCCAATTTTTGCTTTTTGCTTCACTGGTTTTCGACTTAATGTGGCTGTGGGCCTGCTAATCAGACCCACAGCCTGCTGTTCTCTCTCTAAATTCACAGACATGTACTATAGGTACATAACCAATTTGGTACTGGACACCTTATCAGCCCCTGTACAGTGCACTATAGGTGCCCAGGGCATAGATGCATCCAAAGCCTACCAGGGGCTGCAGCATATCTTTTGCCACCCCTGGCTGGTACTTAAATCGACACAACTGGCTGTTCACATAGCTGGGGCAAGGTGGTGTACTCACCCCTTGCTTAGATATAGTATACCTATGTCTAAACCTATATCTGGACACATATCCTGGAGGCAGAGTGCTTGGTTTTATGTGAGATGGTGCTCTAGCATGAGCTGAGCCTGTCTGCAGTGTTCGGAACCATTTCCTTACTGCTGTTCCAGTGATACTGCCATGCCATATACTCTTAAGTGCATTATAATCCTCGCGGTTAATGCTAACTTTGGTTTGGCTTTATCGAAACATGTCGTATTTGGTGTCATACACTTTGGAATACTACCCCCTCGCCAGTTCTGGCGACGGCGGTAGCATTCCACCCTTCTAGAGGGAGAAGACATGTTACTTTACTTAAAACGCAGTTAATCCTAACCAGAGCCTCAGCATCACAAAATGGATGCTGCTGCCCCGACACAAGTCTGACCTCCTGCTGCTGACCGAAACTTGGCAGGGGAGGCCTGGACAAAGGGTTTCCTGTCACAGGGAGGTGTTACACCACCCCAGACAGGAGATAGTGGATTGGAGCAGGGAGGGTTGAAAGAAACTAGACACTGCCTGGGGCACACAAGGTGTCCCATGCAAAATCCAGTCAAACCGGTTCTGGGGCACTCCAACCCCAGCTCTGGCGTGAAACTGGACAAAGAGAAAGGGGTGTAACCACCCCCTTCCTGGGTCCCACCCATAGGAGGAACCTAGCAGGTAATCCAGCCCCTTGATTTGGAATAAAGGTAGGAGCTGTGCAGATGCACATCAGATTATCCTGAGTGAATCTTATGAAACGAAACTCTGGACCCTTCAACATCCCACTCGACGTGGAAGACTGAAGAATCTCCCTTGTGGTCAAGGAGTGACCACCCTGTGGAAACAGGCACCATCCAGCACCTCGACGTTTGCTTTGTTGCAGTTTCCACCGGAACTCGAGCAACAGAGATTGACAAGACCCAGCGTGCCTGCCTTCTAACAGCCTGATCCACAGTCCCTGCAGAGCTGAGACCCGTGGAGGCGACCTGAAGCGTGGGGCCGGCCATCTTGGAAAAACTACAAAGCGCTGACCGTGCAGCATCCAAGGCTCCCTCGAAGCTGTGCATTGGAGTTTGAGAAGCTCCAGCCCCGAGCAGCTTTTGTACCAAAGCTCACCCCTCCACACTCATCGAGTGCTGCGTGGGGCCCTTTTGCATTTTCCTGCTCGACGCGCAGGTCCGGTCGCTTGCCCGTTGGCTAGTGGCCCCAGTACCGACGAACCTTTGAATTTGCTCTGCTAGTCTGGTTGCTCCAGACTGGCCCTCGCTCCTCTGAAAAGGAGCACTCGCTCAGACCTTGCTGGTCCGAGTAAGAAGCGATCTTTGAATCCTGCGTGGGTTGCCTTTGCCAAGGCCTGTTGACTCTGATCCGGAAGCCGACACTGCTGACAGCGAGAGCATTTGTGGGACAGCTCATGATTCACTCCAGGACATCCTCGGTGCCCCAGAGACCACGTGGCAGCGGAGACAAGCTTCACAACAACCACCTGATTGCGCCCGACATTGCATGATTCCTTCCTGGTTCATTCCTGGTCACTGGCTAATGACCCAGACTCTGTCCCCTCTGCTTTCAGGTACTCTACATCTGCGATCCACCCTTGTATCACACCGGACACTTCTCTTCTGGACGCCTGCAGCATCTTCATCTCCAGGCACCATAGATCTTCGTGACGAAACCCGACACATCTTTGCACCTGTGCACCCGCTTCCTGTGGGTGAGTTAACTCTTGAACGCCGGTGCTCCTGTAGTGGTTTACACCTCTAGTGTCTAAGTCTAAAGTTTTGTCCTTCTAGTCCAGTCGGAAGACTCTTAAAACTGTAACTCGATAACTTTTACGCACCATTGACTTTGCATTGGTGCATGCGTGTGCTTTTAGCGCTGCACCCGAATCCCGCGGGCTACTCCCGTCCTAACTACTGTTAGTCCAGTGTAGTCCCAGCGATTCTCAAGGCCCAAGGCCTTACCCCTGATCGATTAGTGATACTTATACCACTGTTTTGATATATGGTTTGAGTGGCCACCGGCCTCATCCATAATTGTGTAACTTGTATATGTTATACTGTGCTTTTGTTTAAACGCTTGTGCTTCATTACTCATAAAGAGTACTGGGGATTATTCTGAGAATAAATACATATATTTGTATAATATATAACTTGTGTGGTGTCCTTTCATTTGATATTACAGGATTATATATGGTAAAACAGCTGGCTTCACGCGTCCTCTTGAGTTAAGCCTTCAGGCTGCTTAGTCCATGCTACCTCTAGGATAGCTTGTCTTTAAGGTTGACTTACAACCACCACCATAAGGGATTGTTTGGACTGATATAAGGTGCCCCCAGAATTGGAGACATCATACATTAGGCCAACTTCTCACAGTTAGGACATGACTGTGCCTAAAATAGAGAATTGGGGGGGGCAATTGCCTGAGGGGTGTGAAAGGCGGTTCTGAAAGCCAGTCAAGTCTCAGTATCTATAGAGCAGTGGAATGTTAGACAGCAATGGTGCTGTTCCATTCATCAATTGTGTTAAGGCCATGGTTCACTGAGTTGCATAAAGTAATTTACATTCACACCTGTTGAGGTGGGTTTTCATATCAACCCCCCTGGTTGGCAGGGTTTTCTTGTCTATCACCTGCCAGTAGATTCAGTGTCTTGGTGATTCTTTTACAAGTAGTGTGTGACCAAAGGTGCAGTGAGGACTTTGCAATTGATTCAGCTTTTGTGTTGAATGATTATTTGCTTGACCATCTGCGTGGTCTGCCCCACATAGCTCAAGTTGGACAGGCAGCGGATGGCGTAGACAACGTTCTGTGACCTGCAGTTGGTGTGGTTCTTGAGTTTGTACGTTTTGTCATTGAATTTGAAATCCTTGGGGCCTCATTTGTGAAAAGTGACGCATCGCTGCGTGAAAACAGCGATGCGTCACTTTTCACTGCGCTCTCCCTGCGACATGATTGATGCGTCATATTTATAATATGACGCATCATGTCGCAAGGAGTTACAGATACGTCTGTATTTCTGACTTATCTGTAGGCACAAAAGTGAGGCATTGCTGGAGTGTGTCACAAAAGTGACGCAACTCCAGCAATGCTTCCTTTCACATGGGGAAAGCCCCATGTGAAAGGGTTTGCGTCAGTCTTACGCCTGCTGTGAGGCAGGCGCAAGATTTTGACGCAACAGCGTCCTAAAAGTGACGCAGTGAAATCTCATAGATTTCACTGAGTCACTATTACGAGGCTTTTTGCGGGTGAACGCCCATACAACGCTGCATACATTATACCTGACGCAGGTATAATGTAGCGCAGGGGTTTACAAAGTGACGCATCTGCTTAGATGTGTCACTTTGTAAATAGTGCGCATCAGGAGGCATGTTTTACGCCGCCGATGCGTCACAAAAAGTGACGCATCGGAAGCGCAAAACTCACGCAAGGCCTCATAAATGAGGCCGGTGTATTTAGAGTGAGGTCGCACACACTGCAATTCTGACATTTATAGTGTCCATTGATGGGTGTGAGTCCCCAAGAGACGGTGATGGTATGTTTGTCCGCTGGTTTATCTGGTCATGTGATCGCATACACGAGGTGTGAGGCTAGATTTTCTCTGTGCTGGTAGGAGAAGAGGGGTGGTTCTCTGAAGGATTTGAAGGGGCGTAGCAACGCCCAGTTGTTTCTTATAATCTTGGAGATTTGGTTGCTGCATGGGCTGAATTTGGAGACAAAAGGTATTCTCATCATGGGTTTCTTGGGTTGTGGTGTAAGTTGGTGTTGCCGATGGCAATACCAGGCCCTTTTCCGTGCTTTGGTAATGAGGCATTTGGGGTACCCGCGAGAAGCGGGTGATGCTCACACGCGTCACCCGCTTCTCACGTAGCCCCACCCCAAATTATCTCACATGACCACTTCATGGCCACATCCCGGAAGTGGCTGTGCTTTCTTAACGATCAGAAAATAAAACAACAAGAACACAAATAAAAATAATTGCTCTACAATTACTAACAACAATTGTCGATATACATCAGTTAAAAAAACAACAAAAATTATTGCACATGAGTCAGTTAAAAAACAACAGAAGTTGTGTGCAACAACCATTGCTGTTTTTTTAAACTGACCTATGTGACCTATGTGCAACAACTTCTGTTGTTTAGAGCAATTATTTTTATTTGTGTTCTTGTTGTTTTATTTTCTAAACATTGTGAGCATTAAGTGCTAATGAAAATACGATATTTTGAATAAACTGTACAAACAGGTTCAATCTTAAATAACGGTGTATTTGCATTATTCAGTAAATTGTTTATGATAAATGTGCAGGTTCTGTTGTGCTTCTAAAAGAGTGGTACTGACACAAATACTCCCAAACTTGTGGAACATAGGGATTCCCTTTTTTTGCTTTGTTATCTCTCCTTGTCCCTAAACTGGAACTATAAGGAGACCTCCCTTTGATTTTTTGACTTTCTTAACGATCGTCTCCCCCTGTATTGGTACTCTGCACACAGACGTGGCGAGTCCATGCCATCGCTTGCTGTTTCGCCCAGCATGAGGTAAGCCACACCCACCTCCCCAACCCGCATCCACCTGCAGTATTGCGTCATCCACAGTGGAGCCTATCCTAAGCTCTCTGCTTCCGTTTGTATTATTTCAGGTTCCTTTAATCCAGGCATCGCCCACCGAACCTCCACCAATTAGATTTACTGGGGTATTCGCCAAAACAGTTTCCCTGTATCCGCTTCGAGGTAACCTAAACCCACCCCTCAACCCCGCATCCGCATGCAGTATTTTGTTGCCCACAGCGGAGCCTATCCTAAGCTCCCTGCTTCCGTTTGCAATAATTCAGGTTCCTTTAACCCAGGCATCGCCCACCGGACCTACTAATCAGACTCACTAGGGTATTCTCCCACATCCAGTTCCCGGTACTCGCTTCGAGAAACCTCGCCATAGCCAGGAAAACCGTCGGCGCTACTCTGCCTCTGCGATCCCTCCTTAATCACGTCCGGCCTCTCACGGTTTTTTTCCCCCCGGCCCGCAGGCTCACTCAAGACGCTATTGGCCCTACTCTACCTTGAGCGGTCCTAAACCCTACAGCTCCTTTCAGGTAAACAACGCATGCACCCCCTCCATTAACCACCCCGCACTACCTGCCAACCGAGCTCTCACACTCCCTAGGCTCACATTCCTTTAAACGATGGCCGACTACACACGCCTCTTACAGGTTACTCCCACGAGGGCCGTTTCCTTCTCCCTTCCGCCCACTACACTCCGCTTCATTCCACCCCCCGCGCTCCGTTTCCACCCGTTCTTTAAGGGTACACACACCCCTCGCCCTAGGTCACATCAATAACCCCCCCTAGACCCTTGTCCTTCCTACACCCCACTTTTTGCCTGGATTCACTTGTCCAATCAAATGACCACTCCACTACCTGCCACCCCCCTTTCAATACAACCTCATGCACCTACCCAGCGCCACCCTCGGATTCAACTCCCACTGCAGCCCAAATCACCTCCGGTCCTTTGCGCCAGCGCCTGCCTTCCATCCTCTCTTCCCCCACCCTTACCTTCTTCCTTTCCTTCCTGTACAGCACCGTTTTTATTTACAACCTGGTCCTGAATATGATCCTGACTAAAGAGGATCAAAACGTCGTTGACCGTTCAGCGCAATAGATGGCGCACCTCCCAATGTGGCTCCATCAAAATAATTAATCAAATCTACCAAGATTTTCACATTATAATTCATTTTGAGCCACATTGTTCACTTGATTCACTGTATATATTTAAGCACCTTGACACCATGCGCTGTTCCTGCTGATCACAATTGTCACTTGCGTCGCCACTTCTTGTGTCAATTACACATACTAAGCACCAAGTCCAATTCGGTTCGTTTTGTTATTTATTGACGTACAGTGCTGTTACAACTGTATATCCCATATTTCTTTGTTCTTTAATTACACAATGTCATGAGCACGTTCCAAAAACTAATTGAGTCTCCTTGTTTCTGTGCACGTAATACTTTTAGTATACTTGCTTAATTGCCTTTTAAAATAACACCAGTTGAGATATTGTTTGCTTATCCTCAATAACTTCTGCAGCATTGAGCAGTCTCCGAGCCGGAGCTCAAAAATCTCCTTAGCGGTTGGGATGCTCGCCATTTCACAATGGCGTTCTTCTGCGTTTTCACTGCGGCACCATGCAGTGCCAAAATATTGTGTCACAACTGTTGTGCGAAACTGTAAATATCGCCAACAAGCCTACACATTACAGTGGGACTTGATGGCATCTCACCTACAGATTGTAGACAACACTAATATCCATTATTGCTTCTCAGTGGACGCCAATCAAATAATGCATTGTAAAAAACATTGCCAGGCGCCTAAACAGTGAAGGTGTAAAGAGATGGCAGCATCTTGAAAGGCTGGCCTGTGACACACGTTATTTGCTGTTTGTGTTTCTTACAACGAATCAGCTATATGTAATTGAAAACATACAGTAAGAGGAAATCCAAACGTCTGGTATACTCTCTGGATCATTCACCCAACGATCACACAATTTGTTCGGGTGTGTTACTCAAGATTTAAGCCCAGGTTGCCCTCTCTCAACAGTATGCATTTCAACCACTCGTCAGTATCCACTCCTCTTCCTTATTTTACAAAAAATAATAACATATCCTGCTTAGTTTTCTTCGAAAACTGGAATTAGAGCAATAACATCGACTTTGGGGAAATACATGCATTACTTGCCTAATTAATATGACACTATATGAGAAATCTCGTTGAGACAGATCAAGTACGCTTTAAAGGAACAATATCACACAAAAATGATTATTTTGTCATATAAAGCAATCCAAGAAACCACAACACACTGTTGTTTTTTTAATACAAAGTTAAGTGTGAGGCAGAGCACTGTATGTTAATATCAGTAGCGTACTCGAGTTCACAAACATACTACAGAAAAAAGCCCACCCTAATCTACACAATTAAATAAACCTCATAATCCATAGAGTTGGAGGTCCCATGAACCTTGCTGTCCTGGTCCAAGTGTTAAATGGGACAAACTTGCCAAAGGCAAGTTCAGTCTTTATGCACATTCTCGCTTACTAACAACAAAAGGAAAAACACACTTCATTCTTTTCAAAACTGCATTAGGGACTGGAGATAGTGTCACAGATAATGTTCTCGCTTCTTAAATGTCGCCCATGGATGCCCTTCCTATCCTGTGTACTTAGTTGTCCCCTTGGTCTGGGTGGCATTGTTTCCTTGTGTATGCCCCTTTCTATGGCTGGGACCAAATCAAGGACACTGGGCCAACCCGTTGTTGACCCCTGACCTGGAGAAAGACATAGGCATCAGTGACCAGGAGTACAAAGAGCCCAGCCCAGCTAACTGCATACATTTGTGCTGGATGAATCAAGGACACGGACATGGTGCAAAAGGACCTTCCAGCCCTCCTGTTTGATCAAACTCATGAACTTCAAGGGAGTGGCAGTAAGAGCAAACAAGCATTTGCAATGCAATAGGTCTCGCATTTTAAAAACTTTGAGCTATTGGCGTTGTAATTGACAATGCCTTTTATTATTGCAGGTTCTTTAAAACACATAAATAAAAGGCATTGTCATTTACAATGCCAATAGCTCGAAATCTCGCAATTGCGAGACCTACTGCATTGCAAATGCTTGTTTGTTTCACCTACGGGTTCATCCAATGACTTCCCCCTAAACAATGAAGTCCTAGCCCAGAAATCAGTCTTTCCCTTTTCCACATTGCCGCTTTTTTAAAAACTTTCTTTCCTCAATAGATGATATTCTGTCTCCTTGCTCTGCAAAGTTTGACTACCTCCAAGGCCTTTTTTTTATATCTTCACCTTTATGTTTATGCTAAATTTGTGCCCTTGGCCGAAACATGTTCAAAATAAACTTGAAATTTGAGACTCATTCCCGGTTAGTAAATCTGGCCGATCTCTGAGGACTGGCGCTCACAATGCAGACGTAGTGCAAACACCGCCAATCGTCCGTCAGGCTCCATGGGGCTTATTTATGAGCCCTTGTGTCACTTTTACGCAGCTGGTGCATCACTTTTTGTGGCGAACCAGCGGAGTAAAAAATTTGCCTTGTTGCACCATATTTACAAAGTGACGCATCTAGGTAGATGCATCGCTTTGTAAACTCCTGCGCCACATTATGCCTGCACCAGGTAAAATGTATGCAAGGGGGGAGTTTTGATGCAAGAAAGAGTCATAGGAAGTGACACAGTGAAATCTATAAGATTTCACTGCGCCATTTCTTGGACGCTAATGCGTCAAAATCTAACGCCTGCCTCATGGCAGGTGTAAGAGTGACGCAGGCACTAGCAACATGGAACTTGCCCATGTGAAAGTACACATTGCTGGAGTTGCGTCACTTTTGTGACACACTCCAGCAATGCGTCACTTTTGCACCTACAGATACGTCAGAAATACTGACCTATCTGTAACTCCTTGCAACATGATGCGTCATACTGTAAATATGACGCATCGTTAGTGTCGCAGGGAGAGCGCAGTAAAAAGTGACGCACAGCTGTTTTCACGCAGCGAGGCGTCACTTTTCATAAATGAGGCCCCATATTTCTAATTTTCCGTCAGATCCCATATCCGGTAGCGCAGCTTCCTCACCGTCAGAGTGGTGGTCTGGTATCGTGTGTCACGGTTTTGTTTACGAGCGGGAACATATGGATCACATGTATCTACTTTCTGTAATGATATAAAAGCAAGAGCACACCATTTGACCACATTGCTCTGCTAGAAGCCGGTAATGCTGCAAATAGATAAGAGCAAAGAGATGCCCATCCATGCATTAAATGTAATGAGTTCACACGGGGTTGATTCTAATGTACACGGTGAATGTATCCACACGAGTATGAGACCGAGATGCAGCACCGGCTCGGAACTAATGTCTGTAATTCATCCCAGCGCACCTCGGGTTATTACCGGCCCCAGCAACAAACATGTCCTTGCTCAACTCTCCTTCGGAGAACTCTGTTGAGTTTGAGAGACCGCTGAAAAGGCGTAATAAGCCTGGAAGTACCAGTCTGATTTGACATGGGAACGGTCTATACTTGAAGAACTTCACGTGTCTTTGAACAGTGTTTTAACTAGGGAAAAGGTGCAGATACGCTAGAGTAAAGGATTCAGGGGTAAGGTTTGGGGTCAAGGTGAAGTTAGGGGCTTGTTAAAGGGCAAGGCTAAGAGATAGGGCATTTGGTTAAATCTCATTATTGTCTAGGTCAGTGACATAGTCAAGGCGCTATGGGCCCTAATGCAAACATATGAAGAGCGTGGTTTGAAGTATGGTTGTATGTCCATCGGGGCGATGGAGTAAATCACTCCATCGCCCGACTATCATCCCATTCACGAAATCCAGAATTGTCTGTTGGCCAAACAGACATTTCTTAAAACAATGGCAGGAATTGCAAAGATTCCTGACAATTTTGTAAAATTTTCATGGAGGTTTCATCCAACAGGACAGCCATCCGTCATATATTGACATAGCTTTACTTTTTTCAGATGCATCTCTAAAAGTGGTCACTTTTTATTTTTGTTGTTCCTCACCGAAAACCTGTGGATGATGGACAGCAAAAAAAAAAATCTGACCACCACTCTAAATTGGGCGGACTGTCGGATTACAAGCTTCTGACAGCTGGTACTATGTTGGGTCATTGGAGGAGTATTTCGGCAATGTGGTAGGCCCATCCTCAACATATTTAAGTTATGCCCAGTCCTAAATTGGACATGAGGACCATAAGTTTGATAGAGATGGTCGCCATTGAAATAGAATTCTCCCTCTGCCAAACGCTAAGTTACCCGCAACATGTCTACCAACCCACTGAGTGCTAAGAACAATGCTCACAAGTAGTGTGCAGCGGACACCTCAGAACCTGGGATCCACTGTAGCTAAACCGCTGATAACAACATCCCTGCCCTACGCACACATGTACAATTCTGGCTTGTGTGCATGAGGAGTTGTCTTTTGGATTTCTCCTGTTTAAAATGACTAACTTCATATTCACTTTTAATTCTTCTTTGTCATCACAGAGGTTCCCATGTCCAGCATCCCTCGTGTTTGTACCTGCTACTCACCCCCTTTCCCCACATTGAACCTTGCCTGTCCCTCATGCAACTCCCATTACACTAAGTATAGCTCCTCCATAAGGCAAGATGCCTACTAAATTGTCCCATGATAGTCATTCACCGTTATTTCTCTGATATACCTGTGCCCAGATTTACAAACATTTTGTGCTAGTTTTGCACCACTAAAGTGGGGCAGACCTGCTCAAAATGATTTTTTGCAATTTACTTTCAAATTTGGTGAAGAAAAGTCGACTCAAATGAATGCAAAGCAGAACATAGCGCTGGTTTGCTTTACTCTGTGCCAAGGAGTAGTTCCATGGGTGGGACAATATTCAAAGATACTTGGGGGAGTTTCCGGTAGCCTCAATTTTGCCCCACAACTCTTAGAGCCTGGAGGGTCCCATCTGGATCAAGGAGGTAATCTCAGCCATTGCTCGTTTGAAGCCATTGAAGTCCCTTGGGCCTGATGGCTACCTGCAACAGTTCTATAGAGTCTTCTGTCCCATGCAACTACCCATGGTCTTTAACCTAAATTCCTATCTACTAACAATAGCAGACATGATTTTGCACCAAGAAATGGCACTACTTTGAAGCAGGCATAAAAGAGTAATTAGAAGTAGGAGTAACTATAACTCCTGTCCCCGCCATAGACATTGTCATCAAAGATGTAATTTCAGATATTGTATTAACGCTATCAATGATGTCATAGAACATGTCATAAGTGATGTAATATGTGAGGTAATAAGCAGTGCATGCGAAGGGTGTGAGTTATAGTTACTTCAGTTAACCATAACTAGTGGATTTCAGTGGTTTAATGAGTTTAAAATGTAACATTTTAACTGACATTTTCACCAAACTATAACCTCACTTTAACTTTTGTGTTTTTAAGTGCATTTCTAAGATATTCTGGCCATACCTAATTATCATCATCATTGATAACTTTATTTCGGCCACTGCGGGCCATAAAAGTACATATTGAAACAAACATCAAAGCATAAAAATCCATTTTCAAATGGTACATAAAATTGAATAAAAAATAAATTTCATATATATACACCTATTTACAGCCAAGTCTATCATTGTTAAAAATAGAATTAAACCATCTAATATGTTATCAATGTGATACAGAAAATTCAGTACAAACCATTAATCTATTTCAAATCATTATGTGGGTTCTGCGTTTAATCCACTTGCAATGTAAGAAACGGGAGACAGCGAAAACAACAGTGGGATATGTGTCGTATTTTAGGACTCTAAGCGCATGATCACACTTACGGAAACCCAAGTTCTTACAAATAGTTTTTAACCAGTGACGGCGTGCCAGCCCGTATGCCGGACAGACAAAGAACACATGGCTTTCATTTTCCATGGAGTGTTCGCATGCCGGGCACACAGAACATTTATTGGCGTCCCAATAGCTGGTTAGTGACCTTAGTGGTAGTGTACCCAATCTGAACTGTAAGTACAGCTTTCTTGCTTGGGGGGGGTGTATCATATCAAGGAATTCCTCTTTCTTGTATTCTGCTTTAATATCGAGGAATTGGGTTGTTAATCTACCAACTGAGCTACTGGTTTGTAGAATCATCAGGTTAAGTGACCTGTACCTTTTTATCAGATCCACCCTGGCATGCACAGGGCAGGCTGATTCCGGGGATTCCCAAAGCTCCGGGAGACCCAACCCATCACACAGATCCTTGATGTGGGATAACCATGGTATTTTCTTGGATTTAAGAGAGACCCAAACCTCCTGGAACTCTGCACGATAAAAAACTAGTTCTGGGACAGACTAGAGTCTTCTCCAGTAGGTGAGTGGCATCAGGGCCACCTCTTCTTCCACAGGAAGTAGCCCCAGGTCTAGTTTTAGTGGGACCAGGGGGGTACTGACTGGCAGGGCAAACAGGTTTCTCATAAAAGTATGCTCTACCCTTGCCAGGCTTTTGGGCCGATGGTGTTCCCATAATTCCGCCCCATATATAGCGGCTGTTCTGGCTTGAACCTTGTATATCTCTACAACAGGGGTAGCCAGTTTCCAGGCTAGTGTTCTATGCATTTTAGAAATCCCACCCACGGTCTGGGTCAGTTTCAGGGTCGACTTAGCTATCTGTGCATTCCATCCCAGATGTTCCTCGAGAGTAATGCCAAGATATTCAAAGGTTTTTACTCTCTCGAGGGGTATACCCTTCAGTGCCGGATTTGGCCGCGTCTGCCTCGAGGGATTAAAAATCATAAACTTAGTTTTAGCCAAGTTAATCTCTAGACCGCTTAGTTCACAGAAATCCGCGAAACCATCAAGGATACGTTGTATACCGGTGGCTGTTCGAGACAACAGTAGAGTGTTGTCTGCAAACATTAATGCGGGCACTCTTCCAGTAGCCAACCTCAGGGCATCTGTATCCTTTGTGTTTAGGAGATATTTAATAAGCCCGTTGATGTAAAGGCAGAAGAGAGTGAGAGCCATCACACATCCCTGGCGCACCCCCCTCTGCACCCCAAATCTCGCGGACAATTCTCCCACTTTTCCGCATCTAACCTGAGCAAAGTTGCCTAGGTGAAGTCTCCTCAATACTTCCAACAGATATGGTGGAAGGCCCAGGTCATGGAGGACTCTCCACAATTTGTCCCTAGGGACCTGATCGAACGCGGCCCGCAGGTCCATAAAAATGAGGTAGAGGCTGCCACCCTCTACACTCACTATTTTCCAGTATAGGACCTGGAGTCGGAAGATCTGGTCAATTGTGGATGTGCCGGTTCTAAAACCTGCCTGGAGGGGACTCAAGATGCTGTTGTCCTCTTCCCATATCTGGATTCTTTCCAGAAGTACCCGCCCAAATACTTTCTGTGGGATGTCTATCAAGCTAATTGGCCTGTAGTTTGAGGGTTGCAGAGGGCAGCCTTTTTTGAAAATTGGGACAGTCTCGGCCCCCCGCCACGTCTCTGGTGGGTCTGCCCCCATCAAGATTGAATTATAGAGGACGCAGAGATATGGGGCCCATATTTTCGGTTCTGACCGAAACAAGTCCCCAGGGATTTTATCAAGCCCTGGGGCTTTGTTGGGCAACAGCTTCATAATGGCATATTCCACTTCGAGTGTTGATATCTCCTGGGCCCCCCCAGTCCATACTCATAGGGGGGACTCAGGGAGACCAACTCGGAATCACCAATAAGCGGTCGAGTGTAGAGGCCACCAAAATGTTCCTCCCAAACAGCTGGGGCTATGTTGGGGCTAACTACGTTCTTCCCAGCCCCACCATCATTAGTAACAATTGCCCAGAATGTTTTGAGATCTCTACACTGTAGTGCCTTCTTTAGCTCATCCCACTTTTCTGCTTCCCAGGACTTTCGCTCTCTATAGCACGCTTGTACTGTACCCTTAATAGCCTAATTCGGGGTCTATTATTGGCCTTGATTGCTTTAATCAATTCCCCTTTCAGTTTACGGCAATCAGCAGTGTACCATGGGTGGGTTTTCGCCTGTGTATCCCTATGGATCTGGAGTGGAAAAAAGACCTCTAACATTTTTTGAGCTAGCTGGTTATGAATTTCGACTGGCCTGTTATTCCTCCCCTCTACAAGGCCCAATTGTTCAACCTCTACCATGTCTATGAGATGAGGAAGAACCTGGAGATGTATTTGCGAAGGTTTATTTGGGCAACTCCTTATATGAGGCCATTTTATTCTCCGCCTGTTATTATAAAGGAGGAGAGGCTGTTGAACACAGTTCTGCGCAATTAGGGGGTTGGTCAATCCCCAACTCCCTGGCTTTAAAGACAAGACCAGGGCGTTGTGGTCACTGTCCGTCCGTTCATAGATCTTAAAATCCTGGATCTTATCCCATGACCTTAATTCAATCAAGATGTAATCGATGATTGATGATTGACCTGCTCTATTAAAAGTCGCATTTCCCGGACTGTCAGATTTTAACCGCCCATTACATGGCCTTACAGACAAAGACAAAGTGAGGGAAGTTATTTGCAGAACCAATGGGGTCCACGCTTTCACTGGAGGGATAGTAGATTCGGGAATATTCCAATACAGATTCTCCTCATCAGTATCCTTCGAACCTGGTTTCATAAGGGGGTCAAACTGACAATTAAAATCTCCCCCATGATTAAACCAGTCCCAGGGTCAAGGGTCTGTGCAAATTCCATCAGTTGTTTAAAATCTGCTGACTCTTGTCCACTCTTGGTAGGTCTAGAGTATATGTTAATAACAGCTAAAGACTTATTTCCTGGGAGGGATAGCATCACACATAGAATATCCGGGGAATCAACTGTTACCTCCTTAGCTGCGACACCCAAGTGGGTAGCTACCCAGGTGCTTAGCCCTCCTGATGGTCTTCCTCTATCACCTTTCATAGCGGGGATATTAAAAGTAGCAAAGCCACTTCGCTGAGACTTGTCCACGACCCACGTCTCTTGCAGAAGGCAGATGTCGTGTTTATCCATGAACGAACCCCAGTCCTCCGATGTTAACTTATTTTTCAGACCCGCCACATTCCAGGAAAGTATATTAATATTCCCGTTATCTACGCTATGTGTTGGACTAGCATTTAGGTCAAGGTTTGTTAATGTGGACTCACAATCGGCCACCTGAGTAGTACCCTAATTAGCACTACACTCCCCTCCCCCTCCAGACACTCCTACCCTGGCACCTCCATTAAATGAACTACCTCCTATCCCAGCCGTCTGTTCCTTCTTCTTTTGGTCTATTTTAACCCTGTGAATGCCTGCATTTGGCATAGTTCCTGCTAAAATGATAAGGCGCTTCAGCTCTCTAAAGTTGACTTTTGCTTCCATCAAATCCTTACTTTCTATTCGAACAGGTAGGGGATTCCTTGCTTCTGACAGTAAATCAACCGATTCCAGGTTTCCATAACTGTTGGGATGGTAGAACATGTCGAACGACATGGGACTGTTCAAAGGTCCAAATCGGGTGACATTCCCATGTGTGTGGTAACCTCCCTGGGTTTCCTCTACCCCCCAGTTTGTGCAAAACAGACTTTGCTCTGGGTTCCTGGGTAAAAATATGTTAGCGGCAGAGGTTTTATTAATGTATCTCTACTGCCTAACTCGTAGTTACAAATGTGCTTAACTGTCCACCTATTCCAAAAATTAATCACAATACAATCCCCTTCTATGCTTTTCCCTCTAGGCCCCACCCAGTCGACTCGTCTAACAAATAAAATGTCACTGGTTCCCCTATATGGAAGGGGTCTATTATGGTTCAACCAGTGAATGCACTTATTTTTGAGATCTCTATAGTCCTCAACCTTATCTGGACTTAGAGTAGGGACCCCCGCAAGAATGACTACGAAGGGAACTGATTCCGGGGGCAGAGCTAAGCAAGGGAGCACAGTCCTGTTAGGGGCCACTAATCTCGGCCTTTGTTCCTTGTTTATTGCCTGAGTCGGGCCTTTGTTGGAAGAGGCTACCCCCCTGCTCCCCCTCCCCGCCCCATTCCCTGTGTTGGCCGAACCACTAGGTGCGGCCAACCCTGGCTGCATGATTGGATGGGGACTTGGGTAGAGTGCTGTCGTGCCAATTTGAACTGGTAACGCCCCTTCTGTATTTGTGATCACCGGGATTACACTCTGTGTACCTGGCTGACTAGGGTCAGTTGGACTTATCTCATTACTGGTAGATTCCACACCCCTAGCGCCCTTTCCTCCCAATTTAGGTAAACACAATCTTTTTTCGATAGAGTCTAGTCTTTTGTGGATCGGGAGGCAGGACTCTATGAATACCTGTGCCATTCTGGCCCAAAAGTCCCCTTCCTTTCCTGGTGGTGATAGTGACAAGTCTTCATTGACCTCTATAGGTGGTGATTTATGCACTTCAGGCTGTGATTCTTCAAGTCCCACTATGGGAATATCATTCTCCTTGTTAGTCCGTTTCGTTTTTTTCGATTTTGTATTTACAAGTGCAGTTCCCCCACGCTTTCTTTTTACTGCTTGGTCAGGCACTTTGCTCCTGGCCCCTAAATTAGAGTCCGAGACCATCCGGATTGTCTGCCCTGATCTGGTAGTTCCTGGGCTTTGAAGTGGCGTTACTGATTCAGAGATGATTATTCTTCCGTCTACTGGCGGGCTATGCACAATAGCTACCACTTTTGAAATGTTACTACATGCTCCCACCAGGCTGGTTGGCAAGGTGTCATCTGCTATTTGTATGGGAGCCAAAGGTATCATGGGGAGGGGTCCTGGAATTGGTGAAGGGGCCTTGGCTAATTGCCCCAATGAAGAGCGTTTGTCAAAAGTTGGATCCAAAGACAATCTTCTTTCTGTTAAATCAATTTCCTGCTGAAGCATTGAAGTGGCCCTAGTTAAAAACTGATCAATAGTCCCTACAACACTCCCTGCCACTAGTTTCCTCCCCTTTGAGCCATGACCATAAAAAATCAATAAGGGATACCTTTGCAGTCTGTTGATCAATAGCGAATCAGATGTTAACACTATGCTACAATGCAGTGCTAAGAAGTGCCAAGTAGCACACTGACCTTGTTCTTTGGGTCCAAGGCGAGAATCAAGGGGAAGGGTCCCGTCCCATCCACAATCGTCCTCGGACGGGCTCAGACGGGCCCGGGCTTCGCCCGGCTCGTCCCGTGACGCGGGTCAGAGCGCTGGTTAAATGCGCCTCCTGGCGCTGGTGGGACGTCTGTGGAGCGCGCCGCCGCTGAGCCTGCCGGGAATTGTAGTCCCGGGGCGGCGGCGTGGGTCATGGCGTCCGGTGACTCCTGGTGGTGGCGGCAAAGTGCTGTGGGCTCTCGCTGCTGCTACTGGTATGCAGGTATGTCTCCCCCTAATTATGATGTCACCTTAAACTGTGATTGTTTTTAGTAGATTTCTAGAGGTTTTTAACATTAAGTAATATTTTATTACCATGTCTAACTAGGCCTACCATGCCCTGTGCACAGCTGAAGGCCAGGCTCTGTGCCCAAATCCCACCCCCCTGGGCCACCAACTGCTCGCAAGGCACTGTGTTCAGTAATACGCAGCGAAGGGGGTGGCCAGACCCTATTCCCAACAACCCCAAGGGGTGGCCAAAACTTGATTGCTGACCCTGTGGTCTTGCAGTGCCCCAAAGCAGTGCCATTGTTTTCACTGTACAATGGTAGTGCAGCAAAATCAAACAAGGGATGTGCTAGGCCCTTTAGTTCTGCCATGGTACCACAGCACCGCCTCAAAAAATATTTTGAACCCCCCCCCCCCCAAGATGTATTCCTCTGCGACCCCCAAGAGCCAGGGTATCCCTATCCTGCACCTTTCGTCCTTATTTTTATTTGTTTTCCACGACACAGAGACTGAGTCTCCAAAACATAAAATCATGACTGCAACGTTCTCTTCATGTTGCAGCCAGCCAATCATATCATGTGTTTTATCCTCATGGTACTGTTGTGGCACAGAGGGAGTATCGCAATAGCCAATCACATTTTGGGCTTGTGAGGTTTTCTGCAGACGTGCTGCACTAGTAATACACTGCTAGCTATTTATACATTTTGAACCTTAATTTCTCAAAAACGACTGCACAAAGTAATGCCAAATCACAAAAGGCATGCTTTCAGAATCAAGATCTAGCTTTATGACAAATGTGGTATAATTCTGTTCAGCTTTTTTGGCTGTAGCTGTGTTTGAAGCTTCTATGTGGAATTGCATGGGGGAAATGATTTTTGGATAGTGGTGGGTAGAATATTCCATTCTGCTCCCCCTTTTCTCAGCATTCACTTCACAGATTGCCCCAAAACTTTTCAGGAAGGAGCTGAGGTGGATGAACTTTTTGTTTTTCAAAGGTTCACGAAGATTCTTCAAATGGTGACAAAGTAATTAGCAAACCAAAAAGTACATTTGCTATGGTAACTTGGTCCACCTCACACACACTCTCTCTCTCTCTCTCTCTCTTTCTCTCTCTCTCTCTCTCTCTCTCTCTCTCTCTATATATATATATATATATATATATATATATATATATATATATATATATTTTCCAGGCCACAAGCATCACCCGCCCCGGCTTAACAACATGCTGCATTGTGGGACATGCAGTTTTCCAACATAAACTGCAAGGGGTGGTGCCGGAGTACATGGAGGTCAGGTGTGCTCACCCTATTGAGGAGAAGCTGGACCACTTAAAGACATGCAAGCAGTTGATTCAGCTATAAGAACTATGGTATTTGAAAAAGGAAAAAATATTTCGGAAACGTGTCATACCTTCAAGATTAATAAAGGCTGCCTCACCGTGCTCCGCTGTGTCCCTCTCATCTTTCCAGCAAGGAGAAGGTGTTTTGGATTTTATATATATATATACATATTTTTTCGTACCAAGAAGGAAGGATTGGATGATATATATACATATATATATATATATATATATATATATATATATATATATATATATATATATATATATACATATATAAATTGCCTCCGGTTATAGTTTTTGGTGCA
The DNA here is from genome assembly GCF_964261635.1 of Lissotriton helveticus. Lineage (NCBI taxonomy): Eukaryota > Metazoa > Chordata > Amphibia > Caudata > Salamandridae > Lissotriton > Lissotriton helveticus. Next base: position 797,407,809 of record NC_136070.1, on the reverse strand, counting down.
AAGTGTTTTGGGTTTGACGTTTGAAGAACACTTTTCTTTGGTAAATTTAGCCAGTGCAATGCCGATACACGGCGATATTTATTAATTTGTGGCAGTGGCTGCCAGCTTATATATAAAAAGTACATAACATGCAGACATAGATCCAAGGCATTTGCTTAATGAAAAAGGTTACCTATATGACTGCATTTGTAAATATGTAAAAATGGCTGCCACGTTTTACCAGCGTTTCGTACAAAATGTGTAAACACTGAAATTATGTCCGCCCTCAATTTCTAAAAGGGCGTTTACTAAAGTGAGCTGTAAGCAGCATGTTGCTGACACTGAGGAAGGACTATTGTCTGAAACGCGTCTGTCTCTCATGTCTGCCGTAGAATTTGAATAAACTTTGTTGCAGTACCCGGAGTGCTCAAGTTCTTCTTTTTCAAGTTGTGAAGGGGACTACGAGCTTTAATATATGTATATATATATATATATATATATATATTACCTACTGGCGGTCGCCAGTAGGTATATATAGTTAGGATTTTTTCTCTATGGGTTTTTTGAAAATTCTATGTCTAATAACTTTGGCGTTTGTGGACGGAATTGGCTGAAATTTTCAGGAAAATGGCACATTTTGTTTCTGAGCAGCCCCTGAAAATTGGGGGGGGGGTTCGTCCAGGGGGGGTCGAGAAAAAAGGGGGGTCCCAAAACGTGTTTTTAACATTGAGTTTTCCATAGGGCGGTTGGCCTCACTTTTAGCCCGAACGGCTGAATGGATTTGCACGAAACTTGGCAAAATTGTAGGGACTGGTAGCCCGATGTGCCTTTTGTAGGTCTCAATATATGTGCTACAGTGGATTTTGAGAAATTAACGTTTAAAAAAAGATATATATCTGTAACAGCGGACCGGGCAGCGCTCCAGGACGCGTACTTTTCGCGCAACGGAGCTTTGTGAAGCGAAGCTGATTGGTTCTCCGGCGTCTGTCAACATTCCAAACAGTCCGTAGCGGCCGCCATCTTGTCTCTCGGTAGGATCGAGAGACAAGAGGAGGCCAAAGCGAAGGGGCAAATGACCATAAGGGGGAATAGTAGATCCTCGCTGACCCCCTAGGTTTGATGTGGAGGTTTTAAAAGGGCCCCGCGGGGCAAAAAAAAAAAATAATAATAATAATCGAACGGCTGAATGGATTTGCACGAAACTTGGCAAAATTGTAGGGACTGGTAGCCCGATGTGCCTTTGCTAGGTCTCAATATATGTGCTTCAGTGGATTTTGAGAAATTAACGTTCAAAAAAAGATATATATCTGTAACAGCGCACCGCTTCGCGTACTTTTCGCGTTACGGAGCTTTGCGAAGCGAAGCTGATTGGCTCTCCGGTGTCTGTAAACATTCCAAACAGTACGTAGCGGCCGCCATCTTGTCTCTCGGTAGGATCGAGAGACAAGAGGAGGCCAAAGCAAAGGGGCAAATGACCATAAGGGGGCATAGTTGATCCTCGCTGACCCCCTAGGTTTGATGTGGAGGTTTTAAAAGGGCCCCGCGGGGCAAAAAAAAAAAATAATAATAATAATCGAACGGCTGAATGGATTTGCACGAAACTTGGTAAAATATTAGGGACTGGTAGCCCGATGTGCCTTTGCTAGGTCTCAATATATGTGCTTCAGTGCATTTTGAGAAATTAACGTTCAAAAACAAGATATATATCTGTAACAGCGCTCCGCTTCGCGGAGATAAAATTATATCTGTATTACCTAGCTGTTGCTAACACCAGTTAGCGACGGCTAGTAGGAGATAGCGACCATCTTGGGCCCCACTTTGCATGTGAGTGATATTTATCACTAATGACATGCAAAGTGGGCATGCCAAGATGTTAGCGACTGGAAACAGTCGCTAACATCGCTATCTCCTATTATCAACTTTTGGAAATATTCGAGATAAGCGCGAATATCTCCAAAAAGTAACAGCTGCCCTGAGCAGTTCTTAGCCATGTTATCCAATGGGAGGTGGATAACATGGCTAAGAGCATTAGCTCGGTAATGCATGAATATCGCTGAGTTTTCAGCGATATTAATGCATTGCGGTCGTTTTTTATCGTATTTGCGATAAACCTTGATAATAGCAAGGTTTATCTGCGATAATTTCTGACGGTAAAAAAATCTTTGCAATGCATCGTTAGGGATAAATATCGCTTAACTTTGGTAATATGCCCCAACGTCTGTTAACGTTCGATTCGAAGGAAATCAGGAAGTGTTGAAAAACATTGTCTGCGCCATCTTGTCTTTTTTCAAATGCCACACTTTTGTCGTGCACGGCAGCCATTTTAGATGCCTTGACCAGACCCACTCTGTGCACGCTGTCGATCCTTAGCATGGCTCCCCACCCTCGCAAGCATCTCACCCAGGCAGTGGTCACCCCCGCTCTCTGTCTTATGCATTGGTAATAAACCTCCCCCCATCTGCGCTGCTCTTCCCTGAGAATCACACCCTGTGCCCGCCCGACACCTCCCTTTCGCCCTATTCACTACCGCACCCTCTGACACTTCTTTTCCTCTGTGTCCGATTGTCCAGGCCGGTCCTAGGCTATCAGCTAGCCCTGCAGATGTAGTTTATGGCCACAGCTGTAAAGAATCACCCCTCTTCAAAGGAGTTATAGTAGATCAAGGCCCACACTCGATGAGATCCATCACAGCAGAAGCGTTGCTATTATCTGAAAACCATCCTGTATTGTGATTGGGGAGGGGACCGAGCGTGAAGCGGAAGATTCCAGGGATGACTCTTTGTACATGAAAGTTTTTACAATTATGTGTCACATTAAAAATATATAGCACTCCGACAAAGTAGTAAGATTATAAAACTTTAATAATTTATAAATATATACAAGAAAACAAAAATAGTAATAACATATAAACATTTTTAGGGAAAAACAACGAAGTAGCGGTCGGCTGTGCGAATAGTCCCAACGCAGCACAACGTCCAGATTTCCGGCGTGGGGCGTCGCGGGGGGTGGGTCATCAGTAGCAAACTGTTGTGCGAATAGTTCCAAGGCAGCAGAACGCGCCGAAATCTAGAGGACACGAAAGTGATGTCTAGTAAGTTGCCACCCAGCAAATAACGGCGTGGGGCGTCGCGGGGGGTGGGTCATCAGTAGCAAACTGTTGTGCGAATAGTTCCAAGGCAGCAGAACGATGGCACCAAGGTGATGTCCAGTAAGTTGCCGCACTGGTTTTGGTATCCTACAATGCTGCTCCGAATAACGGCGTGGGGCGCCCCGGGGGAGGCGGCGTGAACGGGCCTCTCCAGGTGGAGTGTCATCTGTTGTAGTGGGGCGCCCCTTTACCGTTTCAGTTGCCATTCCGTCCGTTTTTGGTCCACTGTGTCAAAAGCCGCAATTCAGCTGAGTTGCGCCCACTCTAGCGGTGCAGCGATAGGCGGCTGTCACAGGACTCTCAAAATGGCGGCAGGCTCTTTCCTTTTTGGGCCTGGTCCACTGAAATGGCCCTGGGACACCTTGGAAATCGGACGCTTGTCTGCTAGGTCTTGGACCCCATTCTCGAAAGCGTCCCCTCCGCCTTGAGAATTCATCAAAAGTTTTGGGGGCCCGACTCCTGCAGGCTTCTGGTGGGGAGCGGCTGCCATGATTGCTCGCGGAATGACCACGACGGAGCTACGAGATGGTGGTGCTCTCATGCTGACGCCAGTTTAGTCTGAAACATCCAGAAACAAGGTGGGGCTTTCATCGTTTGGGGAAAAAAAAAAAGTTTTCATCCAATGAAAAGTGTTGTTTTTAGGTCATATGATCAAGCCTTCCATCATTAGGAAACCAAAAGTAAAATGAACCAATGAAAAGTTTTATAAACAAGTCACATGACCTGTTATGCGGCATAGGGTATAAAATGCGTAGAAAATACGTTGGCACGTGAGGCGGCGTCAGTAGCGGACCGATGTGCGAATAGGCCGAAGGCAATACAACGCGCCAAGATCCGGATGGCACCGAGGTGGTGTCCAGCAAGTTGCAGCACTGGTGTGGCCATACTACAATGCTGAAAGTCGGCGTGGGGCGCCCCGTTGGCCTGTGAGTTTGCGTCAGTAGCGGACCGATGTGCGAATAGGCCGAAGGCAGCACAACGCGCCAAGATCCGGATGGCACCGAGGTGGTGTCTAGTAAGTTGCCGCACTGGTGTGGCCATCCAACAATGCTGAAAGTCGGCGTGGGGCGCCCCGTTGGCCTGTGAGATGGCGTCAGTAGCGGACCGATGTGCGAATAGGCCGAAGGCAGCACAACGCGCCAAGATCCGGATGGCACCGAGGTGGTGTCTAGGTTGCGGACTGATGTGCGAATGGGGCCAAAGGCAGCGTAACAATATTTTTTGTATGGCAGATACCACTAGGCGTTGAGATGCCAAGATTCGGATGGCACCGAGGTGATGTCTAGCAAGTTGCTGTACTGGTGTGGTCATCCTACAATGCTGAAACTCGGCGTGGGTCGCCCCATTAGCCTGTGAGATGGCGTCAGTAGCGGACCGATGTGCGAATAGGCCGAAGGCAGCACAACGCGCCAAGATCCGGATGTCACCGTGGTGGTTTCATAGTTGAGAGGCACTTCATCTGCAGTGGGGCGCCGAGATACGGATGGCACCGAGGTGATGTCTAGCAAGTTGCTGTACTGGTGTGGTCATTCTACAATGCTGAAAGTCGGCGTGGGGCGCCCCATTAGCCTGTGAGATGGCGTCAGTAGCGGACTGATGTGCGAATGGGGCCAAAGGCAGCGCAACAATATTTTCTGAAGAGAAGACACCAAAAGGTGCTGACATTCCAAGATCCGGATGGCACCGAGGTGGTGTCTAGCAAGCTATGCAGTTGAGTTGTGTGCGCACTTGCGGCGAATAGGTCGAAGGCAGCATAACAATGTTTTTTGAATAGAAGACACCACAAGGCGTTGAGATTCGGTTACCACCGAGGTGATGTCTAGCAAGTTGCCGCACTGGTGTGGCCATCCTACAATACTGCTCCGAATAACGGCGTGGGGTGCCCGAAGGGGGGGGGAGCCGGCGTGAATGGGCCTTCCTAGGTGGAGGCTCGTCTGCTGTAGTGGGGCGCCCCTTTACCGTTTCAGTTGCCATTCAGCTGAGTTTCGGCTGCTCTTGATGCTACAGCGACAGGTGGCTGCAAGAGGACTCTCAAAATGGCGGCCTGTTCTTTGGATTTGGGCCTGGTCCACTAAAATGGCCCTGGGACACCTTAGAACTCGGACGCTCGATTTTTTTTTCCTTTCCTGTACATGCAAAAAAAGGTAAATGCCCGGTACGTTACACGCTTCATCTGCCACGATGAACTCTCCAGAGCAACCGAAAAAAAATATAGTTGTGGTAACTATACCATGCATCGTCATATGGAGAGGTGGCACCAATTAATTATAGTGCTGCATAAAAGAGAGATTTGGAGGAGAACCCCTGACCTGCTAGTACATTCATCAAAGAAGTGGCACTGAGAGCTTCAGAGGCAAGGGAAACGGTCCCAAATATTTAGAAGAACTTTGGAAAGATTAAAATGACATGTTTAGATTGTGGCAAATTAATTTCATGTGGACAGATGAGTGTTACTCTAATAAATACAGCATATGAACATCATCATAGTCGATGGTTGGTAGAGACATTTTGACTATATCCTGGACCTGCCCGTCCTCGCCCAAAATGGCGCCGGAATAAATGGGACTCGTAACTCCTTGTTGTGTACTGGTTGCAGAACCTTGAAATCACGAGATACGTATGCAGTTTTGAAGCACATGGCGGGCGGGGACGAGAATTGATTGACTATTTCGACATCCCTATTGATATTAAGTTCTGATGTGTTATTGATTACTGTACTGTTGAAAGTTCGAATTAACGTCACCCATGGTACTTGCCCGCAAATGTATATCTAGATAATTTTATTGTAACTGGCCCTGTCGTATTTTAATTATAAAATGTACGTCCACCGATTCCGTAACTGTTAGACACCTTAGTTCTTGCAACCTAATGGCCCGCCCGTTACGTTCCTCTACAGTGTAAATGTCTATTCATCATATACGATTACAGTTTGCTCTGTGGCAGGCCCACGTGGTTATAGGCTCGTATTTGTATAATGACATTTTCACAATAAAGGTTTTTAAAAGAAAACATGGTAGTAGTATATACATTGGTAAAGTTTTTAATAATAGTGACTGTTTTAGAATCATTAAAAGGCAAGTGAAATAAAGCAGACCAATTACATGAAGGGTAAAAGGTATAATACGAAGGAACGCAGTAAAGATAAATGGTCAAGGGCTGTTGTGTTTTCTATTCCTGCAACATAAAGTGATCGATAAGAATCTCATATTCAGGCGTATCGGCGACTAAGACAGCAGGTCGACCCTCTTTTGCTCAACGGCTCCGTCATGGGACGAAGAAACGCTCTTTTTCTCGAAAAAAGAATATATTTTACTTGCAGGACAGTTGTAAAATTTCCGGGAAAGTACATTAGCCTGGAACATTATAACATATATTTAAGAAAAAATAATGTTCGGAAGTAATGAAAAGCGTAATTTTTAGGTCATATGACCAAGCCTTTCATCATTACAATAAGAAAAGTAAAATGAACCAATGAAAAGTTTTATTAACAAGTCACATGACTTGTTATGCTTACGTTACGCGCTGCGCGCCCCGGATGACTTCCGGATGCGCTAACGCGGCGCGTCATATGACGCATTTCGCGACAACGCAGGTACAGAATATAGTCAAAATGTCTCCACCAACCAGCGGTCGGAACACAACCCCTTTCAGCAGGCTAAATAGTTCTGTTAAATGGCAACAGAAGGGACAGGCAACAAGAACCATCAGTCAAAGAGGGGAGGGCTAGTTCTTCTCTACCGGGTTACATTGGGGCGCTACCGGAACTGATCGAATTGGTAGTCTACAGTGTTTCTGGATGTTTCAGACTGAAGCTGGGGTTAGCATGAGAGCAGCACCATTTCGTAGCTCCGTCGTGGTCATTGCGCAACCAATCATGGCAGCCGTTCTTTATCGTTATTTTGGGCGGGGTGGGTGGCGGAGCCGAGCTGTTTTGCAGCCATCATTGTGTGGAGTTCAGTTCATCTCACTAGTTTTGTATTTGTCATGAGGGGTTGTTCCTAATGTTTCTATTTTAGCGAGGTCAAAAAGAGATCCCATTAGTGGCCTACTGATTTTGCTCGATTCCTTTTCTTTTTTTTTACACGATTTTTCGTTATCTGCAAAGACTAAACAGAGTATTGCGACTCTGTGTTTGTTTGTAAATAGAGAATGAACCAAAGAGAACTAATTCTAAAACAGTAAATACTTGGATAACAATCAATTAAATGGAGAGAGAAGCAGGCACGACGGATTACAACGGGGGCAAACGCCTGCGTTAACTACCTTTCACTATCTGCAAAGAGAGAGTACTCCTAATAGAAATGAGGGGGGGGGGCACCATTCAAAGCAGATCAGTGTGCATAAACACGAAAATGTTTTCACTTACCACGTACTTGACATTCGACAGCTTATGATATTTGCTATTAAAAAACCATTGAAATTCACTGAAAAAACCATAGGTTATAGACCATATATAGTTAGGAATTAGCATTTACAAAACCTTGAAAATTCACTGAAAAAACCATAGGTTATAGACCATATATAGTTAGGAATTAGCATTTAAAAAACCTTATTTTACTCACACAAAACCATTGAAATTCCATATATAGTTAGTTGCACTAACTATATATCGCGCACCCGCAATCCACTGCTGATCATGTCACATATTACATCATTCATGACATGGTCAGTGACATCACTGATGACATCACTGATGACATCTCAAATGACATCACTGATGACATCACTGATGACATCTCATTTGACATCATTCTTGTGCTAATACGATAAACCTCTTCAGACTCTAATATAACCTTAGATACACTCAGTGTATACAGACACTCACACACTGCCACTCATCCATGGAGTTACTCACACACCCAGTCAGTCATGCAAAGAAACAATCTCACCTCCATTTCTTCAACTATACAGTTAAACACACCTTACTTATTGAAACATATACTAACACATATTTACTCTCTTATACAATCCCTGATACAAGTTCACAATGATCGATACAACCACTCACTCATTCAGTGGCTCTCATGCACAGTTATTTATATATGCCAACTCTCACATGTACTGTGTTTTACATATGTACTTACTATGACATGTAGCATTGAGATATCCATTCACTCATCAATACACTCATGCACACAGTCAACTGCCCATGTAGCTGTTTCCACATGCACTCTTGAACTCATACACCTAGGGCCAGATGTAGGTAGGGTTTTACCAGTCGGTAACGGCCGAATTCGGCCGTTACCGACCGGTATTTGGCATTTGATATGTAGGGGCAGGTAAACAGGGAAAATCGGTAATTTTACCGATTCGGTAAATATACCGGTCGGTAAATTTACCGACCGGTATATTTACAGAATCGGTAAAATTGATATGTAGGTGGGACTCTTCTGAGTCCCACAAGGCCTACAAAATCGGTATTTTACCATCAAATTGTATTTGATGTTAAAATACCGATTCAGGTGTGCATGCACATGTGTGCATGCACACCTGTGCCATATGACAGGCAGACCTGCCCTTAGGGCAGATATGCCTGCCATATGGCCCCTGAACCTTTTGTGGGGGTGCTAGAGGGTGTCAAAGTGACACCCCCTGCACTCTTGTCAAAATCGGTATTTACCGAATCGGTAAATACCGACCGGTAATGCCCCATTCATTCCTATGGGCTTCAAAGCCCATAGGAATGAATGGAGCATTACCGGTCGGTATTTTAACGATTCGGTAAATGGAACATCTGGATGTTCCTACATACCCCCACTTCTTATTTACCGATTCTTAATTACCGAATCGGTAAAATTCGGTAATTAAGAATCGGTAAATAAGTTTTACCTACATCTGGCCCCTAGTGAATAAACTGCTCACACATCTATGCATAGAGTCACACACCTTCCAGCCACCCCCACACAAACTCAATCTCCCATAGAAATACTTGGGCAACCAATTAATAACACATATAGCCTCTCGTATAGCTAATGATCAACACATGCAGCAGTTTACAGAACAACAGACATAATGATGCACAAATTAAGACAGTTTAGTCACTAACCCATGCATTCAGTGAGACACATTTAATCACTCACTCATACAGTCAGTCACGCACCTACTAAATCCTTCATCCAGACACTTATACATCCACTCATTCTTCAATATGTAAGACATATTTTAACTTTACAGAAACATACAGTCACTGGATGTTGTCATCAGTGATGTCATCAGTGATGTCATTTGAGATGTCATCAGTGATGTCATCAGTGATGTCACTGACCATGTCATGAATGATGTAATATGTGACATGATCAGCAGTGGATTGCGGGTGCGCGATATATAGTTAGTGCAACTAACTATATATGGAATTTCAATGGTTTTGTGTGAGTAAAATAAGGTTTTTTAAATGCTAATTCCTAACTATATATGGTCTATAACCTATGGTTTTTTCAGTGAATATATATATATATATATATATATATATATATATATATATGTCCAACAGGTTCCTGGCCGTCAATACGTGACGGAGAGACTCAGGTGTAGACCTCTTGAAGACCTCTAGAAAATACGGACCAGCACGCAGTTTCAAAGTGCAAGCAGAGTGTAAAATGTATTCAACAAATCGTCAGACAAATGTCAATCCATGACGCGTTTCACTCCCCGAAGGAGCTTGATCACATATATATGGTTACGTGAGTGCCTGTATGAGTGAACAGGTGTGTGAGTGGCTCTATGAATAAGTGAGTGGGTGCATGAGTCTTAAAACAGGCTACCGGTGAAATGTATGGTATAGGGTCAATGTTGCACATAACACATGATTGCTACACATATGGAAGTTGCATTTGTGATGGCGATAATATTGCTTCATATTATTCTGAGTTGTTTTGTAATTACTTTCATACCTCTAATGCCATACCAGTTAATAGAGTAATGTGTACAAAAGAAGCTTGGATGGTGTCATCAGTGATGTCATCGGTGATGTCATCAATGATATCTCTGCTCGTAAAGCTCTGTGTGCCTGAAGCCTGTCTCCAATATACGTCTGGTGTAGGTGGCAACTAGACTTTGTGCATTCCCTCTAGACAGACACAAAAAGGAAGGTTAGGTGGGACTTAGGAGCCATCTGCATCCTGATAGGTCATCCTGGGCACCGTGGGAGGGAGGAGATGACACTTACACCTGAACGGGCCATGTCATGTCCTCACACAAAGGGTTGCATAACCCCCCTGTGGGCCTGGAGCCAGGGCTGGGAAGAGAAGACATAAGTGCACTTCAAAGCCCATCTTTGAAGTCACCTCCCTTTCAAAGGCACAACTGGGTATAAGTACTGGGTCTCTGACCTCCCCCCCCCAAATTAGACACTTCTGGACCTGTAAAGAAACTCTTCCAAGACGAAGGACTGCTGTGCTGCTACAAAACCTGCCACTCTTCTGGACTGCTGCTCTGGAAGTTATCTCCTAGAGCATGCTGGCTTGCCTCCTGTTTTTGAAACTCAGGGATATCAAAATCTTACTTCCTGCTCCTGTGCCTGGTCTATTGGAAATGGATCCTGGTGCTTGCTCCAGTGGATCTGACGCATCCTATGCTGTATGAAGCAGAATCAATGCATCACCAATGTTGCAGGAATGGAACCGGTGCATCGCTCTCGGAACCATCACAGAACCTCCAGAACCCCAGCATCAGAACTGCAGCATAGCCACCACTGCAGTGAGAGATCATTGATGCATCTCCTCTACTGTGTTGAAAAACTCAGCAAATCAGCTTCGGAACCAACCCATCTCGGCTTTAGTGCTTCGTCTTTGGAACCTGTGTATCGATATTGTTTCATGGAGAAAATCGAAACATCACCTCCTCTGCGGGATTGGCACTGGCACATCACTCTACTGAACCCCGCATCTCGCTGTTGTGATCAAGGATCAAGGTTCTTTGTTCAGCTGCCCTGATGTAGCACCTGTATACAGTCTGCGCTTCATCACAGTTGGCCTGAACTCTTAAATTGTGCCTTGGTCTTGCACGACCAGATAACCCGAAATGGAGCCTATTGCTTCTCAGCGCTATTTTTACATTTGATCTTTTTTTCTAAACTGGTGTGGCGGCTTTTTGTGGTGTTTTCACTGTGTTACTGTTTGGAGTGTTGCACAAATACTTTACACATTTCCTCTTAAGCTAAGTCTGCCTGCTCTGTGCCAAGCTACCAGAGGTGAGCACAGATTAATGTATATTGTGTATCTGACTTACCCTGACTAGGATTGTGGTTCCTGCTGGGCAGGGTGCATACCTATGCCAACCAGAAACCAAATTTCTAACATTGGTAATCAGTGGTGAGGATAAGACTTGTGTTTCTGCAGTGCCATACAGTGACTTAGAGTACACTAATACTCCATATCTAGACACATTTGCCATAATTTACATTTTTGATTTTCCCAAAGTCTTTTTCCCAATTCCCATTTTCTGTTGTGTCTGTGATCGTACCTTACCTGACAAGCTTTAATCTGAGCTGGCCAATCTGGTGAGCTCCACAGTGACCCAGCTCAAGAGATTCTGCCAGGAGAGGAGGCTGCTCACTAAAGGGAGTGCTAAGAAGGTAGAGCTCCAAACAGCCTTAAGGACATGGGGAGAAGCCCTCTAAACCGATCCAAATGATGAGGAGAAAGGATCAAAGTATGAGGAGGAGTTGGAGCAGGAACAATGTGAGATTCTTGGCATGTGACCTTCTGAGGAGGGGAATAACATCCTTCCAGGACTAGAAGTCCAGCCAAGAACAGGCAGCAGTGTGTCATATATAAACTTGCCCCCAGAGGAGCTAAAGGACAGGAGGGAGGAAAGAAAGCTGAAGTTAGAGCTTGACAACTTGAAGGCGGAGAATGAGCAGGCTCTAGAGGAGATAAGGCTGGTGTCATGACTCTGAGCTCCCCTGCCATTGCACACTTAGACTCATAGTCATTGGCTTTTATGAGCACATGAGTCAGTCACTGGTATGGTAATGTATTGATGTTTATATGTCATGGAACCACTGTGCTCTGCATTGCCATATCAGGCCACTAAAGGACATGTTATGTTTATGCATCCCTGATGGTTGTGGTAGGATTCATATTGTGTATGCAAGTGACATTGGTGTAGCACAGCAGTAGTTTATTTTGTTTATTGGTAACTGTTATTTGTCACAATGTGTTTTTCCCCATCTGTACAACCCACATCGTGCACCATATGCTTTCAGTTGGTGCACACTTCATGCTGATACTGGAATGTGCCATAATTGCTTCACGTTAGTCACTGCTACGCCCCCCCTTGTGCACTCTCCCCCCACGTGCACTCCAGCTTGGCCCATCTGTTTGCCTCTCCAGCACATTTAGGAATCCACCTATAAAGGGAAAGCAGAAGGAGAACAAGGCGCTTGGCCTCAGATCACCAGGACACTCACCCATTATCAAGGATAGCAGCGATCCGGACGGCAATCCTCATCCTGCGACTCTTCCAGTTTTCTGGGTTTCTGCAGTTTCTCGCCTCCGGAGTCCTCTGGGCCACGACCTCGTCTCCACGGCAACACCACCTGGCTTCCGGAGTTTCTCTGAGTCAGGCTCCTGAAAGATCAAAGACAAAGAATTTACCAAACATTCTTGTGGGCAAAAACTCAAAGGAAGGTGTAAACATCGGAGCAGGGTACTTTTATACAGTATATTGTATACGAGGAGAATAAGAACAGAGCTCAATTGAGTGTTGTGCATAGACTCTGTTTGTTTCCCCTGAATACTAAAAACAAAGAGATGTTTATGTTTACATTGTACTACTAGTATTTAAGACTAGTAAATCAATTAATCAGGTTTTTTTTAAAGCACACTACTCACCCGTGAGGGTCTCAAGGCGCTGGGAGGGTGGTTTGAGCAGCTATGTGGTCATCTGAAAAGCAAGGACTTGAGATCCTTTCTGAATAGGTGCAGTGTCAGGCTTCATCGTCGCTCCAGGTCTTGGCTGTGATGTTAGAGAATGATCTGCGGATGCAGGGTACCATGGCTAGGGCTCGGTTGGCGGAGCAGAGTTTCTCTTAGGGGCGTGGAAGGATATTCTTTCATTGAGGTTTTGGGATCCTGTGTTTTGGAGGGCTTCGAAGGTGTGTGTGAGCAGTTTGAAGGTTATTATTTTTTGACGATGAGCAAGTGGAGATTGTAGAGGTTTTGGGTGATGTGGCTATGTTGTGGGATGTCAAAGACGAGTCTAGCTGCGGCGTTCTGAATGGTCTGTAGTTTGTGGATGAGTGTTTTGTCGATTCCGGCATAGATCGTGTTTCCTTAGTCCAGTCTGCTGGTGATGAGTGTGTGGGTGACAGTCTTTCTGGAGTTAGGGGTGTCCATTTGAAGGTCTTGCGGAGTATGAGGAGGGTGTTAAAGCATGTGGAGGGCACAGCTTTGATCTAGCGGTTGTCGTGCTGGAGGTACTCTTGTGGTTTGACTTCCATTGTTGACCTTTGACTACCATTATTTTAACTGACAACTGACTTTAGTGTGTTATTTTATCCTAGCCTGGATGTACGACGGTCCTGCATATGCCTTGCTTTCCTTTCTTGTAATCTTACTGTCTTTCAGTGGGAGCTGTCACGGAGTGAACAGCCTTGCCAAGAGCTGAGCATAAGTGATGTGAATTTGAAAGCGTGAGAGGGAGAGAGAGGTGTGGAATGTACTCTTTGGTCTCGAAGTGCAGTTTGTGGGCAGTGATGCACACATGGCTCGGTGTTGTATGAGAATTATGAAGCTCTTACTATTGGCTTTGACATGGCCTTATGTCATCTTGTTTCTGACTTTGCCTTGCTTCAGCTTTTCTGCATGCACAGCAGCCCTTGCAAGTTGCTTGGGTTATTCACGTTCAAGGTCTTTCTGTTTTTGTGAGGGATTGTTAATGTACTCTGAAAGGCTTTTGTGAGCTTCGTCAAGATAGAGGCGGGAACATGCAAGATTTGAAGAAGGGGATGTGAGAGCTCCTTCCTGCTGTGGGAATGCTTGCCTGGAACCTGGCCAGTTCTGGTAAGATTCCTCTGGCTCAGGGGGCGGTCGTTCTTAAACCTTCTAGTGTGTTTAAAGCTGAGGGTGTGGACTTGGAAACCAGGAGTTTTAGAATCCGAGCGAGGACGGACGCGTCTATCTTGGCGCATGGACCCTGGTTGCTGAGGCAATCAAACACCGGCTGTTTTAACTTCCCCAGTCAGGAAGGGGTGAGATGCAGTGTTTGCACCAGGTGAAGTATTGAGTTTTGATTATTGCCATTGTGATGTGAGCCATTGGCTGTGATCATTGTATGTGTTGTCTTTGTGATGCGTGAGTGAGTGTGCTTTCTTTGTGATGAAGGATTGAGTCAAGGTGCACCTCTAAAGTTCTCATTTGATCTATTCAGTGTATATATCTTCCTGATCTTTTGCAGGACGTCCAGTATATTTGCTTGAGTATTATATCATATTATTTGCTGCTTGTTCATTAATCAGTATTATTCATGCATTATATTTACCAAGTGTGTTATTATTGCTTGCATATAAACATATGGTGAACAACACTTACAACGCAACTTTTACATCGCAGAGCCTTTACAGCGCAACCATTACAACGCAAACTATTACAACGCATTGCTCTGGGGGGCGCTCAAGGAGTCTGGCAGCTAGTGTGCAGTGGGAGACGGTGTCGAAGGCTGCTGAGATTACTAGTGTTCTGATACTGCTCCATGTTCAAAGGAGAATTGCAACAGGTATTTTGTCTTTTAAAAGAGCTTCACCTCCCAGAGAAGTAATGGTGACGTTATAAGTGCTTGTTTGCTGAAGTGTTTTGCAGCCTGTAAATTGAACTGAAGGGTGTTGCAGAAAACAAGGGACATCATAGGAAATGTTTCCTGCACATATAGAAAAAAAAGAAGCACATACGTCAGTGGGTATTTTTATGTTGAAAACTAAACAGCACTGATAAAGCCAAATATGAGTATCTAGAAGTCTTGTTGTCTTGCACTAATTGTTGCTTGTCATTCACAGCTGTATCAGATGTACCAGTGAGTTGTGACTCAGTACTAACGTCCCTTCCAGCCCAGTCAACCACCCCAGATGCCCATATATTCGACTTCAGGCAACAGAGTGTCAGTGTTCCAGTGCGGTTTATTCTTTCTTTCTCTCTTTGCCACAACCCCCTTGCTCTTGGAACTTTCCGATGCATGGTGCATATTGTGATCATTGTTGATCTGCAAGGTTTCATGTAGGTGTTGGGTAAAGCTGTCTTCCCAAAGGAAGCCTGGATATCAGGTGAGTAGCTTGTGACAGCTGGCCATGGTGGAAGAAAGGATGACCCATGAGCTGAGCCTGAGAGAGCTGGACAACAGAGCCACACAAGTGGAGTCCAGCAGTAGTAGTGGCAGTGTACCTACAGTGTCTGTTGTAGAAGGGAGGGTTCACATCCCAAAGGATTTGATGTGGAAGGAGTGTGGAGTGACTTATAATTTTTCCTCCACCTACCAACCACAGACCAATGGGCTTGTTAAAAGGTTTAACAAGCCCCCATAAGGCATGAGCAAAGGCCTGACTAAGTCCTTGAGGCTAATTTGGATATTCTCTTGCCTTCTCTTTGCTTACAGAGGGGTGCCCTAAGGAGGTTGGCTTTAGCCCCTTTGAGCTTCTGAATGAACACCTGGAAGAGGACCTCTCAGTTTGGTGAAGGAAGGGTGGGAGCTAGTTCCCAGGAAAACTCCCCAGGATATAGGTATCTACATGCTGGCATTCAGAAGCCAAATGGCCAACTTGTGTATTTAACTTCTGACAACTTAGAGACCAGCCAGACATTAGTGAAGCAGCGGTACGACAAAATGGCATTCCCTGTGGAATTACAACCCGGGAAGAAAGTGTGGGTGATGGTACCCATTGGGCCAAGGGCCCTCTAAGACCATTGGTCTGGACCTTATGAGATAGTTGTGAAGAATGGAGAGGTCACCTACCTGGTGGACCACAAGACACCCAGACACCCCCACAGGGTGCTCCATATCAACTATCTCAAACCACACTTTGAGAGGTCTGAGCTCACCATGCTATTGGTGACAGATAGAGGAGAGGAAGAGGAGAGTGAACCTCTCCCTGACCGATTAATTTCCAGGGAGAAGAATGGGTCAATCGAAGGTGTTACCCTTTCCCCTACTCTGACTTCTGAACAGCAGAGGGCCTGCTCTAGTTGTCAGGCAGTACTACTCTCTGTTTTCCCTCATCCCTGGGACCACCCACCTGTGTACCCATTATATGGACACACGAAACAGCCTCTCTTTCAAGAATAAAACTTACAGGCTGTCTGATGATGTGAGAGCCAGCTTCAAAGACAATATTTCTAGGCTGCAGGAGTTGTAAAAGGATACAGTGAGAAATGATGGTCCAGGGAAAGAATATATAGGAAGAGGAGAGTGACCACATAGCAATTAATAAAAATGTAATTGAGGATTATCCTGTGCCTCAAGAAGCCCCTTGTCCATCCGGGTGATGATGTTATCAAAAGCTGCTTTAAAATGTAAATGTACATGTATTTATATAGCGCAAATCACCGACACGGTATCTAAGCACTTGCTTAGGGAACCCGTCCTGGTATTCCCCTGTGAGATACCCCGGCAGGGTGTCCACAAGGTGAAAGCCAGGCATCCCGCCGCGAGGGGCCATAGTGGAGATTAAGCAAGCTATTGCCCAGAGTCGCAGAGTGTGACCCCGTGAGTTGAGTAGGCACCAGAACGAGAATTATCGAGTCCATGGAATTTTTTGAGCCCGAGACCCGCCGAGGCGGGGAATCAAACCCTGGTCCACGGCCGATCTCAGCTTCCGGGTCTGCCGCCTCTAACCACTGAGCCACGCTTCTCCACCTTTAGCAGGCACCACACCAGAACTCAGGTTCTGTTTGGATTACAGTGGACTCAATTGAGTCACCAAGACGGATACTAATCCCACCGCCTGGTTGATGATCTGATTGATAGGTTAGTGACTGCCTAGTTTCTGAGTACCTTTGATATTACTTCAGGGTCCTGGAAGATTGCCCTAACTGAAGGAGCCAAGGAGAGGTCCACCTTCTCCACTCAAGAGGAAAAGGATCACTATCAGTTTAGAGTGGGAAAAATTCTCCTGCCACCTTCCAGAGGCTGGAGACCAGATTTTGGCTGGAATGTAGGATTTCAGTGCTCCTTACCTGGATGACATATCTGTCTTCAGTAGCAGTTGGAAGGACTACCTTTTTCACCTATAGGAAGTGCTTCAAGCCCTGTAGCAGGTAGGCCTGACTATCAAGGCCAGTACATAGCAGATAGGGCAGGGGTATGTGGTGTACTTAGGACACCTAGTGAGCAGGGGTAAGGTCCAGGCCCTCCAGGCCAAGATAGAGAGTATCATGACCTGAGATCCCCACAAATCCCAATCTGAGATGAAAGCCTTCTTAAGTCTAACAGGCTACTACAGAAGGTTTTTCAAGGGACACAGCACCATTTTTGACCCTTGACAGAGCTGACTTCAAAGAAGCAGCCCAGGAATATTATTTTGATAGAGGCATGCCAAAAAGCGTTTGACTCACTAAAGCAGGCCATGAGCATAGCCCTTGTGGTCAAGGCCCTTTACTTTTCCAGGGAATTCATTGTCCAGGCAAATGCCTCAGAGCATGGCATAGGGGCAGTATTGTCACAGCTTAATGGAGAGGACCTTGACCAAACAGTGGCCTTCCTCTCTAGGAGGATACTTCCCTGGGAAAAGAGGTGGAGTACTATTGAAAGGGAAGCCTTTGCTGTGATCTGGGCACTGAAGAAGTTGACCCCATATCTGTTTGGGGCTCACTTCCTGATTCAGACAGGCCACAGCCCCTCAAGTGGCTAATACAAACGCGGGCTGAGAATCCAGAATGGTTGAGGTGGTTTATCTCCCTACAGGGAATGGACTTTAGTGTAAAACACAGACCTGAGGTAGAACACACCAATGCTGATGGTCTTTCCCGGTTCTTCCACTTTAGTGATGAGAACTCCCTAGAGGTTGGATATTTCTCCCCACTTTCAGCTGGACAGGACGGTGTTAGACCTGGCAGCGTTAGGGTGGTCTTCCACAAACTTTTTCCCCTCTTACCTCCACTTTTCTCTGTATTCTATTTTGCTGATCTATGGACTCTGAGCACTTTACCACTTCTAACCAGTTCTAAAGTGCATGTCCTTCTATCCTAAGCATGGTTATATTCACTTATTTACAATTTCTATATTTAATTTATGTGTAAGTCCCTCGTAGGAGTGCACTACCTGGGTGAAGGGCCTATAACAAATGCTACTGGTGGACATGCAGAACTGACTGTGCCACCTACACGTCTCAGACCTGCCACTTCAGAACCTGCGTGTGCAGTTTACACTGCTATGTTGATTTGGCATTTAAAACACTTGCCACGCTATAAACTCCACTTTTATTACAAATGTCACGATTAAGGTAGACCCTAGGTAGCCTGTAGGGTAAGGTGCTGTGTTAGTAAGCATGTACTTTACTATACTGTAAAAGCATGTACTTTACTATACTGTAGAGTCCCAAGCAATTTTTAGCCCGGATGTCCAACTATGTTCAAAAGTTTCGCAATACTGGTGCCGATATTTGAGAATCTCTTGAACTCTGAACAATTTTAGTCTACATATCCAACTACGACCACGAGTTTGGCAATACGTCTGTTGAAGTTTGCGAACCCCTTCAACCCATAGCAAGTTTTCAGGAGGTCTGCCCAAATGAGAACCACTTGCGACAACAATAAGATGATGGATGGAATGTTTGAATTAATCTCATCCACTAACTGCATTCCAGTTATAATTTTTCACCCACCATTTCACTCTAGACAGAGACCAGCCCTATGCAAATCAGTACAGACACTGCTCCTCATGGTAACAGTCTATTGAGAACTGCCAGGTAATGTCCCCTCCAGAAGGGTTCGAAGGCAACCCCAGAGAAGTTTTGTCTCACATGGGGTTCGTCAATATGGTGTAGCTTGACTACTATGGCACAGTGAGTACAGGGCTTATGTTTGACCATACCCATCACATTTTGGGTATCATCTGCAACAACAAAAAAGTGATGGATGAAATGCTTGAATTAATGTCAGCCTTCTGCAATTGCTTGGGCTTCATTCCAGTTCACTGTTTTTTGCCAACCATGCAGCTCTAGACAAAAATGCCTGCCGTATGGTAATCAGTACCGGCATGCTTCTGATGGGAACAGTCCTGAATTGTCAGGTAAGACCCATTCAGAAGCCACCAAAAGCCATCTGAGACCAGTTTTACCTTACTTGGGATTCGTCAGTAGGGTGCTGCTTAAGCCCTATGGCATAGTGAGCACTGTACCCATATCTGAGCATCCACGGTGCGCTTAGGTTATGTACTGCAACATCAATATGATGATGGATGGAATGCTTGAATTAATCTCAGCCATTGGTATTTGCTAAGGTTTCATTCAAATTCTTTATTTCTTGCCCATCATGCCACTTTAGACAAAGGTCTGCCCTATGCTGATCAGTACTGATCCTGTTTGTCATGGGATACAGTATGTCCCAACCTGCCAGGCGAGGAGCCCTCCAGAAGGTGCCACATACAACCCAGACCAGTTTTGTCCTACTTGGGGATCATCAGAAGGTTGTAGCTTGAATCCCATGGCACAGTGAGAATGGGGCCCACATCTGGGCATACTGCGGCACTTAGGGCATCAACGTTAACAACAACAAAGTGTTGAATGGAATGCGTGCTACTGGCAATCGAGTGGGCTGCATTCTAGTCCATCATTTTTCACCCACCACGCCACTCTATTATAAAGCCCCAGAGAAATTTGTCTCTAGCGGCAAGCCTGTCAGAACACTCAGGGTTCATGATCCCAACCTTTGGTTTGCAGTCCCAAAATGGTAGCTAGGAGAAAAACCATTCTTTGCCAATCAGATTCAATCTTGCAAACCCATGCTTGCAATAGGTTTGCAGGTTAATCGCAAAGATATCTTTTTTAACAGTTCATCTCAATTTGAAGTCTATCAAACTACTTTTCGAACGCTAACTTATCAAAAACCACTGAATAGATTTACAAAAGCAGTTCCTTACAAAAGTTCTACTTTCTTGCCAAGTTTAGTGTAATTCTCCGCAACTGTTTTTTTTTTGCTTTACTACTGTTCAAACCACCTATGACAGTTAAAAGGGGAAACATAACTTCATCTTAACACAACAGCACAAAACATATGACGCGGAACCCCTTCGGAACTTTTTTTTAATTTCATGCAGATCTGTCAAGCAGTGGCAAAGTTATTATTAGCAAAACAAAACACCGATTTCAAATGAAAATACGGACCTACTACACATGCTTTTGCACAAAACCCTTTATGTTCCCATAGCTTTCTATGCTGTGTTAGTGCTAATGCTGGCCTCCATGTTGTGTGTGACTTACCCCTAATCTTGGTTGGAGTAGACTTGAACCTGGTTTTTCAGTCGTACCACTGGAATTGATGGAATTGCAACTTTGGTGAATAGCAATTATTTTACTTTGTAGGTGTGTTTAAGTATGTGCATGCCAATACCTAAATGCTCCTTAACTAGCACCATTTGGAAACATATTTTTTCCATTTTCCTACCACTCCACCCCCACCCCGCATTTATTCCTAAAACCGAGACCTCTACACAGTTCTGTTCACTCTTGGTGGGGAGATCCGCACATTAGTGATAGGGCAGGAGCAGGTGGACATATCTGGAAGAACGTTTGTAAAAAATAATTTCTGGGTACGTAAAATTGTGCTAATGAAGTATTACTTATCCTACTCAAAAATCCTTTAATGAATAAGCCCTTTACTCTTTTTGGCGGCACATTCTATCTGGGTGACTGATGAACACCAAGACGTACTAAGTGTAAACGTTATGGACTGAGACATGTTTATTGGCAGCCTGTTTAGGATTTGACAGTGTCACTGAGAAGAATTGAGGCGGTTTCTATCAGCGGTGAAATTGAGTGCTTTCCACTGACTTGACAGACAACATTCCCCGGCGTGTGTGAGGGGGAGGGTGTATGCAGCCGTGCAGAATGATTGCCCCAAGCCAACCTTTGCAGAGCACAGTACATTATGTAGCCTCGACAAAGCCTTCACCCCATCCGGTGTACTTCGCCGTATGCCACCAATTGCAATTAGAATGCAATCACCAAAAGGGCCATCAATTGGTCAATTTGAAGCTCTCAGACGGAGCAGCTTTAAGGATATTGATTTCGAGACAATTTGAAGTGATGAACAATGGTTGGGAGCCGAAGGGATGTGTTAGATCGGCATTCAAGTGGCGTGTAATAGCAGTGGCAGGAGGACACAAACTGAGCAGCCATTTTGGTCATTGACACAAAAACAAAACTCCAGCATAAAATAAAATAAAAATAAATTGATACTTGTATAGCGCACTACTCAACCGCAAGGGTCTCAAGGCGCTTGTACGAATACCGCTGTGGAACCCATCCTGGCTTTCCCTGTGAGGTGTCCACTCCTGGGCACCCCCAAGGTGGAGACCAGGCATCCTTAGCATTGTGGGGGCCGTTGTGGAGATTAAGCAAGCTATTGCCCAGAGTTGCAGAGTGGGACTCCATGATTGGAATAGGCACCGAGGCGAGAATTATCAGGTCCGTGGAATTTTGAGCCCAAGACCCGCCGAGGTGGGGAATTGAACCCTGGTCCCGGGCTAGACCTCTGCATCAGGGTCTGCCACTCTAACCATTGAGCCACACTTCTCCACCATAGGGGATACAATACTCTTGAGAGAACCATCGGAGAATTTGCATTTGGCACAAACATTGTTCTACATTATTTCAGACAAACGTGGCACATTATGCCCAATTAAAATGGCTCCATTGCACAGAACTAATTTTACTATTAGGAGCAGGCAAGCAGTTCTACCAGAGACACCATTTAGAGTAACACAATATTATAAAGGATCATTATTAGTTTGAGTGCACACAACCCGTACTAATGTGAGGAATTGATGGTTGATTGGTTAGTGGATGAGTCAGAGCTTATGTTCAGCTCCACATCTATCAAATGCATACCACAATGGTATCAGCAAAAGATGGCTCTGTGGCTCATTGTTTCTCACAAATACTTCAAGAGTTTACCAAAATGTAAATTCCAAATCCTGCAGTAGGAGTAAAAGGAAGAGATCACTGCTTCAGAGAACTGGAGCACAGATTAAGCAATATCTGACGCAGCGCAACGCAGCAAGACCACTTGCTGTTTTGCAATGCGTCAAATGGAGAAGGCAGGAATACACCATATTTATATGACACATGGGGACACTTGCAATTTTACAGACAGCGCACTACAAGGACGCGCTCACCGGCTTGGGAGACAGGCATTACCTGGCATTACCGGACCTCGCCGCACCCGCTCCGCGGGTGCCGCTTCGGCGTTGGACTCTGCAAGGGGCGTCATCCCTGAATCTAGTGGGGAAAACCTTGTGTTAGTGGTTGAGGGCTGCAGGGCTGCGAGCGTCAGGGACTCCATTACCCAGGAGTCCCTGCCAGACCAGTAACAACTTCCGGTCCGCTCTCCCTGGCGGCCGCCCACCGAAGGACCTTTAAAAACATCAACTTCCCCCAGTACCAGCGGGACACTTGCAATTTTACAGACAGCGCACTACAAGGACGCGCTCACCGGCTTGGGAGACAGGCATTACCTGGCATTACCGGACCTCGCCGCACCCGCTCCGCGGGTGCCGCTTCGGCGTTGGACTCTGCAAGGGGCGTCATCCCTGAATCTAGTGGGGAAAACCTTGTGTTAGTGGTTGAGGGCTGCAGGGCTGCGAGCGTCAGGGACTCCATTACCCAGGAGTCCCTGCCAGACCAGTAACAACTTCCGGTCCGCTCTCCCTGGCGGCCCGCCCACCTTCCTGAGCACAGGCATAACTGGGACCAGCCCTCCCGCAGAGCGGGACGCAGCCCGGAGCAAAGACCGGGCTAAGAGCGGGCCGTTTGAGGCCGTTCGAGGACGGCAGCGGACGGCCCCGGCCCACAATCCTTGGTCCGCTGTGTAACAATAGTAAGATTGGCTAAATTGTGCCCGGAGCGGGTTTGGGTTCTTGCATATTCGTACTGTCCATCAGGGCGGTCTATCTAGTTTTATCGCATTTGTATTAAGATTGTAATCAGGTACGACTACAGAAGCTGGGATTAATTCCGAAATCATGGTTCTGAGATCCGGTAAAACTCGCAACGTCCAAA
Source organism: Lissotriton helveticus (assembly GCF_964261635.1). Taxonomy (NCBI): domain Eukaryota; kingdom Metazoa; phylum Chordata; class Amphibia; order Caudata; family Salamandridae; genus Lissotriton; species Lissotriton helveticus. The sequence goes on along the minus strand of NC_136070.1, from coordinate 797,384,479 downwards.
TCCAAACACCCACAGGAGTGGTATCAGGCCCACTAGACGCTTTTATCACGCGAGCCACGGGTATCCTGGAAAAGGAAATTGCAATGGTGGAAAAGCGTCTTTCCTTAGATTTAGTTAGCGGAAAACGCTCTTCACTAGGTGGGCTGGCCAAGATTCCCAGCCCCGTACCACCAGCACAAGCACACGCAGCCTTCAATTGTATACACCTAGACACCACGGAAGCTATTATCCACATGGATAGCGAGGATATAAATCCTCTTGTCCACACTACACTTTTCCCTAAACATCCCCTGGACGACCTTGAAGTAACAGGAGAAATTGATACTCAGGATAGCCATATCACTAAACAAAGTTTTGATTCGGTCGATTTAATCCCTGACTCACCTAAAGTAGATTCTAATGCCCCAGCTTACACTGATCTCACAGGTACAGACAAGGGTTCTAGGAAAAGAAAACAAGACTCCAGTTATATGGGAGGGAGAGAATCCAAGATGCCGAAATTAAAAGATCCCGTTGGTAATCACACACTAGGTTCAGGCCATTCAAGCGGAAATCAATGCACAAATGCATTGCCTAACACCCTATGCCCCTCCCTTATTTCCTTAGGTTCCTCAAACCCTTGTCCAACATGTTTAAGCAGTGATGATTCCCTGCTGGCAAAGATGGAGGTTTTAATGAAAAACCTCCTATCACCTGTTTTGGAGAGGACTAGACTAATGTTACTGCAAATAAACTCTCTGGAGGCTGTAGTTAATGCGAACTCTGCAATACTATTGTCCTTATCGGACATAGATTCTGGGTTGGCTAAACACACCCATTCATCTTTGGCCCCAAAAACAACTATTATTCCACCTAGTTTAGTTGATAACAATCATAATCCATCAGGACCAGTAACGGACAACCCTAATTCCAACAAAGGGAGTGCTTATAAAAATTCTCCAAATAAGGTATTAAAGGCCGCACCCCAACGCTCTCATATGACAAAGCCTATGAATAAAACCCCCGCCAGACGTCAACCAACCAAACTACCCCCTCAGGTAAAACCCAATACCGCCACCCAGAGTTTCCCACCCCATAGGCCCCAAGCAAACTACCAAAATGCCCTTAATCCCCTGGCAAAGAAGCAACCCAGGCATCCCACGCCGCGGGTCGATATCCCCATAGAGGCAACACCTTATACCATGGTGCTGACCGGTGTTGCCCCACTGCCATCAGGTAAAAGGGAGACTCACGAAGACCTGCGAAATAAGGTTGTCTTTTGGCTGAACAAAAACAGACCCCTGCCCCCATCTTCGCCAACAGAAATCTTATTTGTAAGGAGGGTTGACTGGGTGGGCCAGAGTCTCAAGGATCTGGAGGGTGATTGTATTTTAATATCGTTCAGGGACTCCTGGGTGGTGGATACAATCTGTCGAGAAGCCAGGTTTGCCAGACAGGGGGACGTCCAAACTTTAGACCTTTCTTATTTCTATCCCCAAAGACAGGCTCACTCCCAAAAAGCCCCGAGACAGGGACGATCCATCGTTAAGAACAACCACATGACACCACACCTACCAATTTTTCCATCATTATTCAACCGCTTTGGTCCCCTGTCCGATCTGGAGGCAATTGATTGACTCCATAAACCACCCCAAACATCAGAACCCGTAGAAAATGTCGACCCTGGGGTAGGGGGTAAGTGGCAGGGCCAGGCGCCCATCCAACTCACAGTCATGGTAGAGGAGTGGAAAAGGGTCCCATCATCAACAGGGAAGGATACACCATCTTCAAGGGAAGGGGGAACCTCTTTGTTGTTGGTTGAACATAGCCTTACGGGGGGGTCAGAAAATGGGCTGGAAGCTGGGACAGGACAGGATACGCATGCAGTCTCCGAGGCGGTGGCCTCTTCTATGGTACCCACATCGGAAACTCTTGCCCTAACGTCCTGGAACATTGCTGGGATTAAAAACCGCGTCCACTCTAGTGATTGGCTTGAGTTCATGGATAAATATGATGTCATACTACTCCAGGAAACCTGGGCTGCGGACCCAATTTATAAGCAGGGTTATGTAAATTTTTATAAAGCAGCCACTCATAGTGCTACTGGGAATGCCAAAGGGCGAGCCTCCGGGGGGTTACTGATCTGGGTGAGACAATCCCTGGGTTATTGTATCACGGAGATAAGTGTACCAAATCCGGACCTCCTCATTGTTAGGTTGGGAAGGACTGGCCACCAGGACCTGGTATTGCTAAATATATATGCACGAGGCCTGCCAGGTGGCCGTACGCCACCATTGTTAGAGGTATTAGAATCTGCTCTGGCAGCCCTCGATTGTACCAATGTCATCTTGCTTGCTGGGGACCTAAATTGTTGCTTTGAACCCCTACTAGACCCTGGGGACTGTTGGGGCTCTGTGGAGGACACAGTATGGGGCATACCTGAGCTGACGTCTGTAAAACCAGTACCTGCCACAGAGGCAGCGGTAAATTGGACGGCCTTTTGTCTTAATAGTGGCTTTCGGGCCTGTAATGGCCGAACTAAATCAGACCTGGGAGCCAGCTGCACTTTTGACAACGGGCTAAGAAGAAGCCGCATCGATTACATCCTGTTAAAAGTAGCAGATTGGCCTCTGATGCTGGACATGGAGGTAATTCCCCGCCCTGAAAGCGACCACAATCCCCTGACTCTGCAATTAAAGGTGCCAGGTCTAGCAAGATTAGAGGAACCCGGTATCTCACAGACGGGGGACACCTACTTAACAAATGATAGGAAGAGGGTAAAATGGTCCAAAATTGAGGGGGACGAGCTATTGAGAAACAAGATCTCTAGTGTGGTTAACAATACTCTTAATAAAATGCGGACTCACGCTGAGTTGGGGGACAAAACCAGAGAAGCTGACCTCATCTTAAATCTCCATAATCGCTGCTTTGAAGATCTAAAAATCCTGCTTTCTCAACCTTGCCGACAGGGAAATAACCTGGTACCCACTCGTCCCCACAAATGGTACAACAAAAAATGCAGAGAAGCACATACTGCCCTAGTTAAAGCTGTTAAGTCTCGGAATGCAAGCTTGGTGAAAGCTGCCAGGTCATCCTATAGGAAAGCACAAGGGGAGGCTAAAAGGGAGTGGGAGGATAAATACTGGTCCGACCTCCTGGTAGCCTCCATGTCTAGCAACCCCATCAAATTTTGGGAAATAGTTAAGTGGGGGAAGGATCCGGACGGACGTATCCCCACAAACCATGTGCCCCCCAACGAATGGGTGATCTTCTATGCAACCCAGTTCCGTGCTGTTAACTCTACGCCATTTAGCACAATTGAAAAGACTCCCCACTCCACCACCCAAAGCGAGATCATCACTTTTACAGAAGGAGAGGTCGAGCTTGCATTAAATTGTACCATGCGAGGGAAAGCGCCAGGTATGGATCTTATACCCGCTGACCTGTTCAAAGCTAACCCTGCCCTGTGGATACCATACATTGTCATAGTGGCAAACTCCATTGCTGCAGGTGCAGGCATACCGAAATCTTGGAAGGGGGCGGAGATCCTGCCGATTTATAAAAAGGGCAATAGGTCTAGTCCGGGTAATTATCGCCCGATTAGTCTTATTGACTCTATACAAAAACTTATCGCTCGCATGGTCCTGGGCAGGGTCCAAGGATGGATTGAGATGGAGGACATCCTATCCCCAATGCAGGCGGGCTTCAGATCGGGAACCAGCACCATCGACCAGGTGTTCAGATTTTGTCTGATCTACTGGAAGGTGGTGCTGCTTGGCGGCGGTACCATCTTTGCAGCGTTCATCGATCTGAAGTCCGCATTCGATCTTGTACCGAGGGAGAAAATGTGGGGAGTCCTGAAGACTCTAGGGATGCCAACCGAATTGCTTGACTTGATAATTAAAATGCATAAGGACAACTTTGCAAGGGTAAGATGGGGTGACCAGGGCCAGGTGACAGAACTCTTCCCAGTCACCCGTGGTGTCCGCCAGGGTTGTGTTTTGGCACCCACTCTCTTCCTATTGTTTATTGACCAAGTCGTAAAATTCTTTGAATCGACCCCAACTGATGCTCCCATGCTGGCAGGACAGCGATTCCCAATGCTCATCTTTGCTGATGACACCTTACTCCTCTCCAGAACACGCAGCGGCCTACAGCGGGCTCTGGACCGCTTTGAGGAGTTCTGTGTCATCAGCGACCTTAAGGTGAATGTTGGGAAAACCAAATTTATGGTCTTAAGCAAGAACCGCACTGTCCGGAGTACAGTTAGTATGGGAGGGGTCAAGCTGGACCAAGTTGAGAACATGACATACTTGGGGGTTATGCTAGATAGTCGTTTGAAATGGAAAACACAAGTTGATGCCCAACATCTTAAACTTGCACGACTTACTGGCTGTTTACTGAGTGAGCAAAGGAAATCTATTACCAAGCGGGTCACACCAGCCCTCAAAATCTACGATGCCAAAATTAACCCTGCAATTCTATATGGTGCGGATCTGTGGGGTCATATGGATTTGCAGGGCCTGTTTAAAATACAGTGTAAGTTCCTCCGCAACTTGGTTGGTTTGCCACAGTCGTCCCCCTCAATCCCCCTTTGTTTGGATTTAGGATGTCCTCCAATTAACGAGTTGGCCAGATTCAGACTGGTTGCCTTCTGGAGGCGCCTATGGACCTCGCCCGACCTTACCCTATTTGCAAACGGGGTAGTAGAAGTAAGGGCAATTAGTGGATCGGACAAAATTCCCTGGTTCCGAACGGTTAAATTGATCTTGACGGACATGGGCTTAGAGTACCTCTGGACTTCCCCAGCTGTTAGTATTTTTCCAACTAAACAGGCATTTAAAGAATTGTACTGGTCCACGCTTCGCCTGAACAGAATAAATGCCTCCTGCTCTACTAGTCTTACTGGTAGGTTTCTTTGTTTTAAGTTGGACCCCATACGTGAACACTACTGGGACACGGTTTCCAAATCCCTAGACAGGAAACTCTTCCACCAGTTCCGGGTGGGCACTTTGCCGTTGAATACCTTCACGAAAAATTGGTCCTCTAGCACCACGGATCAATGCAAATGGTGCCCAGGCCAGAAAGAAACAGAGGGCCATTTTCTGTTTGCTTGTCCCAAATACCATGAACCAAGGATCAAATGGCTAAAACCACTCTTTCAGAGACTGCCCATAAGAAAATCAGAAGAGGCTATCCATGTATTAAAAACTAACACACTGGAAATTATCACAGTGTGTATTGCCAAATATCTGGGTTGGGCGTGGATACTCAGGGCAAAACAGTAGCTTAAATCTGGACAGCATGAATTTACTTGTAATCCCATTCTATTTGGGGAAATTTGTTTTAGGGAACTTGACTCAGGATTGTCTACAAACTGTTTAATTCCTTTTTAATGTATGTGTATTTAATGTTAATTAATTATTGCTTGTAAAATTGTCTTTTATGATTTTTTTAATAATCGAAATAAAGACTTTAAAACCTGAACCTGACACATGCCTGCTCCCTCACTGTGCTGGTGTGCATTCTGCTGCCTTGCGCCGATGCAGGCACACTTGCTCCATGGTGCAAGGGTGCCTGTGTCACAGGCAGGATTGTTCTTGTGCAATAAGGGACACCTTCCAGCACAAAAACAATCATGAGAGGCTTTAACCTCTTTTTAACTGTGCTGCAGAATAGTGTGCTGCAAAATGCAGCACCCTTAGAAAGAGGAAACAACAAGGAGAAATAAAAATATTTCTCCTTGTTGTGCCTCTATTTGGGAAGTGTACCATTTTGCCTTATTCCCAGGTTTACTTGTCTTGGTAAATTTGAGAATGCGCCAAAATACATGGGTGGATGTGTGGGAACACCCAGTAGCGTAACAAAAGTTGAAGGGGCTCCCCTGCATGGTACACAGTGGGGCCCCGCTCTGGATTTAACCCGGAGCTCTCAGACCTGAGTACTGTGCTGGGGGGCCCGCTGCAGGTCAGGCCCCCCCCCCGCTGTGTTGCGGGGGCCTGTGTTACGCTTCTGGGAACACCCACTTTCCAACCAAGTAACGCCTTCCCAGTGCAGAGTAATGCAAGGGAGAGACTTGCACTGCATTGTGTTACTCCAGATTTACTAACCACGCAGAGCTCGGTAAAATGGCTAGGTAATCCTGACTTAAGGATTGCACTGCCCTTGCATCATCCTGTGTGAAGCAAGGGTAACGCAATCCTTTGCTAAATCTCTGCCTTAACTTCTCCCACGGTTTGAGTAGTTCACCTAGACTTCTGTTTGCAAGCACCCGAACAGAAGTAGGAAGTGATAACAATGTTATGGTAAGGCCAGATCCTTATATTGTGCTTTCTTATCTTGCTTCACTTCTACAGCAGTCGCAGGTGAAACAAATTCTCTGCCTCCTCAGATTATGGAGGCGGAATATCTCACCTTTATATGTAGGGCAACGCGTCAACAATAGAGCCCATTAGTTAATTAATTAATGTGTGTACTTGAGTGGTTGTTCATCAAGCGTGAAGCACTAAATAATATATATTCTTTCAGAAAAATAAAGGTTATCATGTTATTGGAAATGTTATTTATTGAATCACTGGACTCTGTTTTTGACGAGGTTGCACTCCATATAGAGGCAAGATATTCCACCCCATAATCTAAGTAGGCAGAGGATTTTGTTTGTTACTTTGGTCCTTTTACCTAACCCTGGGCGAAGCACTACGCTCCGCTCGCGGAGTTTGCGAAGTTTTTGCAACTTCGCACTACGCGAGCGGCACGTAGCACAGTGCGAACATGCGTAGTGCAGCGTAGCGTAGTGTAGCGCTCATTTTTTGCTTGTTCGCGGTCCTGAACGTCATGTTTGCGACCGCGAGCAAGCAAAATGACATCCCGCCGAGATTCTCAACGCGAGGAGGTCAGGTTTCTCATTGTGAGTGGTTGCGCATGCTCGCGACCGCTCTCAATGAGAAACTACCTGTTCGCGTTGAGAAAGCTGCCGCTCGAGTAATAATCTCCTCGAGCAGCAGAAAACTACAGCTCGCACTGTGCAAGATGCCGTGTTCAATGCTTGCACAGTGCCGGATGCTTGTTCGCACTGTGCAATCATTGAAAACGCATCTTGCACAGTGCGAACATGCTACTACGCAGCTCGCGTAGTGCTACGCGAAGTTCGCGTAGTGCGAAGTGCACTTCGCGTAGCTTCGCGTAGCACTACTCCGCGAACTACGCCCACCCTTACTTTTACCCCTGCTTTCCCTGCCTTCAAATTGAGCTTTCAGTGGTGAAACAAATGACAACACAGCTGTCTGTGGAAATGATCTAGGCAAAGAGCAAGTAGAGCCAATCATGATGTATCCCATTCTACTTAAAGACCTGCAGTAGTAGTGACTTCCTCTTGGGTATGCATGCCACAGAGAAGTGTTTGTTTTGTTGTAATAATATTGTGCTAGTTGTTTTATTATCAAATTACTTCCTGGTGGTTTATAGTACATAAATGATCGTTTTCACTCACAGGGAGCTGTTTGCCTCCACCCACTGCCCCCCATCTGTTTCATACATCAGCTGGCTTGGGTTCTGTCGCTACCAGTGTCAATGTTCCTCTTGAGTGTGTTGATGCTTTCTCTGTACTTAAGACATTGGTCCTGATTTAGGTATGGCACTTGGTTCAGGGATGGATGTACTCCGCCGGCCTGGTGAACGACGAACCAGTATACCTTGAAATCCCTACCAGGAAGGCAGCACCCTCTCTCTCTTCAGCAGAACCTCCATCACAGTGGCTCCATTGAAGGCACTGAAACTTTGATGAGTGGAAGCTTTTATGCACTCGCTCAGCAAATTTTAGTTTTTATTTAAATAAAAAGGAAGTTCCTAAAACGGGAGTTTGTTATTGAAGCAAATAACAAAAAGAGAATGTCACTGGTGGTCCTAACTGGAAACAAGCATTTGCAATACAGTAGGTCTCGCATTTACCCGAGTATGAACTATTGGCATGGTAATGACAATGCCTTTTATTTATGTTTTGGTTTTTGAACCATAAATAAAACACATTGTCATTTACTATGCCAATAGCTTAAACATGAGTAAATGTGAGACCTATTGCATCGCAAATGCTTGTTTCGACATGTTCTTGGGGAATGACCCCCATGAGCTCTCCTAGAAAAGGCCTGGCTCACTCGCTTCACTGGTGCACGGTGAATAAAGGCAGTTATTATGGAACTACAGCAATGTCAATTATTGGAGAATCGTCGTGGTTATGGTCGTGATATCACTTCCAGGGTTTTCATTAAGTCCAAAGGGTGTGTGGTGTCACTTCCACTACCCCAGGCATTTTGATGAATCGACGTCCATGAACCACACCCTGCTCATGAGTGGGTGGTACACACAATCTCTGCTGTGTCTTATTTATACTGCCTGAAAATCATAGGTGATCGTGGGGTCTTCTTCCGGTACTAAGCTGACAGACACTCTTCAGTGGATTACGCACATGGAAAGGGAACGCATGCCCTAGAAACCCATCTCTGCCATTGGTGCAGGGTGTCAGGAAGCTTCTTGAAAATTACCAATCTGAAACCCTACTAGGGTTAATTCAGTGGTAAACAAACCAGACCTAACATTCTACCTGTCCACTACACTCAACATAAACAAGTGCACCAACACCAGGGTCACGCTGAGACAATGCTTGTGGTGTGCAGACATACTCAAGTGTAACATTCACTAACACCAGCCTTTACACACCGGTCTCTCTCTGCCTCGGAAAGGTAAACGCTCTTGGCTCATAGTGCTCTGGAATATCAGTGCATGAAGTCCTGGAACGCGTTCTCTCTGAGGCTGATAAGAGTAGGTCAAGTTCCATTGGCTCCATCCAGATTCTCTGATCCATCCATCTGAGCATCCCCAGTACCTCAGTGACTGCAGCCCTCAGCCTTCCATGCTCTCCTTGTATAGATAGGCGGTAGTGGTAGGTGGTGGCAGCTCCTACTGCTCTGCTTAAACGCTGAGGGGCAGACTGCGAGGCGCGCTAATGATTAATTACTATTAGTGTGTACTCTTCTGCTTAATGTATGCCAAATTGCTGGTTTTTTAACATTTGCACTCGATTTTTAAAAATACATCGTTTTTACAATCTAATTGCTGCTCTGATATCAATTGATATACTTGTTACCTTCCTGTGCTGAATTGTGCTGCCCCTGCCCCGTTCCATCGCAGCTCTGCATTGCCGTTTGCGTGGAGGGCAGGGCGTCATCTTGAGTCTGTCCTGGAGCCCGGCAGGACCAGAGGTTAGCGGTCTAGGTGGAGGAGGGGCTAGGCTATATCTCGGCTTACGAACTGAAGCGCGAAGCGGTAGTGGTAGGTGGTGGCAGCTCCTACTGCTCTGCTTAAACGCTGAGGGGCAGACTGCGAGGCGCGCTAATGATTAATTACTATTAGTGTGTACTCTTCTGCTTAATGTATGCCAAATTGCTGGTTTTTTAACATTTGCACTCGATTTTTAAAAATACATCGTTTTTACAATCTAATTGCTGCTCTGATATCAATTGATATACTTGTTACCTTCCTGTGCTGAATTGTGCTGCCCCTGCCCCGTTCCATCGCAGCTCTGCATTGCCGTTTGCGTGGAGGGCAGGGCGTCATCTTGAGTCTGTCCTGGAGCCCGGCAGGACCAGAGGTTAGCGGTCTAGGTGGAGGAGGGGCTAGGCTATATCTCGGCTTACGAACTGAAGCGCGAAGCGGTAGTGGTAGGTGGTGGCAGCTCCTACTGCTCTGCTTAAACGCTGAGGGGCAGACTGCGAGGCGCGCTAATGATTAATTACTATTAGTGTGTAATCTTCTGCTTAATGTATGCCAAATTGCTGGTTTTTTAACATTTGCACTCGATTTTTAAAAATACATCGTTTTTACAATCTAATTGCTGCTCTGATATCAATTGATATACTTGTTACCTTCCTGTGCTGAATTGTGCTGCCCCTGCCCCGTTCCATCGCGGCTGCATTGCCGTTTGCGTGGAGGGCAGGGCGCCATCTTGAGTCTGTCCCGGAGCCCGGCAGGACCAGAGGTTAGCGGTCTAGCTGGAGGAGGGGCTAGGCTATATCTCGGCTTACGAACTGAAGCGCGAAGCGGTAGTGGTAGGTGGTGGCAGCTCCTACTGCTCTGCTTAAACGCTGAGGGGCAGACTGCGAGGCGCGCTAATGATTAATTACTATTAGTGTGTACTCTTCTGCTTAATGTATGCCAAATTGCTGGTTTTTTAACATTTGCACTCGATTTTTAAAAATACATCGTTTTTACAATCTAATTGCTGCTCTGATATCAATTGATATACTTGTTACCTTCCTGTGCTGAATTGTGCTGCCCCTGCCCCGTTCCATCGCGGCTGCATTGCCGTTTGCATGGAGGGCAGGGCGCCATCTTGAGTCTGTCCCGGAGCCCGGCAGGACCAGAGGTTAGCGGTCTAGCTGGAGGAGGGGCTAGGCTATATCTCGGCTTACGAACTGAAGCGCGAAGCGGTAGTGGTAGGTGGTGGCAGCTCCTACTGCTCTGCTTAAACGCTGAGGGGCAGACTGCGAGGCGCGCTAATGATTAATTACTATTAGTGTGTACTCTTCTGCTTAATGTATGCCAAATTGCTGGTTTTTTAACATTTGCACTCGATTTTTAAAATTACATCGTTTTTACAATCTAATTGCTGCTCTGATATCAATTGATATACTTGTTACCTTCCTGTGCTGAATTGTGCTGCCCCTGCCCCGTTCCATCGCGGCTGCATTGCCGTTTGCGTGGAGGGCAGGGTGCCATCTTGAGTCTGTCCCGGAGCCCGCCAGGACCAGAGGTTAGCGGTCTAGCTGGAGGAGGGGCTAGGCTATATTTCGGCTTACGAACTGAAGCGCGAAGCGGTAGTGGTAGGTGGTGGCAGCTCCTACTGCTCTGCTTAAACGCTGAGGGGCAGACTGCGAGGCGCGCTAATGATTAATTACTATTAGTGTGTACTCTTCTGCTTAATGTATGCCAAATTGCTGGTTTTTTAACATTTGCACTCGATTTTTAAAAATACATCGTTTTTACAATCTAATTGCTGCTCTGATATCAATTGATATACTTGTTACCTTCCTGTGTTGAATTGTGCTGCCCCTGCCCCGTTCCATCGCGGCTGCATTGCCATTTGCGTGGAGGGCAGGGCGCCATCTTGAGTCTGTCCCGGAGCCCGGCAGGACCAGAGGTTAGCGGTCTAGCTGGAGGAGGGGCTAGGCTATATCTTGCCCATGAACCCCCGGACGCGCAGCGGACGCGCGCTACGGGCGCGCTGAAGGCGCGCCGAAGCCGGGCCAAAGGGGTGCCCGTCTGCGCCCGTCCCCGTCCGGACGGGCCCAGGGGCAGGGGATATTAGCCATATTATTTCATATACTGCTAGGCAATTGTGGGACCTTAATTTACCCTGTCATGTTCCCTCTTTAGCGACCGTGGGGAAACTCACTGCACTCGGCATCCTATGCAAATCCCCTTCCCTTCACGACCTCTGTACCCCTCCGACTGTCCCTTTAAAGAACTATATCTCCATCAGGGTATTATATTTAAACACCCGTTCAATGGTGAGACATCAGGCAGACATCTTTTGTCAGATCCGCAATTGCTCCTGGTGTTGGATGTGATGCTCAAAAAGGGTCCACCTCCCGACGTCCCCCACTCTGGAATATAACAGAGTAAGAAGGCAATCAGGTGAGGGAAAAAAGAAGGGGCCGGAACCGCTGGGATGAGGGGTACCTGTAAAGAAGAACACAGGTTCAATACACAGGTAAAACAGTCTACTCTCCAAATGTCTCGCTAGGACTAAACTAATACCTTAGGCTTTCTGGTTACCGTCCCGAACCAATAATATCCTTCCTGAAGATACTTCTCTCCAAGACAAGAAACGAAAACTCTATAACACAAAAGCACATACCACATTAGTCACCTGAACAAACTGGTTAACCCACCCATACTCCATAGGAATCATACATACCATGAACCACAATGTACAACTCCTCACAAAAGCACTCCTGCTTAAAGAAAGGGCTTTGCATACATAAAAATGTTCGAAAAAACCCATAGAATGTGAGAGTTGTGATTCCTACTAGTCTCCCAGCCAGCTCTCGAAAATAATAAACTCAAGGTCCATAAGAACTCAGAACAAGCATGAACTCCCAGCGTCCGACAATGACGCGAGTACTCAAGGAAAGACTCCCTCCTTGGAATCCAGGAATGAATAACCGAAATCTCAAGGACTGAGCAAAAGGCACAAACACAAAGGATGATAGCGCCTAAGAGCGCTGATACCTGGTTAGATGTAGTTGACTCCACTCATCTGAACGCAGGGAATGTAGTTGGGAAACTGCTGGTAGTTTCCCTTCGCTGATGAGAACTCCAGAGAAACAAAGTCCGCTCTCTCCGGGCTCCCAGCAAAGTGAGCAGTAACAGAACGGAGCTGAAGGAGACAACAACGCGGCTCTAGAACGAGAGTCCTAGCGCTGCCCCCCTTTCCGCCTGCAGAGCAAGAACGCTGTGAAAGGCCACTCGGCGCCTTCTCACAGCAAGCAGCTCACCGATGTCAATCCGAATGGAGCTGCCTCTGGACCCAGGTCTGAAACTAATCCAAGGCGGCGAGTAACGATGACAGGAACTATCAATCAAGAATCTCCCGAACAAACAGAATTACGCGCACAGGAGGTGCGCCTCAGCTGACCTTTATCAATTAAGCTCCTCCCATCCAGGTCGAGCATGTTGGGTGATGTAGTCCCATACTAGGTAGGCGCCTGGATCACTACCTGACAGTATGTCCCCCTCCCAAGCGCCTCCTAGAACCAGGCTTCTCCGGGTGGGCAGCGTGGAACACCCTCACAGCCCGAGGAGCATGGACATTCGTGGAAGGTTCCCAGGAGTCATCCTCCGCCGAATAACCCTTCCAAGCAATGAGGTACCACAACTTGCCCCGCCGGAACTTGGAGTCCATAATTTTCCGCACCTCGAACTCCAATTGACCATCACGAATCACCGGAGGCACCGCCACCCTCCTGAGGCTCCCAGCCGGTTTCAGCAAGCTACAATGGAACACCGGATGAATCCGTAGGGATGCAGGCAACTTCAGTTTGTATGCAACCGACCCCACGGGACGGACCACCTCATAGGGACCGATAAATCTGGGATGGAACATGCTGCGAACACGAAAACGAATGTTCCTAGTAGACAACCACACCCGGTCTCCCACAGCATAAATGGGGCCCTCCTGACGACAGCGATCAGCCCAGGATTTATACCGAATCTTAGCTTGAACAAGATTCCCTCGAATCTTCTTCTGCAACTCCAACAACGTAGCCAGTCTGGAAGCCACAGCAGGTTGATCCAGCACGTCACCAGGTAGAAATAGGGGCAAAATCTGAGCATGATATCCATGATTGGCTCTGAAAGGCGATTCCTTGATAGAGCTGTGCCATGCGTTGTTATACGACAGTTCAGCCAACCATAACAGGGACACCCAGGACTCGCTAGCTTCTTTAGCATAACACCTCAGGTAGGTCTTCAGTGTTTGGTTCAACCTTTCCGTCTGGCCATCTGTCTGTGGATGGAAACTGGTTGATGTAGCTGCTTCGATCTTGAGCGCCTTGCACCAGGTCTTCCAGAAACTTGCAATGAACTGTGGTCCCCTGTCCGATATGATGACCCTTGGGAGTCCATGCAGTTTGATCACATGAGTCAACAATAGCTGAGCAGTCTGACCAGCGGTGGGAAGGTTCTTGCATGGAACAAAATGTCCCATCTTGGTGAGGCTGTCTACAACAACCATGATGGCATTACAACCCTGATCTAGGGGAAGACCCACAACAAAGTCCATGCTGATGGTGTGCCATGATTGTGATGGGGTTGGCATGGGTACCAATTTCCCTTTGGCTTTAGCGTGTTCATTCTTTGCTTTGGCACATACCTCACACTCCTTGATCCAAAGACCGACATCCTTATCCATGTGTTCCCACCAGAACTGTCTTTGTAGTAGACTGAGCGTCTTGGTACAGCCCGTATGACCCGCCAGAACTGAGTCATGACACCACTTGAATGCCTGAAGACGAAGGGCCAAAGAAGGCAAATACAGTCTGTTTTGATGGAAAGGGATTCCATGTTTCAGGGTTCTGTGAGGAGCCCGGCTTGCCCAAGTCTTCCAACTCTCCTCATCCTGATACCTCTGAACCTTGTCCAGGAAGTTCTCAATAGTGATGCCACATAACACTTTCTCAGGGGAGATGATGGCTTCTGGTTTGCTTTGTTTGATTCCTTGAGGATCTTCTTGTCTGGACAAGGAGTCAGCCTTCCGATTATCAACCCCTGGTCTAAAGGTGACAACAAAATCGAACTCAGCAAAAAACAACATCCATCTCATTTGACGTTGGGAGAGATGTCTGGTGGTTTTCATATACTGCAAGTTCCGATGATCGGTGTACACCGTGATTGGATGTCTTGCTCCCCAGAGGTAATGCCTCCACTCTTGAAAAGCCTTTTTGATGGCCAACAGTTCTTTCTCAGCCACCGTGTAATTGAGCTCGGCCGAACTCAGTTTTCTCGATAAAAAGGCTATGGGATGCAACTGTCCTGTGTGACGATCGCGTTGAGAGAGGACCGCCCCCACTGCTATGTCTGATGCATCCGTCTCTACGATGTAAGGCACATCCCTTTGGGGATGTTGCAGTATAGGTACTGAAGTAAAAGCACGCTTGAGACACCGGAAAGCGTTCATGGCCTCCTCGGTCCAACAAAAAGGGTTCCCTTTCCTCAACAACCGAGTTAAGGGAGCTACGAGCTGGGAGAAATGAGCAATGAATCTTCTGTAGTAATTGGAGAAACCCAAAAAACACTGCACATCTCTCACACTCTTGGGGACAGGCCATTCCTGTACTGCCAACACCTTCCTGTCAGACATGCTCAACCCTGATGGACTTAGGTTCACACCCAAAAACTCAACCTCATTCACATGAAACTCGCACTTGGTTAGTTTGCAAAACAAACCGTTGTCCAACAACCTTTGTAAAATGAGAGACACATGTCAAACATGCACTTCCGGACTGTTAGAGTAAATCAGAATGTCGTCTATATAAACAACCATGAATTTGTCTACAAATTCCTTAAGGACATCGTTCACAAAAAACTGAAACGCCGCAGGGGCGTTACATAGCCTAAACGGCATCACGAGATACTCGAACAGTCCGTAGCGTGTTTTAAAAGCCGTCTTCCACTCATCCCCCTCTCTCATCCGTACAAGGTGGTAGGCCCCTCTTAAGTCAAGTCGGGTGTAAATGACCGCCTCCCGCACTTGATCTAGTAAAACAGGGATGAGTGGAAGAGGGTATCGGTTCCGGACAGTGTTTCTGTTCAACACTCTGAAGTCGATACAGGTCCTCAAGTCTCCATTGGCTTTCTTTATAAAAAATAAAGGGGAAGCCGCAGGAGAACGAGAAGGTCTTATAAACCCTATTCTAACATAATGCTCCAGATATTCTTGCAGATTTTGTGTTTCAGGTTCGGAGAGGGCGTACACTCGACAGGAAGGCAACACCGCCCCAGGTATGAGGTCTATCTGACAATCATAGCTGCGGTGTGGGGGGAGAGACTCCGCCTTACTCTCACTAAACACTTCACTGAACCAGACATATTCTGGTGGAATCTGTATGTCCTTTTCGGCTGCAGTCGCTATCTGATAACTATGGGACAAAGCCAGAGCACAGGTAACAGACGACTGATTACATGCGTTCTTACAGGTTTCAGAATCAAAACATACACTCTTCTCCTTCCAATCGATAGTGGGATTATGATACCACAGCCATGGCATACCCAATATTATCTCATACTGTGGTGCTTCTATGATGTTCAACGTAAGTCTTTCAACATGATTTGAATGTTCGCCCTGTCTGACCAACTCCAATTCCTCTGTCATCTCCGTGATCGGGCCTGATTTCAGGGGTTTCCCATCCACAGCCAGAACCATTTCTGGTGTCTCTCTAGGGATACGTTTCAAATCCAATCTCTGTACCAACCCGCTATCGATGAAATTCCCCGTGGCCCCAGAATCCACCATAACCCCCACCTGGTGTGTATGGAACCTGTCTTGTAGAAACATGGGAAGCACTATGTGAGTTACTGTGGTGACTTCTATGTTTCCAGCCAATGAAGGCAATTGCAACCCTAAAGAAGAGGGTCCTATGGAGGGGGGTTCTATCTGGTGTTCCAACAACTCCTTAGGGTCCCGACTTGAACTAGACACGGTAGTAACCGCTACCTTCTTGACAAAACCCAACTTGCCAGTCCTTTTGGGCTTCGTGGGGCAGTCCTTCACATAGTGGCCTTTCTTCCCGCAATACATGCACAACCCCAAGGTTCTACGATTCTCTCGCTCAGTTCTAGACAGAGGAGCCCTTATGGCACCCACCTCCATGGGCTCTGGATGAGGGTCTGATGAAGAAGCACCACCCTTGTTTCCCTTCTCGGTTCTTTCCGAAGGAGCGTACGTCCTTTCCCCACGCCTTTCCGCTAACCTATGATCCAAGCGAAGTGTGAGATTCATCAAATCCGTACATGTCACTGGTTGTGGATCGATCTGTGCAAGGACGTCTTTCATCTCATCGCTCAAACCCTGGTAGTATAAAGACATCCTCTTATCTTCAGGCCATGCTGTTTCTGCAACCAATCTATTGAATTTGGTTAGATAAGCCACCAAATCCTGTTTCCCCTGTCGGAGTTGTAGTAGTTCTCGATCAGCAGATAACGTTGTGGCTCTCCTGTCAAAAACCCTTTCGAACTCACGTCGGAAGGAGTCCCAATCCATGAGAAGAGAGTCATCGTATTTGACCAGTGGAACCGCCCAATTGGCGGCATCACCTATCATATACGAAATAGCAAAAGCGACCCTGGAATGATTGGTGGGGAAAGAGGCCGGCTTACACGAAAAGTGAAGCATAATTTGTGTTAAAAAAGTCTGGACTTTCAAAGGGTCCCCTGAAAACCTCTCCGGACTAGCCAGCGGAATTGGAGGTGGTACATTGACCTGTATTTGCGAGGTGGAAGGCGAAGCATCAAAAGGGTTACGTGACTGTCTATCTACTCTTTCTCTAAGGGCAGCTGTCTCTGCCTTGGAGGCAGCCAGTTCCTGTTGAACCAACACTAAGGCCTGCAGAACGTCATCTAAAGACGCCATTTGAGCATCACATGCAACCCACGAAGCGATGTATCGTGGGCGCGTAATTCTGTCAGATCCGCAATTGCTCCTGGTATTGGATGTGATGCTCAAAAAGGGTCCACCTCCCGACGTCCCCCACTCTGGAATATAACAGAGTAAGGAGGCAATCAGGTGAGGGAAAAAAGAAGGGTCCGGAACCGCTGGGATGAGGGGTACCTGTAAAGAAGAACACAGGTTCAATACACAGGTAAAACAGTCTACTCTCCAAATGTCTCGCTAGGACTAAACTAATACCTTAGGCTTTCTGGTTACCGTCCCGAACCAATAATATCCTTCCTGAAGATACTTCTCTCCAAGACAAGAAACGAAAACTCTATAACACAAAAGCACATACCACATTAGTCACCTGAACAAACTGGTTAACCCACCCATACTCCATAGGAATCATACATACCATGAACCACAATGTACAACTCCTCACAAAAGCACTCCTGCTTAAAGAAAGGGCTTTGCATACATAAAAATGTTCGAAAAAACCCATAGAATGTGAGAGTTGTGATTCCTACTAGTCTCCCAGCCAGCTCTCGAAAATAATAAACTCAAGGTCCATAAGAACTCAGAACAAGCATGAACTCCCAGCGTCCGACAATGACGCGAGTACTCAAGGAAAGACTCCCTCCTTGGAATCCAGGAATGAATAACCGAAATCTCAAGGACTGAGCAAAAGGCACAAACACAAAGGATGATAGCGCCTAAGAGCGCTGATACCTGGTTAGATGTAGTTGACTCCACTCATCTGAACGCAGGGAATGTAGTTGGGAAACTGCTGGTAGTTTCCCTTCGCTGATGAGAACTCCAGAGAAACAAAGTCCGCTCTCTCCGGGCTCCCAGCAAAGTGAGCAGTAACAGAACGGAGCTGAAGGAGACAACAACGCGGCTCTAGAACGAGAGTCCTAGCGCTGCCCCCCTTTCCGCCTGCAGAGCAAGAACGCTGTGAAAGGCCACTCGGCGCCTTCTCACAGCAAGCAGCTCACCGATGTCAATCCGAATGGAGCTGCCTCTGGACCCAGGTCTGAAACTAATCCAAGGCGGCGAGTAACGATGACAGGAACCATCCATCAAGAATCTCCCGAACAAACAGAATTACGCGCACAGGAGGTGCGCCTCAGCTGACCTTTATCAATTAAGCTCCTCCCATCCAGGTCGAGCATGTTGGGTGATGTAGTCCCATACTAGGTAGGCGCCTGGATCACTACCTGACATCTTTACCTTGCTGATACAAGAAAACCCTGACCTACTCCTGTTGACTGAGTCCTGGCTCACGGAGGATTCTCTCCCTGACATCTTGGCTGCCCTTCCCCCAGATTATTTCATCCTCCATGCTGATCGTATCGCTGACCACCCTGGTGGCGGGGTGGCGGCTATTATCTCAAAACGATTTCATCTTATTTCCTCGTCCTCACTCGTATTATCACAAGTAGAGAACCTGATTATTAGTTTGGGAACGGAAGCCGGGGCTTTCTCGTTTGCCCTTTTATATCGTCCTCCCCGACCTATGCCGGATTTCGCTGAGAAACTAGGCGAAAAATTGACTGCTCTTCTGCCATCATATCCCAGTTTCGCCCTCTTTGGGGATTTCAATTACTGGTTTAATGACGCTAATGCAGGGGCACAAGCCACGGCACTATCCGAGACCCTGACAAGTTTGAATTTGAGTCAGCATGTCTCTTCACCCACTCACGTAAAAGGTCACATATTAGATCAGGTTTGGACTACTAACCTAACCCTCTCCCAACCTTCTACACTTCCATGTGTGTGGTCGGACCACTACATAGTCGACACAACCATCACTCTTAGTGGGCGGACCAAGGCCCCCATGATGGCAGGTGGTTCCGCACGCAAATGGAATAAATACGACTCTAAGGGATTTTTAGCAACCCTGGCCTCTACCTGCCCGATTACTTCCCCCTATGATGATGTTAATAGGATGGACACTGACATCGGTGGCTGGTTAAAAGGGGCCAGTGACCAATTTGCCCCAGTAATCAAGTTCCCCTGCACCAGACATCCTAACGCCAACCGGTGGTTCTCTGATAACCTCAAGCAATTAAAACTTGAGGTTCGCCAACTGGAACGTATATGGAGGCGGGATTACTCTAACTCATCTAGACAGAGATATGTAACAGCTCGCAGAGAATATAATTTAGCTATTCTCTCAGCTAAATCGGAGCATTTCTCCGATAGAATTCTCTCAGCTACTAATAAATCTCGAGAGGTGTTCAGGATTATGAATGAGTTGACTACTGACGATAGGACTCTCCCAGCCCAAACCCCGACTAAGGAGACCTGTGAGGCCCTTAATCTTTTCTTTATCGAGAAGATTATTAAAATAAAAGACTCCATTATCCCTGCCTCACAGCCGTCATCACTCCTTGACGCTTCCCTGGATAACCCTCTATCCCTTACTCTGCTCCCTATCCTTGACGTCCCTACCTTAGCGAAATTAGCCACCCGTGTAAGATCGGGTTCACCGAATGACCACTGTCCTCCCTCTGTATTGCGGGACATCTGTCTTAAGCTGCCAGAATGCATACTACCTTTCCTGAATGCATCCCTCATCTCTGGCACAGTTCCCAGTTCCTTTAAGGAAGCAATTCTTGTGCCGCTCTTGAAAAAACCAGGGGCGGATGCTGCTGAACCCTCTAACTATCGACCAATATCCCTATTGCCCTATCTGTCAAAACTCCTCGAAGCCCATGTCACCCGGTGTTTTTCCAACTTCATCGAGAGTTCTTGCTTCCTTGAGCCTAATCAGGCCGGCTTTAGGCCGGCCCATTCAACGGAAGCTGTTATTTTGGCAGTCATGGATACTTTGAGAGGGAATGCAGATGCCAGGAGACCACAGGCTCTTGTTCTCCTGGACCTGTCTGCCGCGTTCGACACGGTGGATCATGACATCCTTCTCCACCGTGTCGGACAGGCTGGCATTCAGGGCTCTGCTCTTAGGTGGGTTGAGTCATTCCTCACAGGCAGGTCACAAGCTGTACGTCTAGGTCCCTTCACCGCGCCAAAATCTTCCACCACTTGCGGAGTCCCCCAAGGCTCGTCACTTTCCCCCTTATTATTTAATCTTTATCTCCGCCCTTTAATTCGTTCTCTTCATAATTGGGACGTTACAGTCTTCAATTATGCAGATGACTTGCAGCTCGTCTTTCCACTTGATTCTCCACATGCGGTTAACAACTTTCACGCCGTTATGACTTACATCCAACAATGGATGAATCTAAACCAGCTAAAACTCAACCCTGGAAAGACTGAGCTGCTTCTCCCCGGCTCAAGTGCTGCATATTGGGGCCCGCAGTTCTGGCCCCTTGACCTCGGTCCCCCTCCTACACCACTCAAGGCAGTTAGGAGCTTGGGGGTGACGATCGACTCGGAGCTGTCACTTATAGCTCAAGTGGGTGCCACGATCTCTTCGTGTATGTTCCAACTCCGAAAGATCCGGAAGATCAGGGACCTACTCCCACATGCGGCTCTGTGTCAGGTCGTCATGTCCCTTGTCCTATCGCGCCTTGATTTTTCCAATTCCCTCTACCATGCACTCCCACAATTTCTTCTCCACCGTCTTCAGGTTGTGCAGAATCAGGCAGCCCGCCTTATCTTTAAGATCCCTAGGTGGCAATCTGCGAAGCATTTGCTCCGCAGGCTCCATTGGCTGCCAGTGAAGGAGAGGGCAGCCTTCAAGTTGGGCTGCATGGTATTTAAATCCCTTCACTGCCCTTGTCCTGCTTTTTTGAAATCCTTGGTCACTCTGTATCGACCCGCACGCTCCCTCCGGTCAGCTCATCATCACCTGCTTGTCACCCCCAAATTCAAAATCAATAAATTTGGGGGTCGCCGTTTTGTTTCTCTTGCCCCTAAATTTTGGAACCCCCTCCCTCAGGCCATTAAATCCAGTGCCTCCCTTCTCCAGTTCAGGAAACTCCTTAAAACTCTCCTGTTCACTCTTTCTGGGTAATCTCCTTGTTTTTTTTTCTTTTACACGTCCCTCCAGCAAGCGCCAAGAAACCTTTGGGTGTTAGTGCGCTCAAAAAGTGCCATTTAACATAACATAACATAACATAGATCCCGGCACACACTGGAGCTCGAAAGAAGGCAGGCTATTTGAAGCACATGCACCAAGCTCTAGTTACCACCCCTAGTGCAGTGAACCTTCATGTCCAAGCCAACCCCCACCCTGCAGAAAAAGGCTCACCTTTGCCAAAGCCCCCGCACACCCACTCATCTGAAGTGAAAAGCGACTTGAGGGAGTTGGGTATTGTATATGAATATATATAGTGCTTACACCCCTGACAGGATGATGAGGCACATTCGAGGATGGCTAGCATGTTACACGACGGAGAGTGCGTGGATGGAAGCAACAGGCCGCCTCAATCTATGCATCCTGTATCCATAAGAACCGACCTGATGCTGCAGCGCTTCTTTTCAACAAACACTATGTCACAATACAGTACCAGTCCACTCTCAGTGTCAGAAACCACCAGTCCCTCCAATCACTGACTGAAAATATTGGTGCCTGTGTCATGGTTCAGCACCCTGCTGTCAGCTACGTTCATGCACTATAGATCTATCTATCCTCCCACCCACCCATCCATACTTACATCCATGCAGACCACCAATCCATATATACATACATCAATGCAGACCACCAATCCATCCATCCATACATCCATGCATACATACATACAACGTGGCTTGGCCATGCTGCACTACCATTACTGCTGTGCACGGGAAGTGGAAACGCTGCATTCAGGGCTTGGTATAATTTAGTTGTGCAAACACTAGTGGTGACGGACGAGCACACATTTCATCAGGATCTAGATGTGGCCATTCACGCTGAAAGCAAGGAGGCGCTGGAATGGTGGCAGGGATGTCCAGTAAATCAGACAGTTCTGGTGTCCTGTAACTTCGTCTTGAGATGGTCATGTACAAGGTCAGAACTCTGCACCTCACCCGTGAAATGCCCAATGGGTGGCGCGTTCCTGCTGCTAACCGTCTAATAGTGAACACATTTTATCATTAAGACCCAGGCGCCCCCCGTGGAGCAGTGTGAACAAGCACAGAACTGAATACCTTTGTGTGTGTCATATGCATATATGCACCCTGAAAGAGCGCCGGTATAATCAATTATGCTCGCAAAGACTACAATTCCCAGAATCCTTGGCGTCGTGGGCGGAGAATAAAAGGAGGAAGTTGACAACGCTGGACGTCGGATATTCTGGTTCCGGACCGGGAGAGGTGTGTTTCGTGTCTTGGAGTTCCTGTTTTGCACCTGGAGTTTATTGGCCGTTAGCTCATCACAGCCTCGTGGTTTGTTGCAGAGGCAGAACCTGTTTCTCGGACCAGATAGAGGGGAAAGAGAAGTATCTACAGGGCCTATTCTTAGTTAATTTACAGGTATAGGGCACAGTGATTCCTTGAGCATTGTTGTGTTGTATACATCAAGAATTGAGACGATCACTCTTTTCTCTTTTCTTGTCATTACAGTTCTCCCTCCCTGCTGTTCCCATCCTTTCCTTCCTGTTTATTATTTTGTTCTCTTGCCCTCACTTGATCCTTCTTGGGCCCAGGCTATAATAGCTTTCTGGGTTCGGATAGATCAGGAGGTGGCCTTATTACATCAGCCGGCTGATCCCGAGGACTTGGAGGTTAACAGAATATCCGACCCAAGTTTAAACGTCCTCCCGATCAGTGGGTTGTTGGTGATAATGGCCTCATTGGATGACGTATTAGCAGCATTGGTGTTAGTACAGGAGGAACTCCAGTCATCTAAGCAAGAGACAGCAGAGCTACGTAATAGGCTTGATAACATACAGAGAAACCCTTTTAGTGCAGGGGCTGCGGGAACGCCTCCGACTAATGCAGTGGTGGTGGAAATGCCGGCTATCATACCTTTAGCTAACCCCGAGCGATTCAAGGGTGATGCTGGTTCCATACAGGTATTCTTAACCCAAGTTACCTTACATTTTTCCTGCAAACCCAGATCCTTTCCCACCAACCAAGCCAAGGTGGCCTTTTTAGTTTCGTATTTGGCCGGTGATGCTGCTCAGTGGGCAGTTCCCCTAATTCAAAGAAATGACCCCATCATTCATGATTGGGAGGCCTTTAGGGATGAGTTTGTAAAGGTATTTGACAGAAGAGCAGACACATATACTGCAGATAGAGAGTTGTTGCTTCTCAAACAGGGTAATCAAGACCTGTTAACTTACTTGAACTCATTCAGGAGGCTTGTCACAGAAACCAAGTGGCCGGAAGCCAAACAGGCTTCCTTGTTTCATCAAGGTTTAAGTGAAGAAATGAAGGACGTCATTGCCCAAATAGACCCTCAACCGACTACGTGTGAGGATTTGATAAATCTGGCAATGCGCTTAGATCATAGGATGAGGGCTCGAAAGGGTGATCAGAAAGAAAAGAGCCGAACCATACCTTCTTATGTTTCGTCTAAGACCTCTGATAGCTCTCCTGTTTCAGGAGCTGAACCCATGGACATAGGGGCAGTGAGAGCAGCGTTAACCATGACCGAGAAAGAACAGAGAAGAAAGAATGGGCTCTGCCTGTATTGTGGTAAAAAGGGGCACTTCGTTCGAGAATGCCCTGTTAAGCATAAGGTGTCTAGATTCCGCTTTAATAAGGGGGCATCTGCAGTGGTGGATAAACCGACGGAAAACTAGAGGGCTCCGAGGGTAATAGAGGGGTTCCTTGGAGTCGGTCAGTCATCCCTTCACTTTTGAACGATTTTGTGGGAAGGAACCATTTGTTCATACAGATCAAGTTGTTTGTACAATCTGAATGGGTTGAGATACAGGCCATGGTTGATTCAGGGGCCACAGGGCTCTTTATGGATACAACAGAGGCTAGAAGACTTGGTATCCCCCTTGTCTCTAGGTCCGTCCCTGAAGAGGTATATGCAGTTGATGGACGGAAATTGGATGTAGGCCCCATTAGTTACCAAACCGAAGAGACAGACATGTTATTCGGAAGTCACCAAGAAAGGGTTACGTTTAGCATCATACAGGCACCTCATTATGGCTTGATTATAGGAATAATACTAACTGGAGGGGGGTCAGAGGGAGAGTTTAACGACCAATATGCTACGTCCCTCAAATCTAATGAAAACCAACTAACGGGTAGCATTTAAGTCAGAACCTCAAAGTGAGGGTTAAATGGATGTGTGTATGCTGGTAGCGAAATCGTTCATGGGACACCTTCAAGTTATTAGTAGTGTTCCCATCAGAGTTCCATCCTGTACCGCCCTACATCATTTGGGAATGTCACAAGTGGTACACTTGGAATGACCCAGTGTACGATTTGGCACAGCGTTGCCTTGTAGGAGTTTGAATCCCAATGAGATTTATATAGCAGGTAGGTATCAGGGTGTAACTAATAAGCAGTGCTAACTAGTGTAGAAAATCAAAATTTTTCAAAAAGTGGTGGTTTAAAAAGGGGTAGAGGAAGGAAAATAATTTTAATGGAGACCTTCCGCTCCCACTACTTAAAAACAGTGCAGCAGGTAGTGTCAACAAATAACTACCTTGACAGTTTTCATGGTCATGGTCGACATGTTTCTGCAGCTTTACCTTGTGCTCCGGGGTCACCTACTGCTTCGTCAGGACCTACAGTGCTACTGCTTAATTACGTGCATAAACAAAGGTGGAAATGAAAAAAATGAAAAAAATGAATGTCACCTTAGATTCTCCTGATAAGAGGACCGTTGGGTTTCACAAAACAGCATGCACATCAATACATGAAAAGAAACAAAGAGAACAAGCTCATTAGCAAGTACCTTTCACGAAGCTCCGGTCATGCAGAGTACCTCGCTATCGTTAATAACTCATTAATTATATATATAACACTAATCTAGTTCTCTTCAGGAGTCACCAGAGAGCATAAATACCGCTCGTGTAAAACACTCACCCACTGTTAAGGAGAATGTTGCCCCACCTCACCCGGCATTAGCTCAGGTACAACGGAGCCCCGCTCTGTGTAAACAAACAGGAACAAACAGACAGGCAACTGAATTACAGGAAGCACAACCAGGCTGAGAAAAGCCACTCGATACTCAGCGTTTAGTTGAAAAGCGCCAGCTGCTAGCACAAAACTCACCTCTCCGTCGGTACTCCAGACGTCCAACTGGGCTGTCTGTGGGAGGTACCGACGGGGTGAGTTAGCCCGCTTTTACGAATTCCGGTGTGTCTCCCGGGCTGTGGGCGCGGTGCTGTGACGTAACTGCGCCGCGCGGGGGCACCCGGATATTGTAGTTCTTAAGCGCCCGGTAGTTCGCGCACTCGAGAATTCTCCATGGTAACGTTATTACTTTCGTCTATACTCTCCCTGAAGCTTAGTTACGTAGCCTCAATCTGACTTGGAGACAGTGCGTTTTGTAGGGTTCTGAGAAAGAGTTATTGACGATCACGAGAGAGAAGGAGGAGGCGCCTATCTCATGACGCACCGTCCATCTCGCTCATGTAGCCTACAATTAATCATCCTGTCTCGTTTTGAATTTACATGGACACAAGACAAAGGGACAATGAGGGAATCCTTTGGGAATTTTACAATTGGCGTCAATAAATTATCTCGCCCCGTCCACATTGTGTCATCCCATTAGTGTAGTTAGTGCTTGACACTACGTCCTGATCCAATATTACTTGGGACGTATAGAGATGATTTTTGTCATTGCTACAGAGATGTTTAGTTTTGGGCACTAACCAAGCTATTGCCAGAGTATTCTTGTAGGGTACATATGACACTATAGCGACATCCAAGGGATATCTTCGTTCAATCCTTGTTTGTCTGTCCCCAATTTGTACACCCATCTCTGTTCACGCCGAAACAAGAAGCTTTTAATGTCGGTGATGTGGGTAGGTATCATTGGTTGCTCTAACACAGTCCAATGGAGATCAGACGGTGTATGTTTGGTTTGCAAAAAGTGGTTCGTCAGTCTAGTTGTTTGCCTAGAGCACCTGATTTAACTTTTATGTTCAGAAATGCGTGTCTTAATTTTGCGAGTTGTCATGCCCACATATCTCTTGTTGCATGGGCAACTAATTAAGTACACCAAGTTGGAGCTATTACAATTTGTAAATCTCCGCTGTTCCCAGGGACGGCCAGTCCCTATGTCAATGGTCTGTGATCTGGTGGTGTTAGGACATGCTGCACAATTTCCGCAGGGATGATGTCCTGTGGCCGCAGGCATGTCCCACAGTGTGCCCAGTGCTCGTGGTAGTTCTCCTTTGGGGCGAGTGTGGACTAGTTTGTCCTTTAGGTTCTGACCTCTTTTGAAGGCGAACAGTGGGGCCGGGATGGAATCGCCTCCAGTGTTGAGAATACTCCAGTGTTTCTTCACTATTCTCTGAATTTGGTTGGATTGTGTGGTGAACGTACTCACACAGGTCATCCGATCTTGATGAGGTTTCGGTGGCATAATCTCCAATAATCCTTCCCGGTTATTATTGGAGGCTCTCTTTTTTGATCTACGGACTAACTGTTTAGGATAGTGTTTTTGTAAAAGATCCTTTTCTAGGCATCCTGCATGGTGTTCAAAACGATTCTTTATAGAGCAGTTTCTTTGTATGCGCAAAAATTGTCCGTAGGGCAGGTTGTCCCGGAGGGATTTAGGGTAACAACTATTATAATCCAATAAGTAATTTCGAGACAACGGTTTGCGGTACAATTCTGACGCCAAACCAGTGGGTGTAAGTGTGATGAGTATGTCGAGGAATGCCAATTTCAATCTACTTTGTTCCATTGTGAAACGCAGGAAGCGATTTCTTTCATTTAGCCATTCATGAAATCTTGTAAGCTCTGCTTCACTTCCCCTCCAGATCACTAAAATATCGTCTATATATCGCTTCCACAGACGCACCTTGTCTGTGAAAGGATTGGTGTTAGAGAAGATATGATCTGTTTAGAATCTGTGGACTTACAGATTCGCTAGCGATGGAGCGAAGACGCTTCCCATGCTCGTCCCACTCATTTGAAGATAGAGCGAATCTTCGAACTGGAAGAAATTCTCAGTCATGGCTATATTCGCCAACGTCATTATTAGCTTGACTGGAGTGATAGAGTCCAGGTCTCTTTCAGTTAGAAGTGCTTCTACTACTTCTAATGTCTCTACTTGTGGGATGGAGGTATAAAGACTCTCCACATCAAATGATACCAGGATGTCGGTCTTGCTGTCATATTCAACCTCAGGGAGCAGTCTTAAAACATCCTTGGTATCTTTGAGGTAGGTTGGCATTTCACTCACCATCGGTTTCAAAAATACATCAACAAATGTTGATAATGGCTCTAATACTGAGCCAATCCCTGAGATAATAGGGCGACCGGGTGGTGGACGTTGTGGTTTATGTATTTTGGGTAAGTGATAGAAGTAGGGAACTCTAGGGTTTGAAATACACAGGAATTGCCCCTCTTTTGCTGTAATCCATCCCTCGCTGAGGGCTTCCTCCACAATCTGACTGATTTGTCCAGTCAGTCTTTCGGTGGGATCTGAAGTTAATTTCCGATATGCCCTAGTGTCATCTAGTTGGCGAAGGCACTCTTGCCTGTAGGCATCAGAGTCAAGTAGTACAGTAGCCCCGCCTTTATCGGCCGGTTTAATGACCAGAGACGGATTGTTGGCTAAACTTGTAACTGCATCTTGTTCTTTTCGTGAGAGGTTCTGGAAAGGTCTGTGTTCTTTCCGAAAGAGTTCTTTTAGATCTTGATCTACAGCTTCCTCGAACGTTAGGACTTTAGCTGGGATTCCCATTGTAGTGGGATTAAAAGTTGAAGGTTTTTTCAAGCCAGTGTTATCAACTCTAATGGTAGTTTGGCTTGGAGCTTGTTGTTTATGCGCAAAGAGGTAATGGAGTCCTATTTTTCTATAAAACTTGCCCATTTCAATTTGAGTGATAAAGGGATCACTTCTGTTGGTAGAAACAAATCCCAACCCTTTGTTCAAAACTTTCTCTTCCATCTCGGTCAATTGGTGAGAGCTAAGATTTATCACAATGTTGGACCGGTCGACGTCCCCGCTTGGTCCTGCCCGATTACTTTCCCACTCCTCAGTCCCATTGTCTGGGGGGGTAAATTCCAGCGCACTTGGCCTTGTTGTGCCGTCCGTTGGCGGCCTCGCCCCCTCCGACCAAACCCTAAAAAAGGCTGCTGATTAAAGGTTTGAAAGGATTGATGAGGATCATATAGTCCCATCATAGGTGGATAAGCAGGAGGTCCCCAGGGAGATGGTTGCCACCAAGGAGGTGGTGGTCCGTACTGTTGGCCATAGCCTCTCCAGTTCCTCCTAGTGTTACCTCTACCTCTCTGTTTCATGGGAGTATCTCCTTGTTTGGACGTATCTGAATCGCTCGAGCCATTATCGGAACTCGAGGTGCCATAGTTGGAACCTGTTTTTTGGTTGTTTTTGTTATATATTGGGGGAGAGTAATCATCACTAGTATACGGGTAAATCCTTGTCGTGCTAAAGTTCGCTAGATCTTTCTTAAATTTCTCTAATTTAGTGAACAAGATGGAGTCCCGAAACTCCTTGCTAGTCTTGTTCCCTTCTTCCTGTTTTTTAGAGAATCCTTTACTGGAGGAAAGTGTTGCTCTGATTTGTCATTCCAGGGTTTGTATCTCCACAAGGATATTATCCGCCGTTTTCTTGGCTGTCTTGATAATCAAGACTAGCCAATCGCGTGTACACCTCCACGCTATCAGATACCAGTCTCTTAGGAAGTCCTTATCGTCCAAAAATAGACGTGGTGCATTGTTCACTATTAGCCCACTGGGTGCGCAATTGCCACGCAAATACTCTGCCATTATGGTGCCGTGCATACATACCCTTGCTTGGTTCTTTTTAAGCACGAGGACTTTGGTCCATCCCTCATCAGTATTGGCCTGTGCTATAGGTACCAGATCTACAATACTGGGATTCTCTGATAAAATACTTTGCACTTCGTCCTCATCAAAGGCTAAACCCAGATTGGTAGCCATTTTGCTAGAAGAGTACGGTGTATGGTGGCGTGGATTCTCAGTCAAAGTGTGCCTCAACTACAACCCGAACTGCCCATGTGTAAGTGCGAGTGTCTAGTAGTCATGAAATTGTCATGTACAAACAAATAGAAAAAAGGAAGGAAAGACCCGCAGCCATGCGACTGCTCTAACAATAATACTAACTGGAGGGGGGTCAGAGGGAGAGTTTAACGACCAATATGCTACGTCCCTCAAATCTAATGAAAACCAACTAACGGGTAGCATTTAAGTCAGAACCTCAAAGTGAGGGTTAAATGGATGTGTGTATGCTGGTAGCGAAATCGTTCATGGGACACCTTCAAGTTATTAGTAGTGTTCCCATCAGAGTTCCATCCTGTACCGCCCTACATCATTTGGGAATGTCACAAGTGGTACACTTGGAATGACCCAGTGTACGATTTGGCACAGCGTTGCCTTGTAGGAGTTTGAATCCCAATGAGATTTATATAGCAGGTAGGTATCAGGGTGTAACTAATAAGCAGTGCTAACTAGTGTAAAAAATCAAAAATTTTCAAAAAGTGGTGGTTTAAAAAAGGGGTAGAGGAAGGAAAATAATTTTAATGGAGACCTTCCGCTCCCACTACTTAAAAACAGTGCAGCAGGTAGTGTCAACAAATAACTACCTTGACAGTTTTCATGGTCATGGTCGACATGTTTCTGCAGCTTTACCTTGTGCCCCGGGGTCACCTACTGCTTCGTCAGGACCTACAGTGCTACTGCTTAATTACGTGCATAAACAAAGGTGGAAATGAAAAAAATGAAAAAAATGAATGTCACCTTAGATTCTCCTGATAAGAGGACCGTTGGGTTTCACAAAACAGCATACACATCAATACATGAAAAGAAACAAAGAGAACAAGCTCATTAGCAAGTACCTTTCACGAAGCTCAGGTCATGCAGAGTACCTCGCTTATAGGAATACCTTGGTTGAGGCTGCACAACCCTGATATTAATTGGGAAGAGGGTATCGTAACTCCACATATTGCAAAGAACATTGCTATGAATACAGTCCAAGACCATCCTTCTCTTTGGCCAACAGTGTGCATATAGCTACAGCAGCCGAAAAAGAAGTGTGTTTGCCAGAGGTGTATCATGCCTTTACTGGGGTGTTTGATGAGGTGCAAGCTGAAGTACTCCCTCCCCATCGACAATACGATTGTCAGATAGATTTAGTCCCTGGAGCAGTCGTACCTAGTGGACGATTGTATGCCCTGACCGAGCCTGAGAACGCTCATTTAAGAGAGTATTTGGATAAACTGCTTAGGTTAGGGTTCATTCGGCCTTCCAAATCACCTGCTGCGTCCCCTCTTTTCTTCATACCTAAAGCTAATGGAGAATTGAGGGCGTGTGTTGACTTTAGAGCCTTGAATGCAGTCACAGTAAAGAACCGTTACCCCCTTCCTCTCATTCACGTATTATTGGAGCAAGTAAAGACAGCCATAATTTACACCAAGCTGGATTTAAAGGGTGCCTATCATCTGGTGGGAATGAGGAAGGGGGATGAGTGGAAGACAGCCTTTAAAACCAGATACGGCCTTTACGAATATATGGTCATGCCATTCGGACTATGCAACGCCCCGGCGGCGTTCCAGTATTTCTTGAACGATGTTCTACGAGAGATACTGGACCGTTATGTAGTCGTCTATATAGACGACATATTGATATACTCAGAATCGGTGGAGTTGCATATTCAGCATGTCAAGGAGGTCCTAAGGAGATTGCAACAGCATAGTCTCTTTTGTAAACTAAGCAAATGCGACTTTCATGTCACCACAGTCAAATTTCTGGGGGTGATGCTTAGTCCTCATGGACAAGAGATGGCAGAGCGAAAGATCAGAGCTGTCAAGGAGTGGCCTGTGCCACAAAACATCAGGGACATTCAGTGTTTCCTTGGCTTCGCCAACTTTTATAGACGCTTCATCAAACAGTTTTCACGGGTGGTGGCTCCCATTACGCATCTGTTGAGAAAGAACCAGACCTTTAACTGGACGCAGGCGGCGGATGAGGCTTTCCAGACATTGAAGGCAGCTTTTGTGTCAGCACCTGTGTTGGCGCATCCAGACCCAGAGAAACCCTACATTGTAGAGGCAGATGCCTCCGATGTTGCCATAGGGGCCATTCTATCGCAAAGACATGAATCAACAGGGCAGATGCATCCTGTTGCGTATATGTCTAAGAAATTGAATGGGGCCGAATCCAATTATTGCATCGCCGAAAAGGAATTGTTGGCGATAAAGACGGCATTTACCGAATGGAGACACTTTCTGATGGGAGCAAAACACATGGTGACTGTCTATACTGATCACAGGAATTTGCAGTATATGACATCAGCTAGGCTCCTCACACCGAGACAACTCCGGTGGATGTTGTTCTTTTCGGGTTTTCATTTCGCTATCACATTCCGTCCTGGGGTGGAGAATAGGAAGGCTGATGCCTTGACAAGACAATCCTCGCTGAAAACACCAGAAAGGTTGGGGGAAAAGGCCATCATTGACCCAGCCAATAGGATATGTGTTATCCAACCAGACGCATTCTTGCAGGGACTCCGTGTAGGTATTAAGACCACATTCTGGAGGGATTGGATACGCAGGCATCCTGAATGGCTGATAAAGGATGGATATCCAGTAAAAGATGGACGGTTATTGGTACCCACGCTGCCTCTTCGTAAACAAGTGTACAAATGGGGCCATGAGTCGCCTAGTGCGGGTCACATGGGGGTGGACAAGACCATCGATCAGCTCCTACGGAGGTGTTGGTGGCCCTCCTTAAGAACTGACGTTAAAGGATGGGTTTCACAATGTGAGGTGTGTGCAACATTAAAGACGGATCATAGGCGCCCGGCTGGGCTTCTCCAACCGTTGCCCACTCCTTCTGTTCCATGGGAACGCATTTCTTTGGACTTCGTGGTGGGTCTGCCAAAGGATCAAGGGTGCACAGCGGTGTTGGTGGTTATAGACTATTTGACCAAGATGGGCCACTTCATTGCATGTCCACAAGTCCCTTCCGCTGGTCAATTGGCAGGCTTATTGATGGAAAATGTTGTTCGGCTGCATGGGCTACCATCTGTTATAGTCTCTGACAGGGGTTCTCAATTTACTGCCCGTTTTTGGAAGGCTTGGTGTTCATGTTTACACATCGAGACAGCTTTATCCACCAGCTTCCATCCCCAAACTGACGGGCAGACTGAGCGTCTCAATCAGACGCTGAAACAGTTCCTGAGATGCTATGTGGACCAAGGTAAAGACAAGTGGTTGCAATATTTGTGGCTCGCGGAAGTGGCCTATAATAACTCCACTCATTGTGCCACTCGGGTCTCTCCCTTTTATTGCACATATGGGCGCCATCCACGCTTTCTTCCTTTTCTCCATCCTCATGGGGAACAGACAGTGCCTGAGGCAGCAGTGAGGGTATCTCACATCAAGGACACGTTGATAAAGGCCCAAGCTAGTCTCCAAGCCTCCTCCGGTGGCTTCTCCGGATGGTCCTGAATACGAGGTGGATGGTATCCTGGATTCCAAGCGACGGGGTAGGGGCCTATGTTATTTGGTGTCATGGAAGGGGTATGGTCCGGAGGAAAACTCTTGGGAGCCGGCGTCAGGGGTGCATGCCCCACGCCTGGTGGCGGAGTACCATAGACGTTACCCTCTGCGTCCTGGCCCTTTGGGGCGCTCTCGGTGAGGGGGGATGTACTGTCATATGCATATATGCACCCTGAAAGAGCGCCGGTATAATCAATTATGCTCGCAAAGACTACAATTCCCAGAATCCTTGGCGTTGTGGGCGGAGAATAAAAGGAGGAAGTTGACAACGCTGGACGTCGGATATTCTGGTTCCGGACCGGGAGAGGTGTGTTTCGTGTCTTGGAGTTCCTGTTTTGCACCTGGAGTTTATTGGCCGTTAGCTCATCACAGCCTCGTGGTTTGTTGAAGAGGCAGAGTCTTTCTTCGGACGACTCATTCATGTGAGGCGGTGTTCTTTGCTGTCGGATAGTTCTGTGATCCTGCACGCTTGCTTAGTGTGCGCGGATGCAGGGAAGAGACAGAGAACTATAATTCCGTCGCACCTTGTGAAGGTAACAAGGTGCTTCCTTTGTTTCGCTTTCTTGAGCTAATCATCAGCGCCCCTGTTGGCTGAGCCTTCTTTCACCGGCTCGTGCAGGGTGCGCTAAGTGTCTTCCGTCATTTGTTTCCCTTGGCGTCCCCGTTGGCAGAGCCTTCTTGCACCGGCTCATGCGGGGAACGCCTCGTTTGGTTTCTTTCCATTTTGCGCCCCTGTTGGCTGAGCCTTCTTGCACCGGCTCGTGCAGGGTGCGCTCCGTTTCTTTGTTCCTTACTTACGGTGCCCCTGTTGGCAGAGCCTTCTTGCACCGGCTCATGCAGGGTGCACCACGCTACTGATTATACAGATTTGAGCCAACATATCAGGTACTGTAGCCTTTACTTTACTTTGGGTGACGTAACCCGTTAAATTCATCATTTATTTTCGTTACGTGGTACTGTTGTGTTTGGTCAGTGCAACTGGGATATGGAACCTTAATTGACTCCATCAGAGTAGCATGGTAGGTACTGAGTAAATCATCATACATGCTTGTCAGGATAGTGTTACCCCGATTTAAACCCCCCATATGATTGTGTATTACAGGTGGTGTTATCTATGTTTCAAACCTGTTTCTCGGACCAGATAGAGGGGAAAGAGAAGTATCTACAGGGCCTATTCTTAGTTAATTTACAGGTATAGGGCACAGTGATTCCTTGAGCATTGTTGTGTTGTATACATCAAGAATTGAGACGATCACTCTTTTCTCTTTTCTTGTCATTACAGTTCTCCCTCCCTGCTGTTCCCATCCTTTCCTTCCTGTTTATTATTTTGTTCTCTTGCCCTCACTTGATCCTTCTTGGGCCCAGGCTATAATAGCTTTCTGGGTTCGGATAGATCAGGAGGTGGCCTTATTACATCAGCCGGCTGATCTCGAGGACTTGGAGGTTAACAGTGTGTCAGTGCTTGGCTCAGTGACCCCGGCGCAGCTCGGCCCAGGGTTGATTGAATGCGCATTGCATCACAGACAACTGGAGGGGGGGAGGCACTGACAATGAAAGTGTGGGCGGGGG
Source organism: Lissotriton helveticus (assembly GCF_964261635.1). Lineage (NCBI taxonomy): Eukaryota > Metazoa > Chordata > Amphibia > Caudata > Salamandridae > Lissotriton > Lissotriton helveticus. The sequence continues at coordinate 797,350,156 of NC_136070.1, read as the reverse complement.
AAGGGGGTGAGAAGGCACGGACAACGAGAGAGAGGGGAAGTAGAGAAGGTAGTAGGAGAACCTCATTAAGGAAAATAGTGCTCACAGTCTAAACAACACGTACTGTGTAACACTCAAAGTAAAGGGGCCAATAGCCATGGGAGGGTACAAAGGATGACAAGGCTGTAATAAGGAGGGACTAACAAGCCTTATAATCAAACAGAAGATAGCATTTACGAAGGACAAAGACACAAGCCAATGAAAAATATAGGGGGGCAGTGGGCGAGGCTTCCCTCACGTACTGAACTACAACAGCTCTTCACCAGAGCAGCGCTCGTGCGCTGACTCTAGGCTCGACATAAAAACTACATTGGTACATTTGGCCTAACTAGGAGGGACAGTCTGAAGTACTTTGATCAATAACTCAGTGTCTGATGGGTTATCAGTCAAAGATTCCAACAGGCAGACCCAGCGTAAGCTTTGCTTTAATAAAAACAGAGCTTCTGCTCTAAGGAAGTGTTTTTTCCTCAGAACTAGCTCCAGAGATTTCTCTGTTTCCGTTGGTAAAGGGTCAGAACTCCCCAAAGGGACCATTGAGTTTATAGTTTTTTTAATCAAATTTTGATTTATCTAGGATGGCGTCATAAATGTGCCCTTCAAAGGGAATACCCTCAAGGAAGGTTTCATTTTTCTGAGGTGGAGGAAATTTACAAGTGGTTTCTTAAGGAGAACCTCCATTCCTTCCTTGAAATTCAAAGCCTTCATCTTTACATGAACGAATGTCATCTTCTTTAAAGATGATTGTGAGGACACTGGTGATTTCGTTGCCCAATACTTTCATCTGAGAGATTAACTTCTCCTGTTGGTGATATCAGACAGTTGCAACTGCCCTTAGGCACTGGCTAGCGTATTATTTGACCTACAATATAAAATGTGGTATATCCAATGCTGATAACTATGGAAAACATATTGAGAAAACAAAACATGGGCAAAAAAATTATTGTTCAAAAGACGGACATTTGGTATTAAACATTATTGCCCCTTTATAAACGTATTACATGTGGTTGAATAAACCAAGTACAATGGTTCCTGTATTTTTCCTGATATCCTTCCGAAATGGACACTGAGCATGGTCTGTTTCTTAGAAAATACAAATTAGAGCAATCTCCTTAGAAAGGCCTGTTCATAAACATTCATACAAAATGGGTGTAATATCATTCAGCCTCAGGCAATTCATATCCTTCTCTAACTTGACAAAAGGCTTTTTCTGACAACGATGAGTCTCCGCATTGGCAGGTTCAATTAACAGTAGCTTTATCATCAACTGAGGAAATTCAACTCTGGGTACATCCAGAGAGATGGAGTTTATGCGGTTCACTGTAGACTTCTCAAATAAGGGATAAACAAAACCTTCCTTATTCCAAGGTGTGGACTATCAAAAAAGAGTTATGTCACATGCTCTACCAGTCTCATTCCCAATGAAATCTGCAAGGAAAGCAGTGTGATTGGCCTTGCCATGTATAGTGGATTTGGGAGCTAAGGTTGAGTCAGTATGGTGGCGGTAGGAAATTAGATGCATGTCATACCTTAACTTTTGAATTTCATGTCTTTTTAGATTTTGTGGCATTGCCGCTGCCAACTTATTTATCAAAGTTAACATCTTATAAATTAATTTTTGCATGTAAGTTCCATAAGTTCTGTAGTGTTCATTTTTTGGTGTTTTGTGTTGCTGTATGTTGGTGGGTGTGTGAGCATAAAATGCTGCCTTTGGGGTGTATAATGGTGAGGGGATTTTTCTATGATGGTGTGATGAAGTGTCTGATGGTGGGTGTATGATGGTGGATTGTGGCTATTCGATGTTGAGTGTTAGGGCGTTTGAAGGTTGTGCTTGGGTTTGGATACTGGTTGGTTGCTCTGTGGTAGTCCTTCTTTCACTGTTCCTCTCTCTGTTTCCCTTTCACTGTTTTTGTCTCTGTTCTTGTCCCTCTACCACTCACCGTGCCCGGTCCCACACTCCCGCTTTCTGTCCAACTGTTTGTGCACCACTCTCCCAGTCTAGCTGCTTGTGTCCCTTTGTCTCAATCCTCTGTCAATTCAAAATATCTTTATTTCGAATATTTCATCATAAAAGACGTTTCCATAATAAAATACATCATCATCATAAAAACATGCAACAATTCATAAAAAGGTGTTAAAATACATTTATAAAGGATTATTATAAGACGAGTTAGCTTTAAAATGTAAGTTTTCTATAAAATATAGTCAATGACAATCGAGTAAAAGACCATGTGGAAGTACTTCGCCACTTGCTACTTGGCCCTTATAATCCACACCCAACCAAGAAACTTGGCAACTGCAATTACAATCCTCTGTCTCTTTCTTTCCCTATTCATGTTCCTATTTCTGTCTTTGTCATTCTGTCCATCTCATCCTCTGTTGCCACTCCTCTATAAGCATGGGCGTAAAATCCGTTCCGCTCGCGGAAATTGCGGATTTTCGGCAAATTCGCAATCCGCGAACTCCAGCGAATTTGCCGAAAATCCGTCAATTCGCACGCGGCGGATTTTTTTGCTTGGTGATACAATATTGCGCCGCGCGGCGTGGCGCACGGCGTTCACTTTCCGTCATTCAGCGTTTGCCGAGTTGTTTTTCTCTATATTTTGCGAGTGCTGCGCCATTTTGGATCTTGCTGCTGGTTCCCGCGGGAGTTGGCGCCCGCGAATACGTCATCGCGGCTTGCCACCTTACCTTGCACAGCACACATCGTGAGAGTTCGCAATTGCGAACACGTAGGTGCGGCGGGCAGGAACAATCTCGCACTCGCAATTTTGCAATTCTGCACAAGAAATCCACCAGCAAACAGCATAAACCTTCATAAAATGATGATTTTTATCAGAATCACTCCTCAGGTTGACATTTGCCTGCACTTTTTTGTTGCAAGGAGTCCATTTTTTTGGGGGGGGGGGGAGGAAGGAAGTGCCCCACAGTCTCCAACTTTCTGTTCCTGTCCAGCAGGCTCCTCCCAGTGCTTTCTTCATGTGCTGGTCACTTTCATTTGGACCTTGACCTGGAAGGATTACTTTTTGTGGGTGCTGCTGGATATTTGGATTTGAGGCCTTTTTGACTTTCGTTGGATCACTTTTGGATTAGAAATCAACTTTCACAAGTAAGTTTGTTGGGGCATTACAGTTGCTGCAACTACAATTTTGGAACTTTTTCAGAACATGAAATAAAATATATTGTGGGTAGCCACAGTATCCAGTAGGACCAGGGTTGGTTATGGGTGCATGCATTATACAACTGTTTTGTTGAATTTAAACATCATTGAGGCCATGGATGGGCTGGGATTGTGCTGAATTTTGTGTTTTTTGTCATTTTTTGGGGCTGCTGGTGGGGCCTTTTGCCCAGGGGTAGTGAGTGGTGCATGGACTGAGTCTGCCTGTGGGGTCTCACTCTCTTTAATGTAAACATCCTGGATGGCATTGGATTGTGGTGATTTTTGTGTGTTTTTTGTTTTTTTTTGGGTGCTACTGTTGATTTGGACTGGCCATGTGGGTGGTGGTGGTGGCCATCTTGAGTGCTGGTACAGGCAACATGTGCTTGGGGTGCAAGGGGCCATTTTGAAGATAGGCAGTTTCTGAGGCCTGCACTTATTTTGCCTAGCTTTCATCCATTATGCCCAGGGGTAGTGAGTGGTGCATGGGCCTAGTCTTTCTGTGGGGTGTCTTCTTGGATTTAAACACCATTGAGGCCATGGATGGGCTGGGATTGTGCTGAATTTTGTGGTTTTTGTCGTTTTTTTGGGGCTGCTGGTGGGGCCTTTTGCCCAGGGGTAGTGAGTGGTGCATGGGCCTAGTCTTTCTGTGGGTTGTCTTCTTGAATTTAAACACCATTGAGGCCATGGATGGGCTGGGATTGTGCTGATTTTTGTGTGTTTTTTCGACTTTTTGGGGTGTATAACTGATGTTCCTCTGTCTTCCATTGCTTGTAGGTGCACAAGAGAACCACCAGTGCCAGGAAGAAGTCCTGCTGCGGTGTGTGCAGCACAACGTCACGTGTGGCCACAGACAACTCTGCAACTTGTGCAACTGCGGCCTGCTGTTCAGAGTGACATCTGAAGAAGATGGCCCCAAAAAAAGTTGCCCGTAGCTCCTCTAGCAAGAAAGTTGTCAGTAAGGAGCAGAAGAAGCAAGTGGCGCCACTTGCCAAGGAGACTGGTGTGATGACGACCGCCACATTTTTTGGGGGAAAAAAAAGTACGCCTGCTGCAGCAGCGGGGTCTGCTGGGGACCAAGCTGGGAGCAGCACCTCTGCTCCATTGGGCTCAGTGCCACCACCACCACGCCAACTTAGGTCCAATCCCTTGAGTGCTACAGAGGCAGCCAGTATAGTTGTTCAATCACCATCGACCAGTGATGTTGGCTCATCGCAAGAAAGTAGCAGCAATGTCCCTCAAGAATCAACACAAGTTGTTGTAACTCATCTGACGAGTGTTGAACAACCACAGCCGCAACAACAATCAAATGTGAAAGTAGTACAAGCCCAAGTACATGTGGAAGGAGAGGAGGCGGCGCAAGGAGAGGAGCAAGCAGAGGTGCATGGAGGGGCACAACAAGTGGCCACAATAGTTGTTCCTCCAGAAGTAGGGGCACATCTGGAAATCGACAATCAAGCCGAGGTATCATTCGAGGAAGCCACTCCTCCTGATGATCATTCATTGTCTTCGACATCCCGAGCAAGGAAAAGATCAAGGGTGTTGGTGTCTACATCTTCTTCAAGCCCACCTCCTTCTGATGATCTGGATCTTACTTGGGAACCAGCACCACTGCCGTCTGAGAGTGAGGTTGAGGAGGCACACCATGATCTGACAAAGGTTGCTAAGCGTAAAAGGAAGGTCGTCGAAACTCTCAAAGTTATGGAGTGTGATGACGCTCAACAAGAAGTGGCGTATACTCCTGCTGCTGAAGACTCTCACGACGACGACGCAGTCATCATCACTAACGTCACTGAAGCCCCAGCGGGCATGCAGCAAACAGACATTTTGACCCTAGCCCGACAAGCTGCTGAGTGTGATGATGAAGTCGACGATGAGGCAATGGGAACACCACAATCATTGATGTTAACTAGTACACCACAACCTACCGCTTCCATATTTCTTACTCGCCAGAAGGGACCTCCATCCACCTCGACCTCAATTAGTGGTGGTGAAAGTGCACAACGTAGTAAAGTTCAGCAATACACATCCTCCACTTCATCTGGCATTAGCAGCACGACCACCACCAGTATCGCCTCCTCCGGGCCCCTCAGACATTACAAGTCCGCAGTTTGGGACTTCTTTACTGTTTCACCAAGAAGGGAAAACATAGCCATTTGTAGCATTTGTAAGCTTGCAGTTAGTCGTGGTAAGCTTGGTAGCAACTATGGGACTGGAGGCCAGAGAGGTCATCTTGACAGAAAGCACACTGTCCAATGGTTTGCGCACCTAGAGGAGATCAAGAAAGCCCGAATTGCAAGTCGAGAAAACGTTGATGTTCCATTGGATGATGACGAGGAGGAAGAAGTGTCATACACTTCACTTACACCCAGTACCCCTGGGAGCCACACTAAGAGTGTGGGACAGAGTGAGACACCAATGCGAAAAAGTTAATCAGCGAGCGTAACTGGGTCGAAGAAGTCATCATCATCATCCCGTAAAATGGTCCAGGGCAACATTAAAACAATGTTGTTTTCAGACGCGCCATATGACCGCAACCACCCAATGGTGCGTCTGTATAACACTAAGCTGGCTAAAATGCTAGCGCTGGATCTTCTACCTTTTTCTTTTGTAGAAGGGGTTGGTTTTCTCGAATTAGTGGCAGCGCTCTGCCCTAAATGGAAGGTTCCTAGCCGGTACTATTTTGCCCGAGTTGCGGTTCCAGCACTACATGAAGATGTGCTGGAGGTGATTGGGGCAGCTTTGCAGAAGAGTGCTGTTCACACTATACATCTCACAACAGACATGTGGACCAGTGGCGCAGGCACTGATTACATGTGCATCACTGCACACTGGGTCTCTTTTTCAGGGGTTAAAGCAAAGCTAAACGCAGGTGCTGACCTGGACCAAGTTTTTAAAGCTGCTCGGAAATATGCAACACTAGCCATGTTTGGCTTGGAGATCCGTCATACAGCAGAAAACATTTTGAATGAGTTCAACACAAAGGTCTTTCACTGGCTGTCTCCAAAAAAACGCGGCATTGGTTATGTTTCCACGGATAATGGCGCAAATGTAGTTAAGGCCATGGAACTGGGTGACTATTTCAGAGTGCCGTGTTTGGCGCACTGTATAAACCTGGTTGTTAAAAAATTCTTGGAGAAAGAAAGTCCAGCATGCCAGTTAGTGGTCACCTGCCGAAAAATGTGCAACCATTTCAGCCATTCTTTTAAGGCCCGGAAGCATCTGAGGAGCCTTCTACATGAACGTCGAATGCCAGTGAAAGCACTCATCCAGGAGGTGCCAACACGTTGGAACTCAACCTTCTACATGCTTGAGCGTCTGTATGAGCAGTTTACGGTACTCGATCAGTATTTCTTAACAATTGGTACAGCTGTGAAGGAGGACCTGAGGTTAAATGCGGCGCAATGGGAGCTAGTTAAAAGCCTGACAGACATGCTTCGTCCTTTTGAGTTCTTCACGCGTGCAGTCAGCAGGGAGGACTGTAATTTGGGAAAAGCTATCCCATTGTTGCGCATGCTGGAGCACAAACTGAAGGCGGTGTCTTCAAAGTTTCAAAACGATGAAGAAAAGCAAGAAGCTTTTCTTTTGGCGGAGAAATTATTAGAGCATCTACGTGGCGATTAACGTCTTCAAAAGATCCACTCAGAACAGCATTACATTTGTGCTACTATTCTGCATCCATGCTACAAAAAGGCGCTGGCAGGCTCTGCATTATTTCCTTTTAGTGATGAAGATGCTACAAAGTACAAACGTTGAGTAGCCTGGTCAGCCATCAGGTTTGAAAGAGAACGGAAGCAAATTGAAGGAAAAGGCAGTACATCAGCATCAGCAGGCCATCCCAGTCAGAAGACTCCACTTCTGCACCTGTGGCTGTGGCAGAAGTGACCTCTCAGCCGTTAAAGACACCGGTAACCGCATCATCTCCACCAGACACAACAGAAATATCGGGTGATGAAGAGGATTGGCTAGCTGAGATTGGTTATGGTTCTGAAAAGGTCGAGCGAAAATTCAGCAAAGTGGAGGAAACGTGGAGAACTTTGAGTCGATGGTGCAGGACTATCTGAATGACTCAACAGAGGTCTATGTTAATGCTGACCCATTGGCGTATTGGCATGGGAAAAAAGAATTGTGGCCAGATATCTCCCGCCTGGCTATACATTACTTGTCTTGCCCACTCGCAAGTGTGTCTTCTGAACGTGTTTTCAGTGCTGCTGGTGGCATTGTAGCTTGCAAACGGACCCGCCTCTCGCCCAAAAATGTGGAGATATTGACAATGATCAAGATGAATGAGCACCTCATACCACCAGATTTCAAAGTACCAGATCGCACGATGGAAGAAGACGAGGAGGACAGCAACTTAGATGAGGGAATTTCTTCTGTGTTATGTGACACTGACCTACTCCTGCCTGATGATTTCGCAGAGTATGAGGATGAACTCTTCTTCCCTGACACCGAGGCCTGAAAATGAGCCAATGAATTCAGACATTTTCTTTTTCGTACTTATTGACTTTTATTCCTGTGTTTCTGTCTTTCTTTGTTTTGCACAAGTTAATATAATTAAAACTTTAATCACCTGTACTTTTGCTTTTTGGCTGTTTGGGGGTCTTCTACTTGTTTTCGCCTGGGTTGACAGCTCTGGGGCCATTGCTGGGAAGGTCTAATACCGGATAAAACTGGTTTAAACAACATCCATGAGGAAAAAAGGTTTTGCCTTTTCTGACTTTTCGCTCAATGTAGCGTTTTCAGGGGCCTGTTTGGGGGGCTTCCTGGTGTTTGTGGGTGGGTTTCGGGGTCTGGGAGCACTACTGGGTATGGATAGTTTAGATAGCAAGAGGTTTGAAGGAAATCCATGGAGGTAGAGGGGAGTTAGGGCCTAGCTGCAGAGCGCACGCTGAGTGATTTTGGAAATGTTCACAAAAGTGACAAAGTCCACATTTTTGTACTTTTGCTTTTTGGCTGTTTGGGGGTCTTCTACTTGTTTTCGCCTGGGTTGACGGCTCTCGGGCCATTGCTGGGAAGGTCTAATACCGGATAAAACTGGTTTAAACAACATCCATGAGGAAAAAAGGTTTTGCCTTTTCTGACTTTTCGCTCAATGTAGCGTTTTCAGGGGCCTGTTTGGGGGGCTTCCTGGTGTTTGTGGGTGGGGTTTGCGGTCTGGGAGCACTACTGGGTATGGATAGTTTAGATAGCAAGAGGTTTGAAGGAAATCCATGGAGGCAGAGGGGAGTTAGGGCCTAGCTGCAGAGCGCGCGCTGAGTGATTTTGGAAATGTTCACAAAAGTGACAAAGTCCACATTTTTGTACTTTTGCTTTTTGGCTGTTTGGGGGTCTTCTACTTGTTTTCGCCTGGGTTGACGGCTCTGGGGCCATTGCTGGGAAGGTCTAATACCGGATAAAACTGGTTTAAACAACATCCATGAGGAAAAAGGTTTTGGCACTTTTTGTAACTTAGGGTTCGTTAGGGTTAGCCCTAGCAGCAGGATTGCCTGTGTTTGGGTGTTCTTGATTTTTGCAACTGAGTTCTGGGGTTTTAGAGCACTCGTAGGAATGTGTAATTTTTGTTGCAAGCGATTTGAAGAAAATCCATGGTGGGAAAGGGGGGATCACTTACTCGGTGAGAGGCACTTACTGTTGAAAACATTTAGCCATTTACACTTAAAGGAAGAAAATGACATAGACTTAAGTTTCAGGAAAACTTGCTTACTGTTAAACCACCACCCACCAGACTCTAAACCAGTAGTATGGTGGGAAAGGGGGGATTTGGCATAGTTAAAGAAAGCCTTTGCCACTATTCTTAACTTAGGGCTCGTTAGGGTTAGCAGTATTTCTATTGCATGTGCTTGGGTGGAGGGGCCTTCGAGTCTTGGAGCGATGCTGGCTATGGATACTTTTGCTTGCTTGCAAGTGGTTTGGAAATACAATCCACGGTGGGTAAGGGGGTATTTGGGCCTACTTTTACTTTCAAAGTACGTTTTGTCACCAGTTTTCTGCTAGGCCTCTTTTTTTGAGATCTGATTGGGGGTCTTCTACATTTTTGTGACTGGCTTTAGTAAGGGTCTGGGTGGGAGGCGGGAGCACTGCTGGGAATGTCTAATTTTGTTCTAAAACACAGTTTACAGTACACCTAGCTTGAGGGGAAAGATCCGCTAAATTAATTTGCCCATACTTATTTATCCTTCAAAAGGTGACTCAGACAGAGTACGCACTTTCAAAAATATTGTACTGTCTATTTGGAAAATCAAAGTGTGACTTTTTGCACTACACAGCGTACACACCTTGTATTTATTTATCAGTGGTGTTGTAATAGCACTTCGTATTTTTCGTTCAATAATTACAGGCCGTGTTTCAGTCTGTGCAATGGGGAAAAAAGGATGGAGTCAGGCTTCACATTAGCGAGCCGCAATTCAGCATCCGCCAGGCAAGCAGTGGACAGGGTGTCTTCTGGTCAGCAACATTGATGGACGAAGCGTCAGCTGGAATGGAGGAGTGCCGCTAATAAGAGGAATTGTTTGCTGCATGCAAATTACTTACCAAATTCAACAGGACAACTACAACAACATACAGATACAGTATCCATTGTTTTCTTCTATGAGTATGACCCAATTTCTTGGATCTCTCTCTGCTTCTAAATTGATCCCTACAGCCATTCTATAGGTTTTACTTTGGCTAATTTTTAAACCTAATTTAATGTAAGAATAAGAAGTGTTTCTCTGAGTGCAGAGATAGGCAAGTGAAAACTCTGCAGCCCTGTTCTGTCACATTCTAGTACTACTTACTTTTCATTAACAATGCATGCAGTAGGGCATGCACTTCCTTTATGTCACTTAAAAAGATTTATGGTTAGCTTTGTACCCAAAGATTTCTTTTTTCTTGAATTATTGTTTGTCCATGCTGTGCTTTTTTTTTCTCTCAACAAAACCTACCCAAAAAGAACCCCCCATTCCCATCCATTTTCCAAACCCGTCCCTAACCCTCTTCCCCCGGGCTGTGTGGTTTTGCTTGATGTGTGAATAAATGACATCAATAATTCCAAACACTTGCTGGGGAGGATAAGGTCATAGCAACAGGCTGGTGAAGGAATCCGAGGATATATTCTAGAGTTACTCAGCTTCAGTACTATTTCTTGTAGTAGTAGCCAATGTCAGCCAATGTCAAAGAAATTCAACGCAAGTACTAGTTATACTTCCAATACTTTACCATTTGTTAGGCTCTGTGTGGCACTGTTCTAGTGTACTGTCACCTGCTATATTCTCTATCGTACCGTTGTAATGCTACAGTAAGGACAAACCAGGTTTCATTTTCTTTTTTTCCATAGGCATGCAACTGCCACTGTGTCACACCACTAGTACCACCGCAATGAGGACATTTCATCCGCCCAGGATTGCCAACCTTAATCGCCATTTCCCGTGGAGCCAGCCCTGGGCCTAGCCCTACTTTCAAACACAAATTACAGGTAAGATAAGCGTTTTGTGGGAGGTAGTATAATGGAGTATTAGGAATAGACGAGAGATTGACGGTAGTACTACTAAAGTCCTAGGACTCTTCAGGAAAACAAACTTACTGTTAAACCCCCACCCACCAGACTCAAAAGCAGTAAAAAACAGGTATGGTCAGATAAAGTTTCAAAAAGTATATTTTTGTAGCCCTAACAAAATAATCTCCTGCAAGACCCTCCCTAACCCCAACGATTGTCCTTCAAAAGTCCCACAACCCAACTCCCAATTCCCACCCCCCAGAAGTCTCTAAAAAAGGGGCAAGGGACACTACACTACGGGAGGGTGCTGTTGACTTTAGCGGCCAGGGCATCATACTCCTTGCGGAGGGTGGCATGGTCGAAGCGGAGGCCCTCCACCAAGTTCTTGTAGGTATGGACTTCCTGCTCCAGGTAGGACGCTCTTAGGGATAAGCGGCGCTGGCTTGCCTTGTAACTCCTGTGGGAGGCAGCTGCTGTTTTTGCTGCTTGGCGGTGGTGGTTGGCTTTGGTAGCCCGGCTCCGTACCGCTGGAGCACTGCTCTGGCTGGCAGCCCGTGGGTGCACGGAGGAGGATGCAGCTGTACCAGTGGATGTTGTACCTGTAGACTGCGTCTCCTCCTCCTCCAGGGCCACCAGCCGCCGATATTCGGCGACAGTGGCATCCAGCCTCCGTTGCCGGGCCATTTGAGCCAGCTCCCTCCTTGATGGTCTTCTGGTTGATTTGGAAGGAGCAACTATATGAAGAAAGAAAGACATAGTCACTCTGTAACCAATGCTCCTTAAGATTAACACAAAATGATTGAGCAGAAAGTTGTGTCACAGTACAAGTAGCAAATTGAAAGCACAGTACATAACTATTGAGGACAGTATCTATCTAACCTCCCACTTCTTCATCCTTGCTCTAACATTAGTGGGAGTTTAAGGAACAAATTCTACGAGCACTATGGACTTCCATTACAGTCGACTATGACAGTACACCAGTTATTCTTCTTCTTCTCTCTTGTTTAGTAAAATTGGTACGTTATCTTATGCAAGCCGGCATAATGCCAGCGCAGTGAACTTGCACCCGAGAAAAACAGACGCACAACATGATGAGTGAGACAGACTTGCGTTACTGTACCGGTCCAGTACATGCAGGTGGTGAAGCTCTTACGTTTCTATTACGGGTGGCACTGAGAATACTCTGGTAAAAGGGCTACTGCTTAATTAATTTAGCTTTCACCCTACAGTGCAAATGAGTACTAGAAAAGGAAAATGAAGAAGCTAAATAATCTGATTATCTATCACTTCACATGGGATGTATTTGATGACATATGGGATGACTTTAGGTGCTTTGCTTATTATTGAGTGAACAGTGTGCCCACACATGAATGACGTACTACTACTAAACTAAAGTTATTAAGAGAGGTAGGGAGTGTCCACCGTAATAACCGGATATATGCTGTGCTTGCAGTTGCAATACAAACTACTGCTACTATTCATGGTAGTATTTGGACAAAATTACAACTTCTTTTCCTTGTCTTTCCTACACTGGAACGGACGTGCGGGTGCGGTGTTACATGCTCTTCAAAGTAACACTTAGTTCATCCAGTGACCGTCTACTCTCTCTAGATACACATATGCTATCTAAGAGTCCGATAATACCATGATCAAGGCATCCATCCATTCAAAGTATATGCTGCACACATACAGTTTCTGTTTCACCCACCCAGGCTGTTCTCCTTCCACCCATCCTTGCTTCATCATTCACCCAGCCATGCACCATACCATATTCTTTCCTTCCCAGCCACCTCGGGGACCAAGCAAACACATATCATTCTCCTTTGCCAGTCATCATTAAATTTCTCGTCCTTCCACACTTACTTACACCCTTCTTTCGCTTTTCGTTCATCCCATCCATCAAGTTCATCTCAGATCTTATTGGGATTCTTCTCGCCAAAAACTTCACAGCTAAGTCGAAGTACATTTAGAGGAGGCTACTACCTGGTTGATTTATAATACACCCATGCAGAAAGCACACTATGCAGTCTTCAATCTCAATAAGTAAGGAATATATAGCTTACCTCTGCCCGCCACCACCGTGTGAACCCTCACAGGCACGTCCGGCACTTGCACCGCCTCCTCCCCAGAGTTGTCCCCCTCGTCCAATACCACCACCTCCGCGCTGGCCCCGCCACCAGATGTTCCACCTACAAAGTACATTTAAGAATGTTAGAATACACAACTCACTACTATATAATATTTGGTCTAGGAGGAATAAAGAAATGTGAAAAAAACAGAATACAATGTAATAATTTGTGTCTGTCTACTCTAAAGTAAAAATGTCCCTTTTTCCAGGGAAGGCTGTTGTCTTGCTGCACTTTTTGGCACAACTGATGAATACTTGCTTTTTATTTTTAACACGCACCACTTTTTCTCCTAACAGACTGAAGCTTGACTTCTAAGAACACGAGCTGGATCAACTTCAAACCAGGTGAGAGCTCGGCTCGACCACAAGAAATGTGTCCAATTAATCGTCAGCACTAAGCACTTTTCCATTTTCAGTTAAACGTTTAGTTTTATGACAAAGTTGATTTTTAGAAATGTGTTTACTTTTAATAAAGCTTTTAAACTTAAATAGACTCTGTGGTTTTTGGTCCTCCAGACTAGAGTGGATGAGCTAAAGGTTGTGGAATTTTTGCAAGCATGAGTCCGTGCCTCTGACACTTCTTGACTCTGACTCCGTACTCTTGTCCTGCGTTGGATAATCTAATCATCAATGGGGATCAATCATCGGTGACTTTGGGAGCTAAATGACTCTGCCACACTATCCAGTCAGTAAGGAGATTGGGGGTTCAACTACAAAGTCTGTTATCACTGAGGTATGTGGAAAGTCTAACAGCACCTATTATAATTGATAAGCTAAGCAATGCATTATTTAGTGTCCATAGTTCTGTTTGTGCAGATTTGTCCCTGCAACAGTAGTAGAATGGATTGTCCTACTAGCCAAACCAAAAGTCTACAAGAAGATCAAAGACGATTTAGAAAAAATCGAATAAAGAACGCTAGGAAAAAATAGGTACTCTATATTAAAATTAAAACTTACTGGGGACAGCAAAGGAGCCCTCGCCTCATCGCTCCTGGCCTGCATCCTGAACAGCACCCTCCTCCTCCTCCTGTGTCCTCTTGCCCCTGGGGGGAGCTGATGTACATCATGAAAGAAAGAAAGACCAGAAAACATGGATGATATTTGTCAACCAAATCAAACATTTCAAAAGAACAATAACAAAATATTTTGGCAAAATAGCAAATAGACAACTATTCCACGGGATATATTGACCGATCTCATGTGGTCTACTACGTTATTGATTTGCGGACCGTTGACTTGGAAAGTTCCTATGTAACTCACTAAACAAACTACTAAAAAGGTTTTCCTAGGCCTGGCAGGCAGCAGTCCGCAGCACGCGAAGTGACAGACAAAGTCCATCGTGCTTGCAGATCAGTGAATACTCAAACTATCAATACACCGACCACCACCACTATTTCTTCTTATAGCCATGTGTCTAAAGGAAGGACTGGACTTCAGTCTGTAGGGGCTGATTTAGAAGCCCCTTGCGGCTCTTTTGCTCCATTGTTGCGTGACTTTTGTGACACAGCGGCAGAACAAAAGAGTCGCCATGGTGCGGCGTATATTAACAAAGTGACGCATATGGGAGATGCATCACGTTGTAAAGCCCTGCGCCATCAGGGGGCGTTCCGGCGCAAATGAGGGCGTTCCTGCGCAGGAACGAATCCTAAAAGTGGCTGAGGGAAATCTACAAGATGTCAATCAGTCACTTTTAGGACAATGATGCGTGACTCAAACCCTGCGCCTGCTTGAAGCCGACGTACGGCTTGATGCAGCATTGGGGAGATAGGGCACCCCAGAGCATTGCTGCAGCTGCGCCATCGTTGGCACGCAACTCCAGCAATGCGCCGCCTTTACGGCACAGATGCGTAAGGCTTCTGTGACGTTTTGGGCCCATGGTGCGCCACATTGTAAATACGGCGCACCATGGGTGGTGGTGGCATGGCGCACAATTACTGGCGCATCCCTGCTACTTTGCAGGGATGCGCCGGTAATTGAAAATCTGACCCTTAGTGTCTAGCATTACGCAGTTCTTTACACTACACTCATACATAATTTCTCAGGCCAATGAAATGAACACAAAATAAAAAACAAATAAGCATAGTAGCAAGGCTAATGAGAAGGAGAGCAGTGCACCTGAAATGCATAGAAGATTTTGAAATATAATTTACCTACAATGTAATTGGCAGCATTATTGCTCTTGGTAAAAAACAAAAATTTGCAATATAATAACACACAGAGTGGGATAAAACAGAGTAGTGATGAAATAGATAGAAATAGCTACTACTACTCATCAAGCCCGGGTATCTCTACGCCGAGCACGTCCAGCAAGTCGCGTTCCCGGTCCATGAGATCCGTCCAGAGGTGGGTGGCCTGGTTATAGGTGCGCCGGACCCCAGAGTGTTCAAACATGGCCCGGCACACCTTCTCCCACCGCTTCCGGCGCTCCCGGATCCCGTAGCCGGTAGCGATCCTGCCACCTCCCATGATGGTCTTGGGGAGGCGGCGCTGGACGTGAAAGACTAGTGCGGCCACCTCCTCCGCACTAAACATCTCCCGAGCTACAACTGTCTCCCCCCTCAAACGCCCGCACGGGAGCCGGGCACGGGGTGCGGGACCCTTCCCCTTTGCGGGCTTCTTCCCGGCACCCTTTGCCATGGTCTGGGCAGAAAGGAAGCAAAATAAGAAACAAGAAATAGAACAGGGAAGAAGAAAAGAAAAGCGTTTAAAAAAGTAGTTTAAAATGAACAAAATGTAGCAGAAAACACAAAAATATAGAGCTAGAAAAATAGAGGGATAGATAATGAGTAAAATAGATTAAAAAAAACTTCAAACAAGCAAAGGATGGCAGAGATTAAGAAAGGATACAGAGAGCATGCCCAGAACCATAGCAATGAATGAGAAACAAGATGGCCGCGCCCGTTCACGACCGCGTGGGTAAGTTCGCACGAGATTTTCCTCGCGATCACACGCGAACATGTACGAGCGAGCCGCACACTTTGCGAGATTACACATAGCGCCCGGAAACGGAATTACGTCACGCAAACAAGATGGCCACGCCCATGTACGACCGCTAGGGTAACTTCGCAAACGTTGCGCTACAAGCGGCTTGCGAACATGCAAAAAATCACGAGAACAAACACGCAGCAAAAAACAAATCGTGTATTCGCACGATTTCGCGGCAAGAGAAAACGATCTCGCACGGATTCGCGCCTCGCAAATTGCGCGAAATTGCAGAAAAAAGATTTTTGCAAAACTGAAAGCAATCAGCAGGTGCAAAAGTTCAATCGTAACATTAGTAACCATTCACTCTAGTGCTTCCTGAGGGGCCCCTCCAGAGTTCAGTTGCCTATTTGCAACTATTCTATGACCCTGCTCTGACCCTCACAGCAGGCTCATACAATAGCTACAAGTAGGCCGTAAAGGTCCTGTGAAAAAAAAATGCACTGCAACAGAAAGCAAATTACAGATAAGGAAGGAAGCAGGTGCCAGCCAGACTGGAAGTTTAAAAATCAGTGACACATTAATCAACCCCAAATTAATTCATGGCAGTTGAAGCAGGGCAAGTGTGCTTGCTTTTTTTCACCCCCATAATCTACAGTGATAAACCAACCAGAGGGTGGCAGTGAGGATGTACCAGAGGGTGGCATGGGTGTACCAGAGGGTGGCAGTGGTGAAACAGAGGGTGCTGTGAACCTGTGATGATGAACCAGACGTAGAAACAACATAGTCGCGGCCGTTGCGAGCCGAAAAGTAAGTTCGCAATTGCGAACTGGTAAACAAACCTCGCGAACTGGCAGAAACCCTTGCGAACACAAAAAAACACAAAAATCCGCAAATTCGCGAGAGTTCGCGGATTTTGCGGATTGCGAATCCGTAAATACGCAAGTTCGCGTACGCCAGATTCACTAAATCCGCCCATGCTTACTCCTCTACATACTCCCCATTGTCTGTGTTCCTGCCCCTCTGTGACTGTCACTTGTTGTAGTCCATTGTTGCCCTTCCCATGTCCCACTGTGTTTGTCTGTGTTCCTCACTGTCTGGTCCTCTGTCTCTGTTCATGTCCCTCTGTCTCTCTCTGTGTTTCAAGCCCTCTATGCACATCCATACCAAAGTGTTCCTGCTTCTCTGGCCCAATCCCCGTGTCTGTTGTTCTTTTCCTGTTCCACTGTCTCTGTCCCTTCGTCCTTTATATCTGTCTCTTTGTGCGTCCTGTATCCCTCTACATCTGCCTGTATCAGAGAATACCTTCAAAGACAGGAAGTGCCCCCCTGCCTTTATTCAGGTCTGGAGTAATTGTTTCATTTAATCTTTCCCAATTTTCAGAGACTTTAAAAGAGATTAGAAATAATGTAGCACAGAGTTAAGAGGGATTTCTTACAACCCCTGCTGTGCTCTAGGCGGGGCAGTATTGAGGGCTTTACTAAAGAAGAGTGTTTTTTCTATTACATGCCCCACCCCTGGGCAGAAGAGGTGTGTATGCCCATCTTCCTATTTAGCTAAAATGGGGTGTATTTTAAGAACTTCCCCTGCCTTTCCCTAGGTTAAGTTAGTGTCTGCTGCCATTCTAAGCCTTTCTCAAGGATGCTTATATTTTATCCTACCCCCTCCTTGTCCAGGGACAAATTATGCATTTTAGAACTACCTCTGCTTTCCACAAGAGTGGGAATAGTGTTTGCTACGTGTTTCCACCTTGCTCAAGTGGCAAGCCTCTGTTCCCTGCCTTTCCCACCTATATTCATGGCCTACCCTGTCAGGAGTCAAGGAAAAAACATAAAAATACTTCCAGGGTCCCACTTTTTCTGCTTATGCTAGGTGGCTTGAGCACCTGAATCAAATTTATAATACAATGTCCTACAAGGAAAGAGAACAGATATTCCTAGTATATTTTGGAATAACTGGCCCCATTTTGAGGCATTTCTATGAGAGATGCATCGTCATTAATATTAATAAAAAATGCCAAACTTGATTGATAAGCCTATTAATCGATTTTGAAGCAAGAGTGCGGGGCTCTACATAAGCATGCGGAGTGGGATATAATGTCCTTCTAACACCCCACTGTGGGCGTGGCAGTCCTGCTCAGGGCAGAAGTGTGTTATGTATCAAAAAATCTTTCCTGGAGGGTCATGGCCTAAGCAAAGATGATCGATGTAGGAAAAACAAGGAATTGATAATACACCCAGGGAGAGAAAGTATGAAAAGCACAACAACCAATTAAAAAACACAAAAAGGTATTTATTTCTAAGTATACATATTTATGATAAAAACATTTAATTCAAAAACATGAAAACCAATTAATTATATAGACAATTAATCAAATACAAATAATATATTTATACCACAATTACACAAAAATTAATAAAACAGTGGCGAACAAATATAATCATCGACGCGCGTTTCGGCGTTTTAGCGAGAACGCCTTCCTCAGGAGCCACATTTAAATCTGAAAGACATATGTAAAATAGATTAAAAACACACAAAGGAGTATCTCACACTCCTATCATGAACATAACAATTCATGTGCATATAACTGTGCTTGCATACCAATGACTCCCTACTCGTGCAGCTAGACAATATGGCTGCATAAGATACAGACTAATTATTTTATATTTGAGCAGTGGTATATGATTTAATGAGAAGATCATGATAGGTTATTTCCACATGGGACCATTAAAGGGGAAGATTTTTATCCCCCCTCAAAAACAATTGAGCCAAAAACAATAGACCCATGTTGCTCATAATGAAGAATGGAAAATGCATGAGCATGCACACTGGGTTAAATTCTTTTTACCTTACCAAAGAGAACACGGGATGAGTGTTCACTGTGTGTTCCTTATATCTATGTCAGGACTGGGTAGATATGTAATCTTTTTGTTTTCGTATCGCCTGGGTGGAGTCACACCTCACACGACGAAACTTGTTATCTGAAGTGGTAAAAACACAGCTGTTGTAGATACAAAACAGTTCCAAATCCTAGGCCTATGGATTGGCACTAATTATGGTAAAGGCAAGATTTGTATCAATTATTGTAACTAAACTGTCACTAATCTTGAACATCACATATGCATTAGAATATAAGGGAACCTCAATATATCGAGGGTTCCCTTATATATATGACTAATCTAAGTGAAAGTCTCACTGTGTACCAAAATGTGATTTCTGGGAACCCAAATTAAAAATAGATGACTGTAGATTGCACTAAAAACCACCTATGCATGGTATCTCTAATATCTCTGATGCATATATGGTACCGATGTATATTGGACGTGTATTTTTTACCAAGTTTGTGAATGCAGCAGTGATTCCAACTAATAAAAGAGCCACATAGAAGATAACCAATACACGCTCCCAGTCTTTGCGATGAAAAAATATCTCAAGTGCTTGTCCTTGTCTACATGTACTGGATGCACTAGTAAACGTCCGTAAACCTTCAGTACTAAAAAAAGGGAAGTAAAGGGAACCTCTAACTGCCATTCTATATACAGATAATTTATGTTCGCAATGCTATTTTGGGGTAGAGATACCAGTATCTTACCGAGTATAGTAAAAGAACAGAAGATTATGTCTGGATACACGAAGAGGCCACCGTCAATCTTCGGTACTAAGAATGAAAATAAGACCAGGCTCTAATTATAAAAGAATACAAAGATAATTTAACTTGCAGATGCAATTTCGAGGGCGGTAGCAACAAAACGTACCAAATATAATAAAAAGTGAACGATAACATAAAAACGAGGGAGCCGCGTTCAGAATATCTAATGGCGGACCTTGACAATATCGGAATCTTCGGTACTAAGAATGAAAATAAGACCAAGCTCTAATTATTAAAGAATACAAGGATGATATAACTTGCACATGCAATGTCGAGGACGGTAGCAGCAAGACTTACCGAATATATTAAAAAGTGAACGATAACATAAAAACGGGGGAGCCGCGTTCAGGATATCCGCTGGCATCCCTTGACAAAGTCTTCGGTACTGTGAGTGGAAATATAACAAACCCACAGTTACTAGCAAATATCGGGATGGTTTAAATGCAAACGCACTTTCAAAGAGGAGAGCTGTTCGCTTACCGAATGTCATAGAAGACGAGCAATAACATCAACCTGCGGGTGCCACGTCCAGGATGTCTATTGGCATCCCGCAGCCGTTGGTAAAGGTGATTAACCCGACCAGCTGCTGCGCCCCTCCTTAAATATAAGTAACTGGATTGCCTGTGCTGACGTGTCGGCCCGTCGGAGCCTTTCCTTAAAGGGAAAGTGTCCCAAAATACCGAATTAAATGGAATGGAACGGCTAGTGCATATACCTGAGTCCAATACAGGGCTTAGCAACGTGTGTTATGCCCACATCAGGGTATAGCTCCCGACTTATAAAATCGATGTCAATCTTGACGCAATATTTTTAAATGGAGGGCCACAATAATTATATAGAGCGGCACAAGGAGGGACAAAGAAGTATGACAAAGGAGTATCCATATTATCATATGGTTGATGATAAAAAAAAAACAAAAAAAAACAATTTTTTTTTTGGGGGGGGAAAGGTACTTCATATTTTCATTGGGGGATGCGGGGGGGTATTAGGGGGACGCCTCTGTGGACTCCCGGATTACTGGTTCGTTATAATTAATAACGAATATAATAACTATTCTTGGATCCATAGCACATAGAGAATGAATCTATAGACTGCCAACAAAAAAGTATTTTTCTATTGGAAACAAATGGCATTCTCCCAGGGAATTTCGTTGTTTAATCCCCTTTTATGTGTATCCAGAACAAAAATCAAAAAAACTTCGCGTTTCTTGCGAATGGCGCATCCTCCTTTACCATCTGGGGTTTTAATCTTTTCCAGGATACGCCAATGTACATCTTCCGGTTTATGTTGTAAGTCAAGAAAATGTTTCACTAAGGGCGCGTTCAGTTTCTGGGTTTTAATGGCTGATCTATGTTCTGTGAGTCGTGTTTGGATCGACCTGCACGTTTCACCAACGTAGCCCATGCCACAAGGGCAACTGATGAAATAAATAAGCATGGGCGGATTTTGCGGATCCACGATTCACGAATTTGCGGATTCACGGATCGTGGATCCGCAAAATCCGCGGATTTTGCGGATCGGCGGATTTGGGGGCGGGGCTTCCTCGAGTGTGTGGGCGGGGCCAAACGGACGGGGCTTCCATGCGAGCGCACATGCCTCTTGTGTATACAAAAGGTCAGAGACCGATCAGAGCAGCAGATTAAGAGACAGAAGCCCCTGGTCACAGGAAAGGCACGGGGATTGCACTCGTGAAAGTCAAAGATGCAAATGCCTCTGGCCAGCATCACGATTTTTTTTTGCCTGATGAATGAGTCACTGCATTTGCGCTTCAACTAGTTCCAGCGACCAAGTGTGTGTTGCTATGCAATCGCGCCGAAGTGCGCAGGGGTCCCTTGATTGAAATGTCCATCATAGTGGGTAATGGCGGGAAGACGGTGCACACCTCGAGTGTGTGGGCGGGGCCAAACGGACGGGGCTTCCATGCGAGCGCACATGCCTCTTGTGTGTATAAAAGGTCAGAGTCAGAGACCAGCATCACAGCGGATTTTCGATGGTATATTTGGGAACAAGGCACACCTGCCCAGCCTCCACAACGCTCACGATTATTTTTTGGCTGATGAATGAGTCACTGAATTTAAGCTGCAACTAGGGCACATGCGTCGTGCCAGAATGAACCCTGCCCTTCAGACACCATGTAAATAATTTACGATGGCGCCGGCAAGCTGCCAGCGCCATCCTGCAAAAGTTACTTAATTAGCTTCAACAGGAAGCTCCAACTGATAAAATAAAGCAGGCGCTCGAGCCCCTGCTTTATCTTATCTGTTAGAGCTTCCTGTCGAAGCTAATTAAGTAACCATTTGAGGATGGCGCTGGCAGCTTGCCGGCGCCATCGTAAATTATGCAGGCTTGAACTTTTGACCGCAAAATCCGCTCCGATCGCGGATTGCGGATTCTCGGTAAATCCGCGAGAGTTCGCGGATCGCGGATTTACCGAAAATCCGCAAAATCCGCGATCGGAGCGGATTTTACGCTCATGCTTAGAAATAAACCACATTTGTGGTTTTACAATTCCATAAATCAGTGGCTTTGAAGGTGGAACCGTTGTGGGTGAACATCTCACCACCCATGATATTCTTACAGGATTTACAAGAGGAGCAGGGAACTGTGCCTCGAACTGGTAAATTTGCCAGTAGTGATCTCTGGGTCTGATTACCATTGGGTAATTTAGAATAAAACTTAGAATGGACTATTTTATCTTTCAGATTCCTGTTTCTCCTGTGTGCAAATAGTGGTTTAGTTAAGGCAGACGTGGAAGATGGGTTGCAGTTCAGGATGTGCCAATTGGCATTAATGATCTGCCTTATGCGTTCATTCATGGTCGAATTGGTAGTTACACACACAATGCGATCCATGACCTGATTTTCTTTAGGAATTAATAACGCGTCTCGATCATAAAATCGAGCACGTTTATAAGAATTCCTTATTAGTCTGTGTGGATATCCACGCTCACGGAACTTTTTGCGCATAATTGCTGCTTGTTTGTCATAATCCGACAAATTCGAACAATTCCTGCGGACCCTGAGAAATTGGGAGAAAGGAATACTTTCTCGTTGACATTTCGGGTGGAAACTACTAAAATGTAGTAGGGTATTTCGAGCTGTTTCTTTCACAAATAGATCCACCTCCAATTTATTATTATTGACTCGAATTAAGAGATCTAGAAATTCGACTTGATTCTCATTGTGGTGCGCAGTGAATTTCAGATTACTGTCGGTCAAATTGATCCATTCCAAGAATTCAAAAAGAGTATCTTTCCCATTGGTCCAGACAAAAAAGATGTCATCGATATATCTGGACCAATGGGAAATCGACTCAAAAAAGGGTGCTATTTCATTGTCTATGAAGCGTTCCTCAAAACGGGACATATATATGTTCGCTATCGAAGGAGCGACCGAGGCCCCCATACTTACACCCCTCAATTGACGATAGATATCCTCACCGAATTCAAAGACATTCTCTGTTAAAACAATAAACAGACAATCTATTAAGAATTTCTTGGGGCATATGATGTTGTGTTTATCTATAAACCAGTCTGTTGCTCTAATCGCTTCATCTATCGGAATATTACTGTAAAGGGATTCGATATCAAGGGTTACAAGAATATCCCTCCCTGGTGTGATATCTAAATTTTCTACTGTATTTATCATATGGCCAGTGTCCTTAACATAAGATTTAATTTTTGGAATATGAGGTCTTAAAAAATGATCAACGAATTTAGAAAGAGATTCTGTGGGGGTGCCAATAGTTGACACTATTGGTCTATACAGAGGATTCTTTGATATGTGATATGTACAGGAATTTATATAGCGCAAATCACCGAGCGGTTTCTAAGCGCTTGCTTAGGGAACCGGTCCTGGTATTCCCCTGTGAGATAACCCCGGCAGGGTATCCGCAAGGTGAAAGCCAGGCATCCCGCCGCGAGGGGCCGTTGTGGAGATTAAGCAAGCTATTGCCCAGAGTCGCAGAGTGGGAACCCGTGAATCGAGTAGGCACCGGAGCGAGAATTGTCGAGTCCATGGACATTTTAGGACTCAAGACCCCGCCGAGTCAGGAATTGAACCCTGGTCCCGGGCTGACCTCTGCTTCCAGGTCTGCCTCCTCTAACCAGTGAGCCACACTTCTTTGAGTTCTTATGTATTTTAGGAAGACCATAGATACAAGCAGTTTTGAATTTATTTGTATTTAAAAATTCATGATCTTTAATGTTGATATCACCATTTGATAAAGCATCATTAGTCAAAGTACTGATTTTTTTGATAATGGTGTTAATGGGATTACATTTGATTTGTAGGTAAGTAGACCTGTCACTTAACAATGTCTTCATATTCTGTTCATAATCACTGGAATTAAGAACAACGATGCCTCCTCCCTTATCGGCTCCTTTAATCGTTAATTCTTTGTTGTCTGTAAGTTCTTTGAGGGCTCGTGATTCATTCATAGTTAGGTTGTATTTAGGTTTAGGAATATATTTTAAAGTTTCTTCCAATTTTTTCATAACAACCAGCTCGAAAGCCGCTACTTCTGGCCCCAACTGTTCTAAACCAGGAGTAAAAGAGGAGGGTAATGAAATTTCATTCTGTCTCTGTATTGTAGGATAATATACATTATCCTCTTTATCTTGAAAAAACTTTTTTAGTCTAATTTTCCTGAAAAAGGCAATTATGTCTTTGTGGAGCTCAAAGGTATTCACAAATGAGTGGGGTACAAAGGATAAACCTTTCGATAGCAGGGCTTCACTGGAGCCATCTAACTCTTTAGAGGATAAGTTGAAAATGGGAATTACATCCCCTGACCCCAATATTGCCTGTTGCGGGTTTCCCTGATAAATTGGGGTTCTTGTTGTTGATTTTGTTGGTGTTGGACTTGTTGATGTTGTGTTTGATGCAAGTGTTGATTCATTTGGAAGTTCCCTCTGGATTGTCCCTGGTTTTGGAATCTTACCCTGGGGCGACCTCGTCGAGGCCCTCTGTTCGATAAAAAAGGACGTCGCTGAGGTCTGGAGTTGGTATATGTATTAAAACCACCATCTGATTCATAGTATGTATTACTAGAGCCTTCACCCTCTGAGTCAGATGAGTCAGTGAAATTGTTGACTCTTTGTTGGACATTTCTGGACTCATCGATGTAATGGTTTTGTTGGTAGAAATCCTTATGTAGATAGGGATATGCAACTTCCTCTGAATAAAATCTTTTGTCTTTATTCAGTTTATCTGTTTTTCTTTTATTAAGATAATTACTGAATGATTCTAAATCCTTATTATATTCCTCTATCTTTTTAATGGCATCATCAACTCCAGTGAGTTGTTTCAACTTCTCTTCTAGTTCATCTATTTCTTTTTTTATTTCTGAAGCTAATTCTTTTGATGTTGCCACTATTAATATCATCAGATCCCGAGAGCAACGATTCGCTATTAGACTCCATTTTTCTAAAAACGGTCTATGGTGCACGAAAAGACCTGGTACATTCCGTACACGAAGCCCATTGGGGATAATTCCTGTTTTCAAATAAGCCAACATGAATTCCCCATGGGCTTCCATGCGAATGAGTTTCTTCTTAAGATCTAATAGTTTCTTACCTTGTCCTGGCCTCTAAGTGGTAAGTTAGTGTTAGTAGTTGGAATTGTTGTACCAACTAATATTTCGAATTCCTCGTCAGTGAATCCGAAGGTTTTCATGTTGGCCATGACTGTAGGGGATGGAAGAAATAGGGGAAGGAGGGATTAATACTCACTGCTCAAATATAGTACAATAAATGACATCCACAACAGTTAGAAAAATGGCCCTGCACAGACAAGCTGTGGGAATAATGGCGTAAGTAACAAGGACCCCCTGTTAAGCAACTGGATTTGTTATACAGGGAAATAAACGATGTAGGAAAAACAAGGAATTGATAATACACCCAGGGAGAGAAAGTATGAAAAGCACAACAACCAATTAAAAAACACAAAAAGGTATTTATTTCTAAGTATACATATTTATGATAAAAACATTTAATTCAAAAACATGAAAACCAATTAATTATATAGACAATTAATCAAATACAAATAATATATTTATACCACAATTACACAAAATTAATAAAACAGTGGCGAACAAATATAATCATCGACGCGCGTTTCGGCGTTTTAGTGAGAACGCCTTCCTCAGGAGCCACATTTAAATCTGAAAGACATATGTAAAATAGATTAAAAACACACAAAGGAGTATCTCACACTCCTATCATGAACATAACAATTCATGTGCATATAACTGTGCTTGCATACCAATGACTCCCTACTCGTGCAGCTAGACAATATGGCTGCATAAGATACAGACTAATTATTTTATATTTGAGCAGTGGTATATGATTTAATGAGAAGATCATGATAGGTTATTTCCACATGGGACCATTAAAGGGGAAGATTTGTATCCCCCCCCCCAAAAACAATTGAGCCAAAAACAATAGACCCATGTTGCTCATAATGAAGAATGGAAAATGCATGAGCATGCACACTGGGTTAAATTCTTTTTACCTTACCAAAGAGAACACGGGATGAGTGTTCACTGTGTGTTCCTTATATCTATGTCAGGACTGGGTAGATATGTAATCTTTTTGTTTTCGTATCGCCTGGGTGGAGTCACACCTCACACGACGAAACTTGTTATCTGAAGTGGTAAAAACACAGCTGTTGTAGATACAAAACAGTTCCAAATCCTAGGCCTATGAATTGGCACTAATTATGGTAAAGGCAAGATTCGTATCAATTATTGTAACTAAACTGTCACTAATCTTGAACATCACATATGCATTGGAATATAAGGGAACCTCAATATATCGAGGGTTCCCTTATATATATGACTAATCTAAGTGAAAGTCTCACTGTGTATCAAAATGTGATTTCTGAGAACCCAAATTAAAAATAGATGACTGTAGATTGCACTAAAAACCACCTATGCATGGTATCTCTAATATCTCTGATGCATATATGGTACCGATGTATATTGGACGTGTATTTTTTACCAAGTTTGTGAATGCAGCAGTGATTCCAACTAATAAAAGAGCCACATAGAAGATAACCAATACACGCTCCCAGTCTTTGCGATGAAAAAATATCTCAAGTGCTTGTCCTTGTCTACATGTACTGGATGCACTAGTAAACGTCCGTAAACCTTCAGTACTAAAAAAAGGGAAGTAAAGGGAACCTCTAACTGCCATTCTATATACAGATAATTTATGTTCGCAATGCTATTTTGGGGTAGAGATACCAGTATCTTACCGAGTATAGTAAAAGAACAGAAGATTGTGTCTGGATACACGAAGAGGCCACCGTCAATCTTCGGTACTAAGAATGAAAATAAGACCAGGCTCTAATTATAAAAGAATACAAAGATAATTTAACTTGCAGATGCAATTTCGAGGGCGGTAGCAACAAAACTTACCAAATATAATAAAAAGTGAACGATAACATAAAAACGAGGGAGCCGCGTTCAGAATATCTAATGGCGGACCTTGACAATATCGGAATCTTCGGTACTAAGAATGAAAATAAGACCAAGCTCTAATTATTAAAGAATACAAGGATGATATAACTTGCACATGCAATGTCGAGGACGGTAGCAGCAAGACTTACCGAATATATTAAAAAGTGAACGATAACATAAAAACGGGGGAGCCGCATTCAGGATATCCGCTTTGTGTGTTTTTAATCTATTTTACATATGTCTTTCAGATTTAAATGTGGCTCCTGAGGAAGGCGTTCTCGCTAAAACGCCGAAACGCGCGTCGATGATTATATTTGTTCGTCACTGTTTTATTAATTTTTGTGTAATTGTGGTATAAATATATTATTTGTATTTGATTAATTGTCTATATAATTAATTGGTTTTCATGTTTTTGAATTAAATGTTTTTATCATAAATATGTATACTTAGAAATAAATACCTTTTTGTGTTTTTTAATTGGTTGTTGTGCTTTTCATACTTTCTCTCCCTGGGTGTATCATCAATTCCTTGTTTTTCCTACATTGTTTATTTCCCTGTATAACAAATCCAGTTGCTTAACAGGGGGTCCTTGTTACTTACGCCACTAAGCAAAGATGATGGCAGAGGTGTAGTCCAAACGCTCTGCTCCAGCCGAGGGCTTTCCTGCTGCAGATCGGGGTGTGCAACAGTTCTGAGGAAGGATAGACAAGCTCGAGAGAGGCAAAGAGAGCTGCAGAAGTGACAAGCAATCTCCAACGGGGCCGGTGCAGAGTAACACGCCCAACAAGATGGCACCCCCAGAAAAAGAGGGGGAGCTCCTGGTTCCTGTGGCGCCACTTGCTGCTGAACTCACTCCCCAAGGGGTGGAAGAGGTTGTACTCCCCTAGAATGTAGCAGCCCTTGGAGAGCTGGGACGACGTCCATGGCAGGGGCAAGGCCCCCATGATACAACTGAGCGGTGGGCAGCCATAGGGCCCTGTGGTCATCTAAGAAGGACCCCCTTGGAGGTTTGAGATGTGAGTGGGTACATGAAGGACAACACAGTCAATGACAGGAGGGTGAACAGGAGTAGTTTGCTCCAGAAAATGAAAAGGTGAGCTAAAACCCAGAGGGAGCCAATTATAAAAACTGAAGCTGGTACTCGGAGAAGACCGTAGTAGAGTTACTCCCTGACCGAGGTAAAAGAGGGATGGCCACAACAGAGTGTTAATGCTGTGACATGATAACCTCTAAAAATTGAGGCAAGATAGAGCCACTGGTTGTGTTTGTTGTAACGATGGTCAAAAGTTACAGAAAAAGGACCAGAGTTGAATGGTTCCACCGAATACATAGCACATTCAATGCCACAGAGAGGTCCCTGATAGCCAACATTAAAAGTCAGCACATGTGTTGCTTAAATGGCGTATGCCTGATCTGAAAGTGAGCAAAGCAGACGCTGCATACGGGATCACTGCAACAACACTGTGTGGGGGAGGCATTAGTAGCCTCGGAACACAGATGGGCCCACTTATGGACACCCCAAGGGGTGACAGAGTAGTGGATTACTTGGCGAACTTGGCCCTTGATTCTGAGAAGAGAAAGTGTTGCTCTTGCAGTAACCCCCTTAGCATGAGCGTGGTAGGTCCTGAAGGCGGACTGCTGGATCTATTTTACCATGGGAGAAGGTAGCTGTAAATGTGATGGCACCATTGGAGAATTACTGCAGCTGAACTTCAACAAGAAGACAGAGGGCTCATCTGGACATAATAAATAGCAAGAGGAAGGCCAAGAAACAAGACTGAAACAGCCTGAGAAGATCATGCAAGACCAACCAAAAGTTTCATGATGCAATTCCTAGTAGAGAACAAAGCAGAGCTAAGCGCAGCAGGTGCTAACTTGAAACAAAACCTAACAGAGGTGAGCAAAAAAGGCATGCAAGATCTGAGCAATTGAATGAACTATTTAGAGACTATACAAGAGGTAAGGAGCCTACAGCTGAAGAATACAGAGTCCCAATAATCACCCTGAATGAACAATGCATCATTCTCCAAGAAAAACAAGAAGACCTCGAGAACCACTCCAGATGATGTAGCATTTGTGTCCATAAAGTATCACATGGAAAAGAGTAAGTTATAATGAAATATTTGTTTAAGACCTGGTTACAGCACTCCTTAAGCATGATATGGCCACCCCTATTTGCATAGACGGAGCACTCAAAACATTTGGAGGAAATTAGACTCCAAAAAAGCCAGCAGATGTTCTTGCCTCCTTGAATCAGTTTGAAGAGAATGAGACAATCATGACAGCGGAGCAGAAAGGCTGGCCAATCCGATAAAACAGCTTGGATATCTTGATCCTCTATTACCTATCTCACATCACTTTCCTCAAACAACAAACTTCAAATGTGTCACCACCTTTGTCAGAGATAAAAAGATTAAATACCTCAGTTGACAGGATGATCCTCTGCCCTCATGGAATTGCTGATAGACCAGAGATAATGAAAGATGTTGGTCAGCCATAACTAAAAGGCCACAGCATGCATGATTGTTTTTAACCATGCACTATGTAACCTGACTCACAAGTTATCTTGGACACATTTTTAACAGTCCACAAGACAGAAAAACACTAATTTCATGACAGAGAACTGCTACTTGTATGGATACCTGACCTAGATGGACCATCCAGACGGGAAAATTATAACCCCTGGAATCCCAAGCCGGGATGGCTAAAGTTAGCACATATAGTTCACTCTTTCACTCTTTCCCACCTGTGAATGGCCCTGAGTATTATAATGAACCTATATTAAACAATTGAAGGAGTATACCCTGAAGACAAAAAACATGTATGTCCATGTGTTATAAAGAGAGGCGCACAAAAGGAGAAAAGTTCTCCTTTTTTGAGAAGACCCCTTACTCACCAACCTAGTTGGTGATATGCATCATCATTGGGGTCCCACCCGAATAGCGGAATGCTATCCGGGTGTGCTTCAACACCTGCTTACAGTGGAGCAGGTTTTGATCGCAACAGTGGTGCAAGTGAGTGAAATTAAGTGAATTAAAAATTGACTAAATTTAACTCCCTAAAATTCTTTAGTATGGAGCAACTGGACAATGTTAAAAACAGTATAAGATACTGTGCTCAGTTACATTGACCTCTGGTATCTAAGTGGTTGAAAAACGTGAAGGTGGTGTACATGTTTCAACCTGTCGGTGATCTTACCAAGTTTTCTTCAGGACCTAGCTATGTGACCCAAGTGGTATACACGTGCTAAAGTGTACCCGACCCGTGGTCACTCTGATACCACACCGTGTACTCACAGTATGGTGCTCTCTCATCAATTGCTAAAAGGGAAAATCTGAATAACAAATGAACAATCACATGTATTTCAAATCAATTACGTGTGCTTTACCTTAAACTAGTAGTTAGTGCTCCTTCCATACAAGGCTCAATGTATTTGTCGTTTTAAATACACATGGTGCATACAGTGATTCAGGCATTCCATGCACGGCGTGCCCTACGTTTTGAGAGACAACAGTGAATGATATCTGCCCGTCGTACATTCACTCTGGGCTAGTGATTGGCTCCGTTTCGATATTGCAACCCACATGCATCACTCTTTATGGTGGGTGTCTAAATGCTCGATTTAGTGATTCAACAAACATTTAAAGTGAGCGATTCCAGTTAAAAAAGCATGCATGCTTGTCTTGCACTTAAAAAGCACTGCCATGAGGAAACAAAGGGAAAATTTAAAGGCTTACTCGAGACTCAATTTGGTCGTGCCTCATAGAAGCCGGGGTTAGGGCACTGGCTCTAGTCACACTCTATGGAAGTAAGCAAGACATTATGTTCCAGAGTTCGTATAGCACATACCATAAAAGTGGTTCGTGGAGTAGCGGAGCCCACCCGCATGATGCCAGGATTACTTACTCCATCAAACCATGCCGCCTGCTTATCCGCCTATTGTGGGAACCCTTCACGACGACTTGAGGATCACCGTGTGTGCACCGCCTTGGTATTTAATCAGGACTGGTGCCAGAATCCCTCCGGGTTCATCACGGAAGCCGTGATGACGTGGTCACAGTAGCGCGTGGCCACGTCAGGAGGGGCGTGGCCAAGCGTTGGATGGGGATGCTCTCCTAGGGAGCAATTTGTTTATACTGCGAGGCTCTCAAGATTGCTACAATAAATATTGCAACGGGGTTGTAACCAACATAAATATCTACGCCGGACTAATAATGTCAATGTTCTTAGACCTATAAGCACAATGCTTAATATTGGGAAAACGATGACTTGCGGGGATAGAACTTCCTGTACAACAAGCACCAACAGGCCATGTCTCTTTCCTCAGTGGATAATGAACGAGACTGTATCAATCTAAATTGTTGGTTCGAGACTAAATCATTATAAGATTATTTTGTTATTTGCTGTAAATGCACCCCTTGCGATGAGTCGGGGGGAATTGTTGCTAATGGGGAAGGTACCATGGACTGAATTGATCCAGGCATTAGGTGTGTTGTTGTGTGCCAAGAGCAATATATGATATGTGTGGGTATACTGATTCTCCGAGGCAATTAGTGGTTGGCTTAGTGGTCGTGCACATCTAGTAATCATCAGAATATTTCACCCAGTTTTCCAGTATTATCAGTGACCCTAGTGAGGCTCTAGGGAGGGTGTGGTGGTCACGTGTTTAGGCAGGAGGTTATCTTTGTAGTACTGAGTTTCACAGGATATTCTCATTAAGCCAGTTTCTATGTGCAGACAGTCTATACATCCAACGTTGCTCCTTTTCAAAAAGGCTTTGTTGGATTTTTTCTCCTGTTTTGATTTGTTCAATTATTGTCCACTTCATGTCATTTGTTGTGTGGTTTACATGAGGAAAGTGTTTTGTAAGTCTTGTTGTTACTTTTTTTTACACCAGATCATGCTGTGGTGTTTACAGATTCATTGTTTTATTTTTCTGCTGGTCATGCCAACATATTGGAGGCAATACGGGCATGTAATCAAATACACTACATTTGCACTATTGCAATTTGTGTGTGCCTGTTGTGTCCACACTTTCCCAGGTTCTAGTGCTAGCATTTTAGTTGTGCTGGTGAGGTGGCACATGCTACAATTCCTGCATGGGAAGTGGCCCACGATGTTCGTAGGCCCCATGCATTTAGAACAGTTGGTGAGTTGTCCTGTCCTTTGTTCCTTTGGTGTATGTTCACTAAGGAGTCTTTGAAACTCCTAGCTCATTTTTAAAGAGAACAATGGTTTCTCCCAGTGTAATTTCCCTGCCTTGAGGATGCCCGAATGCTTGTTGATGGACCGTGTCACTTCGTTAGAAGACGTACTATAAGTGGTGACAAGTGAGTGGAATTTCCTCCTCTGTAGTTCTCTTGTCTTCCAACAGGGCATCTCTTGGTTGGTTCCGGGCTCTTTTCTGGCATTTATTCAGTATTCTTTCAGGGTACCCTCTATCTGTCAATTTCTTAGTGAGGTCCACTGCTTGGATGCAGTAGTCTGTGGTCTTGCTGCAATTGTGGCGCAACCTAAGATACTGGCCATAGGGCAGATTCTCCCTCAGTGGTTTCAGATGAAAGCTCTCGAATCTAAGCAAATTGTTTTTAGCAGTAGGTTTGTGGTGGGTCTTTGTTTCTAGGCAGCCGTTCTCATTTGTGATTACAACATCAAGGAACACCATGCTGTTGGGGTCCCTTGTGTGGATAAACTTCAGGTTGTGATCATAGGTGTTGATCCATGAAATGAAGTCAGTCAGGACATTGTTCGGTCCTTGCCAGATGACAAGGACGTCATTGATGTATCTCTTCCAGAATGTGATACGTGAAGAGTAAAGGTTCAGTTCGTTGAGTATGAATTTCTTCTCAAATTCAACGACTACTAGGGGCGAAAGTGCTCCCCATCGAAGTACCCCCAACCTGGAGGTACAAAGCTCCTTCGAATTCAAAGTAATTCTTCTTCAGGGCCAATTTGGCGCAATTGAGGATGAAAACCTTTAGTGTCCTATATGTCAAATCAAGCTCATCCAGTGCTTTTTTTAGCACTTCCAGCGTGTCATCTTGAGGGATACTGGTTTAAAGGCTCTGAATGTCAAAGCTCACCAAGATTGTTGTTTTATCTACTGTAATATCCTTTAACAGGTTCAGTAGACTTTTGGTGTCTTGCAAGTAGGTCGCAGTGTTCTGTACCAAAGTTTTTAGAAAAAATTCACAAAAGCGTGACAGGGGTCCACTCGGGTCACATAGAAGAAAACCTGGTAATATCGCTGACAGGTTGAAATATGTAGACCACCTTTACGTTTTACCACCACTTAGATACCAAAGGTCAATTTCACCAAGCACGGTATCTTACACTGTTTTTAACATTGTCCAGTTGCTCCATATTAAAGTATTTTAGGGAGTTAAATTTAATCAATTTTTAATTCACTTGATTTCACTCACTTGCACCACTGTAGCGATCAAAACCTGATCCACTGTAATCAGGTGTTGAAGCACACCCGGATAGCATTCGGCTATTCGGGTGGGACCCCAATGATGAAGCATTTCACCAACTAGGTTGGTGAGTGAGGGGTCTTCTCAAAAAAGGAGAACGTTTCTCCTTTTGTGCGCCTCTCTTTATACCACATGGTTATAAAAAAGGTTTGTCTTCAGGGTATACTCCTTCAATTATTTGATATATATACTATAAGGGGGCCATGAGTATTCCCTTTAATAACTTTTCTCTCCTCTTTGTTGATTGATATTATAATGAACCTTCAATGTCACCTTTGGTTGCTTACATGAGGTATCCCCTTCTGTTTAAAGTGAATTGTGCATTCAACACGGCATTCTGCTGTAACACATGAAGTTACAGTTGTCTACTGAGCTCAATAATGTCCAGTTCTAAAGCCTAGTGAGTCTGTATAACAAGATCGTGGGGGTCACGAATACTGCACAACAAGGCATGGTGACATTTAGTAGGGGTTTATAGCGGCCTCATTTATGAAAACTGTTGCATCGCTGCAACAGCGCATCGATGAAACACTTTTCACCGGGTCCTCCTTGCGACAGGATGGATGCGCCATTTTAATGTATGGTGCTCCATGTCGCAAGGATTTACAGATACGTTAGTATTCCTGATCTATCTGTAGGCCCAAAAGGGGTTACAGGCTGCCCCTGTATTGGCTGTTGACAGTACGGAAAATCATTCGTGCTCAATTGACATAATCTGCAAGGTGGTACAGGGACAGTCACCTGTGGAGGCAGGCAATGATAATGTTGCGTCTACAAGCAAGGACACATAAACATTTGACTCATTTGGCCCGCTGTGTGCAAGGAGAAATTCACATTTTTAAAATAACAAATCTAAACTTTGAACTCGAAAATAAATTGACACTTTTTATGTGTACGCATGGCTTTTAGACGCTTGTAGTCGTTCGAACTATACAAACGGACATATTAGAGCTATGGCTTGAGTGACAATTTCCTTTCATTTTTTTAAAGATTTTTTTAGGATTTAAAAACAAAACATTTTAGCATGACTGTTTGTTTTACTATAGTTATTTGCGTAACAGTGCCTGGTCAGCCTAGTAGCACGTTTAGAATAAAATTATGTTGTCCAGTCGGATAAGGAGTGGGTGTTATATTCCATATAGGTCCCCTAATATAGGCACAGGCAACATCATAACCCTTCACCTATATTTTTCCTTACAATACATACATAACAGTTTATAGGGACTGTCCTTCTACCTAGATACAGCACTGCATTCAGAACACAGGTGTTCCCTAGTTCAAAATCTCATACATTATGCATGAGAAATCTCATACATTATGCATGAGCATTCTTGGAAGCACAGCAGGACGACCATCTCCTGTATAATATCTATGTACAAAGTTCATTCACTACGTCATCCTAAGTCCGACAGAGTAATACTGTGAGGTAGGACCCGTGGGGAGACCTATGGGTATATATACAACACCTCTTGCCAAGACAGATAGAGGAGACCAGGACTTCCTGGCCGATATACTGACGCGAGATGCTGAGCTTCCTGCATGCAGAGACTCCAGCTCGCACTGGTCTAACATCCCTTGCGGGGTCTCCAAAACTTTCCCAAGAATGAGTCTCACAGTCTCTCAATTCAGGTAATGGGGTTGACTTTATCCTAGAGGGATTCTTGGCTTAACATCATCACACATGCTAGGTACACTTAGGTACATTTAGTTAGGGTGGCATTGTAGGAGTACGCACTTTCATTGTCATGTATTTTAAATACTTGTATGTATTCATGATTATCGCAAAATGGTCCAACTCTATCATCCTTTTACTTTCATAGTGCTTCTAATCCTTTATATCTGCTACTGTCTGACGGTTGTTGCAGCTCATCTATTTTACACCCGAATAACATCTGTTCAATAAATACTTATTGAAAATGCCCAGACTGTATATTCTGTGTATCTCTCAGAGACAGACTAAATAAGCACGAGTGACTGAGCGAAAGGTAGTATATTGTTTCCATGGTCCTGAGGGATCAGGGTTGTCATGTTCGATGGTTGCCAAGAACTATTATCTCCTTGGTAAGAGGAGATTCTATTGGCACTGTGAGCTAGCTGATACTGAAGGTCAACATATCCCGTGGTGGAGTTTAGAATCAGTCTGACACCAGTCCTACAGTGTATGTTGTCCAAACGAGCAGATCCCGTATACATTTTTATAGGAAATACATGACAGGGCCTGCATCAATCTTTTGCCTGCTGTGAGGCAGATGTAAGAAGTTGACACAGTAGCATCTAGAAGTGTCACAGTGAAACCTAATGGATTTCACTGTGCCACTTCTTCAACCCTTTATTGCAGCGGAATGCCCACCCTGCATACATTCTACTTGAGGTAGGTATAATGTAGCACAGGCCTCTACAAAATGACGCATCTGCTTAGATGCGTCACATTGTAAATATAGCGCAAAGGGGGCATTATCAATTCAATTCAAGTTTGCTTTATTCGAGATGAAAAACTCATAAACGCATGATTATTAAAACCTCCATTTGCTGATACAAATTAATTTCAATTAACAATAACTAGCTTACACATATATATAAAAATACAAACTAAAGCAGTTTAACAATATTACACTTTTAAAACAATCTCAGAATTCGTGTATTTATGAAGATCATATAGGCTCTTTCGTTTACATTACACATGAATTCAATACATTTTAAAATTTCTACAATCGTATACGTACTAAATGGGATCAAATTAATCATGACAACATTTTTTTCCTAATGGCCCAAACCCATCCGAGATATTTTGCAACTGCATATGAAATAACGGGCAAAGTGCTAGTGCAAATTAGTCTTAGTGCCACCGCACTGTCCCTTGTGCCTAGGAGTCTGCAAACAGCTTTTAACCAAACTCGTCTCGGGGTGCTATAAGCTATACATACAAATAGAAGATTGGCGATGGTCTCTTTGTCAATCTTACAAACCGGGCACATATTGGAACTGCCTGAAGACCACCTTCCTGTTAACGATCTTATCGGAAGGGACCCCGCTCTAAGTTGGAAATAGAGCTTTCTCTCTCCCAGTTTTGTAATACCATCCCAATATGGCTCTAAATTGGGACAGCTTTACACTCCAGGAAACGACCCTCCATAGTAGAGGGATCAGCAGTATTCCAATTTCTGTACGCAATCATTTCCCAATATTTTTCTTTTAGTATAACCTTCTATGGGAATGGGACTACCTCAGGGTTCTCCCACAACCCCTTCATACCCATTTCCGCTAGATTTTTAGAAAGATCCTTTAACCAGGTTATCTTGTGAAAATGATCATTTTTAATTACATCCGAAAAACCCTGGGCATAGTGGGCAAGTTCAGGGGTTACCCATATCCGTCGCCAGTATAATATTGGGCGCAATCTAGCAATATCTACCAAGGCTTTCCTGCCTAGATCATATCGCAGTGTTTTCATTGGTGAGCTCTTAGGTAGATTAACATGGTTACGCAAAAATGTATTCTCAGCAAGTGTTAATGGTGTCAGGTTATCGTATCCCCATATCTCAGCACCATAAAGTGCAGAGCTTAGGGCTTTTGCCTCATACACTTGGAGAGCTGGCTGTATTGGCTTGGTCAGAGATTTCTTATGCTCTACGAGTACTGCTCCCGCATTTTGACGGAGTTTCAAGACCCTAGTGAGGCTCTAGGGAGGGTGTGGTGGTCACATGTTTAGGCAGGAGGTTATCTTTGTAGTACTGAGTTTCACAGGATATTCTCATTAAGCCAGTTTCTATGTGCAGACAGTCTATACATCCAACGTTGCTCCTTTTCAAAAAGGCGTTGTTGGATTTTTTCTCCTGTTTTGATTTGTTCAATTATTGTCCACTTCATGTCATTTGTTGTGTGGTTTACATGAGGAAAGTGTTTTGTAAGTCTTGTTGTTACTTTTTTACACCAGATCATGCTGTGGTGTTTACAGATTCATTGTTTTATTTTTCTGCTAGTCATGCCAACATATTGGAGGCAATACGGGCATGTAATCAAATACACTACATTTGCACTATTGCAATTTGTGTGTGCCTGTTGTGTCCACACTTTCCCAGGTTCTAGTGCTAGCATTTTAGTTGTGCTGGTAGAGTGGCACATGCTACAATTCCTGCATGGGAAGTGGCCCACGATGTTCATAGGCCCCATGCATTTAGAACAGTTGGTGAGTTGTCCTGTCCTTTGTTCCTTTGGTGTATGTTCACTAAGGAGTCTTTGAAACTCCTAGCTCATTTTTAAAGAGAACAATGGTTTCTCCCAGTGTAATTTCCCTGCCCTGAGGATGCCCCAATGCTTGTTGATGGACCGTGTCACTTTGTTACAAGACGTACTATAAGTGGTGACAAGTGAGTGGAATTTCCTCCTCTGTAGTTCTCTTGTCTTCCAACAGGACATCTCTTGGTTGGCTCCGGGCTCTTTTCTGGCATTTATTCAGTATTCTTTCAGGGTACCCTCTATCTGTCAATTTCTTAGTGAGGTCCACTGCTTGGATGCAGTAGTCTGTGGTCTTGCTGCAATTGTGGCGCAACCTAAGATACTGGCCATAGGGCAGATTCTCCCTCAGTGGTTTCAGATGGAAGCTCTTGAATCTAAGCAAATTGTTTTTAGCAGTAGGTTTGTGGTGGGTCTTTGTTTCTAGGCACCCGTTCTCATTTGTGATTAAAACATCAAGGAACACCATGCTGTTGGGGTCCCTTGTGTGGATAAACTTCAGGTTGTGATCATAGGTGTTGATCCATGAAATGAAGTCAGTCAGGACATTGTTCGGTCCTTGCCAGATGACAAGGACGTCATTTATGTATCTCTTCCAGAACGTGATATGTGAAGAGTAAAGGTTCAGTTCGTTGAGTATGAATTTCTTCTCAAATTCAACGACTACTAGGGGCGAAAGTGCTCCCCATCGAAGTACCCCCAACCTGGAGGTACAAAGCTCCTTCGAATTCAAAGTAATTCTTCTTCAGGGCCAATTTGGCGCAATTGAGGATGAAAACCTTTAGTGTCCTATATGTCAAATCAAGCTCATCCAGTGCTTTTTTGAGCACTTCCAGCGTGTCATCTTGAGGGATACTGGTTTAAAGGTTCTGAATGTCAAAGCTCACCAAGATTGTTGTTTTATCTACTGTAATATCCTTTAACAGGTTCAGTAGACTTTTGGTGTCTTGCAAGTAGGTCGCAGTGTTCTGTACCAAAGTTTTTAGAAAAAATTCACAAAAGCGTGACAGGGGTCCACTCGGGTCACATAGAAGAAAACCTGGTAATATCGCTGACAGGTTGAAACATGTAGACCACCTTCACGTTTTACCACCACTTAGATACCAAAGGTCAATTCCACCAAGCACGGTATCTTACACTGTTTTTAACATTGTCCAGTTGCTCCATATTAAAGTATTTTAGGGAGTTAAATTTAATCAATTTTTTTAATTCACTTGATTTCACTCACTTGCACCACTGTAGCGATCAAAACCTGATCCACTGTAATCAGGTGTTGAAGCACACCCGGATAGCATTCGGCTATTCGGGTGGGACCCCAATGATGAAGCATTTCACCAACTAGGTTGGTGAGTGAGGGGTCTTCTCAAAAAAGGAGAACGTTTCTCCTTTTGTGCGCCTCTCTTTATACCACATGGTTATAAAAAAATTTTGTCTTCAGGGTATACTCCTTCAATTATTTGATATATATACTATAAGGGGGGCAGGAGTATTCCCTTTAATAACTTTTCTCTCCTCTTTGTTGATTGATATTATAATGAACCTTCAATGTCACCTTAGGTTGCTTACATGAGGTATCCCCTTCTGTTTAAAGTGAATTGTGCATTCAACACGGCGCTCTGCTGTAACACATGAAGTTACAGTTGTCTACTGAGCTCAATATTGTCCAGTTCTAAAGCCTAGTGAGTCTGTATAACAAGATCGTGGGGGTCACGAATACTGCACAACAAGGCATGGTGACATTTAGTAGGGGTTTATAGCGGCCTCATTTATGAAAACTGTTGCATCACTGCAACAAAGTATCGATGAAACACTTTTCACCGGGTCCTCCTTGCGACAGGATGGATGCGCCATTTTAATGTACGGTGCTCCATGTCGCAAGGATTTACAGATACGTTAGTATTCCTGATCTATCTGTAGGCCCAAAAGGGGTTACAGGCTGCCCCTGCATTGGCTGTTGACAGTACGGAAAATCATTCGTGCTCAATTGACATAATCTGCAAGGTGGTACAGGGACAGTCACCTGTGGAGGCAGGCAATGATAATGTTGCGTCTACTAGCAAGGACACATAAACATTTGACTCATTTGGCCCGCTGTGTGCAAGGAGAAATTCACATTTTTAAAACAACAAATCTAAACTTTGAACTCGAAAATAAATTGACACTTTTTATGTGTACGCATGGCTTTTAGATGCTTGTAGTCGTTCGAACTATACAAACGGACATATTAGAGCTATGGCTTGAGTGACAATTTCCTTTCATTTTTATAAAGATTTTTTTAGGATTTATAAACAAAACATTTTAGCATGACTGTTTGTTTTACTATAGTTATTTGCGTAACAGTGCCTGGTCAGCCTAGTAGCACGTTTAGAATAAAATTATGTCGTCCAGTCGGATAAGGAGTGGGTGTTAAATTCCATATAGGTCCCCTAATATAGGCACAGGCAACATCATAACCCTTCACCTATATTTTTCCTTACAATACATACATAACAGTTTATAGGGACTGTCCTTCTACCTAGATACAGCACTGCATTCAGAACACAGGTGTTCCTTAGTTCAAAATCTCATACATTATGCATGAGAAATCTCATACATTATGCATGAGCATTCTTGGAAGCACAGCAGGACGACCATCTCCTGTATAATATCTATGTACAAAGTTCATTCACTACGTCATCCTAAGTCCGACAGAGTAATACTGCGAGGTAGGACCCGTGGGGAGACCTATGGGTATATATACAACACCTCTTGCCAAGACAGATAGAGGAGACCAGGACTTCCGGGCCGATATACTGACGCGAGATGCTGAGCTTCCTGCATACAGAGACTCCAGCTCGCAGTGGTCTAACATCCCTTGCGGGGTCTCCAAAACTTTCCCAAGAATGAGTCTCACAGTCTCTCAATTCAGGTAATGGGGTTGACTTTATCCTAGAGGGATTCTTGGCTTAACATCATCACACATGCTAGGTACACTTAGGTACATTTAGTTAGGGTGGCATTGTAGGAGTACGCACTTTCATTGTCATGTATTTTAAATACTTGTATGTATTCATGATTATCGCAAAATGGTCCAACTCTATCATCCTTTTACTTTCATAGTGCTTCTAATCCTTTATATCTGCTACTGTCTGACGGTTGTTGCAGCTCATCTATTTTACACCCGAATAACAACTATTCAATAAATACTTATTGAAAATGCCCAGATTGTTTATTCTGTGTATCTCTCAGAGACAGACTAAATAAGCACGAGTGACTGAGCGAAAGGTAGTATATTGTTTCCATGGTCCTGAGGGATCAGGGTTGTCATGTTCGATGGTTGCCAAGAACTAATATCTCCTTGGTAAGAGGAGATTCTATTGGCACTGTGAGCTAGCTGATACAGAAGGTCAACATATCCCGTGGTGGTGTTTAGAATCAGTCTGACACCAGTCCTACAGTGTATGTTGTCCAAACGAGCAGATCCTGTATACATTTTTATAGGAAATACATGACAGGGCCTGCATCAATCTTATGCCTGCTGTGAGGCAGATGTAAGAAGTTGACACAGTAGCATCTAGAAGTGTCACAGTGAAACCTAATGGATTTCACTGTGCCACTTCTTCAACCCTTTATTGCAGCGGAATGCCCACCCTGCATACATTCTACTTGAGGTAGGTATAATGTAGCACAGGCCTCTACAAAATGACGCATCTGCTTAGATGCGTCACATTGTAAATATAGCGCAAAGGGGGGCATTATCAATTCAATTCAAGTTTGCTTTATTCGAGATGAAAAACTCATAAACGCATGATTATTAAAACCTCAATTTGCTAATACAAATTCATTTCACTTAACAATAACAAGCTTACACATATATATAAAAATACAAATAAAAGCAGTTTAACAATATTACACTTTTAAAACAATCTCAGAATTTGTGTATTTATGAAGATCATATAAGCTCTTTTGTTTACATTACACATGAATTCAATTCATTTTAAAGTTTCTACAATCGTATACGTACTAAATGGGATCAAATTAATCATGACAACATTTTTTTCCTAATGGCCCAAACCCATCCGAGATATTTTGCAACTGCATATGAAATAATGGGCAAAGTGCTAGTGCAAATTAGTCTTAGTGCCACCGCACTGTCCCTTGTGCCTAGGAGTCTGCAAACAGCTTTTAACCAAACTCACCTCGGAGTGCTATAAGCTATACATACAAATAGAAGATGGGCGATGGTCTCTTTGTCAATCTTACAAACCGGGCACATATTGGAACTGCCTGAAGACCACCTTCCTGTTAACAATCTTATCGGAAGGGACCCCGCTCTAAGTTAGAAATAGAGCTTTCTCTCTCCCAGTTTTGTAATACCATCCCAATATGGCTCTAAATTGGGACAGCTTTACACTCCAGGAAACGACCCTCCATAGTAGAGGGATCAGCAGTATTTCAATTTCTGTACGCAATCATTTCCCAATATTTTTCTTTTAGTATAACCTTCTATGGGAATGGGACTACCTCAGGGTTCTCCCACAACCCCTTCATACCCATTTCCGCTAGATTTTTAGAAAGATCCTTTAACCAGGTTATCTTGTGAAAATGATCATTTTTAATTACATCCGAAAAACCCTGGGCATAGTGGGCAAGTTCAGGGGTTACCCAAATCCATCGCCAGTATAATATTGGGCGCAATCTAGCAATATCTACCAAGGCTTTCCTGCCTAGATCATATCGCAGTGTTTTCATTGGTGAGCTCTTAGGTAGATTAACAAGGTTACGCAAAAATGTATTCTCAGCAAGTG
Source organism: Lissotriton helveticus (assembly GCF_964261635.1). Lineage (NCBI taxonomy): Eukaryota > Metazoa > Chordata > Amphibia > Caudata > Salamandridae > Lissotriton > Lissotriton helveticus. The sequence continues at coordinate 797,307,833 of NC_136070.1, read as the reverse complement.
TTAATGGTGTCAGGTTATCGTATCCCCATATCTCAGCACCATAAAGTGCAGAGCTTAGGGCTTTTGCCTCATACACTTGGAGAGCTGGCTGTATTGGCTTGGTCAGAGATTTCTTATGCTCTACGAGTACTGCTCCCGCATTTTGACGGAGTTTCAAGGCCCCATTTCGACATGTTTCCCCCACTTAAAGCCCTTGGCCACATGGATGCCCAAATAGACAAAATCCGACACCATTTCCACTTTTAGCCCATTCATAAAGAAATTACCTTTGAAACTACTATGTGGGTTGAATGTCATAAGTTTAGTTTTTGCCACATTTACTTCCAGCCCATGATCAGTACAGAAATCCTCAAAAATCTTCAGCGCTCGCTGGAGGCCACTAGGAGTTTTTGATATGATAAGAGTGTAGTCCGCAAATAATAAAATCTGGGTTTTCATTCCAGCCAGAGTGGGGGCATCTACTGATTCTGACAACATACGTCCAACTACCCCGTTAATATATAGTGAGAAGAGCGTAGGGGCCATGGCACAGCCCTGGCAGACCCCACGCTCTAAAGGAAATTCAGGAGTAACTTGCCAATGCCCCCCCATTGGATTTGTGCATGATTCAACTCATGTAGCCTCATTACTAGCGTAAGGATATCTGATGGCATACCTAACTTATTCAACACATTCCACAACTTGGCTCGTGGCACCAAATCAAAAGCTGCTCGCAAATCAATAAAATCTGCATAGATGCTACCTTTCCCTAGTAATACAGTCTTCCTATGCAATAAAGTAAAACGGAAGATCTGATCAGTGGTACTCGTTAATTTGCGAAAGCCGGCCTGAAAAGGAGACAGGATATTTTCTTCTTCTACCCAATCTAAGATTTTATCTAAAATCATTTTCCCGTTCACCTTTAGTACCGTATCAATCAGGCTTATAGGCCTATAGTTCCCAGCCTGCGTTTTATCACCTTTCTTGTATATAGGAATTATTACGGCACCTTGCCATGACCTTGGTACTGGGGCTCCCAGGGCCACAGCATTGGCCAGCCCCATGATATACCGGTCCCAGTACATTTTATCGTAGAGGAAGACATCTGCTGGGACCCCATCTGGTCCCGGTACTTTTCCCCTTAAGACAGTTTTCAGTTCCACTTTTACATTACTATTAGTAAAGGGTAGTTCTAAACAGAAGATATTATTTATGGGTTCCCTAGGCCTGTCTTCATGACTGCATGCATATTGTGGGCCAAAGTGATCTACCCAGCTTTTCTGTGTTACATAATTAACGGGCGGTTCGGGACGGCCTCCTTTCCCTCACTTAACAATATTCCAGAAGACTTTAGAGTCATTTTAGGTACTGGCTGATTTGAGAGTCTGCCAATGGTGTTCATCCCATAGTTTCTTTGCCAAATAGTTTTCTTGTAATTCTGTCTAGCTAGTCTTACAGCGTTAGGATCTCTTCTTTTTAGGGCTACACCTAGGGATGTTCTTGCCGCTCTACAAGCGTTATTGTACCACCCCACTCTTATTGGGTGTGGTTTTTTGCCCGCTGACTTTGGTACTTCCTTAATGAAGTGACCCCTTATAGTTTCAAAGAATCTATCGTGGAGAATGGTAATTTGCCACAGATCGTCCTCTACCCCCTGGATGCTAGCCATGGCAGTAATTGTGTTGTCCACCTTCTCATTAATATTTTCCAAAACCCTTTCTTGCATCATAACTAGTCCCCACCTTACCCGCCTCATATCATTTGTCGGGACAATCTCAAATAAAGCCTGTTCAACCCTATTCGGCCCCCCTTCCTCTCTCCCCCACAAACTATGGATAGTGCATAGGGGGTTATGGTCGCTCTTTTGCCTTGCCACCACCTTCATGTCCTTCATAAGGTGCCAGATTGCCAGGTTACAGATAACATAATCAATCCTACTTCTTGAGCAACCATTGTCAAAAGTGCTTTCACCTTGTCCGTCACTCGGGGTTCTGCCATTCAATGCTCTGAGCCCTCTCTCACAGCATATCCCATTCATGTGGATTATGTTATCTGTCCATTTATCAATCAGTTTTAACTCTAATTTGGAATCCCCCACTGGGAATTCTCTTCATCTCCTGCGCGCCAGTCACCAATTGTAAGTGGCTCATAAGTCATATTTAAATCACCGGCGATGATTATGTTATTCTCGCTCGGCTGTAACCCAATCAGGGAATCCAGAGCCGCCAAAACTTGAGATTTAGTTCCCCCTAACCCTCTAGCATATAGATTGTAAATGTCCAAGATGCCCAAGGAGCCCAATGATAGCCTAATCAGCTGAATATCCCTGTTCTTGGTGGGTAGCTCTATGACTCCATCAAAGAGCTCTTGTCGTACCCATATCGTTAACCCCCCTTTCGGCCGACCCATGGGACCCTTAATTGCAGGTACAAAAAAAATCAAGAAACCCTGGAGAAACTAGGGATCACATGCCCAAGTCTCTTGAAAGAGACAAACGTCAAAACCATTTACAAAAGTAAGCCATTCTGGCGATTTAGTCTAGAACATAGCCCTGCAATATTACAGGATATTATCTTCCCTCCCTCCCCACTGGTATCCAAGTTAAATGATTTTAATCCATCCACTCTTAAAGGTGCCTTTCTTACTTTTGAAACTAGATTTGGGGGAAAAAACCCACTTCTGTAGTGGTGCAAAACACCTCACAATTTACCGTCTGTTCCCCTGTTTAACCCTCGTTACTTGTCTCCTTATCCACCAAAAGTGGATCTTTATCAATATTCGTCACCTTACCTAGAGGCTTACCCCCAGGGCTACTCACTGCTACCAAGTTAGGGGTATTGACTCCAACTGAGCTATCAGGATGGACATCGAGAGTGTCATCCTCAGCCAGTCAGTCACAATCATTTAGGCCAGAAAGGGCTGCATATCGATTAGTTGCCTCTAAAGGGAAATAGTCCCCCTGCCCGCCCCATGTTGGTACCGTTGGCAGGCTCATCAATGGAGTGCCCCATCCCTGGTGTCCCCTTGGAGTGAGTGGCCTGTCATTTAGCCCCCTTTTCCAGCTGTTACGATGATCTTTTATATGTGACCTATAGAAAAAACCCAGGGGCAAGATCTCTATACCTGGGCCGATGGATCACCCCAAATATTCTGATCTTTTATATGTGACCTATAGAAAAAACCCAGGGGCAAGATCTCTATACCTGGGCCGATGGATCCCCCCAAATATTCTGCATCCCTAAGCATCCTCTCTGCTACAAACCGGCAATTGAAATTAATCACAATGGAGTCGCCATTTTCTGTTTTCAAAGACTTTCCCACCCATGAGACTCGACGGACCATAATAACATTGTGACCAACTCCTTTTCCTTCCCTGGTGTTGTTATGTAACCAGTGAGTCACCTTATTTTTTAGCTGTCTATAGTCCTCTTTATAGCCTTCAGCTAAAGGGGGTAAGTTGCCAAGAACTATCACCAGAGGCGTTGCCTCTGGTGGTACGTCAATGACACTTGTGATCCTTGCCCTTGCCCTCGGCTTTTGTTAACAGGGGGGTGGCAGATCTTACAGTCTTATTATATCCTCTATGGTGTTTGGTTTGCTGACAGCCCTCTGTTTAATGAAACTCCCTTCTTTAGGACCCTGTGTACCAGTGGAGTTTCCTGCTTTTCCAACAGTTGGTGCCAGACATGGGGGTGACAATAAGATTGTATTCGATTTGCTCTGCTGGTTCATAATCTCCCCCTTCTGGAGGCTAGCATAGAGACTTTTCAGTAGGAGTGTGTTCTCTGTGGTTTCCCGTTGGATTTGATCCAGGTTCTGGTTTATGACCTTCATTCTTTCTATCAGTGGGAGCACAAGCGATTTTAGCAATTGTTCCACTTGAGCTATGAAACCTGACGGATCACTAGAATATTGCATGGAACATAAGGAGTCTTTTGGGGCACCGCTCAAAATATTTTTGGGTTGGTCAGTTGGTTGTACCAAAGGTATATTGTCAGATGGTTTATCATTTCTAGGGACTGTTTTTACCGGCTTGTTAAAAATGTTTGCAATTTTTGACTTGCTACCTGTTTGTCTGTCCCGAACCCTCTTCCTTTTTCCTACTTGCTTCTTGGATTTCTCTAATACTTTCGCATTTGCCAGCACAGCCCCCCTTTTTGGGGTTATAACAATTGGAAGGGTTACATCGGTTGATACTGTACTATCTAAGGTGATGAGCGAGGAGGAAGCAGTATTGTAACTTCCCTGACCTAAGTTTGGACTTCTCGAGCTAATCCCACTAGTTCTTATCGTGGTAGATTTTTCTGGTGTGATGGCATTTTGGATTTTGCCCAACGATGACCGTTTGGAACATAAGAGATCTAGCGATAGTTGTTTTTCAGTGAGCACAATCTCTCGCTCTAGTACCACTGTTGCTCGAGTAATACAGTTGTCAAGCGTACCTGTTACACTACCGCCTATTTGGATCCGTGAGGCTTTTCCCCCATTGCCACACGACAAGGCCATGTTTGATGTTTATATCTTAATTTAGCCCTTTTTTATTTTCAGCTGGTTGTGTCTCCCCAATACGTGTGCTCCACCTAGATGTAAAACATACGTAAAATGAAATAGGTCCCAGTTCCTTAATACAAGTCTTGCCTGACATGTTAGGGGGGTGGCCCAGCCCAGCCTTCACCGGCCTGTGACGGCCTAGGACGGCCCCGCCCTTGTCCCGGGCTTCTCCCGGCACGTCCCGCGCACGCCCTCGCGGGACGAGGAACCTGACGCGGCTTTATGCACCTCCTGGCGTGGTCACTCATCAGGTCAGCGTTGCCCCAAGGGATCCTGGGTGTTGTAGGCAGGAAGTGAGAGGTGGACTGGCGGAGCGAAGCCCGGCCGGTCGTTCACAGTGCAGGCGGGGCAGAGCCAAGCCCGGCCGTGAGGAAAGGAACAGCGGGCACAGCAAACAACAGGTAGAGCCCCAAATTCAGCGTCAAGAGAGCACCAGGGGACTCGGTCCCTGACGGGGCTTTATGCACCTCCTGGCGCCGTCACTCGGCAGGTCAGCATTGCCCCAAGGGATCCTGGAGGTTGTAGGCAGGAAGTGAGAGGTGGACCGGCGGAATGAAGCCCGGCCGGTCGTTCACAGCGCAGGCGGGGCGGAGCCAAGTCCGGCCATGAGGAAAGGAACAGCGGGCACAGCAAACAACAGGTAGAGCCCCAAATTCAGCGTCAAGAGAGCACCAGGGGACTCGGCCCCTGACGCGGCTTTATGCGCCTCCTGGCGTGGTCACTCGTCAGGTCAGCGTTGCCCCAAGGGATCCTGGGGGTTGTAGGCAGGAAGCGAGAGGTGGACCGGCGGAGCGAAGCCCGGCCGGTCGTTCACAGTGCAGGCGGGGCGGAGCCAAGCCCGGCCGTGAGGAAAGGAACAGCGGGCACAGCAAACAGCAGGTAGAGCCCCAAATTCGGCGTCAAGAGAGCACCAGGGGACTCGGCCCCTGACGCGGCTTTATGTGCCTCCTGGCGCGGTCACTCGTCAGGTCAGCGTTGCCCCAAGGGATCCTGGGGGTTGTAGGCAGGAAGTGAGAGGAGCATTATTTACGCCACTGAAGGCGCAAAAGTGTTGCAGACCTTCATAAATAGACCCTATATATTTATGTGAGTGGGATGGCACCCTTATGACTTGTTTCCCCTCTTGACGCTATTGGGAAGATCCTTTGAATGTGTGCTTTAGCCCGGCTAGATGGACCTTGGTCTGTAAGATCGTAGTTATGAAAGCTTTTCAAAATTCATTATGTGGTTGTTAATGGTTATGTTTTCATAGTTCTCAGGTGATGATTGGGATTTGAAAGGGAGGGAAGAGGGCGGGAACATCGACACCCACACACGCAATGAAACATTCAGAATGAAATATGGTATATAGGTACGAGATGTTAACATATTCACACAGACCGCAGGATCCATACACTAAAGATTACAATATACAATGTTACAGGGGGAACCAACCCTGAAAAGAGGAGGGGAATTATATACAAACTCCTCCTCCTAGATATAGGACTCCTCCAGGAGACTCCCCTATTGCACCAGGACAAACAACCCCTTAGGTGTTGGGAATTTCCCAAGCAATACTCCTCGTCTGGAGGGAAGAAGATGGGAGGGGTTGGTATTTTAATCAACCAGAACTGCACTATCCAGGTAGATGGAAGCATGAAAGACAAAGAGGGAATATGGATAGCAATCAGCGGGACACAGAATGATGAGCTGCTGGTGATAGCGTTGATCTACGCACCTAAAGATGGCCAGGAAATGTATCTTTGCTGCAGGATTCAGGTAATGATGTCTAAGGCCTTGAGCCCCATAGTGAATATTGGGGGATCCAAACCTCATGTGTGATGGAAAGAGGGATAGGAACCAAAATAAACAAGAGGGAGACAGTGGAGATTTCACTAACAAGGAGGGCAGAAGTTGGAGATCTGGGAATATTTAGTTGCTTGGAGGGTTAGACTTCCGCTGGGGTGGTACTTCTCCCACTACTCAGCAGTCAACATGAATTATGCAAGAAAAGAAGAATTTTTTTCAGATAAAAACTGCTTTTCAGGCTCCAGGAGATGACCCAGAAACCTATCAAACTGTCAGATCATGGTCCCGTTTCCTGTATGTTGCACTGCCACTCACCTGACCATCTGCAGGCCACGGGAAATTGTAGTCTACAAGATGTACTACTGATGTACTACTGAAACAACTCACAGTAGAAAATAACGTAAAGAAAAGTATAGAGGAATACATCAAATATAGTGACCCATGAAGACCCAGAAAGTAATTGCATAGGAGGCACTAAAGGCTGTGATTAGGGGAAATTTCATAGCAGAAGCAAGCCAACTAAAAAAAGAAGAGAGAGGCCCTAAAGGTCCACCTTTCTTCGTAGGGAGCTACGTGAACTGAAAATAATACACAAACACAATCACAGGAAATGTGGAGGAAGGTCATAATGAAGAGGAGCCAATTCAGAACGTTGCAATTTGATAGAGCAGCTGATCTATTCGCTAAACTCCACAACATTTCTCATGAACTAGAAAGCCACCCAGTAGGTTTCTGGCTATCCTTTTGAGTGTACTTCAGGCAAGCAGTCTGATTGTTGAAGATAAACATCCAAATGACCAGTTATTTATGTACTGAACAAAGAGATAAAGCCAGTACTTTCCACAAATTTTAGAAATACCTCTACACAAGAGATTATGGATGTCCTAAAAGGAGAGCATTGCACATGGCAGCACAGCTGTCCAAGATATCACCTTGCCAACAGAGAAACTGTGATCACTTGGAGCCCTTTGCAATGAGAATTCAACTAAACAAATACGAAAAAGGCTTAAAACTAGGGGCCCAACTGACTAAGCTCCCAATGCTCGCAGATGACATCTTGCTTTCCGTCATTGACCCTCCCCACACACCTCTGTATTTAATGAGGGAATTGCAGTCCTACCAACAAGTGCTGTGATGATTCAATTCAATTCAATTCAATTCAAATCTTTACTACTTGATTAACCCCTTCCATGCGGATGACAAAGCCAGCTCGTCATGGGCGTTACCTGCGCTACGCGGATGACGAGCTGGCTTTGTCACAAACCGCGCGTTTTTTAAATTTCAGCGCACAGCGGGAAAACCCACTAGCGCGGTAGCGGTTAATTAAAATCATACCATGTAAAATCATCAATTACACAGCCATATTAAAAACAATGTTTCATTTCCAAGGACCGCGTGAAATAATATGGGCAAATTTAATTCATCTGAATTACACATCTACAATTTATATCTTTATATAAAGAGAACAGATTACACCCAATAAGATCATAAATTATGTGCAAATTATCCTGTGCAAATCAATCAATCAATCAAACAAGCTTTATTTCGATATAAATATCATAAAAGCAATAACAAATTCAATGTAGACCCAAAGATACATATATAGATAAAAGGGTATAACAAGAATCTCTCTTCTTCAGTTAAATTTGGAGCATTTTAAATAAAAATGTCAAATAGATAAAAACATGCAACACAATTCTCACTGAATCAATAAAATTTAAAGCTTGTGACGGCTATATCAATAAGCAGTATAATTAAAAGAGACAAATTAAAACAGGGGGGTCAATATAAAATGGAGAAATTCATTATCTAAATCAAAAGGCAGCATGTCAACTTCAATCTTATAACGTGCGCGCATTTTGGCGCCAAGTCAGTTTTTGGGAACCCTTCGTGTAGCCCTGTGCCTTATTGACCAGGCTCGTACCAGAAACTTAGCAACAGCACAAACATGCAAGGTTCTAGGATCTGTTCTCAGTATACAGAGAGTGTCACAATGATTAGAAGTGCCTAGCTGCTTGCAAATCGGCACTAGCCAACTCAATCTAATACGGGAGTAAGCAGGGCAGGCAAACATGAGGTGTGCGATATTCTCTCTGGTATTCCCACAGGAGGGGCATTCTTTAGTGGTCTGGTTGCCAGAACGCCACTTCATAGTGAATTCGGCAAATGGAATAGTGCCTAATCTAAATTGAATGTATAAAGTCCTGTCTCTGGGGGTCTGGATCACATCTAGGTAGGGTTCAAATGCTCTAGATGGTTTATGATGAAAAAACTCTTCTGTGAACCTACCTAGGTTTGGATTACAGTGATCTCTAGCATCAACCCAAGCCCAATAAGCACGTTTGAGATCAGCTTTTGTCGGGGGGTTTTGGGATGCCCATGAATCTTTAAACCCCAGGGCTACCAGCGAATCCTTAACACTAGAAATCCATTTTATGTTTTTGCTAGTGTCCAGTGCCATTACCTCAGTAAATTCTTTAGCAAAATTTGAAAGTTCTTCAGTGCACCTGAGGTGTGCCCAGTACAATAAAGGGTGAAGGTTGGCCAGATCTTTAATGTGATACAAAAGGGGGTGGTCATGGATGGAGCATCTGAACCAATCAAACACTCACACCCAGTCAAAAGATCTGGGTTTGATCCATCACCGTTCTTTAGCCCACTCTGCAACCCCAGTTCTGACATGGCTATATGCAAATCAGTTGACCCTGTGCCTCATGGGAACAGTCCAGCCCGAACTGTCAAGCCATGTCTTCCCTGGACCGGAAACAAGCTTCCGAGGACCGGTTTCTGGCATTACAGCCGTATTCAGCCCGGCTTGCTTGAATCCAGTGGCAAAGTGAGCAAGGGACTCACGTCTGAGCATACCCTGCCACACTTATGGCGGCCAAAGCGATACAAAAGGGGGTGGTGATGGACGGAGCATCTGAACCAATCAAACACTCACACCCAGTCAAAAGATCTGGGTTTGATCCATCACCGTTCTTTAGCCCACTCTGTCACCCCAGTTCAGACATGGCTATATGCAAATCAGTCTGACCCTGTGCCTCATGGGAACAGTCCAGCCCGAACTGCCAAGCCATGTCTTCCCTGGACCGGAAACAAGCTTCCGAGGACCGGTTTCTGGCATTACAGCCGTCTTCAGCCCGGCTTGCTTGAATCCAGTGGCAAAGTGAGCAAGGGACTCACGTCTGAGCATACCCTGCCACACTTATGGCGGCCAAAGCGATACAAAAGGAGGTGGTGATGGAGGGAGCATCTGAACCAATCAAACACTCACACACAGTCAACAGATCTGGGTTTGATCCATCACCGTTCTTTAGCCTACTCTGCCACCCCAGTTCAGACATGGCTATATGCAAATCAGTCTGACCCTGTGCCTCATGGGAACAGTCCAGCCCAAACTGCCAAGCCATGTCTTCCCTGGACCGGAAACAAGCTTCCGAGGACCAGTGTCTGGCATTACAGCCGTCTTCAGCCCGGCTTGCTTGAATCCAGTGGCAAAGTGAGCAAGGGACTCACGTCTGAGCATACCCTGCCACACTTATGGCAGCCAAAGCGATACAAAAGGGGGTGGTGATTGACGGAGCATCTGAACCAATCAAAAACTCACACCCAGTCAAAAGATCTGGATTTGATCCATCACCGTTCTTTAGCCCACTCTGCAACCCCAGTTCTGACATGGCTATATGCAAATCAGTTGACCCTGTGCCTCATGGGAACAGTCCAGCCCGAACTGCCAAGCCATGTCTTCCCTGGACCAGAAACAAGCTTCCGAGGACCGGTTTCTGGCATTACAGCCGTATTCAGCCCGGCTTGCTTGAATCCAGTGGCAAAGTGAGCAAGGGACTCACGTCTGAGCATACCCTGCCACACTTATGGCGGCCAAAGCGATACAAAAGGGGGTGGTGATGGACGGAGCATCTGAACCAATCAAACACTCACACCCAGTCAAAAGATCTGGGTTTGATCCATCACCGTTCTTTAGCCCACTCTGTCACCCCAGTTCAGACATGGCTATATGCAAATCAGTCTGACCCTGTGCCTCATGGGAACAGTCCAGCCCGAACTGCCAAGCCATGTCTTCCCTGGACCGGAAACAAGCTTCCGAGGACCGGTTTGTGGCATTACAGCTGTCTTCAGCCCGGCTTGCTTGAATCCAGTGGCTAAGTGAGCAAGGGACTCACGTCTGAGCATACCCTGCCACACTTATGGTGGCCAAAGCAATACAAAAGGGGGTGGTGATGGACGGAGCATGTGAACCAATCAAACACTCACACCCAGTCAAAAGATCTGGGTTTGAGCCATCACCGTTCTTTAGCCCACTCTGCCACCCCAGTTCAGACATGGCTATATGCAAATCAGTCTGACCCTGTGCCTCATGAGAACAGTCCAGCCCGAACTGCCAAGCCATGTCTTCCCTGGACCGGAAACAAGCTTCCGAGGACCGGTTTCTGGCATTTCAGCCATCTTCAGCCCGGCTTGCTTGAATCCAGTGGCAAAGTGAGCAAGAGACTCACGTCTGAGCATACCCTGCCACACTTATGGCGGCCAAAGCGATACAAAAGGGGGTGGTGATGGACGGAGCATCTGAACCAATCAAACACTCACACCCAGTCAAAAGATCTGGGTTTGATCCATCACCGTTCTTAAGCCCACTCTGCCACCCCAGTACAGACATAGCTATATGCAAATCAGTATGACCCTGTGCCTCATGGGAACAGTCCAGCCCGAACTGCCAAGCCATGTCTTCCCTGGACCGGAAACAAGCTTCCGAGGACCGGTTTCTGGCATTATAGCCGTCTTCAGTCTGGCTTGCTTGAATCCAGTGGCAAAGTGAGCAAGGGACTCACGTCTGAACATACCCTGCCACACTTATGGCGGCCAAAGCGATACAAAAAGGGGGTGGTGATGGACGGAGCATCTGAACCAATCAAACACTCACACCCAGTCAAAATATCTGGGTTTGATCCATCACCGTTCTTTAGCCCACTCTGCCACCCCAGTTCAGACATGGCTATATGCAAATCAGTCTGACCCTGTGCCTCATGGGAACAGTCCAGCCCGAACTGCCAAGCCATGTCTTCCCTGGACCGGAAACAAGCTTCCGAGGACCGGTTTCTGGCATTACAGCCGTCTTCAGCCCGGCTTGCTTGAATCAAGTGGCAAAGTGAGCAAGGGACTCACGTCTGAGCATACCCTGCCACACTTATGGCGGCCAAAGCGATACAAAAGGGAGTGGTGATGGACGGAGCATCTGAACCAATCAAACACTCACACCCAGTCAAAAGATCTGGGTTTGAGCCATCACCGTTCTTTAGCCCACTCTGCCACCCCAGTTCAGACATGGCTATATGCAAATCAGTCTGACCCTGTGCCTCATGGGAACAGTCCAGCCCGAACTGCCAAGCCATGTCTTCCCTGGACCGGAAACAAGCTTCCGAGGACCGGTTTCTGGCATTACAGCCGTCTTCAGCCCGGCTTGCTTGAATCCAGTGGCAAAGTGAGCAAGAGACTCACGTCTGAGCATACCCTACCACACTTATGGCGGCCGAAGTGATACAAAAGGGGGTGGTGATGGACGGAGCATCTGAACCAATCAAACACTCACACCCAGTCAAAAGATCTTGGTTTGATCTATCACCGTTCTTTAGCCCACTCTGCCACCCCAGTTCAGACATGGCTATATGCAAATCAGTCTGACCCTGTGCCTCATGGGAACAGTCCAGCCCGAACTGCCAAGCCATGTCTTCCCTGGACCGGAAACAAGCTTCCGAGGACCGGTTTCTGGCATTACAGCCGTCTTCAGTCCGGCTTGCTTGAATCCAGTGGCAAAGTGAGCAAGGGACTCACGTCTGAACATACCCTGCCACACTTATGGCGGCCAAAGCGATACAAAAGGGGGTGGTGATGGATGGAGCATCTGAACCAATCAAACACTCACACCCAGTCAAAAGATCTTGGTTTGATCTATCACCGTTCTTTAGCCCACTCTGCCACCCCAGTTCAGACATGGCTATATGCAAATCAGTCTGACCCTGTGCCTCATGGGAACAGTCCAGCCCGAACTGCCAAGCCATGTCTTCCCTGGACCGGAAACAAGCTTCCGAGGACTGGTTTCTGGCATTACAGCCGTCTTCAGCCCGGCTTGCTTGAATCCAGTGGCAAAGTGAGCAAGGGACTCACGTCTGAGCATACCCTGCCACACATATGGCGGCCAAAGCGATACAAAAGGGGGTGGTGATGGACGGAGTATCTGAACCAATCAAACACTCACACCCAATCAAAAGATCTGGGTTTGATCCATCACCGTTTTTTAGCCCACTCTGCCACCCCAGTTCAGACATGGCTATATGCAAATCAGTCTGACCCTGTGCCTCATGGGAACAGTCCACCCCGAACTGCCAAGCCATGTCTTCCCTGGACCGGAAACAAGCTTCCGAGGACCGGTTTCTGGCATTACAGCCGTCTTCAGTCCGGCTTGCTTGAATCCAGTGGCAAAGTGAGCAAGGGACTCACGTCTGAACATACCCTGCCACACTTATGGCGGCCAAAGCGATACAAAAGGGGGTGGTGATGGATGGAGCATCTGAACCAATCAAACACTCACACCCAGTCAAAAGATCTGGGTTTGATCCATCACCGTTCTTTAGCCCACTCTGCCACCCCAGTTCAGACATGGCTATATGCAAATCAGTCTGACCCTGTGCCTCATGGGAAACGTCCAGCCCGAACTGCCAAGCCATGTCTTCCCTGGACCGGAAACAAGCTTCCGAAGACCGGTTTCTGGCATTACAGCCGTCTTCAGCCCGGCTTGCTTGAATCCAGTGGCAGAGTGAGCAAGGGACTCATGTCTGAGCATACCCTGCCACACTTATGGCGGCCAAAGCGATACAAAAGGGGGTGGTGATGGACGGAGCATCTGAACCAATCAAACACTCACACCCAGTCAAAAGATCTGGGTTTGATCCATCACCGTTCTTTAGCCCACTCTGCCACCCCAGTTCAGACATGGCTATATGCAAATCAGTCTGACGCTGTGCCTCATGGGAACAGTCCAGCCCGAACTGCCAAGCCATGTCTTCCCTGGACCGGAAACAAGCTTCCGAGGACCGGTTTCTGGCATTACAGCCGTCTTCAGCCCTGCTTGCTTGAATCCAGTGGCAAAGTGAGCAAGGGACTCACGTCTGAGCATACCCTGCCACACTTATGGCGGCCAAAGCGATACAAAAGGGGGTGGTGATGGACGGAGCATCTGAACCAATCAAACACTCACACCCAGTCAAAAGATCTGGGTTTGATCCATCACCGTTCTGTAGCCCACTCTGCCACCCCAGTTCAGACATGGCTATATGCAAATCAGTCTGACCCTGTGCCTCATGGGAACAGTCCAGCTCAAACTGCCAAGCCATGTCTTCCCTGGACCGGAATGTGTTGCCTACCCAAGTCATATAACAAGGGGGTTAGAGGTGTCCCCTGGGGCAACCTAAGGAGATCTCTAAAGAACTTGTTTTCCGAGCTACCAAGATCATCAAGCTTATTAAAACCCCATAGTTTGGCACCATAGAGGGCCGAACTGACTGCCTTGGCCTCGTACACAATGAGGGCTGGGGCAATAGGCAATAGGAAGGTAGGATGGGAGGTGCACAACGTGTTTAACTGGTGTGTTTAAACCAGGATGGGTGCCCTAAAGGATGGCGGTTCCGTCAGGCGCCAGGAAATATGAAGCTATATAGTGTACGCAAGAATTTGCATATACATCTCCTATGAGAGGCACTCCGTAAATGTTCATCGAAATGATTCCACGTTTCAGAGAAGTAAAGTAGGTTTATTCATCAATTTTCATTCGTAAGGGTAATATTTCAATGATATTGCCATCATATCACTGTAACATGTACATGATAAACGCGAACTCCAATGCATTTCGGGCCGCACGCCCTTTGTCAAGGAGAGCTGCGAAGAAAGAAGAAACAGGCCCATATCAGGGACGGAAGGAGATCTGAAAAAACGCTATTGGCGAGTAAATGCTTTAAAAGTGTCGATCAATGTAGTGACTGGGTCGTGTCCCGAAGTTACAAGGATGCAGTTCAATAAGTGTGTACACAAAGTGTTTACCAAAAGACCATAACTAAGAGTCAGGGGTAAAAATCAAGGGTGAAAATCAACTAGGCGGCAGTAGGCGTGAGGAAAGTAACAGTGCATAAAACGGGATAAGAGGTTGCGTGGGCGCGGTTCCCTGGAGAGAACCTGCATGCGGTTACAAGACTTACTTCATGGCAAAAGCCGTGTAGGTCGCAGAGTTAGAGCGACGATCCGGGAGTGAGGGATCGATGCGTGGAGGTGTGTAAATAAAGAGCAGAGATGAAAAGAAAAAGGACTGAGTGAAACGCGGGTGTGGGGGCCATCTTGGAGCGGGAGAACGAGTGAATGCGGGGGCCATCTTGGGGTGGGTAAGGGAAACTCGGGTGAATGGAAAAATAGGAAAGAGCAAAGAAAAAACATAAGTACAAACATGAGTGAAGATGAATAAAGAGCAAAGCAGTTGTAAATAAACGATAGACAGTTAGAGGTAACAACTGTATTCAACACGATCATTTAATCCATGTGGTTTGAGAGTCTGCAAGTGGTATATCCATTCCAGTTCTTTTTTTAGTAGAAATTTGCGATTGTCAATGCCTTCAGTACGGATGATGGTTTCCAATACTGTAAATTGCAGTTGTGCTATAGTGTGGTGAAACTCATGGAAGTGCATCGCAACGTTAGATTTTTCTTGTTTGGTGCGAATATTTGATTTGTGTTCGTTTATACGAATTTAAATTTTTCTTTTGGTTTTACCGACATGCATTTTGCCGCAGGGGCATTTCAGGGCATAAATGAGGTTCATAGATGCACATGTGGCGTTTACTTGTAGTTTAATGGGGTGGCCTTTCATGGGATGTTTGATGTGGTTGCCTCTAATGATACAATTGCAATTGTTGCAGTTTAAGCATGGTTGGGTTCCTTTGAAGTTCTGGCTGGTGGTGGTTTGGGTGGAGAGAATTTCTTTGATGTTCTTGCCACGGGTGTGGGCAAACAGTGGAGGAGTGTAAAAAATGCCACGAAAATCTGGTTCCAGTTGTAGGATGGGCCAATGGTTGAGGATGATTTTCTTAAATTGGCTGCTGGACGTAGAAAATTTGGAAACCAGGACCATGCGTTCGCTGGGTTGTTTGATGTTTTTGGAAAGGCTTTGTTGTCTGGTGATGTTGGCAACTCATATTTCTGCTTCGTTTAGGATGTTCACCGGGTAACCTCTATCTAGGAAGCGTTGATGCATTTCCTTGATTCGGTTGTTGTAAGTCTGTTCATCCGATACTATCTGTTTAACACGTAGCATTTGCGAAAAAGGCAAGTGTTTCTTCAGAGATCCCTGGTGGAAGCTGGTGAAATGCAGTGTGTTATTGCGGTCGGTGGATTTTCGGTGTAGGTCGGTTGTGATTCCTTTTTCGGTGATTTTAATGAGGACATCAAGAAATGAGATTTCTGTGTCGCTTATCTGCCATGAAAGACTGATGCGTTCGTCTTTGGTGTTGAGTTCAGTCAGTACATTGTTTAGTGATTCTTGAGAATCGGACCACATGATAAATAGATCATCTATGTATCGTACGTACATTTTGATTTTGTCATAGAAGGTGTCGTTGGCATATATGTGAGTTTTTTCAAAATTCTCCATGTAGATGTTGGCATATGTGGGAGCCGCACAATTTCCCATCGCCATTCCGGATAGCTGAAGGTACCATTTATCATTGTCTTGAAAGTAGCTATGGTATAGCGTGTACACCATGAGTTCCAATAGGCCTGCTGTATGACAGGCGATGTTCTTTAGTTATCTCTCCTGCCACCCGCTTGTGAGACAGAAGCATTTCAGCCAGATGTAATTTCCATTGGGCTTTGTCAGAGAGGCGTATTCCAAGATAGTCAAAGGTTTTGACTCTCTCAAGACAGATCCCATTGAGAGTGATGTTACTCTTAAAAGATTTATGGGGATTAAGGGTCATAAACTTGGTTTTAGATGTATTTATGATAAGACCCCAAGTACTACAAAAAAGGTGGAACCCGTTCAAAAGCTTCTGAAGACCTCCGGGTGTCTTTGAGATCAGTAGCGTATCGCCAGCAAGCAGGAGGGTTGGCACCTTGTTGCCTTCCAGGTTCGGGGCATCTGCGGGTGTTTCTTGTAGGAATTTGACCACCCCATTCACATATAATGAGAACAGGGTGGGTGCCATCACGCAACCCTGGCGAACGCCCCTGTGTACTGGAATCCTACCGGTAAGCTGTCCCTGCATGCCCCACCTAATCTGTGCATACTTTCCCTCATGTAGCCTTATGAGTATATTGAGAATCAATGAAGGGATGCCCATGCCTTTTAATACAAGCCACAACTTGTCTCTAGGCACCAGATCGAAGGCAGTCTTCAGATCGATAAAAGCAACATAAAGACTGCCCCCACCAAGTACCACCACTTTCCAGTAAATCATGAGAAATCTAAAGACCTGGTCCACTGTCCCTATCTTGGACCGGAAGCCAGCCTGAAATTGTGAAAGGATATCTTCTTCTTCTGCCCACAATTGAATTCTCTGCAATATTACCCTGCCAACTAGCTTATGCATTGCATCTATAAGGCTGATTGGCCTATAGTTGGAAGGGTCTTCTCTGGCCCCCTTTTTAAAAATTGGGACTACCTCAGCTCCCTTCCATGAATCTGGGACCGGGCAGCCTCCAGCGATAGTTAGTGTAAATAGGTCGCAGATAACCTCTGGAGGGAATAAAGGATGAACAAGATGGTCCTCCAAGACAAGGTTAATAGGCTTGGAGTATAAGTTAGAAAAGTGGTCATACTAGGTCTGCGAGTGGTTGTCTTTTGCTAAACTCGCACTTTTAAGTTCAACCCATCGGTTTTCATCCCAATCTATCTTTGCTTTGCTTGATGCTGGGCCTTTCTATAATCCTGCCTTGCGACTTTGATTTCTGAGCTCTTCTTGTCTCTAATCGCAATTATCAGGGCCGTACGTTTGAGTCTACACTCCTTTGTGAACCATTTTCTACCTTTTGCAATTTGGTTGGCAGGTATAATGGGCCTATTAGGGTCTTGGCAGTGAATAAGAATTTGCTCTACAGTACGGGCATGTATACTAGAAGCGTTAGCCAGTCCTTGGACTAATCCCTCTCTTAGCTCATTCATGCCTTCGCAAAGAGCTCGCTTGATGGCTACCATCTTAGCTTCATCGTGGGCAACCTTAGGCCATTTCAGAGCTCTTCTAGAATTAGAGAGTATCATCTCTTTAGTCAGGGAATAGGTATGATTAGATGATATATGACAAGGATGTGTCCAAGGGGACTTCAGCGACATGCAGAGAGGGTTATGATCACTGTCGGTTGTATTGCCCACCATCATGTCTAGGACACAGCCCCAAAGCCTAACATCCACTAGTATATAATCAATTCTAGATGGACTAGTTGCCCTGTTGAAAGTAGGTGCCCCTAGGGCGTCAGAACGAGTCCTACCATTTACTGCCCTTAACCCATATTCCAAAGTCAGTGCATACAATTGAATAACCAACCGGGACCATTGCTTTACAGGGGGTATGGACAAGGGTGGTACACCCTAGCCTCTATCTTCCTCCTCCATCCCGACTATGTCCTCTTCGCTAAGGGGCTCAAATGTAGTGTTAAAATCACCAGCTACTAAATATCTTGAATTCGGCGAAGAATCTGAAAGGCCCTGTTCCAATATCGTAAGAGCAGGTGTAGTGTTGCCCCCTCTTAGCCCCCTTATATAGACATTTAAAAAGTCCAACTCACCCCCCCTTACACTTGATGGTAAGTTTCATAATGTCGGGGCTCAAGTTATTGTATTTAAGTGTGGTGCAATTGAGGGCAATACTAACCCAAATAATCAACCCTCCTGAGGGACAACCCCTCCCTTTGGTAGTAGCAGGAATACAGAAACAACTATAGCCCGATTTGTACAAGGGAGTCATGCTCCATGTTTCTTTGAAGGCACAAATATCAAAACCCCCTACCAGATCATTCCAATGAGGTAAAGATAGCTTATTACTAAGGCCAGCAATATTCCATGACATAATTTTTAGCTGGAAGTTAGTATGCATATCATAACTTTGGACTGTGGTAGGTGCCTGCAGCATTTCTGGGTTGTTTGGATGAGCTAAAAACATTGGTGGCAGGGGTGTCTGTAGTTGCTGTCCTGGTATATTCTCAAGCAGTAGTCAATCATTGGCATCCAGAGACGAGGATACACTTGGTAAGTCCAGCGGGTATCGATCGTTAGCTCTTCCTGGGGGGAAGGTCAGTGGGAGCCTCCTGATCAGAATCAATGATGGTCGGGGGGCAGGTGCGAAACTCAAGGGAGACAAGATTCTCAGTCAAAAAGGCATTGATTAGAGTCAGCTTGATAAAATTTTGCAAATGTGTACGTGCTGTGTGTGCCTCCTTGCCCTGACAATGTCCTCCCTAATAAGTGAACGACACTCCCTAACATGTCGAATCCAGTGTATTGACTTATTTATAAATGATTCCTCGCTTTCATAACCTGCTGCAATGCCTCGTTTTGGAACATTTATCATGTAAACATTGTTCCCTTCTATATGTGGTGTTTGCTGGGAATTATTCCCAGCCGATTTATGCGGGGCTGTTACATGTATTGGTCCAGATGCATTATTGGTTACCATACGGGGGGCTGGAAATTGCTGCGGCACTGGATTCTAGGAACGCAAAGTTGTGCACCTACTCTGCCCATTGTGTGGGGGGGGGAACTGTGTCCAGTTTTGTGATTAAGGGGATAAGTGGGCGTCCACTTGTTTGAGTGCCTTGAACCTGCAGATAAGAGGGAGGTTGCTGCGAGCGTATGCGCTCGTCTATCAGAGAGCGTAGCTGTTGATTATGAACTGTCTGACTGGGAGTCAAAAATGTTATCACAGCAGACAGTTCATCAATCTTTGCTCTCAGAACCCCTATCTCCTGTCTAAGCAAGGCTACTAGCTGGTACAGTCCCTGGGATGAGTCATCCACCAGGGTTGCAGCATCGCCGACTTCCGAAGTGTTGGTAACATCAGCTAGAACTGCGAACCTGTTGGTGCAAAGCACCAGAGTTTCTGGTGGACTGAGTAAGGATGGACACACTACACGCAGGCTTCCTGTGCTCGGAATCAGCTTGGTTGTGGGGTCTTTTTTAAATTACTTTTTTATCATTGTGCTTTCATCATTACTATTTGCACTTTTCTCTTACCTGCCTAACTTTCTCCTGTTTCCGCCACGCACCCCGGTCCATCGTGGTTTGTGCCGATTGTGTGGAGGGTGCAGGCGGCTCCATTGCTCCTCTGCCGGCTGGCGAGGGGCGGGGACAGGGAGATTAGTGCTCTAGTGAGCCTAACTTATTTAAGGCAGTCCACTCAGCTGCCGCGTTATTGACACACTACAGGCAGGCTTCCTGTGCTCGGAATCAGCTTGGTTGGGGGTCTTTTTTAAATTACTTTTTTATCATTGTGCTTTTATCATTACTATTTGCACTTTTCTCTTACCTGCCTAATTTTCTCCTGTTTCTGTCGCGCACCCATGGTCCACCGCAGTTTGCACCGATTGTGTGGAGGGTGCAGGCGGCTCCATTGCTCCTCTGCCGGCTGGCGAGGGGCGGGGACAGGGAGATTAGTGCTCTAGTGAGCCTAACTTATTTAAGGCAGTCCACTCAGCTGCCGCGTTATTGACACACTACAGGCAGGCTTCCTGTGCTCGGAATCAGCTTGGTTGGGGGTCTTTTTTAAATTACTTTTTTATCATTGTGCTTTTATCATTACTATTTGCACTTTTCTCTTACCTGCCTAATTTTCTCCTGTTTCCGTCGCGCACCCATGGTCCACCGCAGTTTGCACCGATTGTGTGGAGGGTGCAGGCGGCTCCATTGCTCCTCTGCCTGCTGGCGAGGGGCGGGGACAGGGAGGTTAGCGCTCTAGTTACACCTGCCTGTTTAAACAGTATGTCCCACCCCCGCGCAGCGGATGTGCGCAGCGGGCACGCCGAAGGCCTGCCAAAGGCAAGTCCGTCTGCGCCCCTCCGCACCAGGACGGGGCTAGGGGGTTGGAACCCCTGTTTAAACCCCCCCCCCCGGTAATTCCTGCTACAACAGGGAGCAGCTTTTGAGGGTCAGAGGTCAGAGGACGAATATATGTACACATATTATGTCTTTTGAGGAGGAACATAACTATTGTCCTCTCTGTAATTTTAAATTCAAGCCTTCTGAGTCCCCCCCTCAGAAGCTGGGAAAGTAAAATCCTTTTCTTTGTTACTTCTTAATTGCCGTTCCCTCCCCAAGCATGCGAGTGAAATCTGCCTTCTTTTAGAAGAGAGGAGCCCTGACGCTCTCTTTCTCACTGAAACATGGACAAATATGGTCTTGGATGCCGATGTGGTCCGGGCCCTCCCACCGAACTACGCTATTGTCAGACGAGACAGTGGCCGGGGTGGGGGGATTGCCATTATATACAAAAATACTTATAGTTGTAGATCAACTAGGTGTCTTCTATCGGACTGTGAGAGCGTTTCCTTTGCTATTGCCTTCTCTCCTACTTGTACTTTTTCAGGAATCCTTTTGTATCGTCCACCAGGAGCACATGCCAATTTCTGCAATGATCTTCCAGACATTGCTATAAATTGTGATTTCAACATTCACCTTGATGAACCCGACACCTCCCCTTTGCATGATCTCATGGCAGGCCTTGAAGCTTTTCAACTGAAACAAATTGTTACTGGCCCTACCCACAAATTAGGCCATTTACTTGACCATTTTTTCACTAATCTTGATAACATTATTTTGGCTGAGACCATTATAATACCTTGGTTGGACCATTTCTTGTTATCCTTTGTTTGGAACCCCTAGATCAGTCACAATATTTTATAAGGACTAAAAAATTGGGTCGCACATGGTCTAAACTCTTAGTGGAAAAATGGGCAACTAACCTTAACAACTCGACCCCTGCATTCTGCTCTAATCCTTTTAGGGTGAATGAGTATTTTAATAGCTGGCTGGAGTCTTCTTTGGACCTCACCCTCCCTAAGAAAGAATACTGCCACTGAGTTGGCATTAATAAAAAGCGTGGTATTCCCTCAACCTCAGACTGCTTAAACAATCATGCAAGCAGTCCGAACGGAAATGGAGGAAGGATTTTTCTGAGGCCAGTAAATGCAATTACAGAACTGCACTTAGGCTCTATAAAAGTAAAATAAAAGTTGCACAAGCCAGCTATTATCAGGAGAAGATTGTCTCTGCTTCCAATTCTCCCAGGGCAATTTTGTAAGTTTTTAAATCTCTGATTACTCCTCCTGGTCCTCTGACTGAACCGGTGAATGCTCAAAAACGCTGTGATGAATTAGCAAATTTTTTCGCCATTAAGGTTTCTAACATCTATTCGCTGTTTCAGCAAACTGACTCTGAAGTACAACTTCCTCCACCCTTTCAACAGGTTCAGCTGGAGGAATTTGCGCCGCTTGCCCTATCCAATCTGCAGCGACTCCTGGGGAATCTTAAGTCGGGATCCCCGGCCGACGCCGCGACCCCCCCATTCTTAAGTTGGTCTCGGAGACTGTCTCCCCAGTTATTCGTGATGTAATTAATTCCTCCCTTGTAACCGGACTGGTCCCGCCTTTATGAAAACAAGCAAGATTTAAAGCTCTACTGAAAAAACCCAATTTAGACCCTGAGGACTGGGCGAATTATCGCCCCATTTCTTTACTGCCAGGTATTAGTAAACTTGATGAAAAACATGTAAATTCCATATTAGCAGCGTTTGTGGAGAATAACAAAAGCCTACACCCCACCCAGACGGGCTTCAGAAGCAAGCAGGGCATGGCCCCCATGAATTTAGATCCTTGGTGGCCCAGCTACCTTTGCCCTCCCCCTTTACCTAAGAAACAAATTAAGAGCCTAGGCGTATGGTTAGACCCTAATCTTAGCTTCTTAGTACAGTCACGTAAAGTTGCTGCTACATGTTATGGTCTGATCAGATTGATAAGGAAGATTCTGCCTCTCCTTCCTTTTGAAGCTAGACGTCTGTTGGTTCAAGCCCTTATTTTATCGCGGCTAGATTACGCTAATGCGGTTTACCTGGGCGCACCTCATGGAATCATCAACATTTTGCAGCTTGATCAGAACTGCGGAGTGGAGAAGTGTGGCTCACTGGTTAGAGGAGGCAGGCCCTGAAGCAGAGGTCAGACCCGGGACCAGGGTTCAATTCCCGACGCGGCAGGGTCTTGAGCCCAAATATCCACGGACTCGATAATTCTCGTTTCGGTGCCTACTCGAATCACGGGTTCACACTCTGCAGCTCTGGGCATTAGCTGCTTAATCTCCACTACGGCCCCCCCATGGCGGGATGCCTGGCTTTCACCTTGGGGATGCCCAGTACGGGTATCTCACAGGAAAAAAGCCAGGACGGGTTCCCAAGGCAAGCGCCGAGATGCCTACGGGTAATCGAGCGCTATATAAGAACGCATAATAATAATAATAATAATAATAATAATAATAATAATAATAATAATAATAATAATAATAATAATAACTGCGCCGCCCGACTTCTAATGAATGTACCAAAGCGGAATTCCGCTAAGTCAGCACTTTGTCAGTTGCACTGGCTGCCAGTGCAGCAAAGGATCTGGTTCAAGGCCATGTGCACTGTTCATAAGTCCATCAATTGACCCCCTCTGATTCAGCCTATGCTGCAATTATATCAGGTCTCCCGGACTCTTAGATCTAACCATTAAAAACTTCTGACAGTCCCTAGTATTAAACGGGCACGGATGGGTGGCCGACGTTTTTCACTTCATGCCGCAAAATTTTGGAACAAGCTTCCCGACTCTATTCGTCTTGAACCTAACTGTCTCCATTTCAGGAAACTGCTGAAAACCTTTCTCGTTCCTTGATCAGTGAAGAATGATTAGGTGTCACTAATGCGCTGGGATGCCCTTGGGTAGCCATGCGCTATATAAATGCGTATTCATTCTGAGGTTCCGTGATTTTCGACTTCGCTTCGTAGTCAGCCGCCATTTTGTGACAGCCGCCATTTTGTGTTGCCCTCACTCAGGCGACACGGCGAACATGATGTTTTTGCCTTTTCAGCTGCTTGCCTCTCCTGTTAAAAAGTAACCTTTTGTCCTTGTTTAAGAAACCAATGTCAGGAACTGGCCGAGTTAGTTAATCCATGTTTAGACTGATTGATCCTTGTCTTAGTTGGCTGTGTGGGTCTCACCATTCTTTCTTTATCTTATCCTGTTTAACTGGCCTTCGCTATTCTTTCTGTGTATTCTCTTCTTACACAACTGTCCTTTGAGGCTCGCAAATACATCCTGCCACCTGCAAATTGAATTACATACACTAGTATTGATTAACTTGAGGGGAGGGGAGAACACGGGGTCTGAAAGAAGGGCGTATACAAGATACCCGATAGCTTGTTTTCGTACTTTTCCCATTTGTCAGTTCTGTATGTTTTGGGAGTGGGTATTGTAAATATGTATTGTATAAAAGACTGATCACCACGGAATGAAGTGGCAGTCTCCTGAGAACTTACCATTGGTGTACTTCTAGGACCACTGTGCTTAGCTACAGCTAATAAACCTGATTTTCTACGCCTAACAAAGTGTCTTGTGTCTCTGTCTGATAAGGCAGGTGAACCCGGAGATATCAGGCGTGCCCTGCGCCGCTAGGCCCGTAAGGCCCAGTTCTCCAATTGGCGTCTTAACGTGGGGCGACTTCAGTGGTAGCGGTTCAGCCCGAAGATCGTGAGGAGCCTCGCAAGAAAATTCTGGAGGATTCGCGAACCACGTCAAGCGACCCCTGTATGTCGAAAGTGGACCGAAGGTCTTTTTCAGTGCGGCTACTCCTTTCCGACGGCTGCAGACGACTGCTGCCCTGACTGTCGCCCTGCCTTGGCCCCCTGGTGATGATTGGTATCGCGAGATGTTAGACGGACACCTGTTGGCGTGAAAAAATACTTAGTTAAGTATACGTGGGTAGCTCCCACTCTTTTTGTTTTGGTTTTTATTCGACAAATGCATTAGTCGAAGCCGAGGGGTAAGTACGTTTGTGCTGTAATAATTGTCTTAAACCCCTTGAAGTTTGAGATTAGTCCAGTTCGTTACAAAATGGCTGGACTTAGTACGTTTAAGAAATTTTGTTGTTTTAGTTGTAACAGGGATTCCTAGCTCGAGGACTCTTGTCCAATTCCTCCGGTTGGAACTCCCACTTATGAGCCCTATTCTAAACATGGTTTTGGTCCTATTATTTTTAATGAAACATGGATTCGATATACAAAGAAAGATGGTGTTCTGCAGTGGCCACAAAATGGTAGCTTTGAGCCTGACATATTAGACAATTTAGAAGCGATTTTGTTTAAAAGAAAAGCCCGGCCGGCAATGTTTGACTCTTTCCACCTCTGGCGTAAGGAAGCCAAACAGAAAGAAATTAAAGAAGCGAAAAAAGATAGGAAAGCACAGGATCTGATGATCCTACAGGCTGCTCAACAGTTTAAAAATAATGAAGTTGATCAAATGATTGACGTTTCAGAACGACAGCACCGTATGGCGATAGATAGATGTTATCCAGTGTTGCCTCCTCCCACAAAAAGTAAAGATCTTGATGAAGATCCTTTAATGTCTCATTTGTTGCCATTACCTCCACCTTATGTATTAGGTGCTAATGCACCTCCATTACAACCTATTGTTCAGCAACCTATTGTCCAACCAGTTATTCCAGTTGCTCCGCAATTGCCTCTTCCAGTAATTCCGCCCCCACTTCCTTTGCCACCGATTTCTGTACCTCAGTCTCCTTCACCGTCAGTTTCTTTTACTACTGATAGTTCTTCCCCTGCTGTGCTTAACACGATGTCTCCAGTTTTACTGTCTGATTCTCCTACAGCTCGTCAACGATTGGTTGAGACCGTTTATGGTCTTTTGTTACCTTTCTACGGGTCTCTTAATTTGACTCCTGCTTCGTCCCGAAGACAATGCCGTAGTCAAATTCCGGATACTGGGGAACGAATTAGGTTAGACTCTCTCGCCCGCATTTGGATCATGAGAGGTCCACTGTATAATGTTCACGACATCTTGGATACTTTCCTTCAGTGGAATGCGCCTTCGCAGAGATATGTTTTTAATGTTATGTGTAATACTCTGATTAAAGGATGGGGTGATATGGGTTTAGATTTACCTCCTCAGGGTTTATCTGATACACAGGCTAACTTTGATAAGGGTCATATTGTGGGTTCCGATGTCGAGGATGCTGTTCGAACACTTATCACTTTTAGGTCTTCCTTTTTCTCTCAAGCTTCTCTTGAGCCGGATCCTGCGGTGAGACATAAAGTAAAACACTACCCTATGCGAGAAGTTCCTCCTATATGGAGAGATGCGGTTCCACAGTCAGGTAATGCTCCAGGTGTCCCTGCTCATTTTCAGCGTATATGGGTACATGTCCCTTGGAAAAGATCTGAAGTTCTAGCGCTTAAACAGTCTCTACCGGACCCTCGTAAGAATCCTGCTGGGTATTATAAAGAGTTGTCCCAGACTGTTGATGCGTGCGTTATGAATTTGGCAGATATTGGTTTGCTGATGGGTAACGTAGTACCTCAAGCATTATGGGCTCGGATTCGTAAGGAAGATCACGATCAAGCTTTGGGTGGTACTTGGGTTGCTTTAATTGCCGCGGATGCGCTACAAGTAGGTGGTGCTAAACCCGATGCTTTGATCACTGAATTGCCTGGTAGAATAATAGCTCTAATGAAAACGATGATGCCTGCCCTCCGAGTTAATTGGGATAAGTTAGCTGCGTGTAAACAGAAGAAAGATGAGAGTGTCTCTGATTTCTTTACTCGTTTCGAGGAAACATTCATCGACCATAGTGGTCAAGATATGAATACGGAGGGTGGACAGCGATTATTTGTGGATAAATTTGTGTTTAATTTACTTCCCGAACTATTGCATAAATTGAAAGATTCCGAGAGTTCGTGGGCCGTTTTTTCATCTGCCCAGATATTAGCTACTGCTCAGTATTATGAGAACAGGGATAAGGAAGAAAAGGATAAAGCAGAGAAAAAGACTAAAGAGTTGAAAACTAATGTTCTTTTGCAACAAGCTTATGCCCCTCGTTCTGCTCAGAATCAATCACAACAGCCTCCACAGTTTCAGAGATTGTACAGAAACCTACATCGTTTGTTCCACAAGCTTTGTTGGGTCCTAATCAATGTGCCTATTGTAAAGAGGAAGGTCATTTCAAGAATAGTTGTCCGGTTTTATTGCAACGTAATGGTGGACTATCAGGGCCACGAGGTCGTGGTGGTTTTCAGTCAGCACCCAGGGGTAGAGGACGAGGTGCGCCGTCTCAAGGACAGCCTTCCTTACCCCCACAGAATACTATGAATTATTTTGATCAGCAGAATTCTCAGTCTTCACAGTATTACAATGACGATTATTGTATTGAGAACGACAATTCTGACTTTTCCACTAGCTAGGACAGCCGTAGACAAAGCAAGGGAGTGGTATCAGTTCCAGTGGATCAGGATGGGCCTTATGTTAACGTTGTTACATTGGGTGTTTCAGAGCCGTTTCTTTTGGATACTGGTGCAATGAGAAGTTCTTATATTCACTCCAAACTCCCGGGGGCACCTTTGTCTGGCTTAATAAATGTTTCTGTAGGATTCTCTGGCGCCCCAGTTAGCAACCCAGTTTCATGTCCCTTACCCATTTCTATTGGTCCTTACGATTAGGAAGCCCCGCTCATTTTAATGACTGGTTGCGGTGAGAATTTGTTGGGCTTGGATTTATTGAAACGTCTACATGCAACGTTGTATTGTTCCCCCTCTGGTGTACATCTTACGTTGGGAGATAAATTGATTTCTCCTATGTATTTGTCTAAAGATCAACTACCACTTGAATTGTGTTCACTTCCTGCTACGCTTTGGGCCACGGGTCCGAATGATGTTGGTTTGCTCAGAATACCACCTTACGTGATTACTGTCAAGCCAGATGTTCAGTTGCCACGTATTCCTCAATACAAGATTTCTAGCGATGGTGAAAGAGCTCTGTTGGTAACTGTGCATGATTTAGTTCAGAAAGGTGTCATTGAAGAAACGAGAGGAAACGTTTGCAACAGTCGTGTTTTGCCTGCTCTTAAACGTACCGATCCTTCTAAGCCACCTGTGTATCGTTTTGTGATTGATCTTCGAGAGGTCAACAAAATTGTTGTCCCTCAGTTTCCTGTTGTCCCAGATATTACTGCTTTGCTCACAATGGTACCTGCTTCGGCTGCTTGGTTCTCAGTTATCGATCTTAAGAATGCTTTCTTTAGTATTCCTATTGCTGAGGAAAGTAGAGATCTCTTTGGTTTCTCTCTTGGAGGCCGAAGCTTTAGATTTAAAAGTGCACCTCAAGGCTACTGTGAGAGTCCCTCCATTTATAGCCAAGCTTTGAAATCCCAATTGGATTTTTTCTCTTTGCCTTCCGGTGCTACTCTAATCCAGTATGTGGATGATTTATTGGTGGCTGCTGATTCGGAAGATGTCTGTAAAGATGCGACTATTTTGCTTTTGCGCCACTTGTCTGTTTTACATCATAAGGTGTCACCCTCTAAGTTACAATATTGCCGCCAAGAGGTTACCTACTTAGGTCATCTCTTGTCGAAGGAGGGAAGGCGATTGACTCCAGAACGTATTCATGCAATTTCACGAATGTCTGTACCATCCACGCAAAAGGAAGTGCGTGCCTTTTTGGGCATTACCTCTTATTGCAGACAGTGGATCCCGAATTTTTCTCTACTAGCTAAACCTTTGTTGGCACTTACTCTGAAAGATACACCCCAACCTCTTCCTTGGACTGATGAATGTCAAAAGAGTTTTTCTGATCTATGTACTGCTTTGTGCTCTGCTCCTGTGTTGGGTACTCCAGACTATAGTAAGCCTTTTACACTCTATGTGCATGAACGAGAAGGTTGTGCATTATCAGTTTTAACACAACAATTTGGAGACAAACAAAGGCCATGTGCCTATTTTTCGGCTACTTTGGATCCAGTAGCCAAGGCATTACCTAGTTGTCTCAGAGCAACAGCAGCAGCGGCAATCTCTATTCGCCAATCTGCTGGATTGGTATTAGATCATACTCTTGTTGTTATAGTACCACATGCAGTAGATACTCTTTTGAACAGAACGAAAACGCAACATCTCACGAGTGCTCGTTTGTCTGGGTATGAGTTGACGCTTTTAGCTAGCCATATACACATCAAACGATGCAATGTTTTGAATCCAGCAACGTTGTTACCTACTCCAGAAGAGGAGGATACACAAAATCAGCATGATTGTCTTCTCCGAACGGAGGAGGAAACTAAAGGCAGAATAGATCTAAAAGATACACCACTCGTGGATCCAGATGGGATCCTATGGGTAGATGGCTCGTGTTTTAAGCTTCCTAATGGTGATACGACTGCAGTCTATGCTGTTACCACTTTGCATAAAATAGTAGAAACTGCACGTATCACACACAATTCAGCACAAGCAGCTAAGTGGATTGCACTGACAAGAGCATGTGTGTTAGCGAAAGGAAAGAGAGTGACTGTTTACACCGATAGCCAATTCGCCTTTGGCGTGGCTCATAGTTTTGGTCGCTTGTGGAAGGAAAGAGGATTCTTTACTTCCCATGGGACTAAAATACAGCATGGTCAGTTGGTTACTGACCTTCTTGAATCACTTGCCTTGCCTATCCTTATAGCAATTGTAAAGTGCAGTGCGCATAAAAGGATCACTGATGATGTAGGTCGTGGGAATGCATTCGCAGACGAAGTAGCGAAGGAAACAGCGAGAAACATTAAGAGCCATATGTATGTTGCAGGCCCTGCAAATTGGGTTAGAGAAGGAGGTATGTGTGAAGACACAGTGGAAAGTGTGAAAATGATTCAAGCAGAAGCGACTGAGAAGGAATTGAGCAAGTGGAGAGAAAGTACGGGAATGTTGGATGAGACAGGATGTTGGACGGAATTTATTATTATTCTTTTTTTTTTTTTGCAGAGTTCTATATAGCGCGAACTAGACCCGAACCGAATCGGGTATCAGAGCGCTTTACATAGCACCAGTTACGTTACATGAGGACACACATTCATTTTTATTTTTTTTTTGTTAGGCACGGGGAGATTAAGTGATTTGCCCAGAATCACAGGATGTTTGGCGTCGTTACCGCGACTCGAACCCAGTTCCTCCAGGTCCGAGGTCGAGCGCCCTAGCCGTTAGGCCAACTCCTCTCCTCTATTGTCGGAACACCAACGATGGTTGTTACCAGATGCCTATGTACTACCTGTAGTTACTATGGCGCATGGTCCAGCTCATATCAGTGTGAAAGGAATATGTAAGCTTCTGGCTCCAGTATGGCAGAATGAAGGTATTCCGAAATGTGCAGAAAATGTAGTGAAGCATTGTATTGTTTGTTTAATGCATAATCCAGGAAAGGGAACCCCAACTCCGGCAGGTCATTTTTCTCCCCCTACGTATCCTTTTGAGGTTTTACAAATAGATTACATCCATATGGAACGTTCCAACAACCTAAAGTATGTCCTAGTGGTGGTCTGTGCCTTTTCCAGATGGATAGAGGCTTACCCCCTAAAGGATAATACTGCCTTGTCCACTGCCAAAGTCCTCTCGAAAGAATTCTTCCCAAGGTTTGGTTTGCCGCGCATTGTCTGGAGTGACAATTGAAGTGAATTTGTGGGTCAAATTATGCAGAAGGTGTGTGCGGGTCTTGGGATTAGACAGAAATTCCATGCGACTAACCATCCTCAGTCAGCGGGTTTGGTAGAGTGCTATAATGGCACTCTCAAGCTCAAATTAGCGAAGATTCAGGCCAGCACCGGCCTTGCTTGGCCTGACGCTTTACCTTTGGCACTTCTTTCTATGAGAACAACTGTGCATTCTCGTTTAGGACTCAGTCCTTAAGAGGTCGTTTTCGGACGCCCAGCTAATGTTTGGGGAGTCCCTCGACCAAAGAAATATTCCGATATTCCATACTCATTGTTGGTTGACTACTTGCATGACCTCACCACTAAATTACGTGTTATTCATCAACAGGTCCAAAACACTTTGCCAGAGGCCTCCACAGATCCAGGTCACTCCATTCGACCCGGGGATTTCGTGTACCTCAAAACTTTTCAGAGGAAGAAGAATTTGGAACCTCGTTGGGGGCCGCCGCGACAAGTGCTTTTGACAACACGTACAGCTGTGAAAGTCGCCGGAAAGAAAAAGTGGGTCCACGGCGTGCACTGTAAGAGGGTACCCCTGCCTTTACCTTGTGATCAGTGGGTTCAAGAAGGCATTGGCAATAGTGAATGTGAGAAAGTATCCCTATTTGTACCTTTTAGTAGTGCACGCCTGGACTGGACAAGTTCTGAGAAAGAGGATGATGATGTACTACAAGAAGCTGTACCACCACATTTAATGCTGGATACGACTAACCCAGAGACTCTATTCCGGGACCAAACGATACCTGGCAAGACACGGTACAACCTAAGACCTAGGTTGTCAAAAGACAATTGAACTGTGTTTTCTTTTTCTTTGATTACCTTTTTTTTAAAAAGACATTTCCTTTCCACTATCCATCAAGTTTCAGGGTCACGGCAGGAGTCTTGGGCTGTGAACTGAATAGTGACTAGGTCAACAGGACTTGCAGTGTCATAGGACGCCTAATAATCACACCTAAGTGATCTAGGAAGATTACCGTGAGCAACGCCTTTAGAGAAGTGGATACTAAGATGGAAGGGAATGATGTTATGATTGTGAAAAGAAACAAATACAAGAAATTGCTATTTAGTGGATGTGGAGTAGCACTATGTATTCTAGTGTGTTTATGTATTTTATTTGCTTTTGTGGGTTGGATTGTTCACACTATGCAGCAAGCACCTGTTCCGACTTCTGTTTCTTTGCTCTCTTCTTCTACTGACTCTCCGCATAAGTTCTACACACTCCCAAACCATGAACAAGTTAGGAGACCAGAATATTTCAACAATTCTTTCATCCAGTTGTTACATCAGCATCAACTGGTAGTTAACACTACTGATTGTTGGGTTTGTGGGCTTTTGCCCCATAACGCTGAGAAAGGGATGCCATATTTAGTTCTCCCATTTTCATATGAAGGTTCCGCTTGGGCTTATTTGGCTATGTTTTCCAATGCATATCAGAACCAACTTCGATATCCTCCTGGTGATATCTATACTGGTGGATCAGACTATAGTCATAGTCCCTTCATAAAAGGAATAGTGACTATGGCTAAAATTGCCAACATTAGTAAGATTCCCGTGGACGAGAAACGGGCATATGATGGTTGAAATGTGACTCGTTACATTACTAGCCTCACTGACAGGGCTAAAGAAAGAAGATCCTCACCAATTTGGACTGTCCCTCATAAAGGTATCCTGTACTTGCAAGTAACTGGTCAGAATAATAAGAATAAACAGGAAAAGAGTGTTTGTTCCCATACCTATGTCTATTCCCCCTTGATTTCTTCTCCGTTAGTACCATCTCAAGGTACATATTTTGTTTGTCATGATAGGGCCTACACATGGCTTCCTGCCTATTTTTCAGGAACATGTTATATAGCTTTCCTTCTTCCCCCTACATACACTGCTCCTTCAGGACACCACAGGAAAAGATATAGTAGAGGGGTTATTGATTCTGGAGACACAGCTGGACAAGAGGGAGGAGACTTTATTAAAGGGTTTCTTCCCTTTTGGGGCCCAATGGTCAATAGCAGAAACATTAGACAGTTGGTTCGTGTTGTTGAGGCTACGATAAATGTAACTTCCGGAGCCTTGAGTAACTTGACGGCTGAACTTCAGGCTGAACTTCAGGCGGATCGTCTTATGACTTTACAAAACCGAATGGTTTTAGACATTGTCCTTGCTGATAGAGGAGGAGTTTGTAAATTGATTGGGTCTAGTTGCTGCATTTACATTCCGGATAATGTCCCTACAGTATACCAAGCCATTTCTAAGCTACGTGTCATTTCCGAGTCTATTCATCAAGACTCAGGAGATTTGTCTGTGATGGGATGGTTTTGGGGACTACTGTCCACATGGGGATGGAAAGTGTTAACTTTCCTTGGAATGATTTTAGCCATCATTTTCTCTTGTTGTCTCTGTTTGCAATGTGGTCCCGCTATCTGCGGTCCTTGTGCCACCTTGTGTGTTCCAAAGCCTGTGTCACAGCAAACAGAAAATATTAAGATGATGTTGCAGCAACAGCTCAATGACCTCATGACCATTGACATTGACTCAGACTAGCGTGAGTCCTTTGTGTTTTGCCTGAGTAATGGCAAAAGGAGGGGCTGAGGTTCCGTGATTTTCGACTTCGCTTCGTAGTCAGCCGCCATTTTGTGACAGCCGCCATTTTGTGTTGCCCTCACTCAGGCGACACGGCGAACATGATGTTTTTGCCTTTTCAGCTGCTTGCCTGTTAAAAAGTAACCCTTTGTAATTGTTTAAGAAACCAATGTCAGGAACTGGCCGAGTTAGTTAATCCATGTTTAGACTGATTGATCCTTGTCTTAGTTGGCTGTGTGGGTCTCACCATTCTTCCTATATCTTATCCTGTTTAACTGGCCTTCGCTATTCTTTCTGTGTATTCTCTTCTTACACAACTGTCCTTTGAGGCTCGCAAATACATCCTGCCACCTGAATTACCACCAAATTGAATTACATACACTAGTATTGATTAACTTGAGGGGAGGGGAGAACAAGGGGTCTGAAAGAAGGGCGTATACAAGATACCCGATAGCTTGTTTTCGTACTTTTCCCATTTGTCAGTTCTGTATGTTTTGGGAGTGGGTATTGTAAATATGTATTGTATAAAAGACTGATCACCACGGAATGAAGTGGCAGTCTCCTGAGAACTTACCATTGGTGTACTTCTAGGACCACTGTGCTTAGCTGCTGCTAATAAACCTGATTTTCTACGCCTAACAGAGTGTCGAGTGTCTCTGTCTGATAAGGCAGGTGAACCCGGAGATATCAGGCGTGCCCTGCGCCGCTAGGCCCATAAGGCCCAGTTCTCCAATTAATTCATGGAAATTTTGTATGAGGGGATGGTGTATCTTTGGGCTGGGGTTCTATTATCTGTACCTGCTTAGATGCATGCAATGTTTCATTACTATGCTTGGATGCTTTACCCCTATCATGTTTGGAGAACATCGTAGGAATGGTGGACTTAGCTCGAAAGGCAGGGCTGAGAGGTTGAGATTGTGCATCACTAGTAGGCATGGAGATCTCTCTGCCTAGGATATCTTCACAGTTAAGAACAAGGGAATCAATCCTGTCCATTACGCAATTATTTTTAGCCCATTTATGGGATATTTTTGCTTTCTTCCCACACCCGGCCCCCGACTGCGAGCCACCAGTTACAAGCAACCCCTCCATAGCCTTCCTTTTGCCCATGATACAAACAAGTTTGGATCACTGTAGCTCACAAGAAGTGAAGAAAAGTTCTCTAGTATTCCAACTGAAGGGACCACCAGGGGAAGAGGGTAATAGTAAATTATAATAAGTGACCCCTGCTTAGATATCACTTAAAGAATGCCACAGCGGAATATAATGGTGGAACAGAGTACCTTTGTGTTCTTTAGCAGTAATAAAACAGTTCACAGGTGAATAAAAGGGGGATAGCCCAGCCTGGCCTGTTCCAGTCTGTGACGGGCAAGGACGGGCCCGACCTTGGCCCGGGCTTCGCCCGGGCACTGCCGACACGCGGGAGCCCGCCGGAGCTTTTAAAGGTTTATTTATTTATTTTTTTTTTTTAAAGGTGGCGCCTCCTGGCGCGGCCAATGAAGCAGTGGGCTGCTTGCGGGGCACTCTGGGGCACTGAGTCCTAGCCCCCACTCGGCCCTGGCGCTGGTGCTGAAATGAAGTATCGGGCTTCCTGCGCTGCGGGAGCCCGGCGGAGCTTTTAAAGGTGGCGCATCCTGGCAGGGCCGATGAAGCAGTGGGCTGCTTGCGGGGTACTCTGGGGCACTGAGTCCTAGCCCCCACTCATCCCTGGTGCTGAAACTGAAGTATCGGGGATCCCGCGCTGCGGGAGCCCGCCGGAGCTTTTAAAGGTGGCGTCTCCTGGCGCGGTCGATGACGCAGTGGGCTGCTTGCGGGGCACTCTGGGGCACTGAGTCCTAGCCCCCACTCGGCCCTGGCGCTGGTGCTGAAATTGAAGAATCGGGTGTCCCGCGCTGCGGGAGCCCGCCGGAGCTATTAAAGGTGGTGCCTCCTGGCGCGGCCGGTGACGCAGTGGGCTGCTTGCGTGGCACTCTGGGGCACTGAGTCCTAGCCCTCACACGGCCCTGGCGCTGGCACGGAAATTGAAGTATCAGGCGTCCCGCACTGCGGGAGCCCACAGGAGCTTTTAAAGGTGGCGCCTCCTGGCGCGGCCGATGACGCAGTGGGCTGCTTGCGGGACACTCTGGGGCACTGAGTCCTAGCCCCCACTCGGCCCTGGTGCTGGCGCTGAAATTAAAGTATCGGGCGTCCCAGATTTCCATACTAGCCAATTTGAATTACCAAATTCAAATTTACTATACTCAAATCCTGCTCGACAGCTTTTTGTTGCCACTACTACAGTATTAATGGAACACCACTACTTCACGCTTCCCTACCATGAGCAGAAGCATCGATAATACTACCTAAATAATACATTCATCCAGATGCTGCATCATACTCATAATGCCATGAATACCACCAACTGTTGGGTGTGTGGGATGATACCTGCCCACCAGAAAAAGGGAGGAACACCTTTTATTCCTCTGCCGTTTTCCCATAATGGTTCATGTCAAGCTTGGTATGCACTTTTGTTTGCTTCTGGAAAGTCTTCGGTAGGTGGGATTAACTTTCGTCTGAATAAAGTCTGCTATCAAGATAAAGAAAGTTATCCGCAAGCTAAAGGAACTAAATGGGAATGGGAAGGGTATAAACCTGACAATATTTCGACCCCATTTGTCTTCACGAATATGGGAAATACCAAGAACAATGGACCTTTTGTAATTTCTGTGACAAGAGCCAAAGCAGATTTATGTATTAGTAGTGATGGGAGAATTCCAGTATGGAGGAGAGAATGTACTGTAATTCTAACCATTGAAGGTGCCAACAACACCCCTTTTACAGCCTTGCATAATACTTACTTTGTATGCGGTAATAAGGGATATTATTATCAACTCCCCATTGGATGGTCTGGGGTATGTTAAGTATCATTCTTGTTACCCCCTGTGTTCTTGGCCCCTCCATCATATCACCAGGACTTGAAACTATATAATGATATCTCCAAGAACAGATACAAAAGAACAATAAGTACAGATGAGGTTGATGAGACTGATACCACTCTGCAACAATATGTCGATTTTAATTTGGGTTTGTTTATCTTTGTGGGTGCTGCATTGACAAGTAGGAAAATAAGGAGATTGACTCGTGTTGTGGAAGCCGTTACCAATCAGACAGCAATGGCACTTGGGGACACAACAGAGGAACTGCAAATTGCAAGGATTGTAGCACTCCAAAACAGAATGGTGCTTGATGTCATTTTGGCTGATCGAGGTGGTGCATGTCGCATCATCGGTAGCAGCTGTTGCGTGTTCATACCAGATCACTCACCTTCAGTATATGACGCAATATCAAAACTGCATAAGATTGCTGCAGAAATTCACCCAGAGACTTGTACATGGACTTTTTCGACCTGGTTCTGGACACTATTTGCTACTTGGGGCTGGAAATTACTGACTATTTTATGTATACTGTTCGCTATATTAATTACATGCTGTGCTTGTATACAATGTGGTCCTATGCTTTGCTCCATGTGCATCACTGCTTGTACACCTGCCAAGAGAAATATTTCAGAAATGAAAGCACAACAAATACTTAACAAAGAGATCACTGAGATTATGAGCATCAGTGTACAGGATGCATATCTAGATTACCCCAGACAAACGAATGTCTTCAGCTAATGCTGAAAGGGTTGTCTGTTGTAATTTGGCAGCAATTAGGTTAAGCATTAGCAGAAGACACCGTTTCTACCATTACGCAAGACTAGACAGCCGCCTAGGGCGGCGAAAAGGGGAATTTTTCTTTAAATTTGAACCTACGAAGGTAAAGCTAGGCGCCCGCCGAGTCTTGCCTAATGGTAGCAACGGCCCTGCGCACCAGCAGCACCTGCCCCCGTGGACCCCGCTGCGGCCCTGCAGCCCCGGTGGAGCCGCACAGCAGGGCCTGCTGAGCCCACCACCTGCCCCATGGAGCCACCAGCCTCATCAAAGCCAAAAAGCTGTGCGCCGGCCTGAGAAGCCGCCCTATTCCTACATCGCGCTGATCTTCATGGCCATCCAGAGCGCGCCCGCACGGCGTCTGATGCTGAGCGAGATCTACCAGTTCCTGCAGGCGTGCTTCCCCTTCTTCCGCAGTGCCTACCAGGGCTGGAGGAACTCGGTGCGCCACAACCTCTCCCTCAACGAGTGCTTCCTCAAGCTGTCCAAGGGCCTGGCCCTGCCCGGCAAGGGCCACTACCGGCCTCCGAGTTCATGTTCGAGGAGGGTTCCTTAGGTGATGGTCCGGCGCAAGTGCCAGGCTCTGAAGCCCGCCAGGTGCCAAGTACTGCATGGTCAACGGCCTGAGTTTCAGGGCCTTCGACTCTCAGGCAACCCTGGACCCTCTGGGCTGCCACTCGGGTGACTACGGTTCCGTGGGCCTAGAAGGGCTCGGCGGCACCAGCGCCCACCACATGCCCCCTAGCCCTGGCTCCAGCTACATGGCTGCTGCCACTCCGGGGGGGGGACAAACTGCCAGAGAGCGGCTGCAGCAGCATCCGCCCCCTGCCCTCCTCACCTGCCCTGGCCAGAGCAATGGACTGCCACTCGCCTTATGCCAGCCCTCAGGTGCACTGGAGCTACTCGGGGGCCAGAGCCTACAAGAAGCAGCAGCCCTTGCCGCCTAGTGCCGCTCCTGCAACGGGGGTGAACTCGGGGTGAACTCGGGGATGGCCTGCACCAGAACACAAGGGATGAGCTCTCAGGTGAGCACTGCTGTTAGCTAAGCGGGTTACAGCTGTAGGTGGGGGGAGGAATCTTGTTTAGAAATTGAGTTTTGCAAAATGTTTTTTTCATCTACGGGGTCTCATCTTTAGCAACCAGACTATGGTGCACATTGCGTGCCATCGAACTCCTTTGCGCATGCATTCATTATCTTGTTAATTCACACATCCATGTATTAATTCCTGCGCACATTTATTAATGCATTCACAACATAGCCATGCAATCACTTCTCGTTTAAACGATTATGTTTCCATGAACTGATTTATCTGCACAGTTTATTCTTCACTTCTAACATTCCTCTGTTCACTCACAGAATAATCCATCTATCCAGCCATTCATGGATCCATCTAATCATTCATCGATTTCTATCATGAAAAATTCGGCTTTCAGAAGGAGATATAGATCAAATTTAGCACTCGGACACTGCAAAGATTGATCCTTTACAGTGTGACCTGCTCGCATATACATTTGTATGCTTTGATTCTAAACGGATATTAAATTATTTTAACTACTTCGATTCCATATATAGTGAAAAGCAGACCATTTGTACCAGCTAGCATCGGAGTTCCACATGCCAACAGGTAGACCCCGCTTCCCGTTTCATCAACAGTGTGGTCCTGGGGATAACCATTTATGTATGTATGTATGTATGTATATGTATGTATAGGCATTTATATAGCGCACTACTTACCCGTAGGGTCCCAAGGCGCTTCGACCGCTGCGAAACCCTTCCTGGCTTCCCTGAGAGATGGTCCCTTAATGGGTATCTCCAGGGTGAGACCAGGCATCCCCGGCGGTCTGGTGGGGCCGTTAGTGAAGATGAGGCAAGCTAATGCCCAGAGTTGCCGAGTGTGAACGCTGATCAGAGTGGGCACCGAGGCGAGAGAATTATCGAGTCCGCTGACCCTGGTCCAGAAACCTGCCGCGCCGGGAATCGAACCCTGGTCCCGGGCCGTCCTCTGCTCTCGGGTCTGCCGCCTCTAACCAGTGAGCCACACTACTTCACTTATCCCAGTCAGGCGTGCAACACCCATTGGCCTCATAGGGCTTCAGCCCCTCCCGTCATGTGTGGCAGCCCGGGATGAGACACTTCTCGGGCCCGCTCACAGCCGCACCCAGGTACTTCACAGGTCTTTAAAAGACCTTGTGCATGTTAATGGGGCTTTGTTGTTGTTTCACCCCTTTTAAGATCCCCTGCAGCTCGACTTTGCCGATTGCCTAAAGATTTAGCCCCCCTCGAAATTTTTTCTTAGCCCCCCCGAAATTTGACTCTAGTTGCGCCTCTGATCCAGTACCCCTGTTTCTTCATACGTCAAACTGCTGAGCTCTTAAAATACTCCTCACATTCACACCCCTACATCATGTTGTGTAAAAAATGGGCTTTTACAAGAAACTGAAAATTAACTTCTTTATAGTAGTCTGGTGTGTTACAGAGAACGGATGCGGTAAAATTGCGGCTGCTGAGCAGGAGACCACGATTTGTAATCCCGGCTCCTTATTTAGCCAAATGTGTGGCACCCCATGCAGTGGCAGATGATAACTATTTCAGGTGCCTCAGTGAGAGAAAAAAACAAGCGTTGGCAAAACCACTAGGTCTGGCCTTGAAAGATGGTGCAAGATACTATTTTTGTTGTTTCTGGTTTTGAAAACGAGGTGCACTTGACGCCTCAGTGGTATTTAAATACAAGGCTCTATTGCGCATCCGTGTACATAGTTCTGTGAGTGTATGGCTACCGTAACGATCTAGCCTGGGCCTTTCATTGAGGTTGTTTGCAGGACTGACTGTTGTGATTGTGTTTCCATATAGTAAATGAGAGTAACATAGAAAGGTTCGACAGTAGAGAGTGTGCTTCTCTAGCCTGAACGACATGGGGAGAGAGTTATGGTAGTAAAAGGGAGGGGGCGGCTTCTCTCAATTCTCGCCTAGGGCGGCAAAATACATAGAAACGGCCCTATGAAGACATCCTGTATTTAGAGACTATCTTGTCCGTTTTGCGGAATCCACTTTGTATTTCTGTCAGCCATTTTGTTTGCCATGTGCTACCATGTGCTCGCCATGTGCTCTGTCCTACCTTCCTGTTAACTGCTCTTGAAATCTGCCTAGAGACGAGATATATTTAGCATCTTCCACCTTCGCACATGCTCAGTTGAGCTTGCAGCTGTCTTTGCAGCTGCCACTAGAATGTAATAGTCAGGATGTGTTTGCCAAAAACCGCCACTGTTAGCTCCTCCCACTTGTTGACTGTGCATTTTCTGTATGTCCAAATATGTATCTAAAACTAGCATTTTGTACATGTACCACCTTCATTTGAGCCGCTGTGTGGGTATAAAAAGGACCAAGCTCTTTCCATTCTTTTTTTTTTTTTTCTTTTATCCTCATTAGCCTTGTCGCCACCCATTATATGGAAAAACGGTACCGCCCATGGGCTTTTACCTCATGTACCTACTTGTCCAAAATGGCTTCTTACAGCATCCTTCGAGGTTACGGACTCTCTTTTCATACCAGACCCTGATTACAGTCCGGCGCTCGAACGACTACTGTTACCATTTCGACTCAATGCAGGTGAGATAGGCCAAGACCTTAATCATTGGATTTTTCATTTAAACATTACTCATTATTAATACCCCTACCATTACACTA
The DNA here is from genome assembly GCF_964261635.1 of Lissotriton helveticus. Taxonomy (NCBI): domain Eukaryota; kingdom Metazoa; phylum Chordata; class Amphibia; order Caudata; family Salamandridae; genus Lissotriton; species Lissotriton helveticus. The sequence goes on along the minus strand of NC_136070.1, from coordinate 797,267,758 downwards.
TTACTACCCATTATCTCCCTCACCCGAAGAGTGTCAAAAATGGCAACCAATATTTACATTTTTTCTCATTCCGACCCATAGAATCTATTCTTGCTATATTCCTCATGGCCCTCACCCAATCCATAAGCGTCGGGGACACATTTGATACCCACAGTTTACACAGCTCTCTGCGAGCCAGGAGTATCCCATATAACACTAGTTTGACTTTATCATCTATATTTTTACTCTGTAAATCAAATCTTCCTGTTATTATTAATTCAGGGCTTACCTCTATCCTTTGGGCTGTTACCTCCGCCAAACTTTTACTTACAGCTTCCCAGAATTCTCTAATATTCGGACACTCCACAAACATGTGTAGGTCATCCACATTTACACATCTGCACTTCGGGCACTCCACTACCCCTTCGGCTCTGAACTTGGATAATCTGCGAGGGGTCCAGTAAGCCCTGTGGGTTGTAAACAAATGATACCGCCTTAAATTTGCAGATTTAACTGTTTTGTAAAGTGTAGTCATTGTTACTTGCCATTGAGTTTCCGTAGCGATGTCTGGCAAGCAATCCCTCCACAATGCTTCCGGAAGTAGAAGTACACCATCCTCCGCCTCGAGTATCGACCAATACCAGAGTGATATTTCCTTCTTGTGTAAGCCTCTTGACATTAGTTTATCTTCCAGAGCATTCTGGATCCAATCATATTTTCTGCTTTGCTTGCCCAGCTGCGGATTGGCAAGTACTTAAATTTTGAGAATCCCTGGCCCCACAAACTCTGAACTTGAGCCCAGTCCATCAAATTTCCTTCCAAAAATATGTCTCCCCAGCAGACTACCCCTGCAAGTTTAAGAGGAATCGCCAAAGCATCAAGTGCCCACATAGGTGAACCTGGTCCATCCCAGATTGGGGCCCTGTAACTGTAATATGGAATCTTCAAAGTTTTCCTTATACTATACCACAGTACTGCAGCATCATGCAGCAGTTTCAACCGAACTTTTTTTAAGTATCTTGGGTCGGAAAATTTACACATAAATCCATGATCATTATATTTACAGAATTTAAGCATTGCCGCATACATTTTACCAATATCCGAGGCTGGCGGTGTATCCATTAACATCCTCAAATTTTTTAATTGAAAAGCCCCAAAGTAAATCTGAACATCTGGGGCCGCCAAACCCCCCTTAACCAGCCGTCTCCTTATCTTTTTCCAGGCCAGCCGAGACCCCTTTGAGGCCCAAATAAAAGAACATATTTCACTCATCACCTTTTTAAACCAATCCTTTTTAAATTCTAAAGGGATGGTTTCAAACAAAAATGTCAGTTTCGGCAGAATTGTCATCTTTATCAGGTTAGTACGCCCATATAAGTTAAGTGGTAGATGCCCCCATCCCCGTAACATGACTCTTATTTCTCTTTTTATCCTGAGAAAGTTAGTTTTTGCTAGCTCCTCCAGCTTATGAGTAATCCTTACCCCCAAGTACCTCATCTCCATTTTGCATTTGATTCCGGATGTATCCAAATTCCATGCCATAATTTCGGTTCTATCCTTATTTATTTTGTACCCTGAAACTGATCCAAATTCTTTCGCTATATCTAATATGGCTTGTAGTGACTGATGTAGATTGGGGGTAAAAATAATAATATCGTCCGCATAAAGACCCATTTTTTTTTACCATGTTTCAAAACTAAACGAGGGGATATCTTCCGTATTTCTAATCCTGCACGCCAGGGGCTCTATGTCCAAGTCAAATAATAAAGGGGACAGTGGGCATCCCTGTCTCGTTCCTCGCATTACCCTAATAGATTTAGTTAATATCCCGTTAATCAGTACTTTTGATGTTGGTGAGTCATATAAGGATATCAGTACTTTAGTAAACCTGGTCCCAAGTTCTAGATGCGCCAGCAAGGCCTTTAGATAGTCCCAGTTAACCCGGTCAAACGCCTTGGCGGCGTCAAGTGCTATAAGCGCCAAGGGTCGTCTCTCTGTTGTGGCCTTATCTATTGCACCAATTAAAGAGAAAGTGAGCTCCTTCATAAACCTGCCCTTAATAAAACCCTTTTGATCTTCATGCACCAACTTGGGAATAACCGTGCTTAGTCTATCCGCCATTATTTTCGCAAATAATTTGTAATCGCAATTTAATAGCGAAATAGGTCTGTACGAATCTGGATATTTAGGGGATTTCCCTGGTTTCGGTATTAAAACAATAGTAGCCTCATTCCATGAATGCGGCAGAGATACCTCTCCTAAAAAGATATCATTAAAAAGTTGGCAAAGTAGAGGGCTTATTATCTCAACTAAACTTTTATACACCTCTAAAGGTAAGCCGTCTGGTCCCGGCGCTTTTCCTTTCTTCCCTTCTTTAATAGTATTTACGACTTCATTCAAAGATATTTCCCTATTTAATACCTGCTTAAACTCAGTCGGGAGTGGGTCTAACAAATGTAACCAACCTCTTATTGCAGTTGCCTCTGGTTTTAACTCTTCTTTGTATACTTTTAGAAAATATTTATAAAATACCTCCACGATTTCTTTGCTGTCTGTAATGCTTAGATTAGCTTCTGGAGATATTATTTCTTTAATACAACTATGAACCTGCTCTTGTTTGGCCTTCCAGGCTAAAAGTTTCCCACATCCCTCTCCATAACTGAAATGTGCCACCTTGCTTGCTTCCCACTTCTCTTTAATTCTGTAATTAAGGGTTGCCATTAACTCTAATTTCCAGTTTTCCAAATTCTGCAAGACTCGATCGTAACTACCGGAAATCCTGGCACTAATAACCTCTGCCTCAGCCACCCGAATTTTTTCCTCCAGTTCTGTAATTTTACTGTAATAAAGTCTCCTCTTATTTGCTCCAGCTGCTCCCAACCTCCCTCTCAAGAACGCCTTACAAGCTTCCCAAACCATATCAGTACTTGTCGAACCAAGGTTACTATCTACAAAACCTTCTAACTCATCCTTGATTGTTTTTAAACTATCCTCATCTAGGAGAACTGTCCTGTCCAGCCTCCATGTTGTGTCCCCCCTATCCATTTCTAGTTTTATATTAAAAAAAACAGCTGAATGATCTGATATATGTGCTCCCACATGTCTCACCTCAGTTACAAAATCCTTCAATCTGAAATCCAGAAGATAATAATCAATACGGGATCTGTGTCTGTATTTTTTATTATAGCACGTGTATCCCAACTGTCTACCTGTCTTTACCCTCCATATATCACAAAGCCCAAATTGAGTCATCAACCACCTTACTTTTGCAGTCATTTTAGAATTTGTTAAACCCCTAGCGTTTACAGATCTATCTAAATTATAATCTAATACTACATTAAAATCACCTAGCATGATAATTTTTCCCGTAAAGTCTACAAACTCCCGGGCTATTGTTTCTAAGGGAACATCATCATCCACATTTGGACCATAGTAGCCTATTATAACAAATGATTCTCCTGCTATTTTTATTTTCAAAATCAACCACCTACCCCTCGGGTCTGCCCTAAAACATTCAACACAAAAATTTAGGCCTTGTCTAATCAGAATCGCTACACCTTTCGTAACTAAAGTTTGAGGCGTGTAACCTGAATATGCGATCCACCTCTGAGCCAACAACATTTCTTTACATTCATCTCCCGTTAAATGTGTCTCCTGTAATATGATAATTTGAGCTTGTGAATCTTCTAAATATTTTAATATTGCTCGTCTTCTATGTTTAACCCGTAACCCGTTAACATTCCATGACAAAATCTTTAAGTCCATGGTATTAGCGCCACTCATACCATTCAAAAAAAGTTGCTGCAATGTTAAATCGGCTAATGAGGAAATTTTTTCCTATTTTCCCCCCTACCCCTTCCAACCCCCAACCCCCAAACCCCTCTTTCCTCCCCACCCCCCCCCCCCTGGAAAACCCTCCCATTCTTCCCAGTGGCAAACAGCCCATTGGGATGCCAGCAAAAGGTGCTGCAGATTAGATACACATTTTTGCAATAATTCCTGTTATGAAGTAAGGTAACGTTCGGTGCACAATCCTCTTATCCCTGGAGCTTATACACCATCCTGCTGCCCTGACTCTTGACATTGCGCTATAAAAGTATCCACTTCCTCTATTACCCTAAAGGAGTACATCTTGTTCCGCCACATAACTTTAAAAAACTGCTGGGAATTTAAGCTGCACTGTAGCTCCCAGTGCCCTTAAAGGATCGATCCGTTTTCCTAATTCCCACTGCCTATTTGCGGTGGCGGGAGATAAGTCAGATCTAACTTCAATTTTTACTCCATCCAATAGAATAAACAGTTTTTTCAGGGCGGTTATTAGAATTTTTTTGTTTAAATCAAAAGTCAAAAAATTTATAAGAATCTTCCTGGGTTTGATACGATTTGAATTCAACCTAAAAGGATCTCGGTGGACCCTCTGAATATCGGACAATATATCCTCTTCCCCAACATCCAAATCCAACTCTCTTTTCAACAAGTGTACCACAAACTTTTTTATATCCGAACCTTCCTTTCCCTCCGGTAATTTCAACATTTTTAAATTATTGCGCCTTTGCATATTTTCCAGCCTCTCCAGTCTATCTTCTTGTACCCTCTCTCTGGTTTTAATTTCATCAATTTCCTTGCGGTTCTCTGCAGCTGATTTTTGCAACTTTTTGGTCTCGGCTTCTAACTCCTCTGTACGGGAGCTTAGTGCATTTAACTTGGCCTCCAATATTGTGCATGAAGCTTGGATACTCTCCAGGTTTACCTTCGAAATCTCGAAGCCTTTATGCATGTCTAAATCTAACTTCTTAAGTAGGGCAATTACTGAAATATCCATATTCAACATCTTTAAATCTTCATCGTCCTTATCTTCTGTAGGAGCACAATCCAGCTGATTAGGAGTTTCTTCTTGAACTCCTGGATTCTTTGCTTCCTCCAGCACTATTCCTATCGAACTTTGAAAGTTAGACTCGACTAAACTGTTTTCCTGAATCTCCTGATCCCCCATTCTCTGTTCTTCCATTTCCGGCATAAGCATTTGATATCGATTAGGACTTAAATGTTTAGACCAATCTGATAATGAATCCTCGATTTCTCCCCCTTTACCCTCCTCGTCGTCGGAGAGAGAAAGCTCTACTGTCTCTGTGGAATTTATAAGGGGCTTGAGAATTAGAGTTTTTGGGATGACTATAAAATAAGAATTAAGAGAGGGGGTAATTTTTGGTTTGACCTCTGCTAGCTTAGTTTTACCTGATTTGTTTGCTCTCTTAAGACTCTTCTTGCTTTGCAGTTTTTCTGTAGTAACTACCTGTATTTTGTTTCCTTGAGTTTATTAATTCCGCAGCCTTGCTTTACCCCTTCCCCTCCAACCCCTCTCCCAGCACTTCTCAGTGCGTATCCAACTACCCTGCAATCTACCTTCTCTACCAGTTCTTGTACATCCAAAGCCTGTGAAGCCTGTGAAGCCGGTATTTCAGTCTCGGTTTCTCCTAATTTTAACACACTACCCCTTCCACAGCTCCCTTTGTTTCTGTATCCAATTTTTGCTGCTGCTCATCGGCCTCTTCCCACCTCAAATGCCGCCCTCCCCCAACGCCCCAGGTCTGTCCTCGTTGGACTAACAACTGCCCCCGCAATAACCACTTCGTTTTGCTCCGCGTTATCAGTCACCATACCCTGTGTATCTTTTTCCTGGCTGCCCGCCATACAGTTGTCCACCACTATTTTCGCGGCGTTGCCTGAAGCCAAAGACTCGCATATATCCACTCTCATACCCTTTACCTCTGTGCAAGCTTTTTTCCTCGTGTTCACAATCTCAATACCGCTGCCTTACTCTCTCAATTTCTTCTCTGGAACCGCCACCAACAGCCGCCGTAAACAATCTTCCAAAACGTCAAAACGCCAAAACCGCCGTAACAGCCAGCAGCCGGCAGCCGGCAGCCGATCCCTCGAAGCCAGAACCGATCAGCCGATTGCAACTCCTAACCCCCGGATCAGCCCGAACAAAAAACACATTATAACCTCCAAACCAAGCCGATATTGTTTTAGAAAATCTTGTTTAGAAATCCGCAACGACCGGAAAGTTCTGCCAAATAGCCCCGCTTAAGCACAGATCGGAGAGGCTGGTTTTAGAGCTTCCACTGCTGCACCCTTGCTCCGCACCCGCGACCTGCTGCTAGCCGGCCGCCATGTTTTCCCTTGTTTTCGTCCAAGCTCCTTCCATTCTGTGTGCTACTTCATACAATACCGAAGCGTGCTGTGTGAATGTAGTTCCAAATTGTGAGGTTTAATGAACTCTGTCTTTTCTATTCCAGTTTCTGTGCCAACTTGTTCCTATTGGTCTGAGGACTCTGTGCAGAGAAGGGCGAATCCCTTGCACTGGTAGGCCTTGCTTAGGCTCACCACCACACAGTCATGGTTAGCAATGCAAACTAAGACTCTCACCTTATGGTTCTCATAACCTCACAAATAATATAATTGATGACATCATAAATGACATTCAGTTACATCACTGATGATATCTTAAATGGCATTGATAACATCACTGATGAAATTATATATTATTTCACTAATGACAAAATCAATGGCATCTCTGGTTGACCAAGTATATTTTGTGAAGCAGAATGTATTCATGTCAAGTATTCACGTCAGGCGATATAAAGTGTGGTCCTAAATCACTTCTGGTGCTTACATGAAGTAATTTACGACCCTACAAAATACCTCTAAAAAGGCAGAATGACCCAATATTTTTCACAGTTGATGCCAGGTTAAGATTTTAGTGTGTGATCGAAGCTGATACTTTTTTTAATTTTTTTTAAAAATATTTATTCCATTAGCAAACCTAAATACCAAACTATTCATATTACAAGCAATTAAAATAACTTATCATAATGGAGGAAAAACAGAAGAATAAAATGCAGCATTATTGGTCCATTCTCCAGACAAAGTCCGTTAATTGCAGATGGAAGCCTAAGTTCACCTATCCCCCGTTCCACACCACACGTAAGCATTTAACAATGAAATAAATATATTCCTTACAGACATTGTATTCATGTTCCCGGCACGTACTTTGTGTGCAGACTCTCAACCAACAGTGTACATTATATGCATATTCATGACCCGTCATCCCTCAGGAGCTTTTGAATCCTTAATTGACCTATTTTTTAACTGACTCTATCACTCTACAGAAAACATTTGTCATTTCCGCCCATTGTGCAATATCCTCAGGCGCTTTATCATCAAATCTGGCCTCTTTCAATCTTCTCTCTTCTGCAAGTGCCCATTTAGTTATGTCTCTCAGCCAAGCAGCGACAAGAAATTCTCCCACAGAGCCAGTGAATGGCTATACACTGTTTTCCATGGACAAACCCCCAACATTGAAAACGTGCATTGCATTTTGCCTTTCTGGGGTTTAGGAATTAGCCCAAACACATATTGTTGCTCTGTGGTCTCTATATTTTTCAAAGTCACTTTTTTCAGGATCTTAGTCACTTCCTCCCAATACATTTCGATGGGTCTGCACTCCCAAACCATGTGAAGAAACTCAGCATTGTTACTACCACACTGAGGACAAGCAGGAGACCTGTCCACCTACATTCTATGGCTCCTTATTGGGGTGAGATAGGTGAGATGCAATATATATAGAGCATTGCTACTAGCTAACAGTTGAACCAATGCGCAGGTAGTTTCCCACTCCCTATCAGCGATAGGTCCCTATCAGCGATAGGTTCCTGTAGATCAGCTTTCCAGTTCTGGTTCACTTTCAAGGGAAATATCACTCTATCTTGCTTAACGGCTTTATTTAACAGGGATATTCATTTACCCCCACCACTTCCTTCAAGCACCACCTGAAGTGTATCAGAGATGGACAGCATTTGAAGGAATTCCGTCCGTAGATCCTTTGCAGTCTTTGTTAAGTTAGCAAATTGTAAATACTGCCCCTGTCTTTCCGCAAATGTTTCTCAAGCATCTTCCAATATGATAATCGTGTCTCCCATATACAGGCCCCCAGTGTGAGACACTTGCCTTCTCTCCATTGAGACACTGCCATGCCTTCAAATATATTGCAAAACAACTGCAACCACAAGTTCTGTAGCCAATTTGAGAAAGGGGGTTGTTTAGAAACTAACTTTCATGTCTCTTTCCATGCTGCAGCGACCAATCCAACAATCTTAGGAAGAACTATTGCTTGATGCATCTCATACATCAGTTGAAGTGGAGCAAGTTAGTATTTATAGAACCCTTAAGGAGATTCTTCTCCCAGTTGCAGTAATCACTGCACAGCACGATGCAACTGTAGAGCTCTATAATATAGCTATAAATGAGGGAGACCCAACCTTCCTTCGAATTTATCCTTTTTCAGGTGTGCTAACTCCTCTCAACTTCTTTTTCCCACCCATACCAGGAAAGTTAATAGCCTGTTGATGTTGATCTGGGTATAGTATGTTTTGTCAATTATATAAGCAGCGCAAATGGAAGACCATATTAGCCAATGCTCCCATGCCCATCACTGGCAAAGGTAGTGTATTCCAAACACGTATTGAAGTTTTCAGTCCCTGAAGAACTTTGCAAAACGTACATATGTGGTCTGTCTGTGGTGTGAGAAATCTGTAGTCCAAATATCTCCAACTCCCATGTCACACCTACATCGAGTAAGTCGTAGGGGCCAATTCTGAATATGCCGCCATGGGAACAATAATGTGTTATGGTTGTTTAGTTGAAGGCCAGATATTCTACCAAGTTTTTGTAGTTCTCATGATAATACAGGAATCGGATCCATTGGCTGGTTAACACACACATGTGAGTCATATCTCCTACCTTGATGCCCAAGAGCTTTATAGATGTACGAAGACATAACACCAGGGGCTTCACTGTAAACACAAACAGCAATTGTGAGCGAGGGCACTATTGTCTTGTGCCCCTCTCTACTGTCCATCCGTTAGATAACAGAACCTCTGACTTCACCCTGGAGACTGTTTTAGAGTGGAGCAAGTTCATCCAGCTCCAAATTTTTGTACCAAATCCCATTTTCTTCAACATTGCACACCTGTATTCCCATTCTATCTTTTTTTCTATCTAAAGCCACTAGGGAGGCATCCATGTCCCTATCTACTATGCTATTCATTACAAGATGTGGGTGACGAATGTCCATCTTTGTGTTGCGGTTGGAAATAAACCGACATTCATTTGTATATACCAGTTTAGCAACTACTGGAATTATTCTGTTCGAGGGAGTTTTATATAATATTTTTACATCTGTGTTAATCATGAACAATGGTCTGTTGGACCTAAGGACCTGGGATCTCTGGTTTCGGTTTAATGAGAACTACGGCTCAGGGTATCTTGGAAGTTCACATCACCCCAGGCATCCTCTAACACTTCTAGAAGCTCCTCTATCAGTTCTCCACAAACAAGTTGATGAATCTCAGGAGGGAGTCCATCCATTCCTAGGTCCTTCACCACCGGCATGTCATCAAGAACCAATGTGAGTTCTTATTTTTAGAGGTGTCATTTCATGGAAGCTGCTTGTTCCATCATAAAGGTAGGAGTTGCACGTTAATATAAGAAACCTAACTATTGTGCAAGAGTAGACTTTATTGCTAGTTGTGTAAGGGCCTGAGTACCCTTGGTCTTGTTAAGTGATAATATAATAGACGAGGATCCTTCCTTTTTGAGCAACTATGCTAGCAATCCACTACATCTATTGCCTTCTATGTGTTATCGATGTTAATATTACCAAGAGTAACCCTATTCATGTGTGTCCAAAGCATCAACCACTGTATGTTCTGCTTCCACTCAGGCTATTCCCGCAAATGAATTACCCAAGGATTGAAGTCTGGACAATTTAATTTCTGCTAGGCCTAGGTCATGGTGAAAATTGTTACTTTAATTGGTAATAAAAGAATGAAACCCTCTCAAGGAAAACCACAAATTTGTATAAAATGCCCTCACCCACTATTAGTGGCATGCTTCCCCACTTGGTGTGCTTTAATATCCCTGAGCAGATTAATGCCTGGGATGGAGCAAAGGGTAAAGAGGAATGAAAATACACACATTCTAAAGAGATCCAACATGCAGAAAATAATGTCATTAAAACTACCTTAGTGAAGTTTCAGGTTCCTTTTTAATATTGAGCCCCCCAGGTAAGATTAAAAATAAAAAACAGTGATGAAATGGGGATGTTAGTGCCACTTCATCCAAAGTATCAGCTATCTTGTCAACATGTTTCAGCCTGTTATGATCTCCCTATGGGTCGTTCGGCCTTCCTCAGTACTAATATCCCACACTTGAACCTACCCACCCCTTTTATTTAGGCAGTGTTAAGTGAGAGGCCATATACTTTTATGAGGTGACCTTACTTGCTACTCCTATGTAACCACACTCGGAGTTTTCTAAAATGACAAAAATACAAATAAGACAATTGTCATTTTTCCATACCAGGGTGCAATAGTGAATGAACAAGGAATACAAACCATATTATCTCTGGTAAAATCTTTGTAGCTAGAACAATGCCTAGTACGTTAATCTTTAAAAATATGCCAGCACATCTTTGTTTGCAAGCACCCTATCACCACACTAACAGCACAACTAGGTGAGGATCAAAAGAAGAGTATGTGGAACATAGATTTAGTTGCATATCTTGTTTCATTATAATATTCTCTGAAACTGGGGAAAGAGAGGGAGCATCTGCCTGTAGTCACATACTATTATTGGGAGTAAAAACATAACAATCACCAAATCACAGCAATTAATTCATTTCTTTCGATTTATAACAATGTCAGCGGGTCTTAGTCTTGATTGCGGCCTGTAAGTCTATGACTCCAAATGGACAGAAAGCAGGTTGATCCTGCCGAGGCGCATTAAGTATGCAACATTCACACCATAGCACAACTTACACGTAGCCCCGTAGAGGCGTTCATATCAGGCCGGTCATACAGGTGTCAGAATGCTTAGCGCGTAAATTTGTTCAAGAAGGGCCTGCAGTTTTAGTGTATCCAGCGTTCACCCTTGAACATGCTCCTATGTTTCTCTATATTATATATATGGCAGCTTGTTTTTGTTGCAAGCTTTTAGGTGTCTCTAAATGCACAGAAACCCTGTTGAACCTGTCGATGCACGTCAAGTCTGCAACATCCACTCCATACCACAACGCACATGTAACCCCGTAAAGCTGTTCATATCATATGGGTCACGGTACTTAGGGTCTGTTTATGATCTCGGCGGACGGGTAACTTCTTCAGAATGGTGACGGATATTCCATTCGCCGAAGTCTAAATCCCACTTAGAATTCGGCGGACGGAATATCCTTCACCACTGTAACAGAGTAACCAGACCGCCTAGATCATAATTAGGCCTTTAGTGTTAAAAGGGTGTAAATGTTTTCGAGCAATGCTTGTATTCATTTTGCATCAAGTAGTCACCCTTGAATGGGTTAAACTTAACAAGAAAGGTAGAAGGGGAAATCCGCGCAGGATAGTGTTCAAGTTTCTCTGTTTCAAATATTCCAATAAGTGTTAATGCTCAAGGTTACCATATAGCCACTACCCCATGCTGTAAAAATGTAGACCTAAGTTCACATATAATACAAATATTAACACTCGACAACCTGAGCAAAAAACTAAAAAGTAGAAGCACACATAAAGTCCAAGTCTCAGTCCTCAATATTTTCTTCTTGCATTATTCCAAGATCTTTAAGGCATACATCCATATTTTAATCTTCTTGACACTTGTTGTCCATGCCACAAACCATGCCAACACATGTTTCGTCTATACAGCTGTAAGCCATAGACTTCATCAGGGCTAGAACAAGAGCAAATCAACTAGATTATAACATGTTACTCCAGTGTTTTACATTGATGGTACAGCAAGTCCTTCACCCATAGCGTCTCTGCCATTAGTGGGCATGCAATATGACGCACAGCGTAAGGATGTCATGAATCAGACCATAGAAGAGGCAACTTTCTAGTTTGGTGTGATTATTCATTATAAGGAGCAAAGAAGAGAAAAAACAGTCAGAGAAAATCATCACTAACGTGCAAAAGTGCTCTTAAAATAATAAGCATGATAGAATTTTAATATATGTATGTATATATATATATATATATATATATATATGTCCTCCAAACACCCTTGCGCTCATGAGAGTACTCTCCAATGCTCCTTTCCATCAATGCCTCGATGCAGCACACACACCTTTGGCTCACAATTTCCAGTTCGGCTCGACGCGTTTCGAGGCAAACGCCTCTTAGTCATGAGATTTTGACAAAGGCACGAACAAGCTCACCTGTTTATCCACTTCATTTTATTAGTTGAAACTGCGCCCACTGGGCGTAACTTGTAGTAAGCATCCCGTTGCATTATGGTGCTTGCAGTTCCATCAGGTGAGTATTTAGTGATACACCTTAGTAGGCTTCATGTCCTTATGTATATTAACAAGCTTTATCAAATCCTTTGGTAGGTAAGAGCCTTGCGGGGTGCATGCTTGAATTTGCCTGGAACATCATGACCTTTTGAAGAAAGAAATCATCACTTTCCTCAGCCTTCCCAACTCGGAAATGGTGCCCGTCATGTTAGCACGGCTCGGGCAGCCGCGCATGAAAATGTCCTCCAAACACCCTTGCGCTCATGAGAGCACTCTCCAATGCTCCTTTCAATCAATGCCTCGATGCAGCACACACACCTTTGGCTCACAATTTCCAGTTCGGCTCGACGCGTTTCGAGGCAAACGCCTCTTAGTCATGAGCTTTTGACAAAGGCACGAACAAGCTCACCTGTTTATCCACTTCATTTTATTAGTTGAAACTGCGCCCACTGGGCGTGACTTGTAGTAAGCATCCCGTTGCATTATGGTGCTTGCAGTTCCATCAGGTGAGTATTTAGTGATACACCTTAGTAGGCTTCATGTCCTTATGTATATTAACAAGCTTTATCAAATCCTTTGGTAGGTAAGAGCCTTGCGGGGTGCATGCTTGAATTTGCCTGGAACATCTTGACCTTTTGAAGAAAGAAATCATCACTTTCCTCAGCCTTCCCAACTCGGAAATGGTGCCCGTCATGTTAGCACGGCTTGGGCAGCCGCGCATGAAAATGTCCTCCAAACACCCTTGCGCTCATGAGAGCACTCTCCAATGCTCCTTTCAATCAATGCCTCGATGCAGCACACACACCTTTGGCTCACAATTTCCAGTTTGGCTCGACGCGTTTCGAGGCAAACGCCTCTTAGTCATGAGCTTTTGACAAAGGCACGAACAAGCTCACCTGTTTATCCACTTCATTTTATTAGTTGAAACTGCGCCCACTGGGCGTGACTTGTAGTAAGCATCCCTTTTGAAGAAAGAAATCATCACTTTCCTCAGCCTTCCCAACTCGGAAATGGTGCCTGTCATGTTAGCACGGCTCGGGCAGCCGCGCATGAAAATGTCCTCCAAACACCCTTGCGCTCATGAGAGCACTCTCCAATGCTCGATGCGTTTCAACTAATAAAATGAAGTGGATAAACAGGTGAGCTTGTTCGTGCCTTTGTCAAAAGCTCATGACTAAGAGGCGTTTGCCTCGAAACGCGTCTAGCCGAACTGGAAATTGTTAGCCAAAGGTGTGTGTGCTGCATCGAGGCATTGATTGAAAGGAGCATTGGAGAGTGCTCTCATGAGCGCAAGGGTGTTTGGAGGACATATATATATATATATATATATATATATATATATATATATATCCTGCACACCTCTTCACAACCGGGAGAATCGAGTACGCACTCACAAAGTTCTTGCTCTTTCCCAAATTTTATTTTTTCATTATTTCCAGCATATCAGCACATAAAACCAACTATTTCGTTCAATCGTTGTGATCAATTCATTCATATTAATATATTCGGAAACAATTTTCAGGAACGGCTAATTATATTGACTTTTTCCTAATGCCGTTTGTGACCAACTTGAGCTCCTACTTACGTGACACAACTGATCCCCTGAAACATCTAGAGGAACTACCATGGCAGTCAAATTACATGCTCATCACTATGGACGTAGTATCTCTGTATACTAACATTGAGAATGACATCGGACTAAATGCTTGTGCTTACTTTTTAAAGGATAGAGACATCAAATTCAAAAAACATAATCAGATGCTGATAGATATGGTGGAGATGTGCTTAACCCAAAAGATCTTTCTATTTGGGGAAGAGTTTTTCCAACAAATCAAGGGATGTGCGATGGGCTTCTCATTCAGCCCGGCATATGCTTGCCTCACAATGGGTTGGTTTGAACAGCAAATTGCATGGCACCCGGACAATGACTTCTATGTGAATAAAATTGCCAAATGGGTTAGATATATCGATGACCTTCTCATTGTATGGGAAGGGACCAGTCAAGAATTTGAAGCATACTTCCAAATCCTAATCTCGTCAAGTACCAATCTAAAATTCACATACAACATCAGTCAAACTAAAGCAATTTTCCTTGATACCGAAATATACATTCGAAATGATCGAGTGGAAACGACATTACATAGGAATTAAACTGCAACGAATTCTACATTACATGCCAGCAGTTTCCATAAATCCTCGGTAAATTAAAATATTCCGTATGGAGAATTTTTAAGATTGAGACGGATCTGTTCAGAGGAGAAAGAATGGAAAAAGACTAGTTATGCAATGGCACAAAGATTCAAAAATCGAGGGTACAACAAGAAAGTCATTGAAAGAGGGTGGAAAAGGGCTAATGCAAAAGAAAAAAGAGAAGCCTTAACCTCTAAACGAAAAATCACAGAAACCACAAACAAATCAGAGGAGAGGAAAGTGAGATTGATCCTCGATTACACAAGAGAATCCAAGCAAATTGTGAGCATTATAAGAAAAAATTGGAAACTGCTACAACTGGATCCAACAACCAGTAAAATAATGGGCAAACATCCCCAGATAACATATAGAAGGGCTAAAAACCTCAAAGACAGACTAGTACAAAGTCATCATAAAGATCACACCAAAAAACAGAAAGGAATACAGTGGATGAAAACAAAAGGATTCATTAAATGCCAGCACTGTAAGGTGTGTCAAATAGCAGTGAATAAAAAGGAAGTACTGATGCCTAACAACAAGACATGGAAAATCAAGGAATTGATCAACTGTTTAAGTACCCATGTAGTATATGTGATAGAATGTCCATGTGCACTGAAATACATTGGCAGCAGCAAGAATGAATTAAAAAAAAGAATCTTAAAACATGTAAGAGCGACGGTTAACAAAGACAGAAATAATGCTGTTGCAAAACATATGGAGACCTCACACAATGGGGATTGGACACTGTTGAAATTTTATGCATTAGAAACAATCCTCCCACACGATAGGGGTGGAGACAGAGAAAAACGTTGAGATGCAGAGAATCACGTCAAATCTTAAACTTCAGGACAATGACCCCGATGGGACTCAATCAAAGTGAGGAATTATATGTACATCTTTAATATGAATCAATGTTAGTAGGGTGTTCTGTTGAAGTATTGGATCATGACAGAGGAGACAGTATTTTAAAGAATTGTAACAAAAAAAAAGGTGGGAAATTGAAAAGAGACTTCCAATAATATGCAATTACAACTATAAATAAGATTGGGGTGTTATTAATATGGAAACATGAAATGATTGGGCAAAGCTATGGATAATGCCTGGTTAAAATAGGATTTATCCTTGAATTATATGCCAAGCCCACCAGAGGGCATGATTTGAGTTTTACAACAAATGATGAATTTGAGTAGAGCATGTTTGGCACTATGTAAACGCAATTGGTGTATTATCGAGGATAAGACTTTATAGCTAGCCCACTGGTGGGCAAAAGTGTTTTTCTTAAAAATTGCATGTATAACAATAGGACGATCCAGCATAAAACACCATAGCCAGAGACACAGGACTTTAACAATTATGTTCCTGAAAATTGTTTCCGAATATATTAATATGAATGAATTGATCACAACGATTGAACGAAATAGTTAAAATGCATTTTTTGTGATGAAACCCGAATCTGTAGTTTAAATACGGGCAAAAAACTACATTTCCCAGACCATTTCCGACTTATGAAACAGGAAGTGATGTAATGAGAATGAAATGTTTTGGCGGTTCCCTTGTAGAAATAGGAGGGGCTCGTAAATATCTAAGGATTAACCGTGAGCAAGCTGTGTGTGTGAAGCAAAACACGTTGGTTTTATGTGCCGATATGCTGGAAATAATGAAAAAATAAAATTTGGGAAAGAGCAAGAACTTTGTGAGTGCGTACTTGATTCTTCCGGTTGTGAAGAGGTGTGCAGAATAAATGAAGGCTGGGCTCGGCTAAGGAGTACTGCACCGAGGAAAGAAGCGCCATGGGTCTTGCTAAATTTGGAGCCAATCTCTGGTATTGGTTCCCAGATAATTTTGAAAGTGAATTATCAAGGACACGATGGACTTTGCATGATGTAAGGTATGAGCGACAAACCCAGTGGAGGGTGAAAAAACAATAAGAAATTAAGAAACTACATTGACCACAACATAAAGTGAGGGAGAGAAACGCCCATTGAACAATTAACAAACAAAAAGAAGTGATGTAGTTCCTGGCCATACCTGATTGAATGGCAGCGGCGTGAACCCTTTGAAAAAGCTCACGGAGAACGAGCGAAACATGTCAGGAGGACGGGGCTGTCCTTTAATAAATTGATGCAGGCTCCATCGCGGTGTGCGGCTATTTACTTTCCTTTTCTGGGAAGGTGTTGGGGAGAATATATATATATATATATATATATATATATATATTTCTTTATATAGTCTGAGAAAGATAGCCAAATACCAAAATTACCACACCACATAGTGCACATAACAATTGCTTCATACATTTACCACTAGAAAAACTTATCATAGTACCTGTACTAAAAAAATCAAGGTAAAGTCACAATTATCCAAAAAATCCTAAGAAAATGAAAAAACAAAATGATCAATTCATTAAAAAGTAACAAGAAACTGTCCACCGGGAGAAAAAATCGACTGCTCATAGCTAGGCCATGACCGATCCTATCCTAAGTCCACATCTATCTAATAGTTAAGCCGTAGGACGTCAAGTCCTCGTATGAGAAACAGGCACTGCCTTACAAGCATAGGCATAAATTTCAAAGTGGCCATCCATTATTACACATCCAAAGTCACTATAGCAAAGATGTACTTAATAGTCAACCAGCAGACTAAACTTGTCATGAATTCATGACTAGTATAAGGGAAGCAAGATGCCACTTCCTGCAGTTTCAATTACTTGAAAAGCTACAATCGAGTGCATCTACAAGCAAGGATAAAAAATAAATTGTATATATATATTATATTATAACTTAGGTTCTGGCAGCAAACATCTCATTAGAGAGTAATACCTTATAATCAAAATCCAACGAAGGAAGTCATTCCAAACGTTAGCAGAACCGTAAATTCAAAAGGAGGTCGCAATAGACCACATATCCTGAGAAAAAGCAAAGCAAGCGGTATCTAGCATAAAAGACACATCACATCAATCTGTCAATGCTGACCGTTGAGTCTTTAAACTATTTCCATAGTATATGAGAGCCGTAATATCCTAGATAATACAATTTTCCTTGTAAAAATTACATCATTCGTAGCGCATATAAACCAAATATAAGCCATATATTATCCACTATTAAATAAATACCTTAATCCGGCATTGCAGTAAAAGAAAGTATACCTTGTGTCTTCAGTGGCGTGTAGCACCGGCGCCATCTCAAAGTGCCTTTTTATATCCAAATAGTGTAATAACTGAAGACGGTAAACAGCGGAACTCACCTAAACCTGAGACGCGACCTATTCCGTGAGTTAATCAACATATGCCATCTTAGACGTGTCAACATTAACCACTGTAAATCCATGCCCGAAACAAGAGCGACAATAAATTGAGGAAAAGCCACAAAATATTATACGAAAATAACGGGAAAGATAACTATAAACACACAAATCCCGTTTTCAACATAACAGGAAAGAACAGTCATGAGCATGACTATTTCATATGAGAAACATGACGAGAAAGAAGTCACACGCATAACTATATCATTCGTACAAGTCTATCTGCACTCAGTCTAAGCGAAGAACCCATCTCCCACAGTGAGATATAAGTATAGCAGGAAAATAATTAGTGCAGGGGGAGGAAGGGAAACCCCTCCCATTCATCCCAATTATGGGCCAATATATTGATTGAGTATAACATTGAACCTGCAAATCTATTTTAAAACACACAGCATTGATATTTCGAGTGGGTATACAACCTCTCATGAGTCGCATAAGCTTAACAGATAAACATGATGGAACAACATTAAAAAAAATTATTTCAAGATTTCAGGGACCCCACAATTGGCGCCGTACATAACATATTGACTTATATACGCTAATGCATAGGCAGATAGGAAACAATATACATAACAGTATCAAATTCCTAAGAAATACTGCAGTTCATTATCAATATTGATTCCTAGTTCTCCCGCATGTAGTCTAAGAATCCAGCGTGCTTCAGCCTGCCGTAATTTCAATTTCCTATTTCCTCCACTGGGGTTAATCAGTACAGTTTCCAAACCATGGAGTTTAAATGACAATTGTTTTTTATTTTTAATAAACACTTTATTGAGGTCATTAAAGCAATCCACATTGTCAGCAAGACGATACATATCATGTATACGGGAATAGCAAGTGGCGATGTCAACATCACAAAATGAACACGCAACTGTCCAGTATGATTGCATAGAAGGATTACATGTATACAGCAGTGTTACTTTTCTAATAAGGCAACAGGTGTGGATGCATAACAAATCAAAATGCACGAAAATGACAAAAAGGGGTATAAAAGAAACAGAAATCATATTGGAAGTCTTGCGAGAACAACACTTTAAGTCAGTTAGGAGGATAATTCACATAACTATCAGTAACAACCATCTTAGGGCTAAAAAAACCCGATGATGACTGGCACCACCCTTTAAGGGTACAAGCAACCATCAAGAGCCAACACAAGTGGCAGGGGACAGAACAGTCCGCGGGCCGAATCCAGCACAGCACCACTGCCCGCAGCTCTAGTGAGAAAAGGCTCCAGTGCCAGGAGGGGCGAAGGACCACCGGCCTACCAGAATCAGGCCACCATTCACAAGGAAAATAAGTGTGCCGCATCGAGGACTATCTCAAAAGCGGGTGCAAGGAAAGAGAGCCCACGTTCTAACCCACCCCGGTCGGAGTGTTGGGATGTAGGGATTGAGAGGGTGCCACCCCCGCCCTCTCGGTTATATGGGCCCCAGATATCCACGGGGCGGGAGGAGGTTGGAAGTTGTTCCGAATACTCCACGCTATTCATATTACAGTACGCCACACTCCTAGGCCACGATGCGATCGTGGGAGCGAATCGCGAGTACCAAAGCAGCGCCACTTCTCTTTTGGCCAGCAGGAAGCAAATGGATGCCAACCTGCGGGTTTTACGAGGGAAATTGGACACATACCCCAGTAGTGCAATCTCAGGCGTGACAGTCAATGATAGATTCAGTATTTCACCCAACGTTCTGTGTATCTCTACCCAGTAGGTGTACTATCTCGGGCAGGTCCAGGCAAGGTGTGCAAAGTCAGCCTGAGGGGCGCCACATTTAGGACAGGTGTGGGATCTGGTGGGGTCGATCCTATGTGAAAGCGCCGGTGTGTGATACAGTCTCCGAAGAAATTTAAAATGTATAAGTTTGTGTCTGCTATTCATGGAGACCTCCCTGGTCATGACACAACACGCGTCCCACTGATCATCTGTGATCTGTGTGCCTATATCTAGTTCCCAAGCGGTGCGGACCGCTTCATCCGATGAGGGAAGTGAAAGCAAGCACAGTTTGTAAAGTTTGGACACCATGTGGGCTCCTGATGTGTTCTGTATGATGTGTGTAAGGGCCGGAGTGTCATCAGGCGGGAGAGGAAATGTATCGAAAATAGCTCGCAACAGCGCTCGCACTCTTGTAAGAATGAATGTATCCATAAATGTGCGGTCCGTAAAGCGGGGATCTTCCGTGATTGTGAAGACGTGGCCGTTGGGGAATAGGTCGCCAATCGTGTGTAGCTGGAATTTCGACAGCGACCTGCTGACCACCGTTTCGCCCGTTATAGGGAGCCAGTGGGCGTTGGGCAGCGGGAGGGCAGAGGAGTATAGTGTGTCTACGCGAAGCAAGCGCCTAAGTTTGTCCCAGGCCCAAGTCGTCGTGGTGAGTGGGAGTATGTCCTGTGGTTCTCGAGGGAGACCCTTGGGAAGAATCGTCACGAGGCTCATCGGGAGCGCCGCGTCAGCTTCAGGTGGAGAAGCGTGGCTCAGTGGTTAGAGGCGGCAGACCAGGAAGCTGAGATCGGCTGTGGACCAGGGTTCAATTCCCCGCCTCGGCGGGTCTCGGGCTTAAAAAAAAAAAAAAAAATTCCATGGACTCGACAATTCTCGCTCCGGTGCCTACTCGACTCACAGGGTCATACTCTGCGACTCTGGGCAATAGCTTGCTTAATCTCCACTATGGCCCCTCGCGGCGGGATGCCTGGCTTTCACCTTGTGGATACCCTGCCGGGGTATCTCACAGGGGAATACCAGGACGGGTTCCCTAAGCAAGCGCCTTGATACCTTCGGGTGATACGTGCGCTATATAAGTCGCAATACATTTACATTTACATTTACATTCAGGCCTCAAATGCGGAATCCTGGCATCAGGATGATACCAAGAGTGTGCGTAGGAGCACTGAGCGACCAGGTAGTAAAGGTAGAAATCCGGGACCCCGAAGCCGCCCCGCTCGTATGGTAGAGTTAGCGTGCGCCAAGCCAGTCGTGGGCGTTTACCCCCCCATACCAATCGCAGCAATGCGGTATGCAATTGCGTAAAAAAAACCTTGGTAAGAGGAATCGGAATATTGTTGAAGAGGTACAAAAACCGGGGGAGAACAACCATCTTAACAATGGCGATGCGCCCAGCCATTGACAAAGGGAGACGCAGCCACCTGTCGGTGTTGTCCTCCAGAAAGTCAAGAGCTCGTCCATAGTTTAAGCGAATAATGGACACTGTATCAAGGTGTATATGTATCCCCAGATACTTAACAGACTCCTCACACCACTCCAGCTTGAGGGAGCAGGGCCATTGCACGGTGGCGGGGGTAAGGGAAACAACTGTGATTTGTGCCAATTGACCCTAAGGCCAGAGTATTCGCCAAAGCGTTCAATCTCAGATAGCAGGGGATGTAGATTGGTCTCCTGAGTACGGACATATAAGACCATGTCGTCCGCATAGAGCGAGACCAATAGAGGGCCTGTGCGGAACTGCAGCCCTCTGTGGAGATGTTTTTCCTGTAAGTGTCGCACCAGGGGGTCCATTGTCAAAATAAAAAGCAAGGGGGACAAGGGGCATCCCTGGCGGGTGCCTCTAGATACAGTAAATCTGTCGAAAATGGTGCCGTTTATGCGAATGCGGGCCGCGGGAGCAGTGTACAGCAGTTCTACTGTCGCGACAAACATCGCGGGCATGCCCATCCTGCGCATCACATCCAGAAAAAAGGGCCATTCCAGCGTGTCGAAAGCTTTTTCGGTGTCCAAAAAGACCGCGGCAGCAGGGGTGGCTGGATCGATTCTGTGTAGCACCGAAAAAATTGTGCGAAGGTTCAGTGATGTTGACCTCTGAGGGACAAAGCCCGATTGTGCCGGTGATATAATGGTGTTAACCAGCAACGCTAACCGCATCGCCAACACTTTGGCTAAGATCTTATAGTCCAGGTTAAGAAGCGAAAGTGGGCGATAGGAGCTGCAGACCGTGGGGTCGCGTCCTGGTTTGGGCAACAAAACTATGACCGCTTCGCGAAGAGTCGGAGGAAGAATGCCAGAGCCCAGAGCCTCGGCGTACACCTCCGTAAGAATGGGCACTAGTTCTTCCTTGTATTCTTGATAAAAATCAGCCGTGAAGCCATCAAGGCCAGGCGCTGAGGACCCCTTCAAGGAGTCGATCGCTTCCGCGATCAATTCCGGCGTGATGGGATGGGCCAAAAAGTCCTGCATGTATTTCTCCAGGTACACCATAGCGATCTCATTAATGTACGGTCCCGGGTCGCGACACTCCGCCGTAAGGGTAGATGTGTAAAGATGCCGATAGTAGGCCAAAAAGGTGCTGCAAATGGCGGGGGTAGTGACATGGCGATCGCCCTGCGCATCCGATATTTCAGTATTATACGCCGCTTGTCGGGGAGGGCGCAAGAGCTGAGCCAGCAACCTACCCGGCCGATCACCCTCACCATACTGGCGCGCCGTGTGGTATTTGCTCAAATACTTCAATTCCTCATCTGCCGTGTCCCTGAACTCCAGGAGCAGTTCAAGGCGACGTGCCTCGTGGCTCGGGGAAGGTCATCAAGGATTACATGCTCGACAGCCAACAACTCCCTCTCCAGGCGGGACAGAGTGGCACGGATATCTCGCAGCGCCCCAACATGTTTGGTGATGCATACCCCCCTTATGGTAGCCTTAAACCCCTCCCATAGCGTGGCCCAGGTGGTCACCGATCCAGTATTCAGTTCGAAGTAGTCTTCAATCGCAGCACGAACCCCCTCTGTAAAGACCGGGTCTGTTAACGCCCTCCCATGGAAACCTCCACTGCCGTTCGTAGCCGCCCAATCGAGGAACTGCGAGGGACAGGACCACGGGGGAATGGTCTGAAAGTGTGTGGGGAAGAGTGCAATGATCCGTGACCCAACCCGCCAAACCCGGAGAAAGGAGCCAGTAATCTATTCTGGTGCTGGTGTTGTGGTAGCCGGAATGATGTGTGAAAACAGGAGAGGTAGAGTGTAGCTGGGCCTCAATGTCCAGAAGTGAGAAATGGGAGCATATGGACGCCACTGCTGAGCGGGCGAGTGGTTTGCGATCAGGGGAGGGGGACGTGCTATCCCTACTGGTGTCCATCAGCACGTTGAAATCACCCCCCATCGCCAGCATGTCTATGTCAGAGTGTAAAAGTGAGAGGTACAGGTCCTCAAAACAGGCCGGGGAGTCGACATTCGGACCGTAGACTACCACAAAAGCAATTTTATGGCCATACAACAGCCCAGAGATCAGTGCATACATGCCCTCGCCATCAGTTTTGCTATGTAAGAAGACAAACGGAATCCGCTTATGTATCAGAATTGCCACCCCACGCTCATATCTGCTGTAGCATGAAAACACTCTGTGGGAACCCCAGCCCCTAGCAAAGGAGGCCGTGTCCGCCTGAATCATGTGGGTCTCCTGTATCAAAAGGACATCAGACTTATGCCTCTCAGCGTATTGCAGAACCTGTTTCCGCTTACGGGTGGAATTTAGCCCTCTAACATTCCATGACATCAATGTCAGCCTCGACGGACCAACCTGCAAGCCTACCCGGGCCATAGCGTCAGATCAAGAGGTGTGAGCAATAAGCGATCATGTAAGCAACCAACAGCATGTGCCTCGCAAGTAAACGACAATGAAAAAAAAAGGGACCAAAAAAACACATACATCCCCTCCCCCACCCGCCACCCAGCCTCCCCGCACCCCAAGAGAGGCAGAACCCAAATAGTTTCAAAGCAACAGTGCAGAACAACAAGGAACAGTGATACAAAGCATCAGGACATTTCTGCAGATTGAAGCGTGATACGCCCCAGAAAAAAGAGCAAAACACATAGGCATATGCCATGGGGGGTAGCAACGCCATGCCCCGAGTGGGCAACCCAACAGCACAAAATTGGAGATAGTAGCAAGCATGGAAATCCGGATGTAACAACACACCCCATCTAACAAACATGAAACCACAGCTGGAGTGTCACAGTCAATCAGCCCCGGCCAGAGTAGCTTGTGTGTCCGGCTGCTGCGGAGATGTAGGCCTGGAGTCAGAAGCCGAACCCGGACCCTGTTTGTATGAGCGGCAGAAGTCTTGAGCCACAGCTGGGGAATCAAAAATGCGGGACCTGCCATGAACTTCCACCTTTAAACGGGCAGGGTACAGCATGCTGTACTTCAGGCCGAGATTGCGGAGAGCCGCCTTGACACTGGTGTACTTCCGTCGCGCTTCCTGCACCATCAAAGTGTAGTCCGGAAAGAAGGACAGCCTACTCCCCTGACACTGCACTTCCCCCATCTCCCGTGCAGCCCGGAGGGCGGCGTCGCGATCTCGAAAGTTCATGATCCTGGCGATGATGGGCCGACGCGGCAGCCCCGGGTTCGGCCTAGGCCCCAAAGAGCTATGAGCCCTTTCCACCACGAAGCCGGCCATGAAGGTGTCCTTGCCAAACAGTTCAATGAGGAGCTTCTCCACAAAGATGTCAAACCGGCCCGTGGCAGTCGTCTCCGCCACGCCAAGGATTCGGATATTGTTGCGCCGGCTCCGTGCTTCCAAATCTTCATTCTTGATGGCCACGTCCTTAAGAATCTTCTCGACCCGTTCCAGCCTTTTCAGAGCCTTGGATGACCCGTCCTCCAAATCAGATATCCTTGATTCCGCTAAGTCCAGGCGCCTATCGTGAGCCTGCACCGTGGAGCCGATGTCAGACAGTTTTTTTTCCAAACTATCAAAGCGAGTGTCCAGCGCCTTAAAGCCGGCGCGCATCTCCCCCATCAAGGCGGCCATCATGGACGTTGCGTCGCCAGTATCTGGTGCCCCTTGCGCACCTGAAGCCGCGCCCGGAGGGGGATCCGCGGCAGGCAGTGGTGGTTTATCAAAATTGAGCGTCCTCTGGGCCGGGTCTTTCTTCCCCATCGCTGCAGATGTGTGGCGGGGCCGCAGACGCAGCGACAATGGCGGAGAGCAGGGATCAATTGTAGTGCAGGCGATCGGCTTCAACCCCCGCCTGGGCAACTGCAGCAGAGAAGTGTGACAGGCAAGTAGTGTGGACGCAGATCAGGAGAGTAAGTGTAAGGAGACGCGGGCCAGTCACAGGTAGTTTAACGGAGCGCCTCCGAGCCGGCACCACGTGAAGAGCGTCGCCACCTCAATCGTGGGTGTGCACTTAGTATTTATGGTGTAGCTCCTCGAGGCAGCACAGTAGCGTGGAACACAGAGGCACAGCGGGGCCGCCGGGCAGCGCTGAATAAAGCTCCCAGCCCCACCGGCAGCCGCGCGACCCCCCCCCCCCCCCACCCCCAGCAGGGCCTCGCAGGCACCACCCCCGAGCCGCGCAAGCCCGAACCCCAGGCCCCGGTTCCCTCACACGCCCGGGCCGAAGGACCCGACCGCAGCCAGGGATCAGGGAACCCGGGAAGCGGGGACCGCCCAGCAGCAGCGGCGCCCACAACAGTCCAGCAGGGAGTGTGACCGAGAGGGAGGGGGCCGCGACCGACAAGGCAGAGCGGGACTCACCCGGCGCTCCAGCGCAGAGGGAAGATGGCACCGACGCCCGGAGGCTTCAGTTCCCCTCCGCCGTGATCTCTGCGCCCAGCCGCTCCAGCGGCTCGGAAATGGCTCTACTGCGGCCCGCCGTCGTCCGGAGGCATTTACAGGCGTGAGGAGTGTTCAAGAGCACCGGTCTACTTCTCCGTGTGCCTTAGTAGGGCGCCCGCTCGGAGGAGCTTCACTGCGGAGCCGCCATTCCGCTCGCCGCCGTGGCCACGCCCCCTAAATGACATTTGTTTACGTTGTTCTACACATTCTGTCGCATGGTTCATAATAATGTATCTCTCATACAGATTTTAAGTGCTCTAAAGTGCTCAGAAATGCATTCTTTTAGGCACCTAATGGTGCTCCCTACATAAATGTAAAACACTTGCATCCAATAATGTAAACTACAAATTTAGTGGAGCAATCTATCTGTTGATTTATATGGTAATTTCTAGATCCATTATATTGGAAATCACATATTCCAGTCAAGGCAAATTTACACATACTGCAATTGCCGCATTTAAATGATCCCAAATTACATTTATGTAGCCATGTATGACCCAGTGTGTTCATCTTAGGGTAACTAGGACATACCATATTGCGGATAGTTTTCTGTTTGCGATGTGCAATACTAGGGTGTTTTGTAATGTGTCTCTGCAACTGTGGGTCTGCTGTTAGTAAATGCCAGTGGCGTTTCCAAGTATTGAAAACTTTGTTTGACCATGGATGATAATTGGTGATCATTCTCACTGGTGCTTGTTCTTCCGTAGCTTTAATAGTTCGAGGCTGGAGGGTCTCATTTCTAGCTAGTGTATATACTCTCTTCTTTGCTTTGTTGATAACTTGTTTGTCATAACCCCTTGCTAGATATCTCCATTTTATATCAATGGTACAATCATGGAATTAAAATCTTTGCTACAGTTCCTACGTGCCCCATAAAATTCTCCATATGGTATAGAGTAAATCTTTTCTTGGGGTGAGCTGAGGCTGCGTGCAGCAAAGAATTACAAGCTGTGTCCTTCCTATACATTCTACAGTTAATACTGTCATTTTCAACATATAGCACCACATCAAGAAATACAATCTTCTCTGTGTTGTGTGTCATTGTAAATGTCATGTTGAACATATTGTAAATAGTTCATGCATTTAATTTTAAATGCGTGGGAGTGCCCGGGGGCATACTTTGTCATTCCCCATAGTTGAGAACTTTTCTCCGGGTTTTCTTGATATACTTTTTTAAAATAGCCCATTGTACCATCATAGTAACTACTCTCTGCCCCTCGTGTTTTAAACATGGGGGTTAAAAAACACCCTAAGAAAATGTAAAACACTCACATCATCAAGGGATAGACTCCTCTCAATCTTGCAGCTCGCTGCCCTCTGAAGTTTGGAGTGTGTCTCGGGAATACACCCTTTTGTAACATGCCAATGGTTCGCTGTGATTGCCAATCACATGTTTATCCTTGGTCTGGACCGAAACGTTCCCTGGCGAGGTGCATCAATGGTCGCCGCTATTTTGGAACTTGTTCATAGAATGTGATAGGAAAGTTTCCTCATGAACATGACGGACTGATATTCCATCAAATCTCCATTTATGTTTATATTGCAAACCATCACAAACTTGAACGGATTTATAGATAATCCTAATGTAGATATACATGGAGGATGTTCGTGCATCCCCCCAAAAAACAGTGTACTGAATGTAGTAGTGTAATTAGTTCATGTTCTATATCATACCTAAATCTGAATCAGTAATCAAAAAGGATAGTAGTTCCATCATGATCATGTGATGTATTCCTATAGGTTCTGTATCGATCCCCCTATTTCTGACCCTATTCTGGTTAACAAGTTAACTAGCAGCCATCCCATGATGCAGAAACCGTTATCTGATTACGCCAGACCACGGCACAGGAGCGCGTTATCTGATTAGGTCATAACGCTTGCCATCTAATTAGGCAAAGCAATATTCCTCCAGCCCCTGATAAGGCATACGGAGTTCTCAAAACAAATCAAACCTATG
This sequence comes from Lissotriton helveticus, assembly GCF_964261635.1. NCBI lineage: Eukaryota > Metazoa > Chordata > Amphibia > Caudata > Salamandridae > Lissotriton > Lissotriton helveticus. Next base: position 797,240,418 of record NC_136070.1, on the reverse strand, counting down.
ACAACCTGGGAAAAAGCCTGCGGCCATTGTTTTGATTTCACGGAGAACTTCAGCAAAAGAATGTGCTAACGACCAGTTCGTATGACATCCTTATTGACGTATCTATGTCCATCCTTACGTCAATCTCGGCACCTTACAGGTATAAATATTACCGGTATTGCCTTAAGCAAACACAAGCGGTGGTGACGAGATCGGAGCAGCCAGACTTGCCGAAGCCCAGAGCAGAGCAGACCCCGCTGGCGCAGCCCCGCCTTCCTGACGCGCTGAGAACGAGACGCTGCTTTCTCCTGCCGAGAAATCCAGCTCCGGCGCTTCCGAGCAGCCCTTGCAGGCAGCCTGGAATATCGAGACCAAAGACGAGAGATACCATCCCTCAACCATCCTAGATTCCAGGTACAGAACTGAATAACCCCTTGCAGAGAATTCTTGAGTCAGTCACTTGGCAAAACAAACTTAACTTAAACTGCTACTTTCTATTCCCGCCCACGTATTAGGCTTAGGTCAGGTACACCGGGGTAGGTGTAGTTAGAAACACCAGTTGAGTACGATTAGTCAAATGTATATGTGTATGTATCTATTTTATCCATTTTAAACCACCATATGGCTTAGAAACCATATAAATGTTTTTACAGTATTATTTTATACTTCTGCTTTTATTGTATGCACTTTACTTAACCATAAGTATTGCGATAATATCGATTCATTTCTCTTGTATGAGAAAAGAGACTGATCAATAAATAACATCTTTTATTGAACACGCCCGTCTCTTCCTTTTCTCTACAATCTGGTGAGACTAAGAATGCACGTACTGACTGAGTAAAATAAGTTGTCTTTTGTTTTCACACGACTCTAGAGATACACTCTTGATTAGGGGAGAGCAAAGTTGTCATGTTCTATGGTTGTCAGAAACTAAATCCCTTCTTGTCTATCCAGGGAGGTTCAACTCCTCCTTGCCTATTCCAGAAAGTTTCTAGTGAACTCTGAGCTAGCTGGCAAACCCAAAACTTTAAGTCTAATATCGACAATAGAAGACCTAGTTAACGTCTGGTCTAGGCCTATACTATTGGAGGTATTATTCCAATGCGCAGAGCCTATTGGGATAATAGGAACTACACTACATGGCGCCCAAACGTTTGGAAAGGCGATAAAACTAACGCAAGACATTAGAGTAACTCAGTCGTGCTTTTTCACTCAGACCCCTTTTTTTCCCATAATACTCCAAAGACGTCTGGAGTGGGTGAAAGGTCATATCCGCCAAACCTCGCAGGAGGTAACTCTTATGTATGGTTCTTGGTTCAATCAACGTTGAAGGATACACTGTTCCAAAATATTGTGCATCTAATCTTTGTTTCCATAAGAAGCCTGATCTGCAAACAAACAGAATAACCTTCTGGACAGTACAATGTCAGACAGTGAAGGAGAAAGAGAGGCAGTTAGAATAGCAGCTGAACTCGTAGCAGCTGATACTACTATGCAAGCAGCAGACCCGGAGATAATACTCATCCCGGTCAACATAAGAAAATCTATAACTTTAAAACTTATAGAAAATGGACTGACACCGAGAGGTGGCACAGTCATATTCGTAATTGAGGCACACGAATATCGGCAGACAGAGGTATTCTATTCATGGATAAACTTTCCAGCAGCAAATGCTGTAACAAAGCACTTCCACTATTACAAAACAGAGGAACCTCCTAATGAGTACACTCCTTTCGAGGAGGTGGAAGTACCACTTAAATTTCAAGAGCACCTGCTCTTGTTTAATGGCGCCCTAAAACATAATAATCACATCACCAGGCTCGGTCCATTAGGTAGACCAGGAGCAACGTGGCCGGTCCTAGCCGGATACACACCACATCCAGACATCGAAAGAATGTCTGCAGCAGATCTTTTAATACAACTAAAACAATTAATAAAAGTACATAGACAATTAGTCCAATATGTAATGCGGACTTCAACAATTCAACCAGCAATTAAAATTCCACAGCTGACCCCTCATCAGGGGAACACAAATAAAATTACACCACAGAACATACAGTCCTGCCTAGGTAAAGTACCAGCTAAACGGGAACAAATACCATTCTGGTTAGCACAAAAAATCACCCAAATAGAGGCGGTGTTTCCAAACACCACCCCTGTGGATAAACACAGGATTCTGACTATCTGTCTTCCAATGGGAATCGCACCGCACGTGGAGGACTGTGACACTTGGGGTACAGTCTTTGCTTCCATTTACACAAAAACGCATGGTGTTCCATCCATCTCGGTAATACCAGATGTGCTAAAACAAATTTAAGATGAATACGGTCCAGAACCCGCTTTAACTCTTGGTATGAAATTACTAAAAGACTTCAAGCAGGTCTCGGCAATACTACTAGCCAACATAAAGGGAGAAGCAGCAAACGTGGCGATCCGCCAAAGGTTGAAAGAGACAGATTTAGCAGACCAACCAGCTGAAATTGCCAGAATTATAGAAAAATCGTATGAGGAACTAGGTAGAGATAGTTTAGGTGGAATACCAGTAAAACCCCGACTGATTGAAAGTCCTGAAAAAGTATTTTTTAATAATAATTTAACATCACAAAAAAAGAGCTGGGATGGAAACAAACAATCCAATCCTAAAGAAAAGAAATTCCGGTCCAGAGGAAGGTCTCCTCGGCGGAGAGAAAGATCTCCGAACCAAGGACGCAGGTTTCCCCAAAGTGAGCCCTCTGGGAAAAAATACAACCTTAGAAATAGGGATAATATAAAGAAGCCTGATAGATATCAAGAAATTGATACACGCCCCTCTCAATCTTTTCAGACTTCCTCGCAGAAATCGGAAAGAAGAGGACGATCAGAACAAAGAGAAGAGCACGTCAAGTCCAAAGACAAGGAACCTGCTCATCTAAAAAAGAAATTACAATTTCCAAAAAAGAAGGTAGCCAGTATTAAAGTAATTAACAATGCCGAGAATTCTGAGGACACAACTGAAAAACGGAGAATGGGCTCAGACAATGCTAGACAGCGCAGCAGAAGTGAGCATAGCTCGCAAAGTCCTTATGAATCATCTGGAGACAGTGGACACGAATGAATACCTTCAAGTGGAAACTGCAGACACCAGAGTTAGCAAACCTCACAAAATATATGAAATAACTTTACGTATAGAAGGGGATAAGACTAGAAAAATAAGGGGACTATTTTGGGATAATCTCTCCAAGGGCTATGACATCCTTCTAGCTGAAAAAGATTGGCCACCAGAGTTTGTCAGGGACTGCCCTCATGGCGAAGAAATAATTATGCCTGCCTTCTCAAATCATATCCCAATTCATAAAAAATATACACTTGCAAGAAAGTGGGCAGTAGCTCAAGCTCCTGCTTTATATAAAAATCATGTAGGATGGGATGAGGACTCTCCTCCTCACAAAATCCAGTTAAAATCACAACCTACTGCACAAAGGCAGTATCCAATCAAGCAAGAAGCAAAAAAACAGGTAAAAGAAATTCTAGATCAACTAGAATACCAGGGGGTGATTGAAACTTGCACCTCACAAATGAACAACCCTTTGTTTCCTGTCTCCAAACCAGACAATTCATATCGTCTAGTTTTGGATTACAGACACCTTAACTCATGTTGCAAAACTTTTGCAGTGCAAAACTCGCATAGTGCTGCACTAATGAATAACATAGTGCGCAAAAAATACAAAACAACATTAGACATCTCTAATGGATTCTTTTGTCAAAATATAGCACCAGAGAGCAGATATTTGTCCGCGTTCTCAATAAATGGCGCTCAAAAACAATTCTGTCGGTTACCCCAGGGGTACAAGAACAGCCCAGGATTATTCTCAGCGAGAGTAACAGAGTTACTACAAACATATGATGACGAAGCATTATCGTATGTCGACGACATATACCTAACAGACGATGACTTGGATACTCACTTGAAGAGAGTGAACACCATAATACTTGGGTTCGCAGCAGAGGGTTACAAATTCAACTTTAAAAAATCTAGAATAGCCCATCTAACAGTCCTGTTCTTAGGATATGAATTATCAAGTGAAGGCAAAAGCCTGGCTGACAATTTCCTAGAGAAATGTGCCGTACTCCAAGCACCTAGAACACTAAAAAACTTACAGTCAATTCTAGGCTTCCTAAATTTCGGAAGAACATACATTGCAAATTACGCAGAAAGGGTCAAACCCCTTTATGATCTAATAAAACCAGATTTTAAAAGAACGAATTGGACTCAAATACGCACAGAAATTCTGAGATCCTTACAAACAGACATGTTAATTAAAACAAAATTGGAAACACGTGATAACACACGCAATCTTGTGATTCGAGTCATCCCAGGAAGATGCGGATTCACATACCTGACCTCTAATGAGGGAGAAAAGGTACCAATTGCATTCAAATCACACTTGTACACTAAAGCTGAAATGAAATTTAGCCCAACGGAAAAAATTCTAACTGCAACACAGACAGCTATAGCAAAAGAACGAGCCCTGGCACAAGGTAAACGAATAATAATCGTGACACCGATACCAGCCCTAGAGGCTGTAACAAAAGCAAGCATTCCGAATGCTAAAGCGCTCCATCCGAGATGGATACAATGGGCTAATGCTCTTGCTGCAACAGACGTGGCATACGAATTTGATCCTAACTTAAAAACACAAGAATTTCTCCAATATGAATTCGAATGTCCTCCGCCGACCGAAATTCTGCCTCTAGAACATTACGGCTGTATAATATATACAGACGGATCAGCACAACCCGCAGTGGGGGGTAAACAAGCTTACAGTGCTGCGTGCGCAATTGTTAAAGGTCACTGGCACGAAGGGAAATTTAAACCGGCGATCACTAAAACACAATCTCTAGGAGATTGTACAGCTCAGCGAGCTGAACTACTGGCATTTAAGATGGCGCTTGAAAATACCGATCGAGAATTCCCCACACTCATAGTGTGCGATTCGTATTATTGCGTTCAGTCTTACAATGAATACTTGCAGATCTGGCTTCAGAATGGTTTTAAGGATGCAAAAGGAGGCACAATCAAGCATAAAATGCTTTGGGAACAAGTAGCTCTTTTACAAAAAGAACTACCAAAGACTCACGTGATACATACACTGAGTCATCAACGTGATGGCGTTCACGTTGCAGGGAATTCATTGGCTGATGAGGCCGCGAAGGCAGCTGTGCAAACGGCTTCCGTAGCTGCCATCACACGGTCAAAAACAAAAATAGACAGCGATATATTACAAGCTGTCAGCGCTACAGAAAAGGAGTCGATAGAAACACTCCCGAAAGGCTTTCCAGTGAAGTACTCATACATAGCTGATGCAAACAATGTTCCGTTTGCTCGAATCCCTGGAGTGGGGGATAGGGCAATTCCAAACATGGAACATAGGTTAGGACTAATCATAGCGGCACACGAAGGGCTTGCTTCTGTACATGCTGGCGTCTCAGCCACAGTATCATTATTAAAACAGAGATACTGGTGGCCACAAATGAGAAGACAAACACGGAACTATGTTCTAGAATGTGAAATATGTCAAAGAATGAAAGTATCAACGGTGAGACGACCAGCACAGACGCCCCTTCTAATCTCAGATAAACCATTAGCCAGTGTTTATCTGGACCACTGTGGTCCCTTACAAAGGGATGGTAACTATAAATATATCCTGGTCGCAGTGGATTCATGCACGAGATTCATATGGATGTGGCCCCAGCGATCGGCTGACGCCAGAACTGTTATAAAAGATTTGCGAGTCTTTATCGGCACATACGCAATTGGCATGCTGCATTCTGACCAGGGTCCTGCTTTTAGCTCTCGAGTGTATAAGGAGGCCATGACCAGCATGGGCATTGCATTGCGGTACTCTTGTCCATTTCATCCCGAGGGAAACGGAATCGTAGAAAGAAAAAACCATGACATAAAGAAATCTATAACAGCAAAGGTATTAGGTTCGGGAGCTGGGTAGGTCAAACATCTAATAAGTGTCCAACGTAGTCTAAACAACCTGGCAAGAAATTCTCTGAGGGGATTCAGTCAGTACGAATTATTGTTTGGAACTAGGATGTTGGTCTTAGATCTTGACAGTCAGACTTCAGTGGTGAAGGAAAAAAGCTTTGATATCAAAGATCGTTTGGCTATTTTGCAGGACTTAAACGAAACAAGAAAAGACCTGAGCAACATAAAGTTGAAACAGCAGCCAACAACCACTGAAGAACCACCACCTGTCCCAGCAAGACCTGTCTGGATTCCAAAAGTCGGGGATCTAGTCAGAGAAAAGATCGCGGTAAAGAAGGAATTTGGGCCTTCTTACAGAAAAGCAGTTCCTGTCTTGTCTATCAACGGGACAAGATCAGTTGTACTACCGCCGCTCGCTGGTAAAAAGGAGAACCGAGTTGTATCCATCGACCTGGTAAAACCACAATCATGTGGCCGATAACAAACAGTAGGCCAAGTGGACTCCCAATAAGTAGCAGAACACCAAGGTTTGCTACCAATACAGAGGTGCCAACTAAAAGGCTAATCACATTCGAAACGCCTACAGAACAACAACAAGGACTATGCAACAATGCAATGGAACTCACACCTCTGAAAACCCAAATAAAAACATTTAGTAGAGACACACCAACCTACGATGAAGTAACAAAGGAATATGCAAGAAACAGTAATCCTGAAGCAATTGGAACAATTGACAGAACGGCATCCGGCTACTTCATAAACTTCGATGATTCCTCTGAAGACCTCAGTGAATCAAAGACACAGCCATCAACAAAAACCTTTAAAGATAAAGCTAAGGAACTTTTGAAACAGCTGAAAGAAACCTATCTGATTTCTCCATGGATTGAATTTTGGTTGGCCTTTGGTGCATTCATCCTCATACTTTGGCTCATCATGATACTATGCTTGGGACGCTTCATTGAGGGAAAATATGCTAAAATGGACACAGCAAGCCAGAAAATCAACTTGATCCTCAAGCCACACACATCTTCACACGTCGAGAAAAGAGAACTTTCTTCAGTCAACTTCACAGCCAATCCTATACCGGGTGGGGTAGCATGGGACAACACTGACTATGAAATTTATGGTCCGGTTGAAATGCTCAAATATCCACACCAAATCAAGATCTCGTTGAGTGACTTTGTAAAACCAAGCTCATTTGCTAATGATTGGGACTTTGAAAGTATAAATAATATGATGTCTGACCTAGTGATGTCTGCTAAATTTACCGAACATGATTATTTGCAGGGTTCGTCTAATTATGATAGTATGTACTGTTACAACCACTATGGTAACCATTTTCTACATAAATCTGCACAACCTAGAAATGTTTTAAATTATAATCAATGGGAACATTGTGCAACCCCTCCAAAAGGAAGCTCAAGAACCTTTTATGACAAATATTCATACTTTTCAGGGTTCAACACAAGTAATGCTGAAACATTTTATTTCAAATTGTCAAATAAGACAGGGACAAAGACCATGCTTACAAACACGAAATTGATATATTCAGACTCATTTTTTGAACAAATGAATACTTTTGGTTTTGATTATTGGGACAAAAATGTTGAAGTAAAAAGTGTTTGGGGTACAAAAGAATGGCAAGTACAAGGTATAGAATCATTGTTTAGAGCCTGCATGATCCCAGAACAAATTATATTTTTGAATGACACTGTTCAACAAACTACCTGTCTTGGCCTAGCCAAAATTAAAGACTTAAATAAACCGTCTATTCCAAAGCCAACAATAAACAGCAATAGCTCTACAGATGAAGAGATAGACGTAAACTATGTATTAAACCAAAACAGAACACATCCTGATTGGAAACAATGGTTAATCTGGCCCACAGATACTAATAACTGTCAAAACAGATTCCTGAACAAAATACAGGGGTTCACATTGACCAGGCCAGATCCTAGATATTCCCAAAGACAACACCCAGGGATAATAACCACCTACAGTGTGGGCAAACTCTGCCTTCAATGGCTACAAACTTCCACACTGACAGAAATTAAGCAACACCTAACTTTACTTACTGATGGTGCTGACTTGCGTGATTTTATTATGGGACCACGCAAACAGCGTCAAAAACGCTTCATAGCAGCCTCTGTATATGCAGCTTACAACGAGGCCTGGAAGGTAACTCAAATTGAGACAGCAGAAAGTATAGGGAAATTGACCGTATTAATTTGGAAAAATCACTCTCTGTAGTGGACAATGGGTTAATGACTCTGTCCTCCAGAATTTTTTCTTTGGACAGCATTGTGTCTTCAGCAATCGACATAATATCGCAAGACTTACTGTTGTTACAACACGGTCAGTCTCAATTGCGTTCTATTGTACAGCTTGGCTGGACGTTACAAAACCTGCGTTCAGGCTATGTGCCTTGGCGTTTAATCAACACAACGTCACTATTCAATATCTTTAACCTTACTGATAAACAAATCAGTATGGCACAGAAGGGTGCTGATTATACAATCCTGAGCATTGAGAAACTCGAGAGATTACCATTGACAATGTCAGAACGACCTGTCATTGAATGGATAATACATGGGATAATTAATATTCCGATATCTACTTTCAGGTTTCAATACTGCCAAAAATATATACAGGCTGGCATGTACGAAAAATTGGGAAAAGGGTACTTTAAGACAACATGGAACTTGCCCTATTCACATGCATGTGTCAGTAATAAAGGACAGAAAGTGTTTCTTAGTGGCAATAATTGTGCGATGTCACTAAGCGGTACACTTCTGTGTAATGGAATTAGTTTGCATGGAGCCTGTGAAGGGAACTCAAATAACCTTTCATGTCACCAGCTAGGCGCACCTGCAACAGAGATAGAACCATTCTTTAAAAGACTCTATAACGGGAGTTACATTCTAATTGTGGATCGCAGATGTTGTAGTTTACTGCCCGGGGTTCCTTATCTCATAAGTACGACTGCGAAGGTCATGTGCTGTGGACGCTTATTGTTCCCCAGCTCCTTTCCAGACAGGGAGGCAAGGGCATGGCCTAACTTGAAAATTACTTCTATTCGAATAGATACTTTAAGCAGAATGAAAACAGTGCTTCTTCAGACGCCGACCAGACTCACGTCATCAAAGGAAACGTATGATCTCCTGGTCGCAAGGACGACTGTAGAGATTCACTCATTGTTATCAACTAATTCCCCCATACATTTCGCAGAAATCCTGAATGAAATCTTAAATATTTCTGATACCAGTGGAGTCTCAAAAGTATTTAAGACAGTATTTTCAATGGCATTATCACCATTCAAAGCCATACTGGGTATTTTTCCAGACTTCGTCCATTCGATTTTTGGCGGACTTCCCCTCATTTTGGGACTAATTGCAGGAATCCTATTCTTGGTCCTTATATTTCGTTATGGCAAACCATGTCACAGACAAAACACCTGCGACAAGGGAAGAAACAATCCGAGCCATTGGATACCGGGACCGGATATCAAAAATCCTGGGACTATCCCGGCTTAGAGACCTGAACATGACTTGGTTTCTTTCATTTCGACCAATGTGGCATCGATGTGTTTTACCTGTATTAAGGTGCTTGCTGTGCGGAGAAGAATGCGTGTTGGACACCTGTCTGACGCTACAATCGGATGCGCCAATGGATGCAGAAGCATTGTTGGGTCCGGTAATGGCCCATGCATTGTGCTGCCCTCAACAGCTGCCAATCCTGATGACGGCATTCGTGGAAACTTCACCACTACGATTAAGGGGTAGTGAAGTTCAAGATGAAAGCAGCATCGATCAGGTACGACCTTCTGTCAGCAATACTAATCAAAAGGTCAATGGAGACAATCATGCACACGAATGCATGGTTACACCTTTTTCCGAGTTAGTGGAACTTTCACAGGAAGCTGTTGACAGCTTTTTCGACAGTCTCAATGATATGATGTTCTCACCAGAGCAGAAATAACGACTTTTGAGCAAGCTAGCACACAGCGTTCCCAACACCCTGAATTTGGCCTTCAACTTTAATAATAAAGTAGCATGAACAATTTTTTCTCCAGTTCACGGACGGCAAGTATTTAAGACAGTATTTTCAATGGCATTATCACCATTCAAAGCCATACTGGGTATTTTTCCAGACTTCGTCCATTCGATTTTTGGCGGACTTCCCCTCATTTTGGGACTAATTGCAGGAATCCTATTCTTGGTCCTTATATTTCGTTATGGCAAACCATGTCACAGACAAAACACCTGCGACAAGGGAAGAAACAATCCGAGCCATTGGATACCGGGACCGGATATCAAAAATCCTGGGACTATCCCGGCTTAGAGACCTGAACATGACTTGGTTTCTTTCATTTCGACCAATGTGGCATCGATGTGTTTTACCTGTATTAAGGTGCTTGCTGTGCGGAGAAGAATGCGTGTTGGACACCTGTCTGACGCTACAATCGGATGCGCCAATGGATGCAGAAGCATTGTTGGGTCCGGTAATGGCCCATGCATTGTGCTGCCCTCAACAGCTGCCAATCCTGATGACGGCATTCGTGGAAACTTCACCACTACGATTAAGGGGTAGTGAAGTTCAAGATGAAAGCAGCATCGATCAGGTACGACCTTCTGTCAGCAATACTAATCAAAAGGTCAATGGAGACAATCATGCACACGAATGCATGGTTACACCTTTTTCCGAGTTAGTGGAACTTTCACAGGAAGCTGTTGACAGCTTTTTCGACAGTCTCAATGATATGATGTTCTCACCAGAGCAGAAATAACGACTTTTGAGCAAGCTAGCACACAGCGTTCCCAACACCCTGAATTTGGCCTTCAACTTTAATAATAAAGTAGCATGAACAATTTTTTCTCCAGTTCACGGACGGCAATTTTTTCAGCAGCCCCAAAATATTTTTACGATTTTCGGGACACTTATCTTCTGCTTAAAGTAAGAACTATTCTTAGAGAACTAAAATTTCTCCTTTTTAGAAACTTTATAGACATTAGCTGCCCGCTGGTATGTTCATAATTATTTTATTCTGTGATGAAATGGTCTAGAACTTTTCTTCTGTATTAAGAGCCGTTTCATGTGTAATTCTCATATTCAAATAGTAATAATGTATACATATGCGTGATTACTTTAGCATTATTCTACAGCTTGAGTGCATATAGTATATATGACTGTTTTTTCGTATATTACATAATTTCGAAATGCATTATATGTATTTTGGGGTGGTAAGGTATACACGATACTCTACAGTATGTTTTACTATGCCTAGATTCGTAAACATGGCCATAGTTAGCGTGGAGTGGGTGTGATGTATTCCTATAGGTTCTGTATCGATCCCCCTATTCCTGACCCTATTCTGGTTAACAAGTTAACTAGCAGCCATCCCATGATGCAGAAACCGTTATCTGATTACGCCAGACCACGGCACAGGAGCGCGTTATTTGATTAGGTCATAACGCTTGCCATCTAATTAGGCAAAGCAATATTCCTCCAGCCCCTGAAAAGGCATACGGAGTTCTCAAAACAAATCAAACCTATGACAACCTGGGAAAAACCCTGCGGCCATTGTTTTGATTTCACGGAGAACTTCAGCAAAAGAATGTGCTAACGACCAGTTCGTATGACATCCTTATTGACGTATCTATGTCCATCCTTACGTCAATCTCGGCACCTTACAGGTATAAATATTACCGGTATTGCCTTAAGCAAACACACGCGGTGGTGACGAGATCGGAGCAGCCAGACTTGCCGAAGCCCAGAGCAGAGCAGACCCCGCTGGCGCAGCCCCGCCTTCCTGACGCGCTGAGAACGAGACACTGCTTTCTCCTGCCGAGAAATCCAGCTCCGGCGCTTCCGAGCAGCCCTTGCAGGCAGCCTGGAATATCGAGACCAAAGACGAGAGATACCATCCCTCAACCATCCTAGATTCCAGGTACAGAACTGAATAACCCCTTGCAGAGAATTCTTGAGTCAGTCACTTGGCAAAACAAACTTAACTTAAACTGCTACTTTCTATTCCCGCCCACGTATTAGGCTTAGGTCAGGTACACCGGGGTAGGCGTAGTTAGAAACACCAGTTGAGTACGATTAGTCAAATGTATATGTGTATGTATCTATTTTATCCATTTTAAACCACCATATGGCTTAGAAACCATATAAATGTTTTTACAGTATTATTTTATACTTCTGCTTTTATTGTATGCACTTTACTTAACCATAAGTATTGCGATAATATCGATTCATTTCTCTTGTATGAGAAAAGAGACTGATCAATAAATAACATCTTTTATTGAACACGCCCGTCTCTTCCTTTTCTCTACAATCTGGTGAGACTAAGAATGCACGTACTGACTGAGTAAAATAAGTTGTCTTTTGTTTTCACACGACTCTAGAGATACACTCTTGATTAGGGGAGAGCAAAGTTGTCATGTTCTATGGTTGTCAGAAACTAAATCCCTTCTTGTCTATCCAGGGAGGTTCAACTCCTCCTTGCCTATTCCAGAAAGTTTCTAGTGAACTCTGAGCTAGCTGGCAAACCCAAAACTTTAAGTCTAATATCGACAATAGAAGACCTAGTTAACGTCTGGTCTAGGCCTATACTATTGGAGGTATTATTCCAATGCGCAGAGCCTATTGGGATAATAGGAACTACACTACAATCATATTCTAATTTTCTCTATTTAACATTGAGAGGGACTGGGGAATTCAAATGCCAGTGAATATATTGTCTAAAAGCAATTCAAATAGTGCCAAGGGATATCATTGTTTAATACAATGTCATGACTATGTATGCTATGCTATATATCCATTTCTGTTTACACATCCATCTAATATCATCAATTGTGGGGTTTTTCTCTAAGAAATGCGCTGTCAACTTCATTATGGTTTTCCTATATCTAATGTTACTTCAATGATCAATGATTCAGATTTTAACTTTGCTAGTAGTCTCCCCTACATACAAAATCCAAGTTGCAATAAGTATGTTTATTCAGGATCAAAGGATATTTTAGGGGCACATCCACCATCTTGATGTTTGTAGTCAGGGGAAAGGTGCTGCATGAGCCAATTACAGTGTGGCCGACTACAGTTGGAAGATCCCACATTCTCGTTCAAGGCTAGGACCAAAGTTCTGTGGTCTCGCATGTACGAACATATGTTTGATACTAGCACTTTTCCTAAAAGAAAACATGGGTACTGCTAGACCCAAGCGGTTTGAGTTAGGAATACGCCAATTTCTTGTGATTATTCTTTTTACATGATTGGATGCTTTGCTGAATGTAGTGATACAGCTAGTCTTGTCAATTGGAGATTTTCTTTAGTTTCCAATTTTAGTTCCTTGCTCGCTTCCGTTCCCTGTCCACTACTTGGTTTAGGTAGTTCTTCTCCTATAGTTTCTTACTATGTTTTCTTGCCTCTTGTTGGAAGCCCCCATGTTGGAACAGTTCCTGCGGAAATGCAGGAACTCTCCAAATGGAAGATTTTATCTCAGGGATTTAGGGTGGAAACTGTTAAATGACATGGGTTTATTCCTATCAGTGGATTTGTGATATACCTGTGTGGCTAGTTTCCCCTCGTTGGCCTCAATCTCCAAATCCAAGAAAAGTAGTGATGTATTGGTAAGTAGGAGTAAAGTATAAAAGTGGATTCCTGCGGTTTAGGCACCCTAAGAATTCTTGTATAGATTGTTGATCACATGCCGTACTGAAATGATGCCACAGCCTGATCCATTCAGTCCAGAGGTTGTCAGATCCATAAAATACCTCCCTTTCAAACTTTTAGACATACAGACACTCCAGGCTCAGCAGGAATGTACTGCCCATGGGCATACCATGGGACTGGAGATAGATGGTGCCATTGAATTCAAAGAAGTTTTTAGTAACTGCTATATGTTCCAGAACAAGGATGATTGATTTCTGTTTGAAAGTTCCAATCCTGTTGGTGTAAACTGTCTTCATTCACTCGCAAAGTTTCCATATGTGGGATGTTAGTATTAAGGGACTTAATATCGAGCCTTACCAGGAACTCATTTTCTAGATCAAAATCTATGTCCTTGATGAGGTTCACAATGTCTCTTGTATCCTTCAGAAAAGATGTCATTTGATGGACTAATGGTAGCAAGAAAAAAATGTATAAAATTGTGAAAAGGGTTACAATATTGAACCAATGCCCGATAACGTAGAACGCCCTTGTGGGGTTTTAGTGTATTTGTGCACGTTCGGTAGTGTGTAAAAATATGGGGTCGCAGGCTTCTCTTTACCCAGAAATGTCCCCTCATTAAGAGAGATCCCGTCATTACTGATTTCTTCGTTTACCAGAGTCCCTATCTCCTTTTGTAATTCTGCAGTGGAACCCACAGGAAGGACTCTGTAATTACGTCTGTCAGATAACAAACGTAGGCATTCCTGGTTGTAAGCTTCCTTAGTCTGAATGACAATGGCCCCCAGGTATTATGACTATCTTGGGTTTCTGTCTTAGTACTTGTCTGGCTTGAATTTCCAGCCTCGATAGGTTCCTAAAAGGTTGGTTACTGACTGCTCATTTCCTCTACATCATGCATGACCGCCTGTTCAAATGCTGCCATTTCTGGTAGTAGGTGTAAGAGCATAGGTACAAAAGTGGATTTTGTCCAGAGGTCCACATCTCCCTGATGTGTTTGGCCCCTGCTTGTCTTTGTCAAAGAAACTCCTTAGGCGTACCTTTCTGAAGTATTCAGCTAGTTCACATCTCAGTTCCCAGATGCTATTCCAGGTGGCTATGGTCCAATCTCATCTGAATGATGTATGTTCCAAAAATATTCATTATTACCTAATAATCCCCTGGGTGCTGCACTGGCTCTTAAGTATTCGTTAATTATTTCCCTATGAAATATTGTTTTTACCTGGCTCTTTTTAAGTTCCAGTAACGAATCCCTACCCTCCACCTGAGGGAGTGCTTGGGCGATCGTGGTCTCCCCCTTAAAGAAGGATTGACACTGCTTCGTCATCACTTTAGGACAAACCTTGTTTTCAGATATGGTTCGTCCACTAATTGGGAAGTACTTCCTCAGTTGAGTTGTAAATGGGTATTTCCCTCACCATTCTCATTTATATATCCCCTGCGGCTCAACAGCTGTGCTGATATCAATACACACAAGAGAAAAGGGAGAGAGGTACCTCTCCTTTTCTGTTCTCCCTTTTGAATAATTTAGCATTCACACACAAAGGGGAAAAGGAGGAAGTAAAAAAGAAGGACACACTCTGAGGGAAAACAGCAAGGTTTTTATAAAATGCCCTCACCCACTGATAGTGGCATTCTTCAGGTATCTAGGATAGACATGCTTTTGACTTTGGGCACTCTATATAAGACATATGTATGCACTGTAAGAATGCCAGATGTGTTGATCTGTTCCAGTATTTACACAAAAAATTAAAAAACACTATTTTGTTATATTTCCTTTATAGCGCAACCCATCCCATTTCAGGGTATCAGAATGCTTTACATCACAGGGTACATAATCACACGCTGACAATAAATCACAGTGCCTAAATCAATGTACAGGATGTGTTACATAATACAGTTAGGGTTACAAGGCATAAGAGCCACATGGCCTTCATAGCTCACTGTGCTATATTAGAGGGATTACAATTTAATTTATGAACCGCAAGTAACAAAAGGATCTTTGTGTTAAAAGCCACTTTCTCATTTACGTAAAAGAGAAATCTGTAATCTGCGTGTGACATGATGTGCTTTGCAGGAGGCAGATTAACCCTCTATGCCATTTTCATTCAAAACCGGGACTAGACAAAACACAGATCTCTCAGCGAATATGTTTTATTCTATGAGAAGTTGACTATCAACCCCATTCCTGACATAACTGTCAAAATTAACAATGAAATTAAACAATGGTATGACCAAACATTATTAGACCATGACGAATACCTTTACCTTAAGCTAAGCACACCTAGATCACCGTGTCTATACACTCTCCCTAAAGTCCACAAATGCCGGGACAAGCCGCCAGGACGGCCTATTGTCTCAGGCATTGGTGGCCCGACGGAGAGATTATCTGAATTCATTGACTGCTTCTTGAGACAATATGTCTATAACCTACCATCGTTCCTAGAAGACACAAAGCATATACTGAATTTACTTGAAGATATTATATGGGAAGATGGTATGTTATTAGTTACACTGGATGTGGTATCCCTTTATACCATTATTGATCATGACATGGGCATACGTGCCTTGGATCACTTTCTCAGTGTAAGACCAGCTGAAATGTTTGATCACACCCAAATGCTACTACGTATGACGAAGTTGGTACTGGAAAATAATGTGTTTTTATTTGACGGCCACTGGTATAGACAACGACTTGGGACGGCGATGGGTTCCAGGTTTGCTCCGTCTTTTGCCAACCTGTTCATGGGTTGGTTCGAGGCGGAGCGAATCTGGGGCCCTGAGGGAACCGAATGGACACCATATATACATTACTGGGGTCGTTTTATCGACGATTGTCTGATGATATGGACGGGAACGGTAGAGAAACTTAAAGGTTTTTTTGATTACTTGAATGATAACACATATAATCTGAGATTTACGACTACTTATGACAGACAGAAAATCACTTTCTTGGATGTAGAGTTACATGTGGAGGGAACAAAGATTCATAGTAGAATGTACCGTAAACCTACAAGTTGTAACTCAATCCTACATGCTGAGAGCTGTCACCCCAACTATCAAAAAAGAGCTATACCATATGGGGAATTAATAAGAGCTCGACGTAACTGCTCAACGGATAGAGAGTTTGAGCATAACATAGCAGATATGACATCTAGATTCCTTAATCGAGGATATAGACAGAATGTGATTTCCAAAGCAGTTTCGAGAGTGAAGAAGGTGAGAAGAGAAACTACGTTAATAAGAGACTGTAAGGATGGTAAAACAACTGACAAGAAATTAAGAGTAATAACCAATTATGGAACTGACAGCTCTAAATTATTTTCTATTCTAAACAGACATTGGCATCTACTTTGTATAGATGATGATTTGAAACCATATATTTATGACAGACCTAGTGTGACATTCAGGAGAGGAATGACTCTCAAGAACATGCTAAGTCCTAGTTATCCGACTAAACAGAATAAAACTGACTGGTTGAACAGTTTTAAGGGATTTTATAAATGCGGTAGATGTATATCCTGTAGATGGGCAATGAAAAAGGTACTATGTTTTGAATACAACAACTCTGGCAAATATACTATTGGCATGTTCATTAACTGCGATACAACTTACGTGATTTATGTGATTTCTTGTACATGTGGTAAAATTTACGTAGGAAGTACCAAGAGAAGGCTCAGAGACAGAATTGCTGAGCACTATAGAGCATTGAAGAATGGTGATACAAGGTATCCGATTGCATCGCATATAATTCAGAATTTTGAAACTAAGGATCAACATGTTTTCTCATACCATGGAATTGATCATATAAAACCTGACCCACGAGGAGGTAACAGGGTACTGATACTGAGGAAACGAGAAGTACTCTGGCTGATTAGACTGAAGGCGGTAGAATGTGGCCTTAATGTAGATCATGAGTATGAGTTCTATCTTGGTAATTAAGGGAAGACTTTTGAATAGTAGAAGTGATAAATGCAATTGACAATGTTGGTGCCTATATCTCTGTTTTATGTTTAGTACTTACCATTTTCTCTCTAACATTGCATATTCTATTGAAAAGGAAATGATTGAAGAAAACAAGGCTTTTTGACTAAGTACATGAACCCAGTACTCTACCATGAGTAAGATGTAACTTAATCCTAAAATTAATACTGTTGAACCCACTGCCCCTACGTATGTCTTATGCTTAGAGTGAACAGACTAGTTAGACAATGTATGATTTTTGGTAAATACCTAGAAAAAAGGGAAAAGATTGTGGTCACCCTGAGGACCACAATGGTTCACAGGACTAGAAAATATAAAATTGGGATGAAACTTGCTATAAAGGGTGGAATTACCCTAGTGACTGAAAGACATTGGGACTGATTTTGAATAAATGTGGTAGTAATACCGACTCAAATGTACTAAGGGTATGTATATGATCAAGGAGGGACTAATGTTTACTTAGCCCAAATCTATTTACTTATGAGTATTTACAGACATTACAAGATGGCGTCTGTTGTGATGTATTCGCCGACAAGGCTAGTATACAGACCGCCCTAGTTGAAATTTTACAATATTTGTGAAGATTAACAGTAAATAATAAGTTTTGGCAATATCGTAGCTTTGGCAAGCACAGGATAGCGTTAATATATTGCCGGGTATACGTAGACATTACAAGATGTCTACTGTGTACTTTGCTTCGATTTACCATTAAAAGATGGCGTCCGCGCGGAAACGCCGAAAGAGGAAACTATGAAATAAAGAACGATGCGCATATGGACAAGGAATAGGGACAATGCCTTTAACGTTTAAACTAACATTCAATTTATAACGAGTCTAGTGCTATCTTAAAATATTTGCCGAATTGTGGGCACATTTGACACTACAAGATGTCGCCCAAACTTTATACCATAAATTGCTATTGAAAGATGGCGCCCACGCTGAACGCCAGAGCAAGAGACGGAAAACGATACGTACGAAACGGTGAGCATATTGGACGTAATGCAGGGACATTGTCAAAACTTTAGCATTAATAGATGAGGACAATGTGAGACTTATTATTGTACTCTTTCTTTTATTAGACACGGACTCGTGTCAGTGATCCCCTTTAACACGGAGGATTCTGAAGATACAATGAGATAAAAACGTATATATACAGATACAGCAAGATAAGGTGAGGCATAGAATATAAATATATGTTTTGGGCTAAACAACCCATTGAGACTACTTTTGATACAGTTATTAATTCACTTTAGGAATTGATTGGATAAATATATTGAAATACTACAAGTGAGGATTTGGACAAAATTATACGTGTTGGAGATACATGGAATAACCCTACCACTTTATGGTGAGTTCATTATTGAATAGGTGGACCCATCTGTACTACCTAGCTTGTACACTTTATTTATTGTTACTGACTTAATAGTGTGAATAAGACGACATGTGTAATAATCTTTATTATAGATTAAGAACGTGTAGAGAAGAAATTGACTCAAAGTTCTGAGGAATAACAATTGGATGGTTCGAGGGTAGACAATCACTACTAGCTAGGTGAGTCATTTACTTATGACCTGTTAACTATTGGCGGCTTCGGGAACCACAATCCTAATACCTATCACGCTGTATACGTGACTTGTATATAACTTGATGGTTTAAAATAGTTTTGGTTCTATATATTATTATTGAGTTTTTGTTTTTGGCAAATATAGCCCTTCTTGTGATAATAGTATGTTTATGCATTGAATATACACTGGACCTGAACTTAGGTTAGAATGGTATTTGCTTTGTATGATTTATATTAATATGCAAACAATGTATGGATTGTTCTGCGTTGTATTAGTAAGAATGAGACTTATTGTAATCCTTTGGGTTGCAGCCCTGAGGAAGTCAGATTGTCCTACACGGACTTGACGAAACGCGCGTTGGCTGCAAGCAATCGTTTTGATGGAGAATTGGATTGGATGATGCAGAGTGAACATTAAAAGAATGAAAACTACATAAGGACTCTATTTTGTTGATAAGATTGAGTGCTCGGAAGACTACAATTATTGTTTGGACCTAGGTTTGCCTTGGGGACTGTGGTAACCAGCCCCCCACCTCTTCCTGAGCACCTACTTGATAATCTTTTTTGCTACATAAACCTTGACGTTGTGCTGTGCGCTCCTTAAAGCCGTTACCATTCCTCTTTTCTCTCAGCGAATATGTTAACCTACAGAGTTAGTTTACCAACATTAGATTTAGTTGTCTCACAAAGATTTCTGCAGTAGGTGCCTTAACCCCATAATATATTTTAAAATGCAGACTTTGCACCCAATCAAGCAGAACAGATTTACTGCGACGTTTCTCCTTCTTTCCAATTATGGACTTTATTCTTGAATTCATGGAATAAGTGGTATTCCCTGGTGGGTGAGGGTACATTACATTTTGGTAAATGTATTGAGATCCCTACACCCACACTCCGGATCAGGATCTTCACCACTTTTTTTTATCACTATTTGAAAAAAATGCACAATGTCCAAATTCGCTTTGTGAGAAAAGAAAGTGGAAAGACAGTCAAAACGATCAGCTTGTATTTGTAATTCACATTTATTGCTTACTTGCCACAGGTACAGTTTAAGTATTTTTTGTATCAGTATTGGGATTAAAGGTAGTGTACATGGTGTGTTTAAAGAAATCTGTTTTCTTTCCTACTATCATCTTCCTGCCCAGAACTAAGCAAAAGGTCAGAGCCTAGCGGAGTTCATGCTGTTTTGAAAGGGAATGAAGTGCCTGCAAGCTACAGTTTAATATGTTGGTGCTCAGAGTGTGGTGTTGAAAACTGACCTACTGACCTACTGATCTTCATCGCCATTCAGGGGCCTCTGCACCTACAGAGACTTGGTGTGGTCAAGTACTGGTATTGGATTACACACAATGCAGGAGACTGTGTGCTGACTTAAAAACATGAAATGCTATACCTGGGCCTCTTTCTCGGGAAAGCACAGACACCATGAGTTCTGAATCAGGGCATAGATAGAATATCAAAAGTATCCATTACCAGGTGATGGTCTCTCCACTTGACACTAATTCAAACTTCTCAAATCAAGATATGCAAGAGTTTCTTCCTAAGAGGTCAGGTTCTGTTTAGTCATATAGAAGGTGGCATTTGAAAAGGCAAGGTGCATCACAATTAATTACTTTTCTGTTTTTTCGTCATTTGTTCTCATTACTAATCCCTCTCTTAGCTCACTCATGCTCGCATGATGGCTACCATCTTAGCTTCATCGAGGGCAACCTAAGGCCATTTCAGAGCTCTTCTAGAATTAGAGAGTATCACCTCTTTAGTCAGGGAATAGGTCAGGGAATAGGTATGATTAGATGATATATGACAAGGATGTGTCCAAGGGGACTTCAGCGACATGCAGAGAGGGTTATGATCACTGTCGGTTGTATTGCCCACCATCATGTCTAGGACACAGCCCCAAAGCCTAACATCCACTAGTATATATTCAATTCTAGATGGACTAGTTGCCCTGTTGAAAGTAGGTGCCCCTAGGGCGTCAGAACGAGTCCTACCATTTACTGCCCTTAACCCATATTCCAAAGTCAGTGCATACAATTGAATAACCACCTGGGACCATTGCTTTACAGGGGGTATGGACAAGGGTGGTACACCCTAGCCTCTATATTCCTCCTCCATCCCGACTATGTCCTCTTCGCTAAGGGGCTCAAATGTACTGTTAAAATCACCAGCTTCTAAAGATCTTGAATTCGGCGAAAACTCTGAAAGGCCCTGTTCCAATTTCGTAAGAGCTGATGTAGTGTTGCCCCCTCTTAGCCCCCTTATATAGACATTTAAAAAGTCCAACTCACCCCCCCCCCCCCCTTGCACTTGATGGTAAGTTTCATAATGTCACGGCTCAAGTTATTGCATTTAAGTGTGGTGCAATTGAGGGCAATACTAACCCAAATAATCAACCCTCCTGAGGGACGACCCCTCCCTTTGGTAGTAGCAGGAATACAGAAACAACTATAGCCCGATTTGTACAAGGGAGTCATGCTCCATGTTTCTTTGAAGGCACAAATATCATAACCCCCCTACCAGATCATTCCAATGAGGTAAAGATAGCTTATTCCTAAGGCCAGCAATATTCCATGACATAATTTGTAGCTGGAAGTTAGTATGCATATCATAACTTTGGACTGTGGTAGGTGCCTGCAGCATTTCTGGGTCGTTTGGATGAGCTAAAAACATTGGTGGCAGGGGTGTCTGTAGATGCTGTCCTGGTAGAGTCTCAAGCAGTAGTCAATCATTGGCATCCAGAGACGAGGATACACTTGGTAAGTCCAGCGGGTATCAATCGTTAGCTCTTCCTGGGGGGAAGGTCAGTGGGAGCTTCCTGATCAGAATTAATGATGGTCGGGGGGCAGGTGCGAAACTCAAGGGAGACAAGATTCTCAGCCAAAAAGGCATTGATTAGAGTCAGCTCGATAAAATCTTGCAAATGTGTACGTGCTGTGTGCCTCCTTGCCCTGACAATGTCCTCCCTAATAAGTGAACGACACCCCCTAACGTGTCGAATCCAGTGTATTGACTTATTTATAAATGATTCCTCGCTTTCATAACCTGCTGCAACGCCTCGTTTTGGAACATTCATCATGTAAACGTTGTCCCCTTCTATATGTGGTGCTTGCTGGCGATTATTCCCAGCCGATTTATCAGGGGCTGTTACATGTATTGGTCCAGATGCATTATTGGTTACCATACCGGGGGCTTGAAATTTCTACGGCACTGGATCCTGGGAACGCAAAGTTGTGCACCTACTCTGCCCATTGTGTGGGGGGGAAAAACTGTGTCCAGTTTTGTGATTAAGGGGATAAGTGGGCGTCCACTTGTTTGAGTGCCTTGAACCTGCAGATAGGAGGGAAGTTGCTGCGAGCGTATGCGCTCGTCTATCAGAGAGCGTAGCTGTTGATTATGAACTGTCTGACTGGGAGTCAAAAATTTTATCACAGCAGACAGTTCATCAATCTTTGCTCTCAGAACCCCTATCTCCTGTCTAAGCAAGGCTACTAGCTGGTACAGTCCCTGAGATGAGTCATCCACCTCCTTATTGCCTGCACCAGCAGGACCGGCCAGGGTTGCAGCGTCGCCGACTTCCGAAGTGTTGGTAACATCAGCTAGAACTGCGAACCTGTTGGTGCAAAGCACCAGAGTTTCTGGTGGACTGAGTATGGATGGACACACTACACGCAGGCATCCTGTGCTCGGAATCAGCTTGGTTGGGGGTCTTTTTTAAATTACTTTTTTATCATTGTGCTTTTATCAATACTATTTGCACTTTTCTCTTACCTGCCTAACTTTCTCCTGTTTCCGCCACGCACCCCGGTCCACCGCAGTTTGTGCCGATTGTGTGGAGGGTGCAGGCGGCTCCATTGCTCCTCTGCCGGCTGGCGAGGGGCGGGGACAAGGAGATTAGTGCTCTAGTGAGCCTAAGTTATTTAAGGCAGTCCACTCAGCTGCCGTGTTATTGACACACTACAGGCAGGCTTCCTGTGCTCGGAATCAGCTTGGTTGGGGGTCTTTTTTAAATTACTTTTTTATCATTGTGCTTTTATCATTACTATTTGCACTTTTCTCTTACCTGCCTAATTTTCTCCTGTTTCCGTCGCGCACCCATGGTCCACCGCAGTTTGCACCGATTGTGTAGAGGGTGCAGGCGGCTCCATTGCTCTGCTGGCGAGGGGCGGGAACAGGGAGGTTAGCGCTCTAGTTACACCTGCCTGTTTAAACAGTATGTCCCACCCCCCGCGCAGCAGACGTGCGCAGCGGGCACGCCGAAGGCGTGCCAAAGGCAAGTCCGTCTGCGCCCCTCCGCACCAGGACGGGGCTAGGGGGTTGGAACCCTGTTTAAACTCCCCCCGGTAATTCCTGCTACAACAGGGAGCAGCGTTTGAGGGTCAGAGGTCAGAGGACGAATATATCTACACATATTATGTCTTTTGAGGAGGAACATAACTATTGTCCTCTCTGTAATTTTAAATTCAAGCCTTCTGAGTCCCCCCTCAGAAGCTGGAAAATAAAATCCTTTTCTTTGTTACTTCTTAATTCCCGTTCCCTCCCCAAGCATGCGAGTGAAATCTGCCTTCTTTTAGAAGAGAGGAGCCCTGATGCTCTCTTTCTCACTGAAACATGGACAAATATGGCCTTGGATGCCGATGTGGTCCGGGCCCTCCCACCGAACTACGCTATTGTCAGGCGAGACAGTGGCCGGGGTGGGGGGATTGCCATTATATACAAAAATACTTATAGTTGTAGATCAACTAGGTGTCTTCTATCGGACTGTGAGAGTGTTTCCTTTGCTATTGGCTTCTCTCCTACTTGTACTTGTTCAGGAATCCTTTTGTATCGTCCACCAGGAGCACATGCCAATTTCTGCAATGATCTTCCAGACATTGCTATAAATTGTGCCAGTCTCGCCTCCAATTTTTCTGTTCTGAGTGATTTCAACATTCACCTCGATGAACCCGACACCTCCCCTTTGCATGATCTCATGGCAGGCCTTGAAGCTTTTCAACTGAAACAAATTGTTACTGGCCCCACCCACAAATTGGGCCATTTACTTGACCATTTTTTCACTAATCTTGATAACATTATTTTGGCTGAGACCATTATAATACCTTGGTTGGACCATTTCTTGTTATCCTTTGTTTGGAACCCCCTAGATCAGTCACAATCTTTTATAAGGACTAAACAATTGGGTCGCACATGGTCTAAACTCTTAGTGGAAAAATGGGCAACTAACCTTAACAACTCGACCCCTGCATTCTGCTCTAATCCTATTAGGGCGAATGAGTATTTTATTAGCTGGCTGGAGTCTTCTTTGGACCTCTCCCTCCCTAAGAAAGAATACTGCCATTGAGTTGGCATTAATAAAAAGCGTGATATTCCCTCGAACTCAGACTGCTTAAACAATCATGCAAGCAGTCCGAACGGAAATG
This sequence comes from Lissotriton helveticus, assembly GCF_964261635.1. Classification (NCBI taxonomy): domain Eukaryota; kingdom Metazoa; phylum Chordata; class Amphibia; order Caudata; family Salamandridae; genus Lissotriton; species Lissotriton helveticus. Next base: position 797,215,829 of record NC_136070.1, on the reverse strand, counting down.
GAGGAAGAATTTTTCTGAGGCCAGTAAATGCAATTACAGAACCACTTAGGCTCTATAAAAGTAAAATAAAAGTTGCACAAGCCAGCTATTATCAGGAGAAGATTGTCTCTGCTTCAAATTCTCCCAGGGCAATTTTTTAAGTTTTTAAATCTCTGATTACTCCTCCTGGTCCTCTGACTGAACGGTGAAAGCTCTAAAACACTGTGATGAATTAGCAAATTTTTTCGCCACTAAGGTTTCTAACATCTATTCGCTGTTTCAGCAAACTGACTCTGAAGTACAACTTCCTCCACCCTTTCAACAAGTTCGGCTGGAGGAATTTGCGCCGCTTGCCCTATCCAATCTGCAGCGACTCCTGGGGAATCTTAAGTCGGGATCCCCGGCCGACGCCGTGACCCCCCATTCTTAAGTTGGTCTCGGAGACTGTCTCCCCAGTTATTCATGATGTAATTAATTCCTCCTTTGTAACCGGACTGGTCCTGCCTTTATGAAAACAAGCAAGAATTAAAGCTCTACTGAAAAAACCCAATTTAGACCCTGAGGACTGGGCGAATTATCGCCCCATTTCTTTACTGCCAGGTATTAGTAAACTTGCTGAAAAACATGTAAATTCCACATTAGCAGCGTTTGTGGAGAATAACAAAAGCCTACACCCCACCCAGACGGGCTTCAGAAGGAAGCAGGGCACGGAGACCGCCGTTCTTGCCGTAGTCGAGGAAGCCAGGAAAATCATGGATACCGGAGGCTGCGCTGCCATTATTTTGTTAGATCTCAGCGCAGCCTTCGACACGGTAAATCATTCTATCATGATTCAGAGACTGAGGGAGGTGGGTGTAGCAGGGACTGCCCTTAAGTGGCTGCAGTCCTTTCTCTATGACAGATCTTTCGCTGTGTTTCAAAACAGATTCCTCTGCAGTATGGCGTCCCCCAGGGATCCTCATTAAGCCCTACCATGTTTAACATCTACATGAGGTCCCTTGCAGACGTTGTACTTCCCTGGGGGGTCCAGCTGGTCACCTACGCTGATGACACCCAGCTGGTGGTGTCCCTCAGCCGACATGATACTTGCGACAAGAACCTTACATCCTGTCTGAGCAAAGTATGTGAGTGGATGGATTCGTCTTTTCTTAAACTTAATGGCTCTAAGATGGAAATTATGATGCTAGGACACATGGCCCCCATGAATTTAGATCTTTGGTGGCCCAGCTACCTTTGCCCTCCCCTTTACCTATGAAACAAATTAAGAGGCTAGGCGTATGGTTAGACCCTAATCTTAGCTTCTTAGTACAATCATGTAAAGTTGCTGCTACATGTTATGGTCTGATCAGATTGATAAGGAAGATTCTTCCTCTCCTTCCTTTTGAAGCTAGACGTCTGTTGGTTCAAGCCCTTATTTTATCGCGGCTAGATTACGCTAATGCGGTTTACCTGGGTGCACCTCATGGAACCATCAACATTTTGCAGCTTGATCAGAACTGCGCCGCCCGACTTCTAATGAATGTACCAAAGCGGAAATCCGCTAAGTTAGCACTTTGTCAGTTGCACTGGCTGCCAGTGCAGCAAAGGATCTCGTTCAAGGCCATGTGCACTGTTCATATGTCCATTACTGTCAATGGACCCCCTCTGATTCAGCCTATGCTACAATTATATCAGGTCTCCCGGACTCTTAGATCTAACCATAAAAAACTTCTGACAGTTCCTAGGATTAAACGGGCACGGATGGGTGGCCGACGTTTTTCACTTCATGCCGCAACATTTTGGAACAAGCTCCCCGACTCTATTCGTCTTGAACCTAACTATCTCCGTTTCAGGAAACTGCTGAAAACCTTTCTCTTTCCTTGATCAGTGAAGAATGATTAGGTGCCACTAATGCGCTGGGATGCCTTTGGGTAGCCATGCGCTATATAAATGCGTATTCATTCTGTAGGAAGGTGGATACCTGACTATGGTTACCCCTGATTTTTTTGCCTTGTGTTTAGCTGGTTTTCGACTTAGTTGGCCTGGGATCCTGCTAATCAGGGCCCCAGGCTATCTGCTCTCTCTTAAAATGGACTCCATGCACCCTAGGTGCATAACCAAATTGGTACTGGACACCTTATCAGACCCTGTACAGTGCACTATAGGTGCCCAGGGCATAGGTGCATCCAAGGCCTACCAGGGGCTGAACCATAGCTTTTGCCACCCCTGGTTGGTACTTAAATCGACACAACTGGCTGTTCACACAGCTGGGGCAAGGTGGTGTAATCACCCCTTGCTTAGATATAGTATACCTATGTCTAAACCTATATCTGGACACATATATACCTATAAGTCACTCCTATGGCAGGCCTTTACAATCCTGGAGGCAGAGTGCTTGGTTTTATGTGAGATGGTGCTCTAGCATGAGCTGAGCCTGTCTGCAGTCTTCGGAACCATTTCCTTACTGCTGTTCCAGTGATACTGCCATACCATATACTCCTAAGTGCATTATAATACTCGCGGTTATTGCTAACTTTGGTTTGGCTTTATCAAAACATGTCGTGGTTGGTGTCATACATTTTGGAATACTACCCCCTCGCCAGTTCTGGCGACGGGGATAGCATTCCACCCTTCTAGAGGGAGAAGACATGTTACTTTACTGAAAACGCGGTTATTCCTAACCAGAGCCCCAGCATCACAAAATGGACGCTGCTGCCACAGACACATGTCTGACCTCCTGCTGCTGGCCGAAACCTGGCAGAGGACGCCTGGATAAAGAGTTTCCTGTCACAGGGAGGTGTCACACCACCCCAGACAGGAGATAGTGGATTGTAGCAGGGAGGGTTGAAAGAAACTAGACACTGCCTGGGGCGCACAAGGTGTCCCTGGGCAGATTCCAGTCAAACCGGTTCTGGGGCCATCCAGCCCCAGTCCTGGCGTGAAACTGGACAAAGGGAAAGGGGTGTAACCACCCCCTTCCCAGGTCCCACCCATAGGAGGGACCTAGCAGGTAATCCAGCCCCCAGATATGGAATATAGGTGGGAGCAGTGCCAATGCACATCAGATTATCCTGAATGAAACTTATGAAACGAAACTCTGGACCCTTCGACATCCCACTCCTCGTGGAAGACTGAAGAATCTCCCTTGTGGTCAAGGAGTGACCACCCTGTGCAAACAGGCACCATCCAGCATCTCGACGTTTGCTTTGTTGCAGTTCCTGCTGGAACTCGAGCGACAGAGATCGACAAGAGCCAGCCTTCCCAACTTCCAACAGCCCGATCCACAGTCCATGCAGAGCTGGGACCCGTGGAGGCGACCTGAAGCATGGGAGCGGCCATCTTGAATAAACCACGAAGCGCTGACCGTGCAGCACCCAAGGCTCCCTTGAAGCTGTGCATTGGAGTCTGAGAAGCTCCAGCCCCGAGCAGCTTGTGCACCGAAGCTCACCCCTCCACACTTGACGAGTGCTGCGTGGGGCCCTTTTGCATTTTCCTGCTTGACGCGTTGGTCCGGTTGCTTGCCCCTTAGCTAGTGGCCCCAGAACCAACGAACCTACAAATTTAAACAGCTGATCTGGTTGCTCCAGATTGGCATTAGCTCCCCTGAAAAGGAGCACCCGCTCAGACCTTGCTGGTCCGAGTGTTAAGCCTTCTTCGAATCCTGCGTGGGTTGCCTTTGCCAAGGCCTGTTGTCTCCGATCGTGAAGCCGACACCGCCAACAGCGAGAACCTTTGTGGGACAACTCGTGATTCACTCCAGGACATCCTCGGTGCCCGAGAGTCCACGTGGCAGCGGAGACAAGGCACCCAACATCGACCTGACTGCGCCGACATTGCCTGGTTCCTTCCTGGTGACTGGCTAGTGACCCAGACTCTGTCCACTCTGCTTTCAGGTATCCTTCAACTTCGATCCACCCTTGGATTGCACTGGACACTTCTCTCCTGGACGCCTGCAGCATCTTCATCCTCAGGCACCATCGAACTGCGTGACGAAACCCGACACAGGTTGGCACCTGTGCACCCGCTTCCTGTGGGTGAGGTAACTTACTAGCGCCGGTGTTCCCACACTGGTACACACCTCTAGTGCCTAAGTCCAAAGTTTGGTAGTCCTAGTCCAGTCGGAAGACTCCTTTTGCAATAACATTGTAACTTTTACGCACCATTGACTTTGTATTGGTGAAAGCCGTGCTTCCCGCACTGCTCCCGAATCCCGCGGGCTACTCCCGTCCTAACTGTGGTTAGTCCAGTGTAGTCCCAGTGATTCACAAGGCCCTAGGCCTTACCCCAGATCGATTAGTGATTGTTATACCACTTTTTTGATATATGGTTTGAGTGGCCACCGGCCTCATCCAAAAACGTGCAAATTGTCTATGTTTAACTGTGCTTTTAATTAAAAAAACTTGTGCTTCATTGCTCATAAAGAGTAGTGGGGATTATTCTAAGAATAAATACATATATTTTGATAATATATAACTTGTGTGGTGTCCTTTCATTTGGTATTACAGGATTGCATATGGTAAAACAGCTGGCTTCACATGTCCTTTGGAGTTAAGCCTTTAAGGCTGCTTAGTCCATGCTACCCCTAGGATAGCTTGTCTATAAGGTTGACTTACAACCACCACCATAAGGGATTGTTTGGACTGATACAGGGTGCCCACAGAACTGTGGACATCATATACCCGGCCAACTTCTCACACATTCATTCTGAGGTTCCGTGATTTTCGACTTTGCTTCGTAGTCAGCCGCCATTTTGTGACAGCCGCCATTTTGTGTTGCCCTCACTCAGGCGACACGGCGAACATGATGTTTTTGCCTTTTCAGCTGCTTGCCTCTCCTGTTAAAAAGTAACCCTTTGTCCTTGTTTAAGAAACCAATGTCAGGAACTGGCCGAGTTAGTTAATCCATGTTTAGACTGATTGATCCTTGTCTTAGTTGGCTGTGTGGGTCTCACCATTCTTCCTTTATATTATCCTGTTTAACTGGCCTTCACTATTCTTTCTGTGTATTTTCTTCTTACACAACTGTCCTTTGAGGCTCGCAAATACGTCCTGCCACCTGCAAATTGAATTACATGCACTAGCGTTGATTAACTTGACGGGAGAGGAGAACACGGGGTCTGAAAGAAGGGCGTATACAAAATACCCGATAGCTTGTTTTCGAACTTTTCCCATTCGTCAGTTCTGTATGTTTTGGGAGTGGGTATTGTAAATATGTATTGTATAAAAGACTGATCACCACGGAATGAAGTGGCAGTCTCCTGAGAACTTACCATTGGTGTACTTCTAGGACCACTGTGCTTAGCTGCAGCTAATAAACCTGATTTTCTACGCCTAACAGAGTGTCTCGTGTCTTTGTCTGATAAGGCAGGTGACCCAGAGATATCAGGAGTGCCCTGCGCCGCTAGGCCCATAAGGCCCAGTTCTCCAATTCATTCATTGAAATTTTGTATGAGGGGATGGTGTATCTTTGGGCTGGGGTTCTATTATCTGTTGAAAGAGTTAAACATAAAGAGAGTAAGGGATCAATTCGCAAAAGCGAACGGAGTGTACTCCTGGTCCCCCAGTTCCAAAGTTTACAAAAACATAAGAGGAGTACCATCAAAGGCTGTAGAAAAAAGAAAAAAGACCGCCTGAGTGGGATGACTACAAAAAGAAGAGAGTCCTTCTTTTGTTTAAAACCCCCTCACTCACCAACCTAGTTGGTGACATGCTTCATCATCGGGGTCCATCCTGATAGTCGAGTGCCATCAGGGTGTGCTGCGACACCTGAATTACAGTGGAGCGGGTATTGTGTGTGTGAAGTGAACAAAAAAATGTTAAAAATTGTCCTGGTATACTCGTGTGGAAATTTTTTATTTGCAAGTTACTGGACAATATTAAAATCAAATGTGTGGATACAAAAAGGTATATTATGACCGTATGTATCACTATGTGTAGGGTCTACATGTTTCAACCCGTTATATGGAAGTGCCGGGTTTTCATCAGGACCAAAGAAGGAAGGTGGGTGGTCAGGACACACTAACGACCTGCCAGTCCTAAATTCCTTGTGACTACTGACAAAAATCTGTCGCAGTCAAATACTCACACTCAAATGGGGTGAGAAAAGCAAAAAGACCTGTGGAGGAAAAAATAAAAAAGGTCACGAATATACATGTTACAAGCCTGTAACGTCGTGCCGTGTTGATTCTCACGTGTCTGCTTGCTTACTGTGCATCCCATTCAGAACTCGTTATTGACGGTTGTGTATTTGTAGGACTGCTCATCATTGCATATCTGATGATGGTGCCTACAGTAAATGTGAATTTACAATAAAGCCTGCCTAAGGCTGGAACACGCATACTTTATCAATATTGGCGTGCTCTGTGATCAATAAGCCGTTATTACAACAGTCGACAGCACTCAGCATTTTTGTTGTGCGTGGCTCGACTCCTCACTGCAGTATTAGCGTGAATAAATAACGGCGTGAAATCATTATCCACTTGTACATACATTCACACTCAACAGACAGACATACACCACACAATTAAAGACCACATGGTGATCAGGGCTTACTCCTGCTATGGGTCTATTGGGCTTCACGGGGTGGAGGGAAGGAGAAAACCTCGAAAAGTAACGTATTCTGTTGAGGAGAAAAAAGGACGGGGCTCACAGGTTGTCGAACGAGGATTGATCGAAATCAGGGCCAAAAGAAGAGGGATGGATTAACTTACAGTTACTGCGTGGTTCAATCGCTAGGTACCTACTCGCCTCTCCGTGCCTCCCCGCTAAAGGAGTAGTGCGCCCGGCAGGGATTAATAGGGTCGGACTGGTTTCCGGGATGGGCGGGGTTGCGCGTAAGCGTGATGACGCATTACGGCAGCAAGGAAATGGTGAAAGGACTCAGCGTTAGGATCAAGCTAGTGTTGCCAGGCAACTGTGTACTCTGCGAATTTAGAGAAAAGGCTATTAAGACCGGGGACTACTATTGGTGTAGAATGATTAAAAGTAAATTAGAATACCGCCGATCTAGGTAGCGGAAGTACCGTTGTGGAGCGGTCTAAATATAACAGTAAATCGAACAGGGGAGCTCTATTTCTGACACGTGTGAGGAGCAAAAAGTTGCTCCAAGTTTACTTGCTAATCCTCGGGGCACAGATAGCTGGAACACGGGATGCCCTGGTGGATCCCAAATACTGGGCGCATGTTCAAGAGTGCACATAAATAATGTACAGAAGGATACATGACACTGGCCCACGGTGAATCAAAAGTAGAGATGGTGCTGCACGTTCAAGATTGTACATAATTCATGTACAGGCAGGTTACAAGACGCTGGCCCACGGAATATTATCATTCAATCCTGTGACATGAGTGGATAGCCTGTATATCCATCTTTGTTCTTTCTCAAACAGGCGTTTCTGCAGGTTTGGACCAGGGGTGATTTGCTCAATCACTGTCCACTTCCTGTCGTTGGGCGTATGATTGTTTTCAAGGAAATGGTCTGTAAGCCTTGTTGCGTTTTTTTTGCAGTGGATAGTGCTGCGATGCTCACAGATCCTCTGTTTGACCTTTCTTGTCGTCATTCCAACGTAACGTTTATTGCAGGTGCATTCTATCAAATATACAACGTTACAGCTATTGCAGTTGCTGTGGGATTGTTGTCTCCATACTTTGCCAGTCTCAATATTCAAAGTTTTGGTGTCACTTTTGAGGTGGCACACACTGCAGTTGCCACAGCGGAAGTGTCCTGTGACATCAGGTAGGCCCCAGACTTGTGTTAGTGAATTGCTGTTAGTTTGTTTTTTTGTCTTTGGTCTTGTGTTTACTAAGCTGTCTTTCAGGCTGGGTGGTTTTTTGTAGGAGAACATAGGTTTTTCCCAGCAGAGATTGCCAGTTCGGAGGATAGACCAATGTTTATTAATGCTTTTAGACACCTGGTTAGAGATCGCATTAAAGGTCGTCACGCAGGTGAGCGGTATTTCCTCTCCTTTTGGTGGTTTTTTCTCAAGGAGGGCTTCCCTTGGCTGGTTCCTTGCACGTTTTTTCACTGAGGGAAAATCTCCCATATGGACAATTTCTGAGACTTAGGCGCAATTGCAGCAAACTCAATGACTATAAGAAACAAGCATCTGATCTAACAGAAAAACTACAGGTCCGTGGATATCCAACAAAGATCATAAACAAATGTCAAAAACGTAGAGGCGAGTAGGTACCTAGCGATTGAACCACGCAGTAACTGTAAGTTAATCCATCCCTCTTCTTTTGGCCCTGATTTCGATCAATCCTCGTTCGACAACCTGTGAGCCCCGTTTGTGAGACAACCTTCCCCCTTTTTTCTCCTCAACAGAATACGTTACTTTTCGAGGTTTTCTCCTTCCCTCCACCCCGTGAAGCCCAATAGACCCATAGCAGGAGTAAGCCCTGATCACCATGTGGTCTTTAATTGTGTGGTGTATGTCTGTCTGTTGAGTGTGAATGTATGTACAAGTGGATAATGATTTCACGCCGTTATTTATTCACGCTAATACTGCAGTGAGGAGTCGAGCCACGCACAACAAAAACGCTGAGTGCTGTCGACTGTTGTAATAACGGCTTATTGATCACAGAGCATGCCGATATTGATAAAGTATGCGTGTTCCAGCCTTAGGCAGGCTTTATTGTAAATTCACATTTACTGTAGGCACCATCATCAGATATGCAATGATGAGCAGTCCTACAAATACACAACCGTCAATAACGAGTTCTGAATGGGATGCACAGTAAGCAATCAGACACGTGAGAATCAACACGGCACGACGTTACAGGCTTGTACCATGTATATTCGTGACCTTTTTTATTTTTTCCTCCACAGGTCTTTTTGCTTTTCTCACCCCCATTTGAGTGTGAGTATTTGACTGCGACAGATTTTTGTCAGTAGTCACAAGGATTTTAGGACTGGCAGGTCGTTAGTGTGTCCTGACCACCCACCTTCCTTCTTTGGTCCTGATGAAAACCCGGCACTTCCATATAACGGGTTGAAACATGTAGACCCTACACATAGTGATACATACAGTCATAATACACCTTTTTGTATCCACACATTTGATTTTAATATTGTCCAGTAACTTGCAAATAAAATATTTTCACACGAGTATACCAGGACAATTTTTAAAATGTTTTTGTTCACTTCACACACACAATACCCGCTCCACTGTAATTCAGGTGTCGCAGCACACCCTGATGGCACTTGGCTATCAGGGTGGACCCCGATGATGAAGCATGTCACCAACTAGGTTGGTGAGTGAGGGGTTTTTATACAAAAGAAGGACTCTCTTCTTTTTGTAGTCATCCCACTCAGGCGTTCTATTATCTGTACCTGCTTAGATGCATGCAATGTTTCATTACTATGCTTGGATGCTTTGCCCCTATCATGTTTGGAGAACATCGTAGGAATGGTGGACTTAGCTCGAAAGGCAGGGCTGGGAGGTTGAGATTGTACATCACTAGTAGGCATGGAGATCTCTGTGCCTAGGATATCTTTAAGAACAAGGGAATCAATCCTGTCCATTACGCAATTATTTTTAGCCCATTTATGGGATATTTTCGCTTTCTTCCCACACCCGGCCCCCAACTGCGAGCCACCAGTTACAAGCAACCCCTCCATAGCCTCGCTTTGCCCATGACAAACAAGTTTGGATCACTGTAGCTCACAAGAAGCGATAAAAAGTTCTCTAGTATTCCAACTGAAGGGACCACCAGGGGGAGAGGGTAATAGTAAATTATAATAAGTGACCCCTGCTTAGGTATCACTTAAAGAATGCCACAGCGGAATATAATTGTGGAACACAGTACCTTTGTGTTCTTTAGCAGTAATAAAACTGTCCACAGGTGAATAAAAGGGGGATAGCCCAGCCCGGCCTGTTCCAGTCTGTGACGGACAAGGACGGGCCCGCCCTTGGCCCGGGCTTTGCCCGGGCGCTGCCAGCACGCGTCCCGCGCTGCGGGAGCCCGCCGGAGCTTTTAAAGGTGGCGCCTCCTGGCGCGGCCGATGAAGCAGTGGGCTGCTTGCGTGGCACTCTGGGGCCCTGAGTCCCAGCCCCCACTCGGCCCTGGCGCTGGTGCTGAAATTGAAGTATCGGGCGTCCCGCGCTGCGGGAGCCCGCCGGAGCATTTAAAGGTGGCGCATCCTGGCGCGGCCGATGAAGCAGTGGGCTGCTTGCGGGGCACTCTGGGGCACTGAGTCCTAGCCCCCACTCATCCCTGGCGCTGAAACTGAAGTATCGGGCGTCCCGCGCTGCGGGAGCCCGCCGGAGCTTTTAAAGGTGGCACCTCCTGGTGCTGCAAATGACGCAGTGGGCTGCTTGCGGGGCACTCTGGGGCACTGAGTCCTAGCCCCCACTCGGCGCTGGCGCGGAAATTGAAGTATCGGGTGTCCCGCGCTGCGGGAGCCCGCTGGAGCTTTTAAAGGTGGCGCCTCCTGGTGCGGCCGATGACGCAGTGGGCTGCTTGCGGGGCACTCTGGGGCACTGAGTCCTAGCCCTCATCGGCCCTGGCGCTGGCGCTGAAATTGAAGCATCAGGTGTCCCGTGCTGCGGGAGCCCACCAGAGCTTTTAAAGGTGACGCCTCCTGGCGCGGCCGATGACGCAGTGGGCTGCTTGGGAGGCACTCTGGGGCACTGAGTCCTAGCCCCCACTCGGCCCTGATGCTGGCGCTGAAATTAAAGTATCGGGCGTCCCAGATTTCCATACTAGCCAATTTGAATTACCAAATTCAAATTTACTATACTCAAATCCTGCTCGACAGCTTTTTGTTGCCACTACTACAGTACCAATGGAACACCACTACTTCACGCTTCCCTTACATGAGCAGCAGCATCGATAATCCTACCTAAATAATACATTCATCCAGATGCTGCATCATACTCATAATGCAATGAATACCACCAACTGTTGGGTGTGTGGGATGATACCTGCCCACCAGAAAAAGGGAGGAACACCTTTTATTTCTCTGCCGTTTTCCCATAATGGTTCATGTCAAGCTTGGTATGCACTTTTATTTGCTTCTGGAAAGTCTTCGGTAGGTGGGATTAACTTTTGTCTGAATAAAGTCTGCTATCAAGATAAAGAAGGTTATCCGCAAGCTAAAGGAACTAAATGGGAATGGGAAGGGTATAAACCTGACAATATTTCAACCCCATTTGTCTTCACGAATATGGGAAATACCAAGAACAATGGACCTTTTGTAATTTCTGTGACAAGAGCCAAAGCAGATTTATGTATTAGTAGTGATGGGAGAATTCCAGTATGGAGGAGAGAATGTACTGTAATTCTAACCATTGAAGGTGCCAACAACAGCCCTTTTACAGCATTGCATAATACTTACTTTGTATGCGGTAATAAGGGATATTATTATCAACTCCCCATTGGATGGTCTGGGGTATGTTAGGTATCATTCTTGTTACCCCCTGTGTTCTTTGCCCCTCCATCATATCACCAGGACTTGAAACTATATAATGATATCTCCAAGAACAGATACAAAAGAACAATAAGTACATGTGAGGTTGATCAGACTGATATCACTCTGCAACAATATGTCGATTTTAATTTGGGTTTGTTTATCTTTGTGGGTGCTGCATTGACCAGTATGAAAATAAGGAGATTGACTCGTGTTGTGGAAGCCGTTACCAATCAGACAGCAATGGCACATGGGGACATTACAGAGGAACTGCAAATTGCAAGGATTGTAGCACTCCAAAACAGAATGGTGCTTGATGTGATTTTGGCTGATCGAGGTGGTGCATGTCGCATCATCGGTAGCAGCTGTTGCGTGTTCATACCAGTTCACTCACCTTCAGTATATGGCGCAATATCAAAACTGCATAAGATTGCTGCAGAAATTCACCCAGAGGCTGGTACATGGACTTTTTCGACCTGGTTCTGGACACTATTTGCTACTTGGGGCTGGAAATTACTGACTATTTTATGTATACTGTTCGCTATATTATTTACATGCTGTGCTTGTATACAATGTGGTCCTATACTTTGCTCCATGTGCATCACTGCTTGTACACCTGCCAAGAGAAATATTGCAGAAATGAAAGCACAACAAATACTTAACAAAGAGATCACTGAGATTATGAGCATCAATGTACAGGATGCATATCTAGATTACCCCAGACAAACGAATGTCTTCAGCTAATGCTGAAAGGGTCGTCTGTTGTAATTTGGCAGCAATTAGGTTAAGCATTAGCAGAAAACACCGTTTCTACCATTACGCAAGACTAGGCAGCCGCCTAGGGCGGCGAACAGGGGGATTTTTCTTTAAATTTGAACCTACGAACGTAAAGCTAGGCGCCCGCCGAGTCTTGTCTAATGGTAGCAACGGCCTTGCGCACCAGCAGCACCTGCCCCCGTGGACCCTGCTGCGGGCCTGCAGCCCCGGTGGAGCCGCACAGCAGGGCCTGCTGAGCCCGCCACCTGCCCCGTGGAGCCACCAGCCTCATCGTAGCCAAAAAGCTGTGCGCTGGCCTGAGAAGCCGCCCTACTCCTACATCGCGCTGATCTTCACGGCCATCCAGAGCGCGCCCGCACGGCGCATGATGCTGAGCGAGATCTACCAGTTCCTGCAGGCGTGTTTCCCCTTCTTCCGCAGTGCCTACCAGGGCTGGAAGAACTCAGTGTGCCACAACCTCTCCCTCAACAAGTGCTTCCTCAAGCTGTCCAAGGGCCTGGCCCTGCCCGGCAAGGGCCACTACCGGCCTCTGAGTTCTTGTTTGAGGAGGGTTCCTTAATTGATGGTCCGGCGCAAGTGCCAGGCTCTGAAGCCCGCCAGGCGCCAAGTACTGCATGGTCAACGGCCTGAGTTTCAGGGCCTTCGACTCCCAGGCAACCCTGGACCCTCTAGGCTGCCACTCGGGTGACTACGGTTCCGTGGGCCTAGAAGCGCTCGGCGGCGCCAGCGCCCACCACATGCCCCCTAGCCCTGGCTCCAGCTACATGGCTGCTGCCACTCCAGGGGGGGACGACAAACTGCCAGAGAGCGGCCGCAGCACCATCCGCCCCCTGCCCTCCTTGCCTGCCCTGGCCAGAGCAATGGACTGCCACTCGCCTTATGCCAGCCCTCAGGTGCACTAAAGCTACTCGGGGGCCAGAGCCTACAAGAAGCAGCAGCCCTTGCTGCCTAGTGCCGCTCTTGCAACGGGGGTGAACTCGGGGTGAACTCGGGGATGGCCTGCACCAGAACACAAGGGATGAGCTCTCAGGTGAGCACTGCTGTTAGCTAAGCGGGTTACAGCTGGAGGTGGGGGGAGGAGTCTTGTTTAGAAATTGAGTTTTGCAAAAATGTTTTTTTCATCTACGGGGTCTCATCTTTAGCAACCAGACTATAGTGCACATTGCGTGTCATCGAACTCCTTTGCGCATGCATTCATTATCTTGTTAATTCACACATCCATGTATTAATTCCTGCACACATTTATTAATGCATTCACAACATAGCCATGCAATCACTTCTCGTTTAAACGATTATGTTCCATGAACAGATTTATCTGCACAGTTTATTCTTCACTTTTAACATTCCTCTGTTCACTCACAGAATAATCCATCTATCCAGCCATTCATGGATCCATCTAATCATTCATCGATTTCTATCATGAAAAATTCAGCTTTTAGGAGGAGATATAGACCAAATTTAGCACTCGGACACTGCAAAGATTGATCCTTTACAGTGGGACCTGCTCACATATACATTTGTATGCTTTGATTCTAAACGGATATTAAATTATTTTAACTACTTCGATTCCGTATATAGTGAAAAGCAGACCTTTTGTGCCCGCTAGCATCGGAGTTCCACATGCCAACAGGTAGACCCCGCTTCCCGTTTCATCAACAGTGTGGTCCTGGGGATACCCATTTATAATCCCAGTCAGGCGCGCAACACCCATTGGCCTCAAAGGGCTTCAGCCCGCACCCCGTCATGTGTGGCAGCCCAGGATGAGACACTTCCCGGGCCCGCTCACAGCCTCACCCAGGTACTTCACAGGTCTTAAAAAGACCTTGTGCATGTTAATGGGGCTTTGTTGTTGTTTCACCCCTTCTAAGAGCCCCTGCAGCTCGACTTTGCCGATTGCCTAAAGATTCAGCCACCCCCCCGAAATTTTTTCTTAGCCCGCCACGAAATTTGTCTCTAGTTGCGCCTCTGATCCAGTACCCCTGTTTCTTCATACGCCAAACTGCTGAGCTCTTAAAATACTCCTCACATGCACACCCCTACATCATGTTGTGTAAAAAATGGGCTTTTACAAGAAACTGAAAATTAACTTCTTTATAGTAGTCTGGTGTGTTACAGAGAACGGATGCGGTAAAATTGCGGCTGCTGAGCAGGAGACCACGATTTGTAATCCCGGCTCCTTATTTAGCCACATGTGTGGCACCCCATGCAATGGTAGATGATAACTATTTCAGGTGCCTCAGTGAGAGAAAAAACAAGCGTTGGCAAAACCACTAGGTCTGGCCTTGGAAGATGGTGCAAGTTACTATTTTTGTTGTTTCGGGTTTTGAAAACGAGGTGCACTTGACGCCTCAGTGGTTTTTAAATACAAGGCTCTATTGCGCATCCGTGTACATCAGGGGTCCCCAAACTACGGCCCCCGGGCCACATCCGGCCCGTCTAATCAACTGGAGTGGCCCACTTAACGATCCCAAACAATCCTTTGCTTCTTGTCTCATGCGGAGACACGTATTCCTCACTTCTAGGTAGCAGGTGGTTGGCGGTCCAGTTCCAGGCGACCGGAAACCGCCGGGGCATCTCACAGCGCTTCCGGGGGAAATCGCTTAACACAGAAGTTCCCGCCAACACATAGCTTCGGATTGATGCCTGTCATTTGCCTGCTTCTATGCAAGTAAGAACCGTGTTTTCTGAGGCCGTGTGTTTGCGACCTTTACTGAGGTTCTTTGACACCGCACAGGAGCGCTATTCTGTGTTTGTTTTGACACCGTGCTGGAGCGCTATTCTGGATTTGTTTTGACACCGTGCTGGAGTGCTTTACTAGGGGTTTGGCTGTTTGTTTCGGCACCGCGCTGGGGCGCTATCCTGAGTTTGTTTTGACACCGCGCTGGAGCGCTTTACTTGTGGTTTGTTTTGTCACCACGCTGGAGCGCTTTACTTTCAGTTCGTGACAACGTGCTGGGGCGCTTATGTGGTTACCTTGGACACCGCGCTGGAGCACTTTGATTACGCGCTGGGGCGCTTATCTTTTTTCGTTTCTACACAGGAGCACTGTTTTCTAACTAACCACTATAGACGACTTCTACTCACTGGGTGTTCCTAAGCTCAAGGTAAACGCTGTTAACCGCATGTGCACAAGAAGTAAACATAGAGAGGGCTTTATCTGTGCCCATTGTAATCAGGTCTCCCTTATTTCCCCTACCAGCCAGAGAAGAACGGAAGAAAGACAGACGACAAAATGTCGAAACTGTTGGGGAAACGGAAAATAGATTCAGAGTACAGAGTTTTTAAACAGCAGTGGACAGATGACTATTTTTTTGTCCAGTGAAAGGAAAAGGCAGTTTGTTTAATCTGCACAGAGACAGTGGGGGTGTTGAAAGAATTTAATATCCGCCGACACTATGAAACCTGCCAAGGAGGGCAGTGTGCTAGCTTGTTGGGCCAAGTGAGGAGAGACAAGGTGGCTAAGCTACAAAATGGATTTGCCGCCCAGCACAGTACAATGCTACGCAAACACTGGCAAACCTGTCATCCGTTCCGGCCAGCTTCAAGGTAGCTAAACTGATTGCAAGCTGTGGAAAGTCGTTCAGTGATGGGGAATTTGTCAAGAAGTGTTTGAACGCTGTCGCGGAGGAGGTGTGTCCGGACAAGAAAGATGCCCTGAATGCGGTGAGTCTGTCCGTATCTACAGTTACCAGGCGAATTTAAGAAATGGGGCACAATGTACATGTCCAGCTGAAAGAGAAAGCTAAAGATTTTGAGTGTTTTGCATTGGGAATGGATGAGAGCAATGACGTGCAGGACACAGCACAACTGCTGATTTTTATTCGGGGAGTTAATTCAACTTTTGAAGTGTCCGAGGAGCTGGCAGCTCTACAAAGTCTCACGGATACTACGACAGGAGAGGATATTTTTTGTAAAGTACGCCAAACGATGGAAGAGCTGGATTTAGACTGGGCTAAGCTGGCTAGCATCACAACGGATGGTGCTCCGAGTATGGTTGGTGCGTCGCGGGGGCTAATGGGGTGCATAAAAAGAGAAATGGAGGAACGAGGTATCACCCTCCCACTACAAGTCCACTGCCTGATTCACCAGCAAGCACTGGGCTGCAAAGTTCTGAAGTGGGAATCTGTCATGAAGGTGGTTGTGTCTTGCATAAACTTTATCAGAGCAAACGGACTAAAACACAGGCAGTTCCAAGCTTTTCTATCTGAGCTGCAGTCTGCCATGGAGACGTGCTTTACCACACTGAAGTCAGATGGTTAAGCCGGGGTAGAGTTTTGAAGCGCTTCTACGAGCTGCTACCTGAAATTAACGCCTTTCTCCTGACAAAGGGAAAAACTGTCCCAGAGCTGATCGACACAGAATGGAAATGAGACCTTGCCTTTTTAACAGATGTGACAGAAATTTTAAACGGCCTCAATTTACATCTCCAAGGCAAGGGAAAATTAATCAGTGACATGTATTCCCAGGTCAAAGCATTTGAGGTTAAAATGGCGCTGCTTGTTGGACAAGTGCAAAAACAAGGCTTCACCCATCACCCTGCTACTAGGACCCTCTCAGCTGATGAGCTAGCGGTCCCGTTTCCAATCAAGAAGTGCAAGGACACACTGGAAACACTGAGAATGGAGTTCAGTATGCGGTTCCGTGAGCTTCATGCCCACGTTAAAGAAATTCGTATAATCCAGAACCCGTTTGCTGCCGACATTAATGACACGCTGTCTTCTCTTCAATTTGAACTGGCTGAGTTGCAGACCTGTGATGTGCTGAAAGACGCATTCAAGCCCAACTGTCTCATAGAGTACTATGCTTCCCTCCCAAACGAGACCAACCCCAACATCAGAAAGCACGCTATGAAGATGTCCACAGTTTTTGGGAGCACATATATCTGTGAGCAAACTTTTTCACGCATGAAGCTGATAAAAAATCCGACAAGATCAAGACTCTCAGATCAACACCTGCATTTGTCTCTGAGACTGGCTGTAACTGGAATGGAACCTGACATCAATCTCCTCACCAGTCAGAAGGAAGCCCAGAGCTCACACTGATATGGTAAGCCTGCTGATTTCAGTAACTATAAATATGAAAAAATGTCAGTATAGTAATGCTCTTTTTATAGGCAACATGTTTCTTGAACAGTGATGTCACATACAAAATGAGACTGCAGCATTCCATCTGCTGATGGGCTGCTTGTGCTTTCTTATCTGCCATTCCTGAAGGGTCTGCATGCTTCCAGGTCCACCCTAAAGTCAGCCTGTTTATTACAAATATTCTGTATTAATGTTATTTCACTGTGTGGCAAAACAATTATCATCAGCTTGTGTTTTTATTTTCGAATCTAATCTATATCTAAATCTATATCTATAAAATAAAAGGAGTGTCTGTGGTACTTCAAATAAACACAAGAAGACTTTCTATAACTTTTTTTGCAAACTAACAGGTGGCGCTAAGGCCCAGCGAAGGGCAGCTGCAAAAAAATGTCATTATAATCTTCACAATAATACTGGTTGTCACTTTGGCCCATATCATTTCCTGTTATAAGACTGACCCCGGCCCCCATCACAGAAATAAACTAAGATTAAATAACATCGCAACTAAATTCGAGGAGAGTGTCACAACATTGTTTTTTATCCCAACGTGTGCAAATATTCAATAAAACACTATTTATAAAATACATCAATATTTAATCATAGATAGTGCCCCTAACAGAAGGGAAAGGGAGGGGTAGTGATGTGAAAGGTGAGGGAACTAAACAAGTGACAAAACAGTGGTCAATTTGACCTCAATGTAAAATTACTAACAATCAATTAACAAGGGCTAATGATCACAATTCATAAATTAAGATAGCGAACTCAAGCCTAACAAAATAAATCCACAAATGATAAATGGGGAAGAAGGCTGAGGATGGAAAAAAAGTTGACGTTTCGACCCAATTGGATGCAGGCGTAGGATAGAGCCTTGCTAGAGGGTCTTCATCAGGAGGGGCAATGGATCTGCATGGAAAATTAATAATTTTAAGTACGGTCAAGATGATCCATATTACTTATAAAACTGTACACTATTGACGGTCTGTTAGGGGCACAATCTATGATTAAATATTGATGTATTTTATAAATAGTGTTTTATTGAATATTTGTGCACGTTGTGATTAAAAACAATGTTGTGACACTCTCCTCGAATTTAGTTGAGATATTATTTAATCTTAGTTTATTTACTTCAGTATCTGGGACCACTTTGTCTGCATCACTAACTCACCCAGGTCCCAGCGACTTATTAGGTTAACCCGTGTTGTTATAGCATAGCCCATCACAGAAAGGAAAGTTGATGTGGCCCCCGCCAAAAAAAGTTTGGGGACCACTGGTGTACATAGTTCTGTGAGTGTATGGCTACCGTAACGGTCTAGCCTGGGCCTTTCGTTGAGGTTGTTTGCAGGACTGACTGTTGTGATTGTGTTTCCATGTAGTAAATGAGAGTAACATAGAAAGGTTCGACAGTAGAGAGTGTGCCTCTCTAGCCTGGA
Organism: Lissotriton helveticus; assembly: GCF_964261635.1. Classification (NCBI taxonomy): domain Eukaryota; kingdom Metazoa; phylum Chordata; class Amphibia; order Caudata; family Salamandridae; genus Lissotriton; species Lissotriton helveticus. The sequence goes on along the minus strand of NC_136070.1, from coordinate 797,197,171 downwards.
CGACATGGGGAGAGAGTTATGGTAGTAAAAGGGAGGGGGGCGGCTTCTCTCAATTCTCGCCTAGGGCGGCAAAATACATAGAAACGGCACTGAGAAGACATCCTGTGTTTAGAGACTATCTTGTCCTTTTTGTGGAATCCACTTTGAATTTCTGTCAGCCATTTTGTTTGCCATGTGCTACCATGTGCTCGCCATGTGCTCTGTCCTACCTTCCTGTTAACTGCTCTTGAAATCTGCCTAGAGAAGAGATATATTTAGCATCTTCCACCTTCGCACATGCTCAGGTGAGCTTGCAGCTGTCTTTGCAGCTGCCACTAGAATGTAATTGTCAGGATGTGTTTGCCAAAAACAGCCACTGTTAGCTCCTCCCACTTGTTGACTGTGCATTTTCTGTATGTCCAAATATGTATCTAAAACTAGCATTTTGTACATGTACCACCTTCATTTGAGCCGCTGTGTGGGTATAAAAGGACCAAGCTCCTTCCATTCTGTGTGCTACTTCATACATTACCGAAGCGTGCTGTGTGAATGTAGTTCCAAATTGTGAGGTTTAATAAACTCTGTCTTTTATATTCCAGTTTCTATGCCAACTTCTTCCTATTGGTCTGAGGACTCTGTGCAGAGAAGGGCGAATCCCTTGCACTGGTAGGCCTTGCTTAGGCTCACCACCACACAGTCATGGTTAGCAATGCAAACTAAGACCCCCACCTTATGGTGCTCATAACCTCACAAATGATATAATTGATGACATCATAAATGACATTCAGTTACATCACTGATGATATCTTAAATGGCATTGATAACATCACTGATGAAATTACATATTATTTCACTAATGACAAAATCAATGGCATCTCTGGTTGACCAAGTATATTTTGTGAAGCAGAATGTATTCATGTCAAGTATTCACGTCAGGAGATATAGAGTGTGGTCCTAAATCACTTCTGGTGCTTACATGAAGTAATTTACGACCCTACAACATACCTCTAAAAAGGCAGAATGACCCAATATTTTTCACAGTTGATGCCAGGTTAAGATTTTAGTGTGTGATCGAAGCTGATACTTTTTTTAATTTATTTTTTTATATTTATTCCATTAGCAAACCTAAATACCAAACTATTCATATTACAAGCAATTAAAGTAACTTATCATAATGGAGGAAAAACAGAAGAATAAAATGCAGCATTATTGGTCCATTCTCCAGACAAAGTCCTTAATTGCAGATGGAAGCCTAAGTACACCCATCCCCCCGTTCCACACCACACGTAAGCATTTAACAATGAAAGAAACATATTCCTTACAGGCATTGTATTCATGTTCCTGGCACGTACTTTGTGTGCAGACTCTCAACCAACAGTGTACATTATATGCATATTCATGACCCGTCATCCCTCAGGAGCTTTTGAATCCTTAATTGACCTATTTTTTAACTGACTCTATCACTCTACAGAAAACATTTGTCATTTCCGCCGATTGTGCAATATCCTCAGGCGCTTTATCATCAAATCTGACCTCTTTCAATCTTCTCTCTTCTGCAAGTGCCCATTTGGTTATGTCTCTCAGCCAAGCAGCGACAAGAAACTCTCCCACAGAGCCAGTGAATGGCTATACACCGTTTTCCATGGACAAACCCCCAACATTAAAAACGTGCATTGCATTTTGCCTTTCTGGGGTTTATGAATTAGCCCAAACACATATTGTTGCTCTGTGGTCTCTATATTTATCAAAGTCACTTTTTTCAGGATCTTAGTCACTTCCTCCCAATACATTTCGATGGGTCTGCACTCCCAAACCATGTGAAGAAACGCAGCATTGTTACTACCACACTGAGGACAAGCAGGAGATCTGTCCACCTAAATTCTACGGCTCCTTATTGGGGTGAGATAGGTGAGATGCAATATATATATAGCATTGCTACTAGCTAACAGTTGAACCAACGCACAGATAGTTTCCCAATCCCTATCAGCGATCGGTCCCTATCAGCGATAGGTTCCTGTAGATCAGCTTTCCAGTGCTGGTTCACTTTCAAGGGAAATATCACTCTATCTTGCTTAACGGCTTTATTTAACAGGGATATTCATTTACCCCCACCACTTCCTTCATGCACCACCTGAAGTGTATCAGAGATGGACAGCATTTGAAGGAATTCTGACCGTAGATCCTTTGCAGTCTTTGTTGAGTTAACAAAATTGTAAATACTGCCCCTGTCTTTCCGCAAATGTTTCTCAAGCATCTTCCAATGTGATAATCGTGTCTCCCATATACAGGCCCCCAGTGTGAGACACTTGCCTTCTCTCCATTGATACACTGCCATGCCTTCAATTATATTGCAAAACAACTGCAACCACAAGTTCTGTAGCCAATTTGAGAAAGGGGGTTGTTTAGAAACTAACTTTCATGTCTCTTTCCATGCTGCAGCGACCAATCCAACAATCTTAGGAAGAACTATTGCTTGATGCATCTCACACATCAGTTGAAGTGGAGCAAGTTAGTATTTATAGAACCCTTAAGGAGATTCTTCTCCCAGTTGCAGTAATCACTGCACAGCACGATGCAACTGTAGAGCTCTATAATATAGCTATAATAGCATCCTGCCCAGTCCGGATTCCGCACCTCTTTTAGCACCGAGACCGCGCTCGTGGAAGTCACCGAGGACATTAGGGAATGTCTGGATGGGGGCGGCAGAGCGGCTCTAATTCTATTGGACCTCTCTGCCGCGCTTGATACGGTCCCCCATGTCCAGCTTCTCTCTAGGCTGGAGGATATTGGCATTACGGGCGCGGCCCTCAGCTGGGTCAAATCCTTTCTCACAGACAGGTTCCAACAAGTATGGCTGCCCCCCTACCACTCATCGAATAGCAGGGTAGATACAGGAGTTCCCCAAGGGTCGACTTTAAGTCCCCTGCTTTTTAATGTTTATTTGACCCCTCTTGTCTATCTGGCCGAGAGCTTGGGTGCGAAAATAATGGCTTATGCCGATGACACCCAACTTCTCTTCACCTGGAACAAGAATAATCTCTGTACAGATGGTGTCCGACAGTGCTTGTCCTCAGTTTTTGCCTGGCTTGCCCAGGCTTGCCTCAAATGTAACGAGGACAAGTCAGAGATACTTCTGTACGGCCACTTTCCGGCGGATTTTAGGGAATCCGCTCGGCCCAGTGGATTGCCATGCCCCATCGGGGACTGTGGGGTTGCTAAAAATATAGGGATCTGGTTTGGAGCTGATTTATGCTTCAGGGAACAAATCACGTGGTTGGCTGGCACGTGTTTTGGAACCCTAACCACTCTCCGGAAGTTTTTTCCCCTTCTTCCCCAAGAGGCAAAAGAAACAGTAGCCAGAGCACTTATTCTTTCGTGTCTGGATTACGCTAACGCCCTTTATATCGGTGCACCTGACTTTTTGATACGCAAACTGCAGGTGGTCCAGAACGCGGCAGTAAGGCTCCTCTTAGACATTCCAAGGAGACTCAGTGTACGCAAACAGCTAAGGGAGTTAGATTGGCATCCAGTGATCCATAGAGTACGCTTCAAGACCTTGGTTTTGGCTTTCAAAGCCTTACATGGCCCGAGCCCGTCCTACCTAAGGGACAGATTTGCCTTTTACCAACCTCCTCGTCAGCTGCGATCTGCCACCCTTAGACATCTGGTCATTCCCAGATTTAAGAGAGCTCGTCTAGGGGGGCAATCTCTGACGGTTAGAGCTGCTCAGATGTGGAACAACCTTCCTGACGTACTTAGGCATTCGACAAACCTCACATGATTTAAAAAACATCTGAAAACTCACTTATTCAGGCAAACCTTGTAGATTCCCTGCGTTTCCTTTAGCTGACACTACGATCCTCTTTCGGGCCAGGACAGTTTCGACTAACAGTGCGCGTTACAAGTAACCATATAACATAACATAATTGAGGGAGACCCAACCTTCCTTCGAATTTATCCTTTTTCAGGTGTGCTAACTCCTCTCAACTTCTTTTTCCCACCCATACCAGGGAAGTTAATAGCCTGTTGATGTTGATCTGGGTATAGTATGTTTTGTAAATTATATAAGCAGCGCAATGGAAGACCATATTTGCCAATGCTCCCCTGCCCATCACTGGCAAAGGTAGTGTATTCCAAACACATATTGAAGTTTTGAGTCCCTGAAGAACTTTGCAAAACGTACATATGTGGTCTGTCTGTGGTGTGAGAAATCTGTAGTCCAAATATCTCCGACTCCTATGTCACACCACATCGAGTAAGTCGTGGGGGCCAATTCTGAATATGCCGCCATGGGAACAACAATGTGTTATGGTTGTTTAGTTGAAGGCCAGATATTCTACCAAGTTTTTGTAGTTCTCGTGATAATACAGGTATCGGATCCATTGGCTAGTTAACACATGCATGTGAGTCATATCACCTACCTTGATGCCCAAGTACTTTATAGATGTACAAAGACGTAACACCAGGGGCTTCACTGTCAACACAAACAGAAATTGTGAGAAGTGGCACTATTGTCTTGCGCCCCTTTCTACTGTCCATCTATTAGATAGCAGAACCTCTGACTTTACCATGGAGACTGTGTTAGTGTAGAGCAAGCTCATCCAGCTCCAAGTTTTTGTTCCAAATCCCATTTTGTTCAACTCTGCACACATGTGATCCCATTCTATCTTTTTATCTAAAGCCACTAGGGAGGCATCCATGTCCCTATCTGCTATGCTATTCATTACAAGATGTGGGTGACGAATGTCCATCTGTGTGTTGCGGTTGGAAAAAATAAACCCACTTTCATTTGTATGTACCAGTTTAGCAACTACTGGAATCATTTTGTTAGATGGAGTTTTATTTAATATTTTTATATCTGTGTTAATCATGAACAATGGTCTGTAGGACCTAAGGACCTGGGATCTCTGTCTGGTTTCTGTATCATGAGAACTACGGCTCAGGGTATCTTGGAACCTCACATCACCCCTGGCCTCTTCTAACACTTCTAGAAGCTTCTCTATCAGTTCTCCACAAACCAGATGATGAAACTCAGGAGGAAGTCCATCCATTCCTAGGTCCTTAACTGCCGGCATATCATCAAGAGCCAGTGTGAGTTCTTTTTTCTAGCGGTCTCATTTCATGGCAGTTGTTTGTTCCATCATAAGGGTAGAAGTTGCATGTTAATATAAGAAACGTACTATTCATGCCTTTGAAGAGCAGGACTATGTCTTACATACCCTTTCTAAGTATTGTGCAAGAGTAGAATTTTTGCTAGTTGTGTAAGCGCCTGAGTACCCTTGGTCTTGTCAAGTGATAACATAATAGACAAGGATCTTTCCCTTTTGAGCAGCTATGCTAGCAATCCACTATGTCTATTGCCTTCTATGAGTTATCGTTGTTAATATTACCAAGAGTAACCCTATTCCTGTGTGTCCCAAACATCAACCACTTTATGTTCTGCTTCCACTCAGGCTATTCCCCCAAATGAATTACCCAAGGATTGAAGTCTGGACAATTCAATGTCTGCCAGGCCTAGGTCATGCTGAAAAGTGTTACTTTAATTGGTATTAAAAGAATGACACCCTCTCAAGGAAAACGACAACATTTTATTAAAAATCCCTCTCCCAATATTAGTAGCATGCTTCACCACTGGGTGTGCTTTAATATCCCTGAGCAGACCAATGCCTGGGACGGAGCAAAGGGTAAAGGTGAATGAAAGTACACACTTTTAAAGAGATCCACAATGCTGAAAATAATCTCATTAAAACTACTTTAGTGAAGTCTCTGTTTCCTCTTTAATATTGGGACCCCAGGTAAGATTAAAAATGATAAACCATGATGAAATGGGGATGTTAGTGCCCCTTCATCCAAATTATAAGCTATATTGTCAACATGTTTCAGCCTGTTATGATCTCCCTATAGGTCATTCGGCCTTCCTCAGGACTAAGATCCCACACTTGAACCTACCCACTCCTTTTATTTAACCAGTGTTAAGTGAGAGACCATATACTTCTATGAGGTGACCTTACTTGACACTCCTATGTAACCACACTCAGAGTTTTCTAAAATGACAAAAATACAGATAATACCATTGTACTTTTTCCATACCAGGGTGCAATAGTGAATGAACAAGGAATCCTAACCATATTATCTCTGGTAAAATCGTTGTAGCTAGGACAATGCGTAGTATGTTACTCTTTAAAAATATGCCAGCACATCTTTGTTTGCGGGCACCCCATCACCACACTAACAGCAGAACTAGGTGAGGATCAAAGGAAGAGTATGTGGAACACAGATTTAGTTGCACATCTTCTTTCATTATAATATTCTCTGAAACCTTGAAAAGAGAGAGAGCATCTCCCTGTAGTCACATACTATTATTTGGAGTAAAAAACATACCAAGCACCAAATCACAGCAATGAATTATTTCCTTTCGATTTATAACGTCAGCGTGTCTTAGTCTTGATTGCGGCCTGTCAGTCTGTGGCTCCAAATGTACAGAAAGCAGGTTGATCCTGCCGAGGCGCATCAAGTATGCAACATTCACTCCATAGCACAACTTACACGTAGCCCTGTAGAGCCGCTCATATCAGGACGGTCATATAGGTGTCAGAGTGCTTAGCGCGTAAATGTGTTCAAGAAGGGCCTGCAGTTTAAGTGCATCCAGTGGTCACCCTTGAACAGGTTCCTATGTTTCTATATATAATATATATATGGCAGCTTGTTTTTGTTGCAAGCTTATATGTGTCTCCGAATGCACAGAACCCCTGTTGAACTTGTCGAAGCACGTCAAGCCTGCAACATCCACTCCATACCACAACGCACATGTAACCCCGTAAAGCTTTTCATATCATATGGGTCAGAGTACTTAGGGTCTGATTATGATCTCAGCAGACGGGGAACTTCATCACAGTGGTGACGGATAGTCCATCCGCCAAAGTCTAAATCCCACTTAGACTTCGGCGGACGGGATATCCCTCACCACTGTGACGGAGTACACGACCGCCTAGATCGTAAGTTGGCCCTTAGTGTTAAAGGGCGTAAATGTTTTCGAGCAATGCCTGTATTCATTGTGCATCAAGCAGTCACCCTTGAATGGGTATCTGTGTTAATTTGCAGTCACCCAAATACACCTCCCTTGTAAACAGTTCATGCATTTAATTTCAAATGTGTGGGAGTGCTCGAGGGCATACTTTGTCATTCTCCTTAGTTGAGAACTTTTCTCGTGGTTTTCTAGATATACCTTTATAAAATAGCCCATTGTACCATCATAGCGAGTACTCTACCCCCCTCGTGTATTAAAACTAGGGGTTAAAAAACACCCTAAGAAAATGTAAACACTCGCATCAACAAGAGATGGACTCCTCTCAATCTTGCAGCTCGCTGCCCTCCGAAGTGTGTTTCAGGAATACACCCCTTTTGTAACATGCCAATGGGGCGCTGTGATTGCAAATCACATGTTTACCCTTGGTCTGGACTGTAACGTTCCCTGGCGAGGTGCCTCAATGGTCGCCACCATCTTGGAACTTGTTCATAGAATGTGAAACACCAGCTTTTTTACACAATTAGGGAAGTTTCATCATGAACATGACGGACTAATATTCCATCAAATCTCTATTCATGTTTATATTGCAAACCATCACAAACTTGAAAGGAATTTATAGATAATCATAATGTAGATATACATCGAAGAAGTTCATTCATTATCCCAAAAAACAGTGTCCTGAATGTGGTAGTGTAATTAGTTCATGTTCTATATCATACCTAGATGTGAATCAGTAATCAAAAAGGATAGTTGTTCTATCATTATCATATTCTACTTTTCTCTATTTAACATTGAGAGGGACTGATGAATTTAAATGCCAGTGAATGTATTGTCTAAAGGCAATTCAAATGGTGCCAAGGGATATCATCTTTTAATCCAATTTCATGGCTACGTATGCTATATATCCATTTCTGTTCACTCATTAGCAGGATATTTTTTTACATATTTAACTTTCAGAGAAATGTTAAGTTTGTCCAACACGGTCCATCTAATATCATCAATTGTGTGTTTTTCTCTATGAAATGCGCTGTCAACTTCATCATGGTTTTCCTATATCTAATGTTATTTCAATGATCAATGATTCTGATTTTAACTTTGCAAGTGGTCACCCCTACATACAATAGGTTGCATGGACAGCAAATAAAATCTATAACATTGTCCGAGTTGCAATTAGTATGTGTATTCAAGATCAAAGGACATTTTTTTTTTTTTTTTTGTTCAAATCTGCTTTATTGACACGAGTATAGTAGGATACACAGCTTGAGGCGCCTACAACCCGGAGGCCGGCAGCAATATTGGAGCAACAGTACACAGCCTAGAGGCCGGCATCCCGGGGGCCCGGCGGCACATCACAGAAGTAAAGTCCGGAACATCACCGTCCGGCGTCCGGTGGAGCAGGTCCAGGAAGGATGTGTTGCAGTCAAACAGGTTTTTGTGTGAGCGAGAAGAGAAACCCCCTCTTAGTTTTTGTAACAATTAAAACAAGAACCAAGAAAAAAAGAAAAAAAAGAAACCCCCAACTCCTCAACGAGGTTACGTGTTAACGGTGGTGTAGTGCCGTGCAACAATAATGTATGGTAGTGGTGTAGCGTGATGGCCGTGTCAGGTGCCAGTGCGCAGGGTGTTGCATGTCCCAGGCTCAAATTACTAGGTTAGCGGCAGTTCGTGGGGCGACAGTGCAGAGCTTCTAGTGGCATGTAGGAAAGTACTCTCCGGATGGAGAGGGGACACTCGACAACGCGTCTGGGGGGGAGCATGGGTATAGGAAGGGGGGCGAGGGGGGGCAGCGCCTCGGAGACCAGGGTCGCATACTCTACGAGAAGACAGCAGGGGGCACAGGGGTCCCTCAAATGGGGGAGAGCAACATGTGACGTCCTTAGCCAGACATCAAACAGGTAGACAAAGGTGTTATTGTGATTGGGATATGGTGGGCTCATTGCCCGATAATGTATCATCGTCCGAACGTTTAAGCAGGTAGTGTACCAGCGGGTCCCAAACGTTCCTAGGCCTACTCGTGAGAGGCAATAATTCAGAAAAGGTGGTGTGCTGATCCTGGCAATATGTTAGGTCAGTTAGCCAATCCTTGAATTTGGGCGCTCTGCCTCTGCCCCAGCGGCAAGCGACACGTCGCTTGGCCAGGAGGAATGCTATGTCGGCGAATTTTCTGCATCCCGTAGATATATTCTTTGTGTAACCAAGGATGGCCACCAGAGGGTCCTCAGGAATCTCCTCATCCACCATCTGCGCAACAGCCTCAATGACCTGTCGCCAGTAGTCAGCAACCCGGGGGCAGGACTATGCCAAGTGGAGAAAGTCAGCATGCTCTGCTCGACATCGTTCACAGCGGTCACTATCGGCCAGCCCGAATCTGTATTTCCGGACCGGAGTGTAGTAAACCCTCTGCAGGTATTTATAATGTATTATTTTCAACCTGCAGCTGGCAGAAATGCGGGAAGTCAATGTACAGCAGTATTTCCATTGGTCGTCTGAGACTTCGGCGTCAAGTTCCGCTGACCAGCGCAGTTGGGCAGCAGAGACCGGTAGGGGAGCAGCTCCGCGATATTGGCGGTAGAGCCCAGAGACCAAATGGGCCCCATTCTGTGATTCCAAGAGGTGGTGTAGTGGCGGTAAGGTCGCAGGTTCAGCAGGGTAATCTGGAAGGATGACCCGCATCCCCGCGCGCAGACGAATATAGTAAAAGAGTTCAAGGGGCGTGTGGGCTTGTGTGCGGAAAAAAAGGTCCGCTGTTTTGAAAAGGCCGTTGTGGAACAGATCACCCCAATAGGTGATATGGAGTTTGTTACAGAGCTGACGAAACCCCAGTTCCGAAAGTAAGGCAAGTTTTGGGTGATAGGCTAGAGGAAGTTTAGGGGAGTAGGGCAGCGCGCAGAGGAGCCGCCGGGCGATGCGTCGCCACGCGTCTAGCGTGCAGGAGATCGAGGTATGCGCCGTAGAGATGGAAGTCTCGAGACAGTGTATCAGACCGTTCAATGGGAGTGGGTGTGCTATCCAATCTTCCACTGCTATGTGAGGCAGGAAGGGGGTAGGAGCCATCCAGTGGTAGGCAAAATGCGCTTGTGCGCACAGGTAGTACGCTTCGAAATCAGGGACGTCGAAGCCGCCTTGTTCATAGGGAAGGGTCAACGTGGACCATTTTAGTCGAGGAGATTTGCCTCCCCAAAAGAGTCTGCGCAGTTCGGCGCGGAGTGTCTTGAAGAAAAAAGCGCCAGGGTAATAGGGGATATTTAGGAAAAAGTACAGAAAGCGGGGCAATATCACCATCTTTATGAGGGAGGCCCTGCCCGCCATGGAGAGTGGCAAATTGATCCACCTATCGACGGAGGCGGCCAATTTGGTTATGGCCACTCCATAATTGGAGCGAAGTGTCTCATCTTTGTCCCGTGCCACACGGATCCCCAAGTAGCGGAGATCGTCTCTGCACCACTCCAACGGGTAGTCTAGTGGGAAATCACTGACCGCATCCGTAAGGGGAAAAAATTGTGATTTGGACCAGTTAATATGAACACCTGATAGCCCCCCGAAAAGGACAAACTCACGGAGTAGGGGGTTAAGGTGCAGCTCCGGGAACTTGACATATAGCGTGCTGTCGTCCGCATAGAGGGACACATCGATTTGCCGCTGCAAGCATTGGAACGCTCCCTCTCGGTGTAATTGGCGCAAGCGACATGCCAGTGGTTCGACCGCAATAGCGAACAATAGGGGTGAGAGCGGGCACCCCTGACGGGTGCCTCTCGTGAGGTTGATGGGTGATGATAGCTTCCCATTTATTAGCACTCTCGCCGTGGGGTCCGTGTAGAGGAGGCGCACCCAGGCTAAGAACAGTTTAGGGAACCCCATGCGTTCCAGGACCGAGAAGAGATAGGGCCATTCGACAGAGTCGAATGCCTTGGTGGCGTCGAGGAAAACAGCCGCCACCGGGATATCAGGATGGACCGAGCGAAGTAGAGAAAAAAGGGTGCGGAGTTTATGGGAAGTGGATCTGCCTGCCACGAAGCCAGATTGGTCGGGCAGAACAATTCTAGTCATGAGCAATGAGAGTCTCGTGGCGAGAACCTTGGCAAGAATCTTCACATCACAGTTAAGAAGGGAGAGTGGACGGTAAGAGTCACAGGAAGTAGGGTCCTTGCCAGGTTTCAAAAGTGAGGTGATAACCACTTCGCGCATAGATCGGGGTAATGCCCCATCAGCTAATGATTCAGTGAAGACTTCGCTAAGCACGGGTGCCATAATATCAATATACGCTTTGTAAAATTCGGCTGGGATGCCATCAAGCCCTGGGGCCTTCCCATTCTGGAGGGACATAATGGCCTCGCGAACCTCCTCAAGCTCGAAAGGCGCAGCAAGGAACTCCCTATCGCCATCACTGAGCCAGCACAGTGCTACATCATTCATATAATCAGCATATGGAGCATCCGCCTCTGCCTTGGAAGTATATAGTGTTGAATAGTGCGCCGTGAATGCAGTCAGTATTTCATCCGATTCTCTAGTGACAGTGCCAGTCCCATCAGTAAGCTCCAATATGGTGTTGCATTCTCGTGGCGTGCGCGTGAGCGAGGCCAGCACCTTACCAGGTCTATCCCCCTCACAGTACTTCCGGGCCACCCAATGTTTGCCCCGGTATTTCGATTCCCTGGCAGCCTCCTCCTCATACTTGGATAGTGTGTTCCTAAAGGCTATCTGTAGTTGTGGGTCATCCCCTGCCACCATCTGGAGCTCTAGTGTTCGCAGCTCTCTTTCCAATGCGGTAATGGTACGTAGAATATCCCGCAGGACCCCATGGCTCTTAGAAATGCAGAAGCCCCTTATAGTGACCTTGAAAGCCTCCCATATGTGTTCCACGGATTCCACTGTGCCCTTGTTTCTAGGGAAGAAATCCCTGATCTCCTCTCCCAACTCCGTGCGAAAAAGCTCATCAAGCAGCGTGTTTGGGTTCAGCCTCCACTGCGGTCTTGGATTATCCCACCCAGGAGTGCGGAACTGCAGTCTAACAGGGCTGTGATCTGAGTAGGTTCTAGGCAAATGGTCAACTACCAACAGTTCCCCAGTGATGCCCCGGGTTACCAAAAAGTAATCCAAGCGAGCCCAGGTCCCGGTGTGATGCGTAAAGTGCGTGCCCTCCCGTCCGTGGGGATGTAGCTGTCGCCAGGCGTCAAACAGTCCACCCTCCTCCACCACTCCCTCCAAAACTTCTCTAGCTCGGGGCTTGTAGGAATTAACACCATCTGCCCTATCAAGCGAGGGCACCAGGGCCAAGTTAAAATCACCACCCCAGATGACATGGCGTGCCCCAATGGAAACAATTTTGCCCCACAGTGTGGAAAAAAAAACAGGTGAGTCAACATTTGGTGCATACATTGAGACAAATAAATAGATGGCATGACCCACCCTCCCCCACAACAAAACATATCTTCCCTCTCTGTCCGCTTCTTCCCCAATGAAGTGGAAAGGGACACCACGGGCGACAAGAATCGCCACACCTCTGGCATAAGACGAATAGGAGGAAAATGCGCGGGTCCCTGCCCATTTCAGACCAAACGGGGCGTTCTTACGCGCGGGCATGTGTGTCTCTTGCAACATAGCTACTTGTATACAATGTCTAGTCAAGTAAGCAATAACATTCCTACATTTCCGAGCATCGTTTAACCCCCGAACATTCCATGAAAGACATGTCAGTCGCGCAGTCGAGTTCACAGCAGCCATGAGCACAGTGACAGTAAAGAAGTAGGCGCCCATGCGGGCCAAAGCACGAATCCACATCCGCACCCGAAGTGCCAAATCCCACACCAAATCAGTATAAATATACACATTTTATGCAACGGTAACCTCACGAAGTCCAATCCCCCCCACCCACCCCAGCATCCCAAACATGCCAGCAGCCATGAAACCCCCAAAAACTGCCCCCCCTCGCCCCCCTCCCCCCCAACTTCAGAGTGGCAAATAGCCAAACACACAATAGGTCAGCGGGGAATACCCAATAGGGGACCATCTAAAGGTGCGCACTGCCACTATCCGGCCCGTAGCTCCAGTCTGTACCGCCCTCGGTGGAGGCTAGGGCCGGGAGAGCGGTCCTTGGTATACTTTACCACGGGGGGTGCGATGTCCAGTAAGTCCGATTCGCATGGTTCATCCCATCTTCCACACGGGGAAACAACACCGACCAGCAGACAAGTACGTTGCCAGCTGAGGTCGAAGTTCCTAAAGGCAATCAGTCCTCTTGGCGTTCTGGAGGCAGGTCAGCATTCTCTAGGTCGTCCTCAGGCGCCTGGTCGTCCCTGCGTGCTCTCCGGATGGTCTTAAGGTAATCCTCGGCTTTCTGCGGGTTGGTAAAGAAGCGTTGCTTGCCCTGGTGAGTAACCCTCAGCTTTGCCGGATACAAAAGTGCATAGTCTATCTGGGCTTCTCGCAGTTTCTTTTTTATTGGAAGGAACTTGCGCCGCTCATCCTGAACCATCGGCGTGAAATCAGGATAGATGGAAAAAGTGATGCCCTCATACCTCAGCGATCTCTGCGTCCGGGCTGCTCGAAGGGCCGCGTCGCGATCACGGTAATTCAGCAGCCGAGCGATGATAGGTCTCGGTGGCAGGCCAGGTTGGGGCACAGGTGCCAGCGATCGATGGGCCCTCTCCACTATGAACTGGGAGGAGAAGGCATCCTCCCCGATTGAGCTCTTGAGCAATTTCTCCACATAGAGCTCCATCCTGCCTGTGGCAGTGGATTCCGGCACATTGGTAATACGAATGTTGTTCCGGCGGCTTCGTGCTTCTAAATCCTCGTTCTTTGCCGCAATTATGCGGAGGAGGTTATCCATCCTCGCCAACTGCGTCGTGTGGGACGCGGCGGCATCTGTGTTGTCGGAGATTCTTTGTTCCGCAGTTGTTAGGCGCTCCTCATGGCGGTCCACTTTATGGACCAAGGCGTCCAGTCGGGCCGTGACGCCGTCCACCTTCTCCACCACGGTAGCGAATCCTTGCCGCATTTCCTGTAGCAGGTTTGTAATGTCCGCAGCAGGGGCAACAGGCGGGGCAGGTTGCGGGGGCGGCTCGCTGGGACCCAGGCGCAATTGCGTCGATGTGCTGTCCTTGCGAGAGTTGCCAAAGCTCAGTTTAGGCTGACGAGTGTCAGAGCGCCCCATGGCAGTGCCCCTAGGCAGGTGAGGGTCCAGTTAGCGTATAAAAGGTAGTATGTGCCAAGCGGGCGGCAAGCAGCCAGCTGCACGTCAGGAGGCCTTAGGGCCGGAGCTCAGCAGTGTCACGCAGCCCGGGCAGTGCTACCAGTAGCGCCACGTGCCCGGCAAGTGTATAATGGCAGCAGCCGCACGCCTCGCCCCCAACTGCAGTCCCAAGTACCTGTCAGGGATCGTGTGTGTCGAAGCACCGGTCTCCGTGCCGAGTCCCCGGGCCAACTCCAGAGAGCGCGCCCCACCAACCGTTATTGGGCGCAATGCAGCTCACTGGATATCACCGTGGAGGAACGACAGTCAGGGCCTCCGCCTGCAGTCGTCAGCGCCGCCAGCTCTCAAAGGTCTCGTAGCGCCTTGCGGGCAATCAGTGCCGTGAGCGGCAAGGGGTCCTTGCGCAGATGTAGCTGTCTCGTTCCCTGGCCTTTGAAGCCGGCGGCTGAAGCTGGCGGGCAGCGTCGCGCAGATCCGGGCCCGCGGCGACACCGGGGATAGGCACGGCGGGCCGGCGGGCCGGCAACGCCGTGGCAGCAGGCGGCTCGGTAGGAGTAGTACGTACGCCGTGCCGGTGAGGCTGTGCCTAGGAGGAGATCAACCACAGGATCGTAGTATCCGCTCACCCGCTCAGCATTCGCGGTGTACCGGCTCAGAAGGGTGAGGCAGGCAAGGCCTCCGTGCGGCCTGAGCGCCTCGTGGCAGGCCCCGGGGTCGCGTAGCCGCAGTAGCCGGGCGCCCTCCTCAGTAAGCTCCAGGGCGGGTGTCGGGCAGTTTTCAGGAGCCCGTATCTCCGGCTCCGAGGCTCGTAGGCGCTCCAAACTTCGGACGAGTGTAGGGATCACCTTCTCGATGCAGGATCCGGACCTCTGGGGGTAACACGGCACCCCGTGGCGTAGGATCAATGTAGGATCAGTGTCCAAGGAGCGGGAGCTGCAGGACTAGGCAGCCATTCCGCAAGCGCGCCCTCTAGCGCCCCAAGATCAAAGGACATTTTAGGGGCACGTCCACCATTTTAATGTTTGCTGTCAGGGGACATGTGCTACATGAGCCAATTACTGTGTGGCCGACTACAGTTGGAAGATCCCCCATTCTCGTTCAAGGCTAGGACCAAAGGTCTGTGATCTCGCATGTACGAGCATATCCCTGATACCAGCACTTTTCTTAAAAGAAAACATGGGTACTGCTAGGCCCAAGCTGTTTGAGTTAAGAATACGCCAATTTCTTGTGATTATTCTTTTTACATGAATGGATACTTTGCTGAATGTAGTATTACAGATAGTCTTGTCAATTGGAGGTTGTCTTTAGTTTCCAATTGTAGTTCCTTGCTCGCTTCCATTCCCCGTCTTCTACGTGGCACAGGTAGTTCTTCTCCTATAGTTGCTTACTGAGTTTCCTTGCCTCTTGTTAAAAGCACCTGATGTTAGAAGAGTTCCTGCGGAAATGCAGGAACTCTCTAAATGGAAGATTTTCTCTCAGGGATTTAGGGTGGAAACTGTTAAATGACATTGGTTTATTCCTATTGGTGGTTTTGTGATATACCTGTGTGGCTAGTTTCCTCTCATTGGCCTCAATATCCAAATCCAAGAAAAGTAGTGATGTATTGGTAATAGTAGGAGTAAAGTGTAAAAGTGGATTCCTGCTGTTTAGCCACCCTAAGAATTCTTGTATGGATTGTTGATCACATGGCTTTCTAGAAAAACGTCATCTATGAAATGACGCCACAGCCTGATCCATTCAGTCCAGAGGTTGTCAGATCCATAAATTAACTCCCTTTTCAAACTTTTAGACATACAGACACGCCAGGTTCAGCAGGAATGTACTGCCCATGGGCATACCATGTGACTGGAGATAGATGGTGCCATTGAATTCAAAGACGTTTTTAGTAAGTGCTTTATGTTCCAGGACAAGGATGATTGATTTCTGTTTGGAAGTTCCAATACTGTTGGTATAAACTGTCTTCAATCACTCGCAAAGTTTCCTTATATGGGATGTTAGTATAAAGGGACTTGATATCGAGCCCTACCATGAACTCATTTTCTAGATCAAAATCTTTGTCCTTGATGAGGTTCACAATGTTTCTTGTATCCTTCAGAAAAGATTTCATTTGATGGACTAATGGTAGCAAGAAATAAAAATATAAAATTGTGAAAAGGGTTACAATATTGAACCAATGCCCGATAACGTAGATCGCCCTTGTGGGGTTTTAGTGTATTTGTGCACGTTCGGTAGTGTGTAAAAATATGGGGTCGCAGGTTTCTCTATACCCAGAAATGTACCCTCATTAAGAGAGATTCAGTCATTATTGATCGCTTCGTTTACCAGAGTCCCTATCTCCTTTTGTAATTATGCAGTGGAACCCCCAGGAAGGACTCTGTAATTACGTCTGTCAGATAACAAACGTAGGCATTCCTGGTTGTAAGCTTCTTTAGTCTGAATGATAAAGGCCCCCAGGTATTATGACTATCTTGGGTTTCTGTCTTAGTTCTTGTCTAGCTTGAATTTACAGCCTCAATAGGTTCTTAAAAGGTTGGTTACTGACTTTGCTCATTTCCTCCACATCATGCATGATCGCCTGTTCAAATGCTGCCATTTCTGGCAGTAGGTTTTAAGAGCATAGGTACAAAAGTGGATGTTGGCCAGAGGTCCACATCTCCCTGATGTGTTTGGCCCCTGCTTGTCTTTGTCAAAGAAACTCCTTAGGCGTACCTTTCTGAAATATTCAGCTAGTTCACATCTCAATTCCCTGATGCTATTCCAGGTGGCTATGGTCCAATCTCATCTGAATGATGTATGTTCCAAAAATATTCATTATTACCTAATATTCCCCTGGGTGCTGTACTGGCTCTTAAGTATTCAGTAATTATTTCCCCATGAAATATTGTTTTTACCTGGGTCTTTTTAAGTTCCAGTATCGAATCCCAACCCTCGCCCTGAGTGAGTGCTTGAGCAATCGTGGTCCTCCCCTTAAGGAAGGATTGACACTGCTTCGTCATCACTTTAGGACAAACTTTGTTTTCAGATATGGTTCTTCCACTAACTATGAAGTACTTCCTCAGTTGAGTGGTAAATGGGTATCTCCCTCATCATTCTTTAATATATCCCCTGCGGCTCAACAGCTGTGCTAATATCAATACACAGAAGAGAAAAGGGAGAGAGGTACCTCTCCTTTTCTGTTCTCCCTTTTGAATAATCTAGCATTCACACACAAAGGGGAGAAGGAGGAAGTAAAAAAGGACACCCTCTCTGGGAAAACAGCAAGGTTTTTATAAAATGCTCTCACCCACTGATAGCGGCATTCTTCAGGTACCTAGGAGAGACATGCTTTTGACTTTGGGCACTCTATATAAGACTTATGTATGCACTGTAAGAATGCCAGATGTGTTGATCTGTTCCAGTATTTACACAAAAAATTAAAAAACACTATTTTGTTATATTTCCTTTATAGCGCAACCCATCCCATTTCAGGGTATCAGAATGCTTTACATCACAGGGTACATAATCACACGCTGACAATAAATCACATGTGCCTAAATCAATGTACAGGATGTGTTACATAATACAGTTAGGGTTACAAGGCATAAGTGCCACATGGCCTTCATAGCTCACTGTGCTATATTAGAGGGATTACAATTTAATTTATGAACCGCAAGTAACAAAAGGATCTTTGTGTTAAAAGCACTAACAGCCTGATTCATGTAGCCAATAGCGCTCGCAAAAGGGCCAGATTCTGAGAATCTGGCCCTTTGCGAGTGCGATTTTTGCATTTGGTATTCATGATCCCAAATGCAAAAATCGCTATTTAAGAATTAGCAAATATGCGAGGAATAGCATTTAAGGAATCTCTATTAGAGATTCCTCAAATGCTATTCATGACACATTAAAAAATTGCGATTTTGCACTTTTGGGGCCGCTATTTACCGAGAGGTCAGACCTGTCGGTAAATAGCAAAAACTCAGAAAAATGCTTTTAAAAGCATTTTTCGAAGTTGCATGTTGCACACACACATGTCCTTTGGACATGTGTGTGCGCAACACCTGTTCAAATGTGCATTTTAGGGGTGATACAGGGCGTCCTTTGGACACCCCTGGCACCCTTAAAATCGCTATCTTATTTGCGAGTAGCAAATTGCTACTCGCAAATAAGGGATACTCCCCATTCATTCCTATGGGCCTCTTGGCCCATAGGAATGAATGGGGAGTTTTTGCGAGTAGCAAATTGCTACTCGCAAATAAAGAACATGTAGGAATCGCTATTTAATTAGCAATTCCTACATGAATGCCGTTTTGCGTGTCCTCAATAGCGAGTCGCTATGATTCGCTATTAGGGCCACGCAAAACGGCCTGTACATGAATCAGGCTGTAAGCCACTTACTCATTTACGTAAAAGAGAAATCTGTAATCTGCGTGTGACATGATGTGCTTTGCAGGAGGCAGATTAACCCTCTATGCCATTTTCATTCAAAACCGGGACTAGACAAAACACAGATCTCTCAGCGAATATGTTAACCTCCAGAGTTAGTTTACCAACATTAGATTTAGTTGTCTCACAACGATTTCTGCAGTAGGTGCCTTAACCCCATAATATATTTTAAAATGCAGACTTTGCAACGAAATCAGGCAGAACAGATTTACTTCGACGTTTCTCCTTCTTTCCAATTATGGACTTTATTCTTGAATTCATGGAATAAGAGGTAATCCCTGGTGGGTGAGGGTGCATTACATTTTGGTAAATGTATTGAGATCCCTACACCCACACTCCGGATCAGGATCTTCACCACCTTTTTTATCACTATTTGAAAAAAATGCACAATGTCCAAATTCGCTTTGTGAGAAAAGAAAGTGGAAAGATAGTCAAAACGATCAGCTTGTATTTGTAATTCACATTTATTACTTACTTGCCACAGGTACAGTTTAAGTATTTTTTGTATCAGTATTGGGATTAAAGGTAGTGTACATTGTGTGTTTAACGAAATCTGTTTTCTTTCCTACTATCATCTTCCTGCCCAGAACTAAGCAAAAGGTCAGAGCCTAGCGGAGTTCATGCTGTTTTGAAAGGGAATGAAGTGCCTGCAAGCTACAGTTTAATATGTTGGTGCTCAGAGTGTGGTGTTGAAAACTGACCTACTGATCTTCATCGCCATTCAGGGCCCTCTGCACCTACAGAGGGATGTACGTTGTTACAACGCATGCTTTTACCACGCATGCTGTAACAACGCAAGTTTTAAAACGCATTCCATTACAACGCATTACACTGGAGGGTGCTGGATAGTGAATAGTTTAATTTACTATTCCAACACCAGTCCCCGTGGACACTAGGGAAGGTGTTGGATAGTAAATTAAAACTATTCCCTATCCTAAAGCGCCCCCCAGTGTAATGCGTTGTAATGGTTTTCGTTTTAAAGTCTGCGTTGTAATAGCACTGCGTGCTAAAAGTTGCGTAGTAAAGGTTGTTCCCCCCTACAGAGACCTGGTGTGGTCAAGTACTGGTATTGGATTACACACAATGCAGGAGACTGTGTGCTGACTTAAAAACATGAAATGCTATACCTGGGCCTCTTTCTCGGGAAAGCACAGACACCATGAGTTCTAAACGAGGGCATAGATAGAATATTAAAAGTATCATTACCAGGTGATGGTCTCTCCACTTGACACTAATTCAAACTTCTCAAATCAAGATATGCAAGAGTTTCTTCCTATGAGGTCAGGTTCTGTTTAGTCATATAGAAGGTGGCATTTAAAAAGGCAAGGTGCATCACAATTAATTACTTTTTCTGTTTTTTCGTCATTTGTTCTCATTACCTATACATTTGTGGTCCTGATTTTTCTCAGCAGAGAAAAAAATGATACTTTATTTGGAACTACCTTCTTTCAACTGCTGTGTTACTTAGCGTCTATTGCCATTGTCTCTTTTTCTCTGGTAGTTTGAATCAACTTCCAATTTGATCTAATGAGTCTAGTTGGGACTCATATTTCGCTTGGGTCTTTTCTCCTTATAGATGTCAGTGGGAATTCTGGTGTCTTGCTGATTTCACAAACGTAATGCACATCTTCAGTCAAGACCAACATAGATAGGCAAAGTAGTTGTTTCCTGTTTGTGGGGTTATCCTTCTTGATGTGACCCTTTAAAGGAGACACCTGTCACCTTTCATATACATTAAATTCTGAGATGAAAAAGAATTTAAAAGCAGCCGGTTCATAGAAGACTGCACCACCAGGACTAGTCACAAGCAGTATGCGATATTGCCCACCTCAAATGATCTGCTGCTTGTAGATCACAAATATAACTACGCAAACTGGTTTGAATGAGAGGCAATATATAGACACATGTAATTGGACATACAATAATACACCAATAAAAAAGCATTAGCAGATGAATGTTTTCTGGTCTTTTATTCTCTGTTGCGTTTCATGTGATACAACCAGCCAATGCGTTTTACCCAAACATGGGCTTCTTCAGGGCAAGATACTGTTGAAGTTAACCGCATCTTCTGGCATGTGTGACAAGAAACGGTTAAAGCGAATCTTGAAGACGGTATTAGCCGCAACCAAAAAATTGGAGCCGTGTCCATAAGCAGCATCCTAAGGTCAGCACAATAGACGAGAGACCAGTTTGCGACATTAAATTCTGTGTCGACTGGCACTGTGGCTACTAGGAGACATCACCCTTTCTTCAGCAATCTTTAAAGGGCGCTGCACAGCAATACTTCGCCTCCAGTCCTTTGCGAATTTCATCCATTAAACCATTGTTAATGTTTCATAGTATGAGCTTTAATTTATAAAATTGAACAAAACCAATAAAGTGGGTTACAAGCTTGCATCCAACTAGATGTGTGAAAAGAGCAAAAGAATCCAAAATAAAGAAACAAAAAGGCACACAGACGAGGTTCGTCTTGACCCGACTGGTGAAACCGCGGACGCAGTTCTCAGCATTCTTAGCACAATTCCATAGAATCACGGCAATTGTATTCAGGCATGTAATATAATGTCTTGATGATGATCCCAAAATGTAAAAAAGGGATTGAAATGTCGTCGACTTAATGTACACCATATACACTTTTCTATTGCATATTATTTATGTGTAACGGTGTTCCATCGCATTCTTGTTTGTGCTATTTGAATGTGCAACATACAAACAAGTCACTCTGCCTGAGCCTTTTTGTTTCTTTTTTTTTTATTCTTTTGCTCTTTTCACATGTCTAGTTGGATGCAGGCTTGTGTCCCACTTTATTGTTTTTGTTCAATTTTATAAATTAAAGCATTTTCTGTCAGGCTGGGCAGCTTTAAATATAGAACTGACTCTGAGTCTATATTCATCTTTCTCCTAGTTCATTACCCATGTTTAAGGATCACTGTGTTTAAAAACTTTTAGAAAGTGGCTGTTTTCTTGTTTAACCATCCTTTGTACCTTTGTCTGATTGTGTATTCACTGTCTGGTTTTGTAGTGACAGGAGATGGGGATGTTCATTCACTTTAAATAGTTACAAGGGGGGTTGAGGTGTGTCATGCCTTTCCTGGAAGACTCAAAGCCAGGCAGAATAGATCATTCTGCATTTAGAGTGGTGGAAGACGTTTTCACTTCCACCTGAATAGGCTGTGTCTGCTCAGCACAAAGGGGTCTCCACCTCCTGTAGTGAAGCTGGACTAGGTAGGACATGACTGGTTTCTGCTGAGCAAGAAGGACTTGCTGCCGAAAAACTTCAAAGGACAAAGTAGTATAAGTCTTGGGGCCCTTACCCCAGAAGTTTAGATGTCTTTTGAACTAAGGAACCTGCCGAGAAGTAGAGCTGGAAGAGCTGCCAGGAGAGGTACTGCCCCTTTGCTGTGTATTGCTTTGTTGGGTTGGCCGACAGTTGGTGCTTCTGCCTTGGGCAGTGAAAGGACTGGACTGAACTTTCTACAACTTATTCCTGGAGTATCTCCAAGGGCTTTAAGTAGAGCTTGTCTCTTGCTAGAAGTCTCAAGAACATCAAAGACTTCATCTTCATCTGCCCTGGGAACTGTGTGTTTTGTGCTGCAACAGAAGAAAAACAACACCAATGCTGTCAATGACGTGGCTGCCGGGTCCATGACCTGAAAGCACTGCAGGGGGCACCACCCGCTCTGCGTTACAACCCTGGTCTCATTGACGATGCCACCACCGACCTGCTGCTTGCACCATGACCTGAGGGCACTGCACTTCATGTCGCATTGCTTCACATCATCTCCCTGGCATCCCTGATGATGATGCTTCATGCTAACATCAATGCCGCTGCCTGTGACCTGTCGGCACCATGCTCATAAGTTACTCAGCACACGTCCCATCCCACTTCGCAGCATTGGTTCACCGATACTGGCACTATTGACTCCAGATTTTCACCGACGACAGTGCTTCAGCAATAACAATGCCGCTGTGTGCACCATGACCTGTCAGCACTGCAATGAGCACAACCCCACTTTGCATTGCAGCCCTGGTCTCACCGAAGCCACTGGATGCCACCACCAAGAAACTGCCTGCACTGCAATCTGAGCACATTGTACGGTTCCACTTCGCACCACAGCCTGATGCCTGCCGGCATTCTTTACTTCAACCTCATGGAGTTTGATTTTCAACGCTTGTGACTTCAAGGGCGCGGCGACTCCTGCATCATCTTCCGGAGCCTATGCCAATGCCTCTTTGGATCTTATTGCAAGGTTCATGGTGCCCTGCATTTCCAAGGTACTGTTTGGGGGTCTTTCCTACACCGTAGCGGCCCGCGGCACCGTTTTCAGTCTGACCTGTTGAATTTGTTTGTTCATGATGCCGTGATAGCCCGGGATGGAACTATGGACTTCCAGGAACAGTCTTTTAAGTTTATTCTTGCCACATTCATAACTTTTATGACTGTAAGTTGGATTTTTATTGTTTTGTCTTTGTTTTACTCAGGTAAATATTGGCTATTTTTCTAAAACTTTGATAGCATCGTACGAAGTGAAGCCATAATAAGAGTCAAAATATAATCTACAACATGTACAAGATTAAGGAAATCACAAACAGCAGCCCTGCCAAGTACCACACATCAGGGGTTAGGCTGACACATATTACTGCTAGTGTCGGCATTACTACGCTAAAATGCATTAGTCACAAATAATTACAGCTCCTTCAACTCACTTTGTGCAATGAGGTGTGGTAATCTGCTCGCTTCATGCACTGCCATGCTGCTGCCTCAGAATGCCACTGCAGGCAATTTTAATCAACTGGCTTGTCTTGGAGCAATGGAGTTGCGTTGTTATGGTCACGATTCCTAAAAGTTCCTGATACTTTGTTTTAATTTCCCCATTGCACCAGTACCGGCAAGTGAAGCTTCTTTCAAAAAAACAAAAAAAACATTATGAGCTGGTCTCACACCTAACCTCTTGGGGCTGCTGGAGCTTGGGCCCACTCAAACATTTATCTCCAGATTGATGATCTTTGTAGCTGCATGAGAAGTAAAGGGAGAAATCTATTCAATTATTTACACCTCATTACATTGTAACTAATGTGGTCACATGAAAATCCAATCGACAACTTAATCTGAGTTTAGTGGGTTTAAATATACATTTAGAAACAAATCAATATAGACCAATCTCAACAAGATCATATAGAAATGCAGAAATATAAATCCAAATCTCCTTGAGAGCTTTACCCTGTATAACACAAAGCAGATTACTAACTCTATGACGACGATAGAGATAATCAGGAAAAAGAATTGAGTATTTAATTGCATCAGATGATTTTCCAAAGTAAGCATGAGAAAGCTACCTCTCCCCACACTACCTTAAAAGGGAAACCCTAAATTAGGAAGCATTTGAAGAAGGTGAAATTAGATAGGTGACAACTGGCGGAGTCTTCAGTAGAAGACTCTCCAACCATGGGTCAGATAGCATATAGCCGCAAAAGCATAGATCTGCACTCCGTGAAATCCTAAAATGAGTCTCCTGTCCCTCTCTACGTTCAGCATAAAATATCTATTGCATTCAGAGTAACATAATCCTACATGATCCTTGCTAGTGAATTTACATTTCAAGTTCTTTTTAGAACTTCTCTTTGCTCAAAAGAGTGTAATTTATGTTGCTTATGTCTTTCCATGCAATACATTGCTTGATTTTAACTCTTGCAAAAGTGTCACTCTAAGTTTCACACATTTGGTACTCTGACACCATGGATATGTCAAACACATTGTCACCTGGTATTAATGGGCTCAGGTACTCTTGCCGTCTGTTTGCCTGAGTGAAGGGCCTGAGTGGAAGAGAAGACCTTCGGCAACTGCTCGCCGAAATTACCGGGACTAGCGCCTTAAGCGGACTGGAGGAGCTGTGTGTTTGCATGAGTCCAGCGAACTAACAGGCAGGTAGAGAAGCGCTGCAGGGACTCACTCTCCCAGGAGTCCCTGCTTGACCGTGTACACCTGGTCTGCGCTCCCTGCCCGACACGCCCACAGCCCGCCACACGTACTACTTCTTGGTCATAGGCTACCGCTGCGCGGGAGCGCTCGGAAGTGCGCTGGGCTAAGCCCGGGCCAAGTGCGGGCCCTTCTGAGCCCGTCAGAGACAGTAAGAGACTGGACTGGGTCACCCCCTTTTGTCTTTTTTATATATTATCATAGTGGGCTTTATGTATTAACTGGTAAAGTCTAAAGGTGTATGATTAGTAACTGCTGACAATTGTCTCATTAGGATTGATTTCCAACATAAGAGTATGGCATCTAAAAAACCTAAAGGCAACAAATCTGGTAATAAGGGAGGTGGAGGGGGAATTATTGGTCCCATAGATGCTTACATTACCATGGCCGCTTCGGCTCTGGAAAAGCCTTACACTGCATTACAACGCATTACACTGGAGGGTGCTGGATAGTGAATAGTTTAATTTACTATTCCAACACCAGTCCCCGTGGACACTAGGGAAGGTGTTGGATAGTAAATTAAAACTATTCCCTATCCTAAAGCGCCCCCCAGTGTAATGCGTTGTAATGGTTTTCGTTTTAAAGTCTGCGTTGTAATAGCACTGCGTGCTAAAAGTTGCGTAGTAAAGGTTGTTCCCCCCTACAGAGACCTGGTGTGGTCAAGTACTGGTATTGGATTACACACAATGCAGGAGACTGTGTGCTGACTTAAAAACATGAAATGCTATACCTGGGCCTCTTTCTCGGGAAAGCACAGACACCATGAGTTCTAAACGAGGGCATAGATAGAATATTAAAAGTATCATTACCAGGTGATGGTCTCTCCACTTGACACTAATTCAAACTTCTCAAATCAAGATATGCAAGAGTTTCTTCCTATGAGGTCAGGTTCTGTTTAGTCATATAGAAGGTGGCATTTAAAAAGGCAAGGTGCATCACAATTAATTACTTTTTCTGTTTTTTCGTCATTTGTTCTCATTACCTATACATTTGTGGTCCTGATTTTTCTCAGCAGAGAAAAAAATGATACTTTATTTGGAACTACCTTCTTTCAACTGCTGTGTTACTTAGCGTCTATTGCCATTGTCTCTTTTTCTCTGGTAGTTTGAATCAACTTCCAATTTGATCTAATGAGTCTAGTTGGGACTCATATTTCGCTTGGGTCTTTTCTCCTTATAGATGTCAGTGGGAATTCTGGTGTCTTGCTGATTTCACAAACGTAATGCACATCTTCAGTCAAGACCAACATAGATAGGCAAAGTAGTTGTTTCCTGTTTGTGGGGTTATCCTTCTTGATGTGACCCTTTAAAGGAGACACCTGTCACCTTTCATATACATTAAATTCTGAGATGAAAAAGAATTTAAAAGCAGCCGGTTCATAGAAGACTGCACCACCAGGACTAGTCACAAGCAGTATGCGATATTGCCCACCTCAAATGATCTGCTGCTTGTAGATCACAAATATAACTACGCAAACTGGTTTGAATGAGAGGCAATATATAGACACATGTAATTGGACATACAATAATACACCAATAAAAAAGCATTAGCAGATGAATGTTTTCTGGTCTTTTATTCTCTGTTGCGTTTCATGTGATACAACCAGCCAATGCGTTTTACCCAAACATGGGCTTCTTCAGGGCAAGATACTGTTGAAGTTAACCGCATCTTCTGGCATGTGTGACAAGAAACGGTTAAAGCGAATCTTGAAGACGGTATTAGCCGCAACCAAAAAATTGGAGCCGTGTCCATAAGCAGCATCCTAAGGTCAGCACAATAGACGAGAGACCAGTTTGCGACATTAAATTCTGTGTCGACTGGCACTGTGGCTACTAGGAGACATCACCCTTTCTTCAGCAATCTTTAAAGGGCGCTGCACAGCAATACTTCGCCTCCAGTCCTTTGCGAATTTCATCCATTAAACCATTGTTAATGTTTCATAGTATGAGCTTTAATTTATAAAATTGAACAAAACCAATAAAGTGGGTTACAAGCTTGCATCCAACTAGATGTGTGAAAAGAGCAAAAGAATCCAAAATAAAGAAACAAAAAGGCACACAGACGAGGTTCGTCTTGACCCGACTGGTGAAACCGCGGACGCAGTTCTCAGCATTCTTAGCACAATTCCATAGAATCACGGCAATTGTATTCAGGCATGTAATATAATGTCTTGATGATGATCCCAAAATGTAAAAAAGGGATTGAAATGTCGTCGACTTAATGTACACCATATACACTTTTCTATTGCATATTATTTATGTGTAACGGTGTTCCATCGCATTCTTGTTTGTGCTATTTGAATGTGCAACATACAAACAAGTCACTCTGCCTGAGCCTTTTTGTTTCTTTTTTTTTTATTCTTTTGCTCTTTTCACATGTCTAGTTGGATGCAGGCTTGTGTCCCACTTTATTGTTTTTGTTCAATTTTATAAATTAAAGCATTTTCTGTCAGGCTGGGCAGCTTTAAATATAGAACTGACTCTGAGTCTATATTCATCTTTCTCCTAGTTCATTACCCATGTTTAAGGATCACTGTGTTTAAAAACTTTTAGAAAGTGGCTGTTTTCTTGTTTAACCATCCTTTGTACCTTTGTCTGATTGTGTATTCACTGTCTGGTTTTGTAGTGACAGGAGATGGGGATGTTCATTCACTTTAAATAGTTACAAGGGGGGTTGAGGTGTGTCATGCCTTTCCTGGAAGACTCAAAGCCAGGCAGAATAGATCATTCTGCATTTAGAGTGGTGGAAGACGTTTTCACTTCCACCTGAATAGGCTGTGTCTGCTCAGCACAAAGGGGTCTCCACCTCCTGTAGTGAAGCTGGACTAGGTAGGACATGACTGGTTTCTGCTGAGCAAGAAGGACTTGCTGCCGAAAAACTTCAAAGGACAAAGTAGTATAAGTCTTGGGGCCCTTACCCCAGAAGTTTAGATGTCTTTTGAACTAAGGAACCTGCCGAGAAGTAGAGCTGGAAGAGCTGCCAGGAGAGGTACTGCCCCTTTGCTGTGTATTGCTTTGTTGGGTTGGCCGACAGTTGGTGCTTCTGCCTTGGGCAGTGAAAGGACTGGACTGAACTTTCTACAACTTATTCCTGGAGTATCTCCAAGGGCTTTAAGTAGAGCTTGTCTCTTGCTAGAAGTCTCAAGAACATCAAAGACTTCATCTTCATCTGCCCTGGGAACTGTGTGTTTTGTGCTGCAACAGAAGAAAAACAACACCAATGCTGTCAATGACGTGGCTGCCGGGTCCATGACCTGAAAGCACTGCAGGGGGCACCACCCGCTCTGCGTTACAACCCTGGTCTCATTGACGATGCCACCACCGACCTGCTGCTTGCACCATGACCTGAGGGCACTGCACTTCATGTCGCATTGCTTCACATCATCTCCCTGGCATCCCTGATGATGATGCTTCATGCTAACATCAATGCCGCTGCCTGTGACCTGTCGGCACCATGCTCATAAGTTACTCAGCACACGTCCCATCCCACTTCGCAGCATTGGTTCACCGATACTGGCACTATTGACTCCAGATTTTCACCGACGACAGTGCTTCAGCAATAACAATGCCGCTGTGTGCACCATGACCTGTCAGCACTGCAATGAGCACAACCCCACTTTGCATTGCAGCCCTGGTCTCACCGAAGCCACTGGATGCCACCACCAAGAAACTGCCTGCACTGCAATCTGAGCACATTGTACGGTTCCACTTCGCACCACAGCCTGATGCCTGCCGGCATTCTTTACTTCAACCTCATGGAGTTTGATTTTCAACGCTTGTGACTTCAAGGGCGCGGCGACTCCTGCATCATCTTCCGGAGCCTATGCCAATGCCTCTTTGGATCTTATTGCAAGGTTCATGGTGCCCTGCATTTCCAAGGTACTGTTTGGGGGTCTTTCCTACACCGTAGCGGCCCGCGGCACCGTTTTCAGTCTGACCTGTTGAATTTGTTTGTTCATGATGCCGTGATAGCCCGGGATGGAACTATGGACTTCCAGGAACAGTCTTTTAAGTTTATTCTTGCCACATTCATAACTTTTATGACTGTAAGTTGGATTTTTATTGTTTTGTCTTTGTTTTACTCAGGTAAATATTGGCTATTTTTCTAAAACTTTGATAGCATCGTACGAAGTGAAGCCATAATAAGAGTCAAAATATAATCTACAACATGTACAAGATTAAGGAAATCACAAACAGCAGCCCTGCCAAGTACCACACATCAGGGGTTAGGCTGACACATATTACTGCTAGTGTCGGCATTACTACGCTAAAATGCATTAGTCACAAATAATTACAGCTCCTTCAACTCACTTTGTGCAATGAGGTGTGGTAATCTGCTCGCTTCATGCACTGCCATGCTGCTGCCTCAGAATGCCACTGCAGGCAATTTTAATCAACTGGCTTGTCTTGGAGCAATGGAGTTGCGTTGTTATGGTCACGATTCCTAAAAGTTCCTGATACTTTGTTTTAATTTCCCCATTGCACCAGTACCGGCAAGTGAAGCTTCTTTCAAAAAAACAAAAAAAACATTATGAGCTGGTCTCACACCTAACCTCTTGGGGCTGCTGGAGCTTGGGCCCACTCAAACATTTATCTCCAGATTGATGATCTTTGTAGCTGCATGAGAAGTAAAGGGAGAAATCTATTCAATTATTTACACCTCATTACATTGTAACTAATGTGGTCACATGAAAATCCAATCGACAACTTAATCTGAGTTTAGTGGGTTTAAATATACATTTAGAAACAAATCAATATAGACCAATCTCAACAAGATCATATAGAAATGCAGAAATATAAATCCAAATCTCCTTGAGAGCTTTACCCTGTATAACACAAAGCAGATTACTAACTCTATGACGACGATAGAGATAATCAGGAAAAAGAATTGAGTATTTAATTGCATCAGATGATTTTCCAAAGTAAGCATGAGAAAGCTACCTCTCCCCACACTACCTTAAAAGGGAAACCCTAAATTAGGAAGCATTTGAAGAAGGTGAAATTAGATAGGTGACAACTGGCGGAGTCTTCAGTAGAAGACTCTCCAACCATGGGTCAGATAGCATATAGCCGCAAAAGCATAGATCTGCACTCCGTGAAATCCTAAAATGAGTCTCCTGTCCCTCTCTACGTTCAGCATAAAATATCTATTGCATTCAGAGTAACATAATCCTACATGATCCTTGCTAGTGAATTTACATTTCAAGTTCTTTTTAGAACTTCTCTTTGCTCAAAAGAGTGTAATTTATGTTGCTTATGTCTTTCCATGCAATACATTGCTTGATTTTAACTCTTGCAAAAGTGTCACTCTAAGTTTCACACATTTGGTACTCTGACACCATGGATATGTCAAACACATTGTCACCTGGTATTAATGGGCTCAGGTACTCTTGCCGTCTGTTTGCCTGAGTGAAGGGCCTGAGTGGAAGAGAAGACCTTCGGCAACTGCTCGCCGAAATTACCGGGACTAGCGCCTTAAGCGGACTGGAGGAGCTGTGTGTTTGCATGAGTCCAGCGAACTAACAGGCAGGTAGAGAAGCGCTGCAGGGACTCGCTCTCCCAGGAGTCCCTGCTTGACCGTGTACACCTGGTCTGCGCTCCCTGCCCGACACGCCCACAGCCCGCCACACGTACTACTTCTTGGTCATAGGCTACCGCTGCGCGGGAGCGCTCGGAAGTGCGCTGGGCTAAGCCCGGGCCAAGTGCGGGCCCTTCTGAGCCCGTCAGAGACAGTAAGAGACTGGACTGGGTCACCCCCTTTTGTCTTTTTTATATATTATCATAGTGGGCTTTATGTATTAACTGGTAAAGTCTAAAGGTGTATGATTAGTAACTGTTGACAATTGTCTCATTAAGATTGATTTCCAACATAAGAGTATGGCATCTAAAAAACCTAAAGGCAACAAATCTGGTAATAAGGGAGGTGGAGGGGGAATTATTGGTCCCATAGATGCTTACATTACCATGGCTGCTTCGGCTCTGGAAAAGGAGATTGATTTAATGGTTTGCCTACTATCTCTTGACCCCGTGTTTCAAAAAAGATCTTAGTTAGGGAATATAGCATTAGCGACGTCCCCAGCTCCAGCCCAGACTCAGAGTGCTCTTATAACCCAGACAATCAGG
Organism: Lissotriton helveticus; assembly: GCF_964261635.1. Lineage (NCBI taxonomy): Eukaryota > Metazoa > Chordata > Amphibia > Caudata > Salamandridae > Lissotriton > Lissotriton helveticus. Next base: position 797,166,452 of record NC_136070.1, on the reverse strand, counting down.
GAGCACTCGATCACCTCTGATATAAGCGGGCTGGACACTAGTTTGGCTTCTTTTATGGCCTACCCGAGTATTGAGACGGGGGCCAGAAAAAGCATTGAGGTAATAAATGAACTCTTAGTTGCTCATAAATCCTCAGAAAGCACGCCGGTGTCCGCTTTAAAGCGTAAACGTGGTGGTAAAGGACAGAAGGGGGGGCGCATTAAGAGGATGAAAGCCACATCACCCAAACATAGGGCAAACGTTCATGAAGACTACAACAACACTTCTACACAGGGGGAGACACCTGGCCATGTACAAAACAGCTCTATTCTCAAAATAACTGATAATGCACCTCGAGACACAGTGGATATAGCTTGTTCATTAGATAAAATTGAACATCTGGTGAAGTCTCTAATTTTTCCACTTGTAGAGCGTTTGAGAAGGAGAGGTACCCAGCTAGAAGCCCTTCATAAGGTTACTCTGTCTAACTCAGATACGCTCAAGGAATTGGAGGAAGTAAAACACTTGGCGATTAGTGCACCTATCCTGCTTAACCCCCCAAAAAATATCCAGAAGTCTCCTTCCAAAGAGAAGTTGTCTAAAGGGGACAGTGCTTCTTCTAAGCAAGGTGGGGATAAGTCCAAAAGTAAGACCCCCCCAGTTAGCAAATCAAGCGCTCAAAGGTAGCGTAGCTGTTACCAATAGCCAGAGTACCCCCAAGGGGCCAGTGAAAATAGACACCATGGCAGATCAAGTAAAACCGGCGGCGTCAAATAGCCGGAGTAACAAAAAGAGAGTTGATCTGCCACGGGAGTCTTATCCCTTTGTAATTGTATTAGCCGGGGTCCCAGAGTGGCAAAATGATAGGGCGGAAAACTATCACAAATTAAAAAACAAGGTGATGTTTTGGTTGACGAAAAACCGCCCCCTTAGACCAGATCTACATGGGGAAATTCAGCAAGCTGGGTGGGCCACAATGCTGTAGTGTAGTTCCTATATTCCCAATAGGCTCTGCGCATTGGAATAATATAAACAGCAGTGTAGACGTAGGACTGAGGTCGACTAGGTCTCTATTGACTATATTAGACTTAATTAGTTTTGCCAGCTAGCTCAGAGGTCACTAGAAACTTTCTCGAATAAACAAGGAGGAGTTTAACTTCCCTGGATAGACAAGAAGGGATTAGCTTCTGACAACCATAAAACATGACAACTTTGCTCCCTCAGAATAAGAGTGTATCTCTAGAGTCGTGTGAAAACAATAGACAATTATTTTACTCAGTCAATCGTGCATACTTAGTTTCACCAGAGTGCAGAGAATAGAGAGACGGGCGTTTTCAATAAAAGGTGTTATTTATTGAGCAGTCTTCTTCCTCATGCAAGAGAAATGAATTGCCACAATTGCAATACTTAGTATAAAGTAAAGTGCGTACAGTAAAAGGAGTATTATAAAATAATATTGTAAAAGCATTGATATGGTTTCTGAGCCATATGATACTTTAAAATAGATAAAATATATACATACATATATACATTGACTAATGTACTCAACTGGTGCTTCTAAATACGCCTACCCCGGTGTACCTGACCTAAGCCTAATACGTGGGAAGGAGTAAATAAGTAGCAGTTTAAGTTAAGTTGGTTTTGCCAAGAATCTGAATCAAGAATTCTCTTTAAGGGTTTAGTCATCTCCGTACCTGGGTAATAGAAAGCAGGAGGTCTGGTATCTCTCTCTCAGGACTCGATACCCCAGCAACCCGCAAGGGCGGCTGAAAACACCGGAGCTGGATTTTCTTGGCTGGAGAAAAAGACAGCGTCTTTCTCAGTGCATCAAAAGGGAGGGGCGGCGTCCGTGGGCTCTCGCATCAGCTGGGCTCTCGGGCATGTAGATAGCCGCTCTGCTCCAAACCACCGTGTGTTTGCTTAAGGCAACGTTGGTATATTTATACCTGAAAGGTGCCGGGTTTGACGTAAGGCTGGACATAAGACGTCACCAAGAACTAACAGTTCTTTCTGACTCTAGGAGTTTTTGTGAAAATCAAAACAAAAGCAGGGGGATTTCCCGGGCTGCTGGAGGCTTGGTTTGTTTAAAGAACGCGTTGTACTTTCTAGGAGTCTAGGGGAGTAACCATGCTGTATTTGGCCTGCATGGGTTGTTACTAAATATGGATATGATTCTTATGCCTTCATAAGGATATTATTTATTATAACCACATAAGGGCATGAATCAGGAATATCGAATTAGGGTCCTAGATAGAATTGCAACAATGCAAAGGATGTAGAGGGAGACTGCATCATAGTGAACTTTAGAAACCCACAAGTAGTACAGTTCATTAGTGGTTTCCCCAATCAGGATAATCTTGGTGGGATCTTGTCTTTTGACCTAAGTCATTTTTATCCATTGGCCCCTGCTATGGCTGGTAGTGGGAGTTTTCTCAATCCATCTCATGGGAGAAATTACACTCAAAGAAGGCATTATGTTAACACTCCGGCAGTATTCACTACGCTTAGAGGTTACCCCCAAAACAATCCTCAAAATATTCATCAAGTAGGAAATCTTTTTAATGTCCCTATTATCAATCGTTTTGATGCACTGTCCGATCTGGGTTGGATAGATTGACAAGTGGGGGAGAAAGTGATAGCAGATGGAAATGAAACCCTTTTCTCTCATCATGTAATGGCCAACCAAGTGAACCCGGGCCCCCTGGAGATGGTTGAGGAATCTGTACCTGTTACCCCGAAATTAGCTCATGGTCGTGATTTTCTAACAGGTATAAACTGTCTATCAGACAGGTTGGCTAATCCATCTAGTAGTATAAATATAAAGCTTGTAACCTGGAACATCGCAGGCTTGAGAAATAAAGTAGATGACCCAATCTGGAGAGAATCTATAAGGACAGCAGATATTATTGGGTTACAAGAAACCTGGGACATAGGGAACATCCTCAGCCTAGACGGTTATTCCACACATTTTCATCCCGCGGTGGTATCACTCATGGGGAGGGCGAAGGGGGGCTGGTTACATTAATTGCGGCAACTATCCCTGGTATTCATACTCAGATAGCAACAGGTTCTCCTTATTGTTTGGCAGTTCAATTTGCCTGTAAAGGGGCTTGTAACATTTGAATCGTAAATGTTTACAATTCTTATGACAGAGTCACTATGACTGACCATCTGGCTATGCTTAACCTTTTCTTGGCAGATTATAAGGAGGTCAATGATAACCATTGTTCGATCATTCTTCTGGGAGATTTTAACATCCATGGGTGTCCAGATGAATGTTTGTCATTTGACCAGTTAGGCGCCCCTGAACAGGGTGATGGTCATTTTGAGCACTCTGCACAAGGAGTTCTCCTCGAAAAAATTCTGGCTGATCATGGCTTGATGCTCCCGCAAAGGGAAGATGAGGAGACTCCTACTTTCAAAGGTAGAGGTAGTTGTTCAACTATTGATTATATCTTCATTAGCCTTACGCTGGGTAATAAAATTAGTGGATACTCTGTGGCCTGGTCACATTTCAGCGACCATAACCCAGTGACCCTCAGCGTTATAGACCTAGTTAAAATATCTGAGAAATGCCAAAATAGGGCCGATAAGTATGACATTCGCCCGACAGATCAGGCTCGAAGGATCAGATGGGGCAGGGTTGTTCCTGAAGATTTCTTAAACAATCTTTTAATCAACAGAGGCACGGAGTTGCACACATGTATGGATGCTTACCTAACAATTTGTACTCAGGTAGCTGCGGATCTTAAACGTCCAGACAAAGCAAAGGACCTCGGGGGGTTGGCTGGTTTGATCACAATTGCTCACTAGCTAATCAAAATTAAGGATTGCCCTGAAATGTAAACCAGTTGATAGGTCCCTTGTGGCCTCTTTAAGGAAAGCCTACAAAAGTGTTGTGGAAGTTAGTAGACGAGAAATTAGGGCAGCAGCCTGGGAAGAATTAACCTCAATTGATGTGCTAAAGAACAGTGCCAAATTTTTGTCTGTTGTTAACAAACCTTATTTTCACGATCCATGTAACAATCAATTGGATTGCGGCATACAGGAACAGGAGTGGTTCTCTCATTTTAAATCAGTCTATGAAGGGGTAAATACATGGGAGGAGGATTTGACCACCCCTATTTTGCACTCGTATACTTTATTGGTTACTGAGGCAGAGGTGGCAGAAGGAATCGGGAAAATGACTAGCAACAAGGCTCCAGGTCCCGATGGTGTTCCTGCCGACCTCTTTAAGTCAGATGTCAAGATATGGTCCAAAGTTTTAACTAACGTTTTTAACAGAGTGTGTAAATCCGGTATTCCGGCTACCTGGTCTGAATCAGTCATTGTACCGATTTTTAGAAAAGGTAATAGAGGCGAACCTAGTAATTATCGCCCGATCTCTCTCATTGACTCTGGAGTGAAAGTCCTAGGTCGTGTGGTCTTGAGTAAACTAACAGATAAATTGGAAGAAACAAACACCCTTTCTGCCCTTCAATTTGGTTGTAGGAAGGGGTGAGGCACTATAGATCAAAGCCTCAATCTCCAATTATTAATTGGGAAATATACAATTGCCAAAAGAGGTACGCTATACATAGCATTTATGGACCTGTCCTCGCCCTTTGACCGAGTGAACAGGTCCAAACTTTGGGGTTTGCTCATAAAGTTAGGCATTGATGAAAACATTGCGTATTTCCTAGCAGATCTGCACAGGGACCTCACGGCCACAGTTAGATATGATCGCCAGGGCAACTGCACGGGTAAGATCGGGATCACGAATAGGGTTAGGCAGGGTTGTATTTTAGCCCCTCTACTTTTTACCCTCTATAATAATGAACTGGGTGCTGTGTTAGGGGAGGCATGCAAGGACATTCCGAGGGCAGGCAAGTTTTCCATACCGGCATTACTTTATGCCGATGATGCCGCTCTTTTAGCGCGCACAGCAGTAGGGTTACAACGCCTTTTAAACTCATTTTACGATTTTATGAAAGTATTAGACCTTAGTGTCAACTTTTTAAAATCCCATGTAATGGCGGTGGGTAAAAATGGCAAAAAAATGAAGACCCTGCATTGTGAGGGGAATGTGTTGTCCAAGGTCTCGAGATTTCCTTACCTAAGGGTAATTTTTGATGACAGCTCCACATGGTTGCCCCAATTGGCTGCTAAACGCAATGTTTTTGCAAGGTCTACTCTGGCTGTACTTGGTTTTTCGCGGAAACTAGGAGTAAAGCCGTTGCAGGCCGTTCTAAAAGTTTATGATGCCAAATGTGTCTCTTTAGCAATGTATGGAGCAGATTTATGGGGCTTTAAAAATGTAAAGATGTAGCAGATTATAGAGGACAAGTTTCTGAAGACTATTTTATCGGTCCCCCAATCGACCCCTGGTTATATTGTCCACCAAGAATGTGGGGTGGAATACTTGGAAGATCGAATAGCTTTAGCACCGCTTCTAAAATGGATTGCAGTGTGGTTGAACCCTGAACTGGAATTAAATCATGAGGTTTTGAGGGACTGTTTAGCCCTGGAGCATTGCAATTCCATCCCGTGGCTGAGTTATGTCAAAAAATTAGCTGACATACTAGGTCGCCCAGAACTGTTTGATCAGCCATCTAAACTAGTTAAGGGGGATGTGAAATGGGCAAAAAATAGATATATGCTCAGCAAGGGACTGGACAGAGAAGATAAGGAGTTGACCAAACCAACTGTAAGGGCTCACCAGCTATTAATACATTCCAGAGAGATAGAACTATATCTGAGAATGGTCAATAATGCTAATCATAGATTCCTGTTGACCAAGTTCAGGTTGAATAAATTCCACCTCCTTCTTACTGAACGTCCAGGTTGGACCAAGATGACAGACCTGGAGATCTGCCCTTGTGACGGATTCTCCATTATGGACACTACGCACTTTATGTTTTTTTGTAAACATTTTAATTTAATAAGAAAAAAGTTAATCCGACCTCTAATCAAAGATAAAGGGTTCAGACAAGTTAAACCGGCCCTTATGTACCTTCAGCTGTTGTCTAACACTTGGGAAATTTTTAATGTAGAGAACTTTTTGACAGTAGCCATGAGACTAAGGAAAAAAATTAAGTGGACTAGTTGTAAATAGTGGATTTTAGGAATTGCATTGGAACCTCAAAAAAATTATCGCTAGTGGATGATTTTTAATATGTTATTGTATTGTATGTATTGTTAGTTTTTAATGTTGTATTCTATTTTGGGCCTCATTCCTGACGTTTGTATACTTTTATGGTTTTTGCTATGAACCAAATAAAGTACTTCTGACTGGCTATGTCCCTCTTGTTTTGCGGCCCGTTTAATTTTTTCACACAGAGAGTGAATAATAATCTATTATTCACTCTTGACATAATAAAAATGCTGAACTCTTTTGGATGCAGCAACAGCCTCTATCAGATGGCTGGCACAGGTGCACAAATGCGCCTGAAGGAGCCTTCAGAGACAGAGATTACCAGGGCGGGAGATACCCCATCCTTGGTCTTGAGGCCCTAGCACACCTCTGTGCCTCTCCTATTTGTGACGTGCTAATCATCACAGCTACTGTTAGCCATGGTCACTGCAGGCTTAAGCTCTGCAGTGCCCCTGGCTACATGCCAATCAGCCTGTCACCCCACCCTTTCCCAACTCATCACAGAGCTGGGAAAGGGTAATGTGGAAAAGCATAGACTGAAACCTGGTCCCTGCAACTGGGTAGGTTTGAGGTTTCAGTTTCAAGCCCCAGCACCGGAATCTGACAAGAGCTAGAGTCCAAAAGGGACCTGCATGCTTTTAGGTGGTGTGTGATGTGCATATGGGTAAAAGTGTGTGTTTGAGGGATGTGTGTGTGTGTGTGTGCATAGGGGTATGGGTGTGTTTGTGTGTGTGGGGGTGTATGTGTGTATATAGGGGTATGAGTGTGTTTGTGTGTGTGGGAGTGTGTGTGTGTGAGGGAATCAGCTGAGTGAGTCAATGTGTGAGAACGAGTTACAAGAAATGTATGAGTGAGAATAAATGATAGTGAGGAAGATAGAATGACTGTGAGTGTTACTGAGAGGGAGAATGGCAGTGAGCGTACCTGTGAGGAAGAATCGCAGTGAGTGTTACTGTGAGGGAGAATAACAGTGAATGTAACTATGAGGGGAATGACTGAGTGTAACTGTGAGTGAGGATAACAGTGAGTGTTACTGTGAGGGAGAATGTCAATGACTGTAACGGTGAGAAAGAATTATAGTGAAGGTTACTGTGAGGGAGTCTGAGACTGAGTGAGACAAAGTATGAATAGGTGAGACTAGGGGAGTCAGAGTGAGATTGAGCAATAGGTGAGTCAGAGTGAGATTGATTGAGTGAGAATGAGTGTTGCTGAGTGAGAATGAATGAGATTGAGTGAGACTGGGTTAAACTGATTGAGTATGTGTGAGACTAAGTGAGATAGCCAGAGTGAGAATAATACAGAGTGAGAGTGAGTGAGTCAGAGTGGGTTTGAGTGAGCCCAAACCACCATAAGCCATCTGAGAAGTCAGGCTTTAACACTGGAATTCAAGCCAAAGATTATGCATCACCACTTCTAAAGGTCACTAGCCACCGCTGGTGATGCCTAGGCAATCTAAAAACGTGGCAGCTATGAAGCAGCTTGTAAAAAATAATAATTGTTCGTTTTAGTCCTTACATATGTACTAACCAGTGTGCTGCTGTAATATTACACAAGTGCACCTACAATGTTGGTTACAGCCATCATCTACCCAGGTGCAACTATCACATGCCAAATGCAGTCTTGTGCAATGATAGCCTTGAAGGTCCAGGCACAACCATTGTTTGTCTACATGTGACCTCACATGCCTCAATGAAGACCGGAATGCCCAGGTACAAATATCCAGGCATAACAATCATATGCTCAGCTATAATGCACACCAGCACATTTATATGATTCAAACTCTCAACCTTAAGTACATTTCCGCAGCGTAGCATCACAAATCCAGATGCAACCTCAAATTCTCCTACAATACACAGAAATATATGCCCATTGCACTCGCATTGCGGTCAGGCTGTGTCTGGCCATAATGAGAGCGTAATGGGAATAGCTTAAGATACCCAGTGGATCCACACCAAGGCAGTCATAGTGTTTCAATGCCCATTGCAGCAACAATGTTTGCAGTTGCATCCTCAAGTGTCCACTGCAAGCTCACTGTGTACAGGTGCAGCTAGAAATTTGGGGGCATATTACCAAGCAATAGCGATGATTACCGCTATTGCTTGGTTGGATTTTTATCGCAAATAAACCTTGGTATTACCAAGGTTTATCGCAAATGCGATAAAAATCGGCCGCAATGCATGAATGTCGCTGAAAAGTCAGCGATATTCATGCATTACCGAGCTAATGCTCTTAGCCATGTTATCCACCTCCCATTGGATAACATGGCTAAGAACTGCTATGGGCAGGTGTTAGCTTTTGGAGATATTCGCGCTTAGCGCGAATAGCTCCATAAGTTGGTAATAGGAGATAACGATGTTAGCAACTGTTTCCAGTCGCTAACATCTTGGCACGCCCACTTTGCATGTCATTAGTGATAAATATCACTGACTTGCAAAGTGGGGCCCAAGATGGTCGCTATCTCCTACTAGCTGTCGCTAACTGGTGTTAGCGACAGCTAGGTAATAGGGAGATAATTTTATCTCCGCTTTCTTGGCTTTTAAAGCCAAAAAAGCAGAGATAAACCCCCTTGATAATATGCCCCTTTATTTATTGCGTCCCTATCCACACATTTAGCTTCAAGTGCCGCAGTCCTATTGCGCAATGAATTTCCGGGCAATTTAGTAGCAAATGGAAAACTGCAAAGCACAAAAGTACAACAATACTAATAAAAATTTGTTAATGTGAGGAAGCTAGGATATCCCAAAAGGTTATATTTTGGCAATTACTTACTGTGTTTAAAACTACATCACTGCAGCTCATCTTGGCCGTGAATGTCCTCGACCAAGACTCGCAGGCCCGAATCCTCAAAGCTTTTTCCATCAGCGGGCTTACTCCTGGAAATTCAAAAAGTCACGAGTAAGTGACACATAATCACAGAAAAATCATCTTGAATCGGGGCGCAAATTTCGCTCATGATGCTCGTTCGAAGAGTCACATCCTCATATTACTCTAATTAAGATTATACATTATCAGAAGTTTAGTTTTGTAGCCCTCAAACATTTCGAGAGTAATGAAGATAATGAGACTCAGTTCTGCAAAACACGAACCTCAATAGTTGATAAAGAAAGGTGGCAGCTCATTACTTGGAAGTAAATTTCAACTTGTACGGTTAATTTTGTTGTACAATGTGTTTCAAACACGTCAAGCAGTTGAATGCCATTAGTTTTTTTTTATTTCTTCACCTTTGAAAAGGGTCAACTTTTTGATAAGTGACTTTTGAAACTCTACATCTGGCTTTCCAATTATAATTATGAATGCAGGACTACAATAACTCTTACGCAAAGAAATAAAATTGGACTTGTTATGCTTGCCTGCTTAGTACTCTGGATTACACTGCATTACTGCTCTGTTCACCTCGAACAAAAACATATAAAAAAGGCAGGTATTAGAAAACGAAATGATAACCTAATTGACAGCAATCATTTGGATGGGTCCTGTGTCTGGTTTCTTTGAATCCATAACTAAGAAGGTCAGTGCCTTGACCTTCTGTCCTGGGAACCGCTCTCCCCCCACGCAGCTCCGCTTGGCCATCACCGCCGCTGTCCCAGTGGAGCAGGGTTCTCAACCATGCTCGAACTGCCCTCTGTGCCTGCACTGTTGCCTACCCTTGTGTCTGGCTGCCATTGTAATTTAGTTCTGTGTAGAGAGGTGCATTGCTGCATCGTCTTGTTTCTTTCTTATAGTTAATTTTGTCATAGTCAATTTCTTTGCTGTATTGTTTTTCATTGCCCCTCTCCCCATTTCACTGTCTGGCGCTTGTAGGCCCCTCCTACTCCCCTATCGCCGCTTCCCGCCCTTCCTGCCACCCTACTGCGCTTGCCCTCTCCTCCCCTATTTAATGTAGGCCGCTGCGCGGCTGCACCATTCTGTGCGCGCCAAAGGCAAGCCCGTCTGCTCCCGTTCATGATCCGACCAGCGCCCGGGACCCTGGATCTCCGACCATCTATCGCTATGACACTACAACCCTCCTCGCGCTCAACCCCGGAAAATGTAGAGACTGGCAACAGGCCTCGCCAAACAAGACCCATAGCCAGTTCTCCTGCCTCCACGTACGTCAGACTCTCACCACTACCCCGGCCCCCAACTCCATCACCAACCACACCCTCAGATGCATCCTCTTCAATGGGCGCTCCATACACAAACAAGCAATGGAAATCTGGAACCTACTCAACACTCACTTGCCCGATGTCGCCTTCTTCACGGAGACCTGGACTAACGCCTCCTCCACCCCAACATCAATACCGACATCCTGGACGGATACAAGAACCAGAGGAAAGACGGCCCCAACCACCCGGGAGGGGGCCACCCCATGGCCCACAAGAGCATCCTCCACCTCACCACCTCCAGCACAACCTTCCCCACCGCTAAACACCTGCACTACCAGATCCAGACCAGCACCAACACCACACTCTGAGGAGCCTGTGTCTACAGACCCCCCGGCCCTCTGATACCTTTCGCCACCACCATCACTCACTTCATCGCACCCCACTCCATCGCATCAATGAACTACATACTCATTAGAGACCTGAACTTCCACCTCGACAACCCCACCATCCTTTGTAACAACCTCCCCAACATCGGACTTAAGCAACTTGTCACCACACCTACCCACAGAGCAGGACAGACCCTCAACCCCATCTTCGCTGCAGGTAAAAGCAGTCACTTCAGTCACACAATGCAACCACCATGGACCGACCACCACTACGTACACTTCAGCGGCGACATACCCAAAGCACCAAAGCACCCTCAAGCCCACCACGGAGGAAATGGAGCAAGGTTACTGGCAAGCAACTCATCTCCACCCTCACCCGACACAACCACACAGGTGCAACCAATGCTATCGGCCCCTGCCAGAGGACTCCACACTTGGATCTCCAACTGCATAGACAAACTCGCCCTGCTACGCAACCCCAACAAACAGCACCCCAGGAAGGCTGTCTGATTCCCTACCGCCCTCCAAGAAGCCAGACGCACCTGCAAATGCCTAGAAAAGAACTGGAGAAACACCAAGTCAACCAAAAATTACACCCCCTACAAAGACGCCATGATGGTCTACCACAAACAAATCAGAACCACCAAGAGAAACTTAATCCATAACAAAATACTCGCCAACTCCACCAGCTCCAAAGAACTCTTCAGTGTCATCCAGGAATTCACCAACCCAAGCAGTGAAAGCACAGACATCACTCCATCCCAAGGCCTCTGCCATAAACTTGGAACCAACTTCCACCTCAAGATCAAAAACCTCTACGACAACTTTGTCGACCACCCACCAGATGCCACAGCCGGACCCCCACTCCCCACTCCCCAGAGACAACAGCCATCCCACCATCACAAACTGGATACCGGTCACGACCAAAGACACCGCCTCGACCATGAAAGACATCCACTCGTGGCCCTCCACTGACCTCTGCCCTCCTCACATCTCCCACAGAGCTGAGGCCACCATCGCACCCAAACTACAACACACCATTAACACCACCCTCAAAACAGACACCTTTCCAGATGACTGGAAGCGCGCAGAAGTCAAGCCCCTGCTAAAGAAGCCCTCAGCTGACCCCACTGACCTCAAGAACTACTGGCCCATCTCGCTCCTCCCATTCACAGCCAAGGTTGCAGTGAAAACAATCAACAGGGAGCTAACATGATTCATCAAAGACAATGCCATCCTCGACCCATCCCAAGCCGGATTACGAAACAACCACAGCACCGATACCGCCCTACTCGCCACCACAGACGACATCCGCACCCTCCTGGACCAAGGCCACTCCACAGCTCTTATCCTGCTCAACCTATCAGCGGCTTTCAACACTGTCTCCCCCCGCACAATAATCACCAGACTACATGATGCAGGCATACAAGGAATAGCCCTGGACTGGATCCGATCATTCCTCACCGGAAGAAGCCAAAGGATCCGACTGACACCCTACCACTCCGATCCCACAAAAATCACCTGCGAAGTCCCACAGGGGTCATCACTGAGCTGACCCTCTTCAACATCTACATGGCCCCCCTCGCTGCCATCGTAAGACAACACAGCCTCAACATCGTGTCCTATGCGGACGACACCCAGCTCATTCTCTCCCTCACCAAGACCGCACCGCTGCCAAACTCAACTTCCTGAAAGGAACACAAGACGTCACAGTTTGGATGACCAACAGCTGCCTAAAGCTCAACGCCAAGAAGACAGAAGTCCATGGTCCTTGGAACCACACCTTCAGCATGGGACACCACCTGGTGGCCGACTGCCTGGGAAGGGAGCCCACCCACCCCCTCAGACCATGCCAAAAACCTCAGCATCGTGCTTGACTCATCAATCACCATGCACCAACAGGTCAACGCCATCACCTCCAGCTTCTTTAACACCCTTCGCATCCTCGGCAAGACCTTCAAATCGATCCCCCCGAGTCAAGGAAGACAGTCACCCATGCACTCATCACCAGCAGACTAGACTATGGAAACGCACTCTACGCCGGCATCAAGTCCCTACTCCGCAAACTCTATACAATACAGAACACCGCCGCCAGACTCGTGCTCGGCATCCCCTGGCATGAGCACATCAGCAAACACCTATAAAGACTTCACTGGCTGCCTGTAGTTACAAAATTTGCCTTCAAGATCCTCACTCACGCCTACAAATACTCACACAACAATGGACCCAAATACCTCAATGACAGAATCAACTTCCACGTACCCAAAAGAAACCTTCGATCTTCCAACCTCGCAATAGCTGAAACCCTGCGCATCCACAAAGCCAGAGCAGGCGGAAGATCCTTCTCTCACGGTCAAGATCTGGAACGAACTACAGGCAGACATCAGACCTGGGTCTTCAACTAGACAGATCTACCTACCCCCCTCAGTGTCTTGAGACCCTCACAGGTGAGTAGCATGCTTTCAATTTTCCTGATTGATTGATTGATTGATGGATTGATTGAATTTCCTCTAGCCTATCTATTCATCCCACCAACCATTTGCATGCACTCATATAGCCCTCATTAATAATCACAACTAACTCATATCAATTTAACCTACTATGAAGAAAATATATCAAATACATTGAATGATTTTCTTGATAGAACAAAATTAATCTCAATAACTACCAACCACTGGATTAACTGCTAACCCTGTGTTCCAGCATAGCATAATACTGTATGTAAAGTGGTATTCAGTCAAAATATCAAGTTTTGAAATGTCAACTTACACTAATATCGAATTCTAAATATTGTGACACAGAAATATTGACAGCAAGTATATTGTGCTCAAGAATATCAACTTTAAGGTAAGAAATAACAATTTTAAAAATATAGTGAGTAATATTGTTTGTAAAAATATATTTGTTTAAAATATTAATTTTTCAAATAGTGTTATTTTTTTAGGCATATATTTTATTTCTGTGATGTATTTTTTTGTATAAGTATTGTTTATGTTTTTTAATATATGTGCTACAATTTTAGGAGATCTTCATTTTATTTTAATTACATTTTGCGTTTTTTAGTTCTGTAGCAGGTTGTGGGTTTATAGGGGAATAGGGTGGGAAGTAAATTAAATATAATAAATTAATGATTATATTTATTTATGAATATTTTTTATTTAGATTGTATAATGTTAATTGTGTTTTCAATTTTTTGGGTACATTTTAGGTGTGTGTTGTGGGGTATAGGGGTACAGGGTGGGAAGTAATTTATTTTTAATTATTGATAATTAGTTGTTAATTAATATTAGAACACTGGAATGATGGGAGCACCATTGAAGACAATCCAGTTCTCCATGCTTCTACAGTCTGGTAAAGGCCCGCAGAGCAACATTCCAATGTTTTACAAAGGCCTCCCAGAGCACGAGGGTATTTAAATCCCCTCGTGCTTCAAGAGGCCTTTGTTTTATTTGTTAGAACATTCGGCCCTCTAGTGGCAGAATGTTCTAAGAGCCTTATAGCCCTTCGTAGCAGGGCTATACCGGCTATTAAAGCCCCGGTCCCTTGTTAAAGGCCCTCGCCTCCGGCTCGGGCCTCTAAAGCGGGATGAGGCCTTTAATAGCCAGTATAGCCCACTACGGCAGGCTATAAGGCTATATTAATATATTAATTGACAATTCATTATGTTAATTGTGTAATTAATTTTAAGGTGTGTGTTGTGGGGGTTTTAGGGGCAAAGGGTTGGAATTAAATTATTTTTAATTAATTAATGATTAGATGATAAATATGATTAATTACTTAATTGATTAGTGTAATTGTTTAATTATTTTTCTGTGTGTGGGTTTTGGGTTTATAGGGGTGAATGGTTGTCTGACCATGTGCCTCATGGGAACAGTCCAGCCCGAGCTGCCAAGGGTTGGTGGAGTGAGCTAAAGAATGATGATGGATTAAACCCAGATCAGTTGACTGGGGGTGAGTGTTTGATTTGCTCCAACGCTCCGTCCATCATCCCCTTTGGTATCGCTTTGTTCGCCCTAAGTTGGCAGGGTATGCCCAGACGTGGGTCCCTTGCTCACTTTGCCACTGGATTCAAGCTAGCCTGGCTGATGACGGCTGATTAGCCAGAAACCGGTCCCAGGATGCTAGTTTCCGGCAGTTCGGGCTGTACTGTTCCCATGAGGCACAGGGTCAGACTGATTTGCATATGGCCATGTCTGACCTGGGGTGGGGGAGTGCGCTAAAGAATGATGATGGATTAAACCCAGATTAGTTAACTGGGAGTGAGTGTTTGATGTGCTCCAACACTCCGTTCATCATCCCCTTTGGTATCGCTAAGTTAAACATCAAGCACAGGTCAGAGAAGAAGTTTGAGGGAGGCATAATTAATAATGGACATTTTTTCATTAATTCAATTTCACACACCCCTTTGAGTCCAGTTGCAGAATGCATAGACTATTTTTAGTGGGGTAACGCTCTAGTTCGTGGGATTGCGATTGAAACTTGCAGCTGTCTTGAAAAGCGGGACGGCTTAATCCTTGCTACGCATATTGCTCGCATTATCTTTTGCTTGTCTCTGTACTATTTTAAACACACTTTGCCTTCGTTGGGCTACATTGATGTTTCTTTGCTTTTAAACGTTCTTACCTGTTTTTTTGGTTCTTCACTCCCCACGCCGCTTTCCACCTCCCTGGTCCACCTCAGTCATTAGCGGGCTGTTTGTGTGGATGGAGCACTGTAAAGCCTTAGACAGGGGAATACACTTCCGGTGGGCCGTTGTCTGGTTGCCATTTTTAGTGGGGTGACGCTCTAGTTCTCCTGATTGCCTGCATCAGAGACTTTATTTAAACTGCAGATGGAACAGGAGCGTAGCGGATTATGATCCGGGGGCCCAAAAAATTTACCAGGACGCCATCAAGACCTATCGTATGGCCATTCACTCCGCATGGGCGGCCTATTTTATGGAGGAAATCAAGTCCAGCAAGAACCCTGCCAAGTGTTTTTTTAAGATTATTAACGATCTGAAAAGCAGAAAAGATTCCACTGCTTCTGTAATCACATCTGAGCAGCAGTGTGAGGACTTGGCTGATTTCTTTGTGAATAAGGTAGAAGTGATTTATAAGTCCTTTCCTGTGTCCACCACAGGCCGTCTTGATGCACATGGCTCCCTCCCTATGCATGTCCTGGCAACCACCCCCTCTATATTACAAGATGAGTTTCTCCTGTTAAGAAGGAAAGTCAAATTAGGCTCCCCCATGGATCCTATGAAGCCTGCTCAGTTTAGGGACTCCTTACCTGTGCTTCTTGCCCCACTGTGTCAGATGATTAACATCTCGTTCACCACAGCAGTTGTCCCTAAGGTATGGAAGCAGGCGAGGGTAGTTCCTCTACTTAAAAAACCCTCATTGGATCCAGCAAAATTGGAGAATTTCCGCCCCATATCATTACTGCCTTGGGTAGCCAAAATAGCTGAGGCACACATTAACAACATTCTTACATGAGTTCTGAAGAACACCAGCCTCTTAGATCAGTCCCAGAATGGCATCCGCCCTGGTCACAGCACGGAAGCTGCTCTCCTAGCTGTGACCGAACAGCTGCGGACCATTCTCAATGGTGGGTACTCCGCTGCACTGATTTTATACAAGCCACTCTAACATAACATAACATTTTACTTGACCTTAGCGTCGCGTTTGACATGGTCTTCCACAAGATCCTCTTAGATCGTTTGGAGGCAGCCGGGGTCGTGGGTGCTGCCTTGGAATGGTTTAGATCATTTTTGTCAGATAGAACGTTCCAGGTGTCCGCTCGTCCCTTTCTCTCCCGTGCCCAGGCTATCGGGCAGGGTGTCCCTCAGGGCTCTGCCCTTAGCCCCATACTTTTCAATGTTTACGTCCAGCCCCTAGCCAAGGTGGCCAGGGACAATGGTCTCAAAATGGTCTCGTATGCTGATGATACGCAGTTGGTGGTGGCCCTCTCCGATGACCCTACGCAGGGCTCTGCTAAATTTTGAAATGGCATGGCGGCGGTCGCGGAGTGGTGACCACCAACTGCCTTCAGCTCAACGCCAATAAGTCCAAGGTGTTGTTGGGGGGGTGAGATCAGGGACAATGGAGCGACCATTGGTGGCCCACAGCCCTTGGCTGCGCACCCACTCCCAAGTTGGCAGTGAAAAACCTTGGGGTTTGGATGGATGCCACTCTTAGCTTTCAGGAGCATACCAAGAAGCTAGCAGGTACCTGCTTTGGCCTACTTTGAGGATTGAGACCGTTGTTGGGGTTTTTTGATCCATCTACCCGACAGATGATAGTACAGGCGACCATTTTGTCGCAATTGGATTATGCAAACTCGCTCCTGTTAGGAGCTAATAAGGAAGAAACGAGCCATTTGCAACGCGTTTCGAACGCAGCAGCTCGTGTCCTGCTGAGGCTTCCCAGAACTTGTTCTGCGACTGGGACGATCCGTAGCCTTCTTTGGGTACCTTTGATCAAAAGGATTGAATTTAAAACCCTGTGCTTGACTTTTAAAATCTTAAAATTTTCTTCCCCTGGGATTCTGTCCAATCTTCTGGTACCCTATATACCTGCGCGCCAACTTCGATCTGCTGGGCAACATCTAATTTATGGTCCCTTGAGTGAAGAGTCTCCGAGCTGGCAGACGATCTTTTCGCTGCTTGGCGGCTAAATTGTGGAATTACTTGCTGACGCAGATGCGCTGTCTGGGTAGATTGACGTCTTTCCGTAAGGCTGCCAAGAGCCTTCTTTTTCCCACGGCCTAATCCCTTATCTCTTAATTTCACTGCTATCAGCCTTTTCGCTGAGGCAGCTGAGCGCTATATAAAAGATTTTAACATAACATAACTAGGAGGAGAGACTGACAGTACTAGTATGACAAGTCACTCAGTGAGGGGTACCACATCTATCTGTTTGTGTCTTACAAAGTCAGCCAATTATTTAAATCAAACACTGGTTGTGGCCTTGCACCAGCAAGTAAACTGTGACGTAAAACAGTAACCCCACCCACAAAACATTAACAACAACATATGTAAAGTATAAATATATAGTTTAATCCCCTAACAAAAATAAACTATGTAAAATAATCCCACAACCACACCTGACCCACCCCTCTCCCTAACCCCAACCAATGCCCGGAATGAAAAAGTCCAATAAATTAAATGTCCAATTGTCCAAATAAAGTGAACCCCAATGCCCAATACCCACCCACCGAAAGAAGCAATAAAAAATGGGCAATCAACAGGGTCTGTTCATGGGCGGGCTCGCCTCTCCAGGAAACAAATTTGCTCCTCTAGACGGGCTATGCAGCGCTTCAATGACCAGCAATTGCATCCACAGGGGGGGCAGCAGTGCTAAATGAAGGGCAGCGGCAGGAGGCTGACAGACGGGGGTGCTGTAACACCGGAGGGGGTGTCTGGGGCCTAGGGCATTGGAGGAGGCTGCAGCTGCTGCCGTCTCCTTCTCCTCCTCCGCCAGAACCACCAGCCACCGGTATTCCGTTTGTATGGCCTCCAGCTTTCGGTGCCGGGCCTTGGCTGCCAACTCTTTCCTGTCCGGGTTCCCTTTGGAAGGAGTAGCTATATCAAGAAGAAAAAACAAGACTATTGTAAAATATACTCTTAGCACAGTAGCACTAACAAACAAGGTACAGAACATTTGTGGTATGAATCTATCCTCCCACTTCCTCGGCCCCAAACATTTGTGGGAGTTCAGCCACCGATGCATGCATGCATCCCACGTATCCTCCTCAGCCAGTCATAAATATTAAATCTCGCCCATCCTTCCTCCTTCCATCCTTCTTTCCCTTTCCGTTCAACCCATCCATGAAGGTCATCTGATCTGACTTTTAGTCCTCTCCATAAAACTTTCACAGCTGAGTTGAAGCCAGATAGAAGAGGCCATTGGTTACTCCCGCCGGTAATGCTTTTGCTAATGCTAAGTAAAGGGTGTCTTCTTCAACCATTCACAATAACTTCTTACTTAATAAGTCTCAACAGTACAGTATACAGTACACCCTTGCAGTGAGTGTAATGTTATTAAGTAACATTAGGAACATAACTCCCGACACTGCTGCTGGCTCACCCCCTGCAGCTCCTCCTGCAACTGCTGCATCTCCTCCCTCAGCAGCCGCGTCGCCTTCGCCGCTGGCCCTTGCACTGGTGGTCGGTAGTACACCTAGAAAAAACATTACACATTTTTTAGAAGCCATATACACCTCCCCCTATTTTTCAATAGCAAGATTGAAAAAAAGTTAATACATACATTTACAACATACATCACTAGTACAAATCAGGTAGTAGTGTAGGCACTAGTAGTGTTAAATGGTCCATAGTCTTTGCTTAGTTAGCCCGAGCCATGCAACCATTTCAGCTTTGTGTCTTTTACTTTTGCGCACATCACCTCGCAGCTTGTTGTGTAAGACGCCTTTGAGCCCACATGAGCTCATACTGCTACTGTCTGACACTGCGTACAAGGTCGAAAAACAAGCCGCTTTGTTTTGGAGTTCTGGTGTTAATCCATATTGCTTATCCATAAAAATGCTACACTTTTTGGCACAACTTAGAAATGCTTGCAATACACTAACGTGCACCACTTTTCTCAAAACAGACAGAAGATTCCCTTCTACAAATCAGAACTTTGCAGAGCTTATGATGTAACAAGTACTCAGTTCTTCTAAGGTGAGGGGTGCCCAGAATTCACTCAGAGATCTTCATTTATAATTTTATATAAACTATATTCCTACCAAGGGGAGGGTGGTTCTTCCACCACTGTTCAGTTATCATGATTTTGCCTACTGTCTTCTATGGACTTGTAGTTGTACATGTAACTAAGTGTAACAATGTTTATTGTTTTAATTTTATGGATTTTGCTGTTGGTGCTGCATTATAGAACAACGTACAGAGCTTGTCAGTTGAAAATAAACCTTTTGAACTTACTTCTTCTTTGATAACTTTATTTCGACCACAAAGGGCCATAAAAGTGCACATATAAAACATACAGTAGTACAGTCAAATTCATTGTTGGATAATACATAAATTAGGACTAAAAAGCTCATTCATATTTATACACCTATTTACAAATTTAAAACACTCAGCTAAAAATAGAATTAAATCATCAAATAGTTATCAAAGGAATTCATTTAGGTATCTGGTATCCTTTGGTCACAGTTTAGTTCATTATGAAGGTTCTGCGTTTTGTCCACATACCATTTAAAAAACGAGAAACAGAGAATACAATTGGGGTATTAGTGTCGTATTTTAGCACTCTAAGGGCATTTTCACAGTTACGATATCCTAAATTCCTGCAAATGGGTTTCACCCAACGCTTACGTGACAACTCATATTCAGGACAAAAAAGAAAACATGAATTTCATTTTCCAACGGGTGTCTGCATGCAGGACACTCAGTGTTTTTATTCGCATCCCATTTGCTAGTAAATGACCTGAGTGGCAGACTGCCCATTCTTAATTGCATATACAGCTTTCTTGCTTGAGCAGGGTAGATCAAATCAATAAATTCCTCCTTTTTATACTCTACTTTTATGTGGAGGAACTGCGATGTCAGGCTTCCTACTGATGAGCTAGCATGAAGAATCATCAGATTATGATATCTGTACTGATTCACCAGATCAGCCCTAGCAAGGGCCAAACAAGATACCTCCGGTGATTCCCATAGCTCAGGGACGCCAATCCTATCGCAGAGGTTCTTGTTGTGGGTTAGCCATGACATTTTCTTAGATTTAGTTGCAACCCACACCTCCTTAAACTCAGTGCGATATGAGACCAACTCCGTAACAGACCAGAGTCTTCTCCAATAGGTAAGTGGCCGAAAGGCCACCTCCTCCTCAACAGGGAGTAACCCTAGGTCAAACCTTACTGGCACCAGCGGAGTACTAGCTGGTAGGCCAAACAAATTTCTCATAAATAAGTGTTCGACCCTGGCCAGACTCTTAGGCCTGTAATGACCCCATAGTTCCGCCCCGTATATAGAGGCTGCTCTTGCTTGTGCCTTGTATATTTCTACAACAGGGGCAGCGGGCTTGAAAACTGATGTTCTGTACATTTTAGATAGACCACCCGCAGTCTGCGTCAATTTTAGGGCAGACTTGGCTAACTGGGCATCCCATCCCAAGTGCTCCTTCAGAGTAATACCTAGATATTCAAAGGTCTTTACTCTCTCAAGGGGAATACCATTCAGAACTGGGTTTGGTCGCATCTGCCTAGGAGGATTGAAAATCATGAATTTTGTTTTGGCTAGATTAATCTCCAGGCCACTTTCCACAAAAAAGTGTGCAAAACCATCCAAGATACGTTGGATACCCATGGATGTTCGGGACAGCAGTAGAGTGTCGTCCGCGAACATTAATGCGGGCACCCTACCTGTAGCTAATCTCTGGGCATCCGTGTCCTTTATGCCTGTCAAATGCTTTATGAGCCTATTGATGTAAAGACAGAAGAGAGTGGGGGCCAGCACTCATCCCCGGCGCAACCCCCTTTGTACTGAGAATCGTACTGACAGTTCTCCCGATTTCCCACATCTCACCTGAGCAAAGTTTCCTTGATGAAGCTTTCTCAACACTCCCAGAAGGTAAAATGGAATGCCAATATCATGGAGAACTCTCCGTAATTTGTCCCTGGGGACCAGATCAAACGCGGCCCGCAGGTCCACAAAAATGAGGTAGAGGCTGCCACCCTCCACACTCACTGATTTCCAATAAAGGACCTGGAGTCGGAAGATCTGGTCTATGGTTGACGTACCTGTTCTAAAGCCAGCCTGTAGGGTACTCAAGATCTCATTTTCCTCTTCCCAGGTCTGGATTCTTTCCAGGATTATCCGTCCCAATACCTTCTGTGCTATATCTATCAGGCTAATGGGCCTATAATTCAAAGGTTGCAGAGGGCAGCCTTTTTTAAAAATAGGAACTATCTCTGCCCCACGACAGGTCTCTGGCGGGTCCGTCCCCATTAAGATTGAATTAAACAGGACACAGAGATAGGCGGCCCATATTTTCGGTTCTGACCGATATAAGTCCCCAGGGATTTTATCAAGCCCAGGCGCTTTGTTTGGCAGTAACTTGGCAATAGCAGATTCCTCTTCTAAAATCGATTTCTCCTGTGCCCCCCGCCAGTTGGCACTCGTGAAGGGGGCACAAGGACATCGGTGCAGAATCGCGATTGCTCAGCCGAGCATAGAGACTACCAAAATGATCTTCCCATACCGCTGCAGCTCTATTGGGGCTTATTGCATTCTTCTCTTCCCTCCCATCATTACTGACAATTGCCCAGAAAGATTTCAGGTCTCTTTGCTGTAGAGCTAACCTCAGTTTTTCCCATTTGTCCTCCTCCCAAGATTTTCTTTCCTTCTCAATCACTTGCTTATTTTATTTATTTTATTTTATTTATTTTAAAAGTTTTATATAGCGCTGGCTAGACCCGGAGGTATCAGAGTGCTTTACATAAGCATCAGATCATAGTTACAGGTTACATCGTTACCAAGGTTACACAGTTCTTAGAGCATGGCAAAATAGTTACTTGTAGAGTCGAGATAAACAATAAGCACAAATACGTGGGGGAACAGCAGGCATGGTGAGAGATTCAGGGGAGGGGGCGTTGGAGCAGGGGAAGTAGACAGATAATGAAGGCGGTAAAGAGGAGGGGAGGGTGAGAGACACAGCATGGGAAGAGGAGGGGAAGGGTGACGGGGACACAAACCGGTAGACGAGTCAAGGCAACGTCCAAACTCCAGTAAGCTGTTATCCCAGGGGAAGTGGTATCACTTCCCCTTTACAACAATTCGCATTGTACCATGGGTGAGTCTTGACTAATTTTTCCTTGAAAATCTTTTTGGGGAACAATATCTCTAACAGTTTGCAGGCTAATTGGTTATGTATTTCGATAGGCCTGTTGTCCCTCCCAGCTTTAGGGCCCAAGACCCTACCTCGGCCATTTCATTAAGGTAGGGTAGGACCTGAAGATATATTTGGGACTGCCTGTTAGGGGAGCCCATTATATGGGGCCATTTTACTCTCCGTCTATTTTTGTGGACGAGGAGAGGCTGTTGGACATGTTTCGGCTCAGTCTGATTATTGGACAGACCCCCACTCCCTGGCTTTGAAGTCATAACCAGGGCATTGTGGTCACTGTCCGTCCGTTGATAAATCTGTAAATCCAGAACCTTATCCCACGATCTAGATTCGATCATGATGTAATCTATAATCGATGTGTGCCCTTCTCTATTAAAGGTCACAACGCCAGGTCTATCTGATTTTAATCGGCCGTTTCAAGACCTCACGGAGATGGCCAAGGTAAGGGAGGGAATTTGTAAGACCAACGGGGTCCATGCTTTGACCGGTGGAATCGAGGGTTCCGGGATATTCCAGTACTGATTCTCCATGTCTAGGTCATCTGAGCCCATATTTCTTAAGGGTTCATACTGACAATTGAAGTTGCCCCCAATTATTATACCATACTCTGGGTCAAGTGTCAGTATGAATTCACTCAATTGATCGATGACCTTTGACTCTTGCCCACTCTGGGTTGGCCTAGAATATATATTTATTAGAGCAATGTGTTTATTCCCTAGCAGGGTCAACAAAACACATTGGATATCGGGGGAATTTACTGGCAACAGTTGGCTCCCAGATGGGTAGCTACCCAGATGCTTAACCCACCTGACGGTCTTCCCCTGCCTCCTTTTGTTGCAAGAGTATTAAATGTGGCAAATCCACCCCGCTGATTGTTATCCAGGGCCCACGTCTCCTGCATAAGGCAAATGTCATGTTTATCCATGAACATGCCCCAGTCTTCAGATATCAATTTATTTTTTAACCCAGCGACATTCCAGGATAAGATAATAATACTCCCATTTGCCTCCTCGTACGTGGGGCTCGCACTAAGACCACAATTAGTTGGCCTTAGCAACAAGTCGCCCGTAAGGACAGTCCCCCCCCAATTACACTAATGGCACCACCAGTCCCAAGTACTCTTGACCCAGCACCTCCATTTTCGGTAGGTGCTCCTGCCGCCTTTATTTGTATTTTGCGGGCCCCACCATTACTGCTAATAAAATCACCACGTTGTTGGCCTCTTTTGTCCCCTAATTTGCCTTCATCTCCCAAAAGGACAACCTTAATATTAATACACTTCATCACAGCAAAGCTAGCCTTTACTCCTAGTAGGTTCATGCTATCCACTACGAAATGTGGGGCTTTCCTAATCTTCCGTAGTCAGTCTACTGATTCCGGGGAGCTATATCTGTTGTTGTGGTGGTACCTATCAAGTGACAAGGGGCGATTTAGGTGCCCATTCCAGTTGGCATTACCCATAAAGGGATTGCCGCCCTGGATTTCCCTACCCACCCGCATCCTCCCTCCCCTCATGGGTGCTGAATGTGCATTACGCGGATAAAAATAAGTTAGTGAAAGGGATTTTATTGATGTTTCTGGGCTACCTGTCTCCAGGTTGCAAATGTGGTTGACTGTCCAAGTATTCCTGAAATTGATCACTACACAGTCACCTTCTATATTTTTCCCCCGAGACCCCACCCAGTCTACTCGTCTAGCAAATAGGATTTCACTTGTTCCCCGATTTGGGAGAGGTTTATTGTAGTTCAACCAGTGAATGCATTTGTTTTTTAGGTCACTATAGTCCTCCATCTTTCCCTGGCTCAAGGATGGGACCCCAGCAAGGACCACCACATATGGTATAGATTCTGGGGGCAGGTCTAAACGAGGTAGCGAAGGCCTATTTGTGTCCGGTATTCTCAACCCATTACCCGTATAAGTTGTTTGGTTAGGACTTCGAACCCCCGTGTCCCTCCTTCCTCCCACAATCTTTGTAGTTACCGGGGCATCAAGTGCAACAGGGTCTGGCTGGAAGGTTGGGTTATTACCCGCTGTGCCTAGTTGATCTGGTATAGCTCTTTCTGTATTTATGCCCAACAACATTGTACCCTGGAGGCTTACTTGGCTAAGACCATGGGTTCAGTCTTTCATGGATGGGGAGGCAGGACTCTATAAATATCTGCTCCATTTTCGCCCAAAAGTCACCCCTGCTCTCAGGAGGGGTCGTGACTTTGATCACTTCAATGATCACAGACTCATTTACTGCAGGCTGCGATCCGTCGAGGACAACTACGGTTGGGTCCCTTTCCGTAATAGCACGTTCCTGCAGTTTCATTTTCCTGTCCGTGAGTGCAGTTCTTCCGCACTTTCTTCTGGCTACTTGAGCAGGCACTTTTCTAATAGCCCCTGTGTTGGTGTCCAGGGCCGACCGGATCGACAGTCCTGATCTAGTGGTTCCTGGGCTCTGGGGAAATGTAGTTAGATTAGTTGCTACATGTGCCATATTTACTGGGGAACTGTACAGGCTACCAGCTGCTTCAGCCGGTTGATTACCCTCACCAGTAGGGCCAACAGGTGCAGCAACAGATGCGGTCTCAGCCACTTTTTCCATTACGAGCGATTGCGTCTGAGGCAATGTTACGAGCACCGGGGATTGGGCGTTAGCCAGTAGAAAAAATGAGGACCGCTTATCAAAGGTTGGATCCATAGATAGCCTTTTCTCAGTTAGTTCTATTTCACGCTGTAGCATGGACGTTGCCCTAGTTAAAAATTGATCTATTGTCCCAACAACACTTCCAGTATTTGACTTTCTCCCCTTCCCCGTGCTACTTGAAGCCATGTCCTTGTTAAGTTAAGACACAATGTCTACAGGGCTCTGTAACCAGAACAATTTTTGCCAGCTACAATGCGGTATGCTAGAAGTCTTTTTGATTTGAAGCAACAAACTAACCTTACTGTTGGAATCTGCGGGGAAAATCAAAGAGAGTGGTCCCGTCCCGTCCTCGTTTGTGCTCGGACGGGCTCAGACGGGCCCGCCCTTTGCCCGGGCTTAGCCCGGTGCCGCCCGCGCACATACCCGTGACGCGGGGGCTCTCCTCTGTCTTAAGCACCTCCAGGCGTGGAATAAGCGGTAGCGGCTTGCTGCCGCGAAGGCTCCCGGGAATTGTGGTCCCCCCTCGCTGTGGCGATGCTGCGGTGGAGAGGAGCTGCGGCGGCGGAGGGAAACCAACCATGGGACCAGGGAAGCTGCGGGCGAGTCAGGCAAGTCAAAAATCAAATGCCCCCAAAGTTCGTAGAGCACCCGCTCCACCTGGGCTCTCCTCCGCCTTAAGCGCCTCCAGGCGCGGAATGGGCGGTTGCGGCTTCCTGCCGCGAAGTCTCCCAGGTGGCGGCAGAGGGAAACCAACCACGGGACCAGGGAACCTTCGGGCGAGTCAGGCAAGTCAAAAAACAAATACCCCCAAAGTTCGTAGAGCACCCGCTCCACCGGGGCTCTCCTCTGTCTTAAGCGCCTCAGGGCGCGGAATGGGCGGTAGCGGCTTCCTGCCGCGAAGGCTCCCGGGAATTGTGGTCCCACCTCGCTGCGGCCACGCTGCGGTGGAGAGGAGCTGCGGCGGCGGAGGGAAACCAACCAAGGGACCAGGGAAGCTGCGGGCGAGTCAGGCAACTCAAAAAACAAATGCCCTAAAAGTTCGTAGAGCACCCCTTTTGAACTTACATAGACTCGGTGGAATTTGGTGTGGACTTACACGAGTGAGTGAGCGAAAGGGTGTGCATTGCTTCCATGACTAAGAGGTCGGGAGTGTTATGTTCTGGGTTGTCTACTCATTGGTTATCTTGGAGGGGGTTTGGAGAGCTAATAGTAACGAGACACTATAACTAGTCGGTCAGGGTATTGTGGTGGGTTCTGATTGAGGCGTGAAGAAGGTCCAACCGCCCATCACCAACGTCCTATTTTCTTGTGCAAAGGTTTGTATGTGAAGAATCCCTACCACAGTAGTAGTATGTCCTATCCTAGCAAAATTAGCAAAATCTGGTTGGGCATTTTGTTAGTGGGAATTTTCGAAAAGCCTCAAGATTAAGAAGACTAGAAGTAGTAGGAGAGGACAACCCAAAGGACTGGACTCAATGGCTAGAGCTATTGGTGAATCTGAGTTTTGTTTAAAACCGTTTAAATAAAGAGTGGCCAACAGTGCAAGCTTAGCTACAGACAGACTAATAGTGGTAGTACAGAGAGTTATGGCAGAGGCAGTTAGAGGCAGGGATAACAAGAATTTAGAAACAGATAGTCTAGTTCCAAGAAGAATTTGTAAAAAATAGAATTAGGAAGCCGAAATAATAGTTTGGAAAAAATAAGGTGCAGGAAAAGTTAGGGAAATATAATTATTAATATTAAACACTTACTGGGGCCAGCAGCAGAGCCCTCGGTAGAGGAATGGTCCTTGCCCTGGGAGCCATATTGTTCTGGGTCCGCCGACTTGGATCCCGTCTTCTTGCTCCTGGGTGCTGATTATGTAAAATTTAAAAAAGAAAGAGACAAACATTAATTTTTGGTGTGAAACAAAAAAATTATTTAAAAATACGCTCCTAAAACATATTTGTGAACAACAATTGCAATAAAATTGACCTATCTAATCTGATAAACTAGTAATATTGCGAGATTCATGGACCGTCTAGTAAGCCTAAGTACCACCTGACCTAGCCCACCTATTCCAGATGGGCCAATTGTTCACTAAGTCTGCGTTTCCATTTATTTTAGTCCTCAAAAATGCATAGATGGAGGACACATGCATACATTTGTGCATACACCAAATTGTTGGTTGGTTGCTGCTGATGTTCTTCTAGTGATGATAAGCCTATTAACACGCACTAAACAAACTACAAAAGTTTCTACTAAGGACTGGGGTAAGCAGCATTCAGCTGCACGTGACGTGATAGAAGATGCATCACGCAGACCACTTAAAAATTAACAACTAATAAGTAAGTAAACCTATTAATCCACCACTATCTCTTCTTAGTGTTAGGAGGACAAAGGAAGGACTAGAGTCTCTCTAGCATTACCTAACTTAAGTTCTCTAAAGTAAACTCTTACATAATCAGGCCAAGCGAGCGCAAAGTTGCAAACATGTAAGATTAGTAGCACTGAGCACCTGTGTCATAACAATCAGTGAAGATTTTTAAACATAATTTACCTGCAATGTAAGCAGCAGCATTCTTGCTGGTCGGAAAAAAAATATATTCGCAATATATAACACAGAGCAGAAAAACACAAAGTAGTACTATTAAATAGCTACTCACCAAGCCCCGGGACCTCCACTCCTAGAAGGTCCAGCAGGTCCTGCTTCCTGTCCAGAATATCGGACCACCGGTACGTCAGCTGGTTATTGGTGCGCCGGACACCAGAGCAGCAAAACATTGCCCGGCGCACCTTTCCCCACTGCTGCCGACGCTCCCAGAGGCTGTACCCGGACCCAGACCTGCCACTTAATGTCAGGGTAAGGGGAGATGGCCTTCCTAAAAAAAAAACTGTGCGGCCACCTCCGCCTCACCAAATAAGGCCCGTGGCTGCACCCCGTGTTGGCGCCGCCTTCCACGAGGAAGGGGGTCGCAGCTATGGCTACGGCTACGAGCCCTGCGGCCCTTTTCCATGGGTAGGCACGGGGGCGTAAAAGAAAAGGTAGGAATGAAAAAAGTAAGTAAAAGAAATGAAAAAGCAGGTAATAGAAGAAGAGTGAAAAAGTAGTGAAAAAATACACAAAAAGTAGAAAAAAACTAAAACTATAGAATCAGGAAAATAGAGAGATAGATAATAAATAAAAAAAGATTAAAAAAAAGTTTCCAGAAAAAAAGGATTGGAAAGATAGAGGGAGGATTGAAAAGCAGGCCGAGAATCATAGCAATAGAGTGAGTCAAGTCAAACAACTTTATTCGGTTATTCATGTAAACAACCATAAAAACACAGTTCATTAAACAAACAGTGACATATAAAAAAAGTTACAAAGACAATATAGAACAGGGAAATCACAAGCAGAATGTTCAATAAAAAGTATAAAAATTGTCGACATTAAAAACAATATCTATAGCACTATTACCCCTCCATGCTGTTCCTAAATTTTAGTGCTAATTTTAAAAAACTGCTTACATGTAAAGTGCAATCATAACTTAGCAGCTGAAGGTAAAAAAGTGCAGGTTTAATTTGTGCAAAGTTCAGTTTTTTAAGACATGGTTTTAGATAGAGCCTCCGGGGTATAGCATAGTAAGGGCAGATAAATAAAAAGTGTGCCATGTCTTGCGGAGACTTTTCGTCGCAGCCGCAAGCCGGCAACACTTGACCACGATAAGACCCCTTAGGTACGGCCAGTAATAAATGAAATAGGTCCAGGCGAAACCTCGTCAACAGGAAGCGATCATAACCTTGCATGGGCCAGGACAGATATGGTTCCATATGTGGTGAAGTTTTTAATAGCACATGTTTCCGTACGCTGCCTTTCTTTAGTTCGCCCTCCTCCCGGGCCAGATACCTGGATGTGATAAAGGTTTTCTTCACATAAATAACGTCCGTTTTACTGATGGATTCTGGCGTTAAAAGGAGATCAAGGCGCCCTAATTCAGTGAAGCAATCTTTTAAATACTTAATCCAGGGGACTTTAAGCCTGTTATCCCATGTTAGGGCTTCCCTCAAAGTTTGCTGTGTGAGGGATAGATCACTATTTAGCCAGCAGTTTAGCCAGCAAAGTAAGAGATTTGAGGCTATATTGTCACATAAGTATGACATACCCAACTCTTCGTGCACGGCGAAGTTTGCTGTTCCCCTTGGGACCCTCAGTACCTGCTTCAGAAAATTATTTTCTGTTACCTCCAAATCGCCCAGTGAAGTATACCCCCAGAGCTCGCTTCCGTAACAGCCAATGGCAATGCTCTTCGCCTGGTAGAGTTGAAGCAACGCGGCCACCGGGCTGTTGCCCATTTTTCTTGAAAAATCAAGTATTGCTGCATTTGCCCGGGTTACCTCCCCCTTTTTCTTCTGTACCGCGGGTCCCCAATTCAGTTGGTGGTCGAAGAGGACACCGAGGTAGGAGAAGGTCTTAGTTATTGGGATTTTTTCCCCGTTAACATTAAGAGAGTTGGGCTTTTTGCTTCCTAGGCCTACCTTCATTACGAAGGATTGGGAGTTGTTAATGCTCAGGTCTCGGGACTTCATAAAAGCAAAAAAAGAATTTAACAGCGTTTGGAGACCGATCGCAGTCCTGGCCAGCAGGACTGCGTCGTCCGCATAAAGTAGAACCTGCAGACCTTTCCGTCCGACGTAGGGATAATCTGCTCCCGTTTTTAGGAGGTACTCCTCCAGATCATTTATGTATAGATTGAAGAGGAATGGGGCTAGAATACATCCCTGCCGGACACCCCGGTGGACTCCAAATTCCCTCGTTACTTTTAGATCTTGTGTGTACCGGACATTGGCTCTCGTGTCAGAATGCATATCGGCTAGCAGGTTGATCAGATTCTGCTCCACACCCATTTGGGCCATGCCATCCCAGAGCTTACCACGGTTTACGCAATCGAATGCCGACGATAGGTCCATGAATGCCATGTGAATTGTGCCTTGCCGGGCCATGGTGTATTTCCCTAGAACCATATACAGGTTAAGACACTGGCTAACTGTAGAGTGACCAGGCCTAAAGCCGTATTGGATTGGGGACATTATTTTGTTTTCATCTGCCCATGTTACTAGTCTGTTTAAAACTCCTCCCCCCACTACTTTGACCACTGAGTTAATTAAGGATATGGGTCTGTAGCAGAGGGGGCTATTTCGGTCTCCTTTCTTGAACACGGGTACTATAGTAGAGACCCCCATGACCTTGGGCATCCGGAGACCACCGCTGCATTAAGTACGGCGGTGAGGACAGGCGCCCATAAGGATGTACATGATTTAAAGAGGTCCGGGGGAAGGCCATCTGGCCCCGGGGCCTTGTTACTTGTCAGTCCAAGGATTCCTTTTTCGACCTCGTTAATTGAGAAGAGCAAATAGTTCTCCTCAGGGGCATCAAATCTGTATTCTGCTTGTGGCACGATACTTTTAAAAATGGAACTAAAATGGGAAACCCACTCCTCATCTGGGATGTTTGTGCCAAGGGCAGAATTACTGGGTTGATCAAACAGAGGCTTATTTATAATTTCCCAGAACTTAGCGCTGTTTCCCAAGATTTTGGGGTCTAAGAGGGTCTCCCAAACACTTGCCTTCACCTCTTTCTTTCGCTTAGCAAGGGATTTGTTATAGCTAGTGCGCAGAGCTTTAATATGGGCCGGGTCTCTAGGTTTTGTCTTTAAGGCCATCTTGAGATCTCGGCTGGCCTTAGAACAAGAGTGGTCAAACCATTTTGGGCCACTACCTGCATGCCCTGTGGATGGCACGGTTAACAATGTCCCTACTGTTAATACAACGCCCTCAAATGCAGACAAGGTTAGTTGTGGTGACGATGCTGGCGACACACAAAGCGAAAGTTCAGAACTACACAAGTTATTGATTGAAGTGTACAAATCGTTGGAGTTCACCATTGTCCATTTTAGACGACGTTTTCCGTCAGTACTCTTCAAGGTCACATGGGCTTCACGTGGCTTGCGCAGATCAAAGATTCCTCCACCCAATTTTATACAAAGAGGATTATGGTCGCTATGTATATTTAGTTGGATAGAAAAATCCAACACGAAATTGGCAAGTTCACCAGATAATAATATATGATCTATATATGAGCCAACTGTGTGTCCTTTATACGTGGGATTGGGGTGAAGGGTGTGATCAGCCACCGTGGACATAGCAGCAGTTAAATTATTTTCGTTTATCAGGTTGTTCAGTTGGATTCCTCGCCGAGAATGATCGAAATGAAAGCCTCTCAGGCTGTTGCACCCCATTTGACCCATAGTAGTCACTCCTGGATTCCCACAGGGGTGTGTATTGAAGTCACCTGCAATGAGTATTTGACGCGGCAAAATACCCACATTATCTCTCAAAAAGTCATACAGGGACACTAAACTACATTCTCCATTCTGGTTCACTGCGTTGTAAAAGTTAATCAGGGTTAAAGAGTTTTTACCTTTCTTCAACACTAAGACTTGGATGTTACTGTTACCAGGAAGGTGCTTGATTATTTGACATGGGAGTGCCAGGTTGACATAAATTGCTAAGCCCCCCCATTGCTCTTCCGCTACGCGATGGTTCAGCTGGTGTAAAGAAACTTTGATACCCCTCGATGAAGACGTTTTTTTCTACCAGCCAGGTTTCTTGAAGGCATATCACAGCATGTTCTTTGATAAAAGTCAGCCAGGTGGGATCGCAGACTTTATCTGCCAACCCTGCAATGTTCCAGGAGACTAGGCTTGAGCTACAAGGTGTCGAAGAACATGAGGTTTTAGTAGCTATGTTTGTGTACTCCCTGTCAGCTGGATTTGAGCCGAGTGCCTCTATATAGGTGATAACCTGTTCCCCCGTGGAGTTACAAGTTTGGTCTATATGGAGGGTGACAAGGCTGTGATCATTTAGTGAATGCACTGCTTGAGCTTAGCCAGGCTTGAGGTGGCAGGGCCTCCAATGGAGATCTCATTTCTTGTGTTGTAAAGAAACTTACTTAGTGTTTTCTACAGCTATTGTATCATGCGGTGCATTGGTGTTAACCTCATTTGTTGGGCCTCTATCAAGATTAGTATGGTCAGTAGTATTGTGGGCAGTTGATAGTTCATGTAGTCAGTCTACCCCCTCCAAGCCACCCTGTCCGAGGAAGGCATTAAACCTATACTGGTTATTTAGATAGTTAGAGTAAGGATACTCATGTTGGTATGTTTGGTATGGGTTTTCCCTCCTCTCTGATTGTGTGACAAAGGGATTTATAATTCTGTAGTCCCTGGGTATGGCCCGAGTTAAATACTGTGAGTCATTAGGGATATAGTGCCTGTGATCCCCTGAATTGTCCCAGAATGGATGCTGATTAACATGAGCATTCAATGTCCCCTGTTCCAGCGGGTGATGTTGGTACATATTGCTAAGCTCTGAGTCGTTTGGGGGATAAAAGTAACTGAGACCCACGGTACGAATCAAACTGTTTGTGGGACCATCCCTCCAATTGCTGATGTAACTTGCCACACGATTGTCTTTAAAGTTTATGATGATGCACTCTCCCTCTGTAGACTTAAATCTATGTCCCACCCAATCTACCCTTCTGACGTGGGATATTTGACCATTAAGGTGTGAGGGGATCGGTCTGTGGCTAGTAAGCCAGTGACTTACTTTGTTTTTTAGTTCCCCGTAAGTTTCCATTTTACCTTCACCAAGTTTCGGGACGCCTATCATTACTATGGTGAAGGGGTGAGATTCAGGGGGAAGATTAATATGGATGGGCTTTTTGACTGATTTCAGGTTAGTGGGTTGGTCAGGCCGGACATTGTTAGCCGTATTGTGAGATACCGGGGGTTTTGGCTGGCCAGGCTGGTTATTATATTCATAGGTGCTTGAGCCTTCAGCAGCCCACTCACTCTCGTCGTTGTCAATTTTAGCAGCCTCTGGTGCTGCATTGGAATCTATGCCCTCTCACGGTGGGGCATTTACACAGACACTTAGAATTTTGATTAACTCATTTTGGACTATTACTACAGAGGAAGAAGTCGATGTCTGCTTAATTTTACTGCTGTATGATGGCTTCTTTACTCGAGGGTTTTTGGTATTGGTCACCTTTGGTGTGGTTATAGCCAATGTTGAATTTGCTTTTAACGGCTGGGATTTAAGGGTTTTTAACATAGTTTCAGTGTTTACTTTTTGTGTGGCCTCTAGTTTCTCTATAGTTTCACCCAACCTGATGACTCTTTCACGAATGGGAAGCAGAAGGGACCTTAAAAGAGACTCCAATTGTGATAGGAATGTATTATCGCTTAATTGTTTTTCATCCGTCTGGCTTGCATTGTCTATACTGGCTATCACATTTTCTGCCTGCGTCTTTATTAGTTGTGAAGATACCACTGAACTAGGGGGTGGCGATGCCAGATGGTATGGTATTTTATTTATCAGTTTGGCCAGTCTAAAATTAGACCAAACGTCCTTTACAGAGGGCTTATGTTTGCAGAAGGGCCGCGAGATTTTCCTAACTGTTGATTTTGTTTTCTTCCCTTTCCCTCGTTTGCACTTAATTATTGGACTGCCCTTGTCAGGGGTAGAGTCTCCTTTAGGAGGTGTGCGTGCAGTGTCCCCATCGCCTACGTGTGGCGTAGCTGTGAGGGGGAGGGAGCCCAGGTCTTTTTGAGTGCTGCAAATCGGCAAAGGGCTACTTTCCCTAATGTTAGGATCAAGTGGTATGGTTGGATCTGGTAGTGTATTTTCCCTGTCTTGGGTGTTAGGCAACCCTGTAAAGGATTGCATTAGAATTGAGTCCTGTGAGTTTATGGTAGTGTCAGAAGTGTTAATAGTCACAGTGTTATGTAATGACAAGTTGGGGAATAACATATTTGGGGTTAACGAGAGACGCCTCTCTGTGTTCTGAATTGCATTCGCCACAACACCTATACTTTTCTGTAACATTAAGTCAATGGCAGTGAGGCTTGGAAGAGGTGTAGTGGGAGCCACTTTGTTCCTAGAGGAAGATCTTGTAGCAATAGGTGTCTTTTTTACTTTCGTCATATTGTACTGGGAAATGGTTTCCTGATGTCTGAATTTTGTGCTTTACTAGAATTCAGGGATGCAATACTATGTAGAATACAGATTTAATTGTTTCCCACACGGCTGGAATAAGGAATGCGTAAAAAGTCACCTTTGCACGTCTTCCCTGGTGGTAGATGTAGGGGAGGTAGCCCGTCCCGTCCACCTCGGTCCTCTGAGGGCCACAGAGGGCCCGCCCTTTGCCCGGGCTTAGCCCGGCGCCGCCCCGCGCGCGCTCCTGCGACGCGGGGAGTTGAGCGCGTCTTTAGGCTGCCGGGGATTGTAGTTTCTGTGTCTCTCCCCCGCTCGGCGGCAGCAACGATGGAAAGGAGCTGCGGCGGGGGGAGAGCACAGGCGGCAGAGTGGGCAACAGTCCCAGGAGCAGGCGAGTCTTTTGATGCAGGTAAGATGGCTCTTAACAGGGTCAGGGCAATTTGGCAGAATCTCAGTAAAAAAACAAGATGTCCACGCCCATTGCGACCGCATGGGTAAGTTCGAGCGAAATTTCCCCCTGAGCACGCAAAAAGCATTGCAAACACGTAATACTAATGTATTGGGTGACAGTCTGTCTAGTGCAGAGCTCACGACCTCCTGTCCCTCTGACAGTGTGTGAAGATGCCCCAGGACAGAAGTGGTGTCACCATGGTCAATCATTTGTGACTCAGCCCTTCTGGCAGGCACCTGACCCACTGGTTCTTCCACTGAGGGCTATTTCACCTTCTCACCCCTCAATCTGGACTTCTGCTCCCTGCACTTAGGAGTGGCACTGCCGGACACCAGAACTCATCGAGGCCTGATTACACACACACCCAGCTCACCTAACACAGGGAGATCACCCTCGAAGAACGGTCCAACAGAACAGACTAGGCTCCCGAACTGGTGTTCCTTTAAAGAACCATCCAGTACTGGAGACTGAGGCGCGAGCACTTTGGGACACAGCCCAATCTCACTCCTTCTCCTGCGAGATGGTATGTGAGTCCCTACAACTTCCTCACTATAAGGTTACCTAGCTAGGCTTCTCTGAACCACTTCCACCACTCTGTGTTGGAAGACACCTGCACCATTCTTCTAGTATCAATCCCCAATGTAATTTCCCTAGAATCAAAGAACTTACACACTCCAATGGGTGTTGGCGCGACTCCGGAAAACAATTATGGGGCAGGTTCTCTCTGACAAAACAGATTGAATAGCCCTTTATCACCATTTACCATGCTAACCAATCACCCAAATGTCCAGTGCACCAAAACATTCATCCTCAGTTCTCCCACAAGACTGGTGAGACACCATCTTTCTGCCCTTGAATCTCAACCTGTCCCCCTCTTAATCAGGAACCAGGTACCATACTCTGGGAACTGGGAAAGGGACTTCCTGCACTGGACTACATATTGCTGCCACCACTGGATCCCACCCTTACTAGGGATTCCAGAAAACTAAAACTGCACTTAGGGGATAATCTACCCTCCCGAGCTAGTCACTCCATGCCAATTAAGTTACCACTGTAGGCCAACCCCATAAATAGCAGTCTGCACAAGGGAAGTACAAATCTTCCAGTTCTCTGGTTTCTGTTCTTGGCAGGACTCCCAACTCATAGTACAACAAAAAAACACATTTAAAAAAGAAATGACACTTAAAACAAACTCAGAAACAATAATCCCCAAACATGTGACTATCTAAATGCAGAGTTTGTAGTGCAACCAGTTGTCACTGCGGTACTGCGCAAACGCAAGTCCCATCCTCCCCGCTGACAACCAATGTTAGAAATGGGATCTCTGGTTGGCTAAGGCTTGCGCCAAAGCCAGGCAGAGACCACCACTCTAGTCAGGGCAAGGGAGGTACACACCAAAGATAGCCCCTGCTCACCCCCTAGGTAGCTTGGCACGAATAGTCAGGCTTATCATGGAGGCAATGTGTAAAGCTTTTGCACAACACTCACACAGCAACAACATTTTAGGCACACCAGAAAAGAAACTCCACACACGTTTATATCTAAAATAACCTTTGTATTATCATAAAACACATTAGAATAGTAATCACACACTATACACTGTGCCAACTGGCACTGGGCAATATTTACAGGGGATTATATACACATAACAGGGCCAATTGGACCACTGTCAGAACCATCACAAAGTGAACATAGTAAATGTAGAACATATCATAAATGTAGAACAAAACCAGTAATTACTGGCAAACACTGTACTTAGCATCATCCTGTAACACAAACCATATTATGCACAGTGTCACATTAGGCATGAAATATATTCTGCGCCAACATCATGAGCCTAAACATATTAGACCATAACCTATCAAGCATAACTCACATTAGGAGCCTAACTCACAGTAGAGAATAATCTCACTAGCATAAACTACCGTATGCAAAACCTCGTAACATAAACCACAGTAGAGGCATAAATCAGGTGCATACAACACAGCACAAGAATCACATTTCCTGTGCACCTCATAAATCACATTAGAGCCTGGCTCCCTAGAAACTTCACAGTCCCCCTGGCCAACTAGCCTTTTCAGAGGGCTCTAATGCCCTATGTCCAAATGTCAGGGCAGCTGCCAATGCAGCAGAATCCATGTGTGCAATTGCACTGGGGCAGAGAAGTGTCTCTCACTCCTATCTCACTCAAAAAATGCCCACAAAGAACTGTTGTCCTAGCCATAGCAGCTAACACTAATTGCTGTGCTGCTGTGATACCAAGAAGGCCTGAGCCCTCCCTGTGCCCTCTGAGCAAATATGCCAAACGTTGTAGCTGCCCGTGCTGGGGTGACACAGTTGAAAATGAAAAAAGGGGCCCGGCTCTGGGGCTCTGCCAAACTGATCTGCCCCCATTGTTGCAGCTGCCCTCTAGCGAGCGGGGCAGCTGGGAATCAGGTAAAGGGGCCCTGTAACATCTGTGCCCCTTCAGCCCCACTGGGCCTCTTTAATTAAAATTGGCCCCACATCGTTGCAGTTGCCCACTGTGAAATGATGCAACTGAAAAAACATGGGCATGGGCCCCTCTGGGCCTCCTAACAACCAATATGCCCATCGTTGGGGCAGCTCGCTCTCTTGCGGGACTGCCCTGACCAAGCACCGGGCACGGCAACACTGACGAAGACCCTACTCACCGTGGCTTGGATCGGGCTCCTTAGGTCTAGGCGGGAGGCAACAGGGGAGCCCCCACTCCTCAGGGGGACTCCTCTCACCTTTGCTCTTTGCCCGGTCTCTGCAACGCAGCAACACGCGGGGCTCCGTATTCATCACAGGAGCCCCACCTGGATTCCTGCTCCGGCCGCACTACGCGGTATACGAAGGTGGGGTGGACTCATGCTGGACTTTCCTCTTTGGTTCACCAGTGCGGGGTGGGCTCCTGCCTGGTTTCTCCTACACGCGGGGCTCCCACAGCTCAGGGGAGCCCTGGTCACTTCCGGCGGCGCGCACCAGGCCCCGCCCACAGTCAGGCAGCTCTTACCTGGCTTCCGGGCCGCACAATTGCTACGGCTACCATTTCTTTTCTTTTTGGTGGCAATGAGGGGTAGGCTCCCTCTTAATTTAAAATATAAAGCGGGGTGGGCACCCGTCTTAATTAAATATTAACATAAGCGGGGTGGGCACCTGCCAATCAATGGAAGCAAAATGCGGGGTGGGCACCCGCTTCAGCCTGCATCACAGGGGAATCCCTACAATGGGGATTCCCATTAAAAGGGCAGCAGCTCAGCGCTGCGCAGCGCAAGCTCTCCTCTTCTTCTGGGGGAAATAAAATTAAAAGTGCTCCCAGACGCTAGATGCAGCAAACAGTCTGTAGGTCCATGGGGCATAGCTGGGCCCAGGAGGGCCAGAACACAGGGCCCTCCAGCAGGGAGGTAAGCCCCCATTGCGGTCCCTCCTGGGCCCCAACATCAGCACGCCTCCCAGTCAGGAACAGCACACCAGAACAAGAACAATTTCATGGGTTACAGCCCCTATACTTATACTACACCATCTCTTTGTCTGCAGCGCAGGGCTTGGGGAACCAGATGCAACTGGTTCAGGGGGGGTTTGGGGGACTTTGTTTCCCAAGCTCCTCTTTCCCTTTGTCAGGTGGGGGCTAGATGATCAGACGCACCACAGGGGGCGGAGCCAGGATTGTACAGGGCAGGCACACTCCTATTCAGAGTCAGGGGATTACTCCTCCCACTACTCCCAGCACAGATGTCCCATTCAGCCAAGCGCTGATTTACCCTGCCCCTCCTGGAGCCACACACACCTCCCAGCCCCTGTCACTCACAAGCCAGACATGCAATTCACATCAGGCAGGCAGACACATAGCACACAGAAATGCCAACTTCTAAAAGTGGCATTTCTACCATAGTAATAATACATCTACGCACACCATTGCGCAGCATTTATTCTCACAATTTCATACATACCAAACTTAACCACTCTGTTCCTCCCATACCATGAATTACCACTGAGGCACACTGATCAGGGAATCCACAATGCATTCCTATGGGAGGGCAGGTCAATCTCACCAATGTAACTGAGTGAGCGGACGCACTTTACACTGGACCACAGTACTGAAGTGCCCAGAGGCCTAAAACTACCAACACCAGGTTACAGAAAAAGGCTAGAAGAATGCAAAAGTTTTAGGGGTGAACTTGCCAAAAGGGCCAAGTCCAACAATATGTCTCTACATTTTTAAATCATCATCATATCTGATAGAAATATGTATACAATATTTCTGAAATACAGTGAAACCTAAAAACTGAGACATATAATAGATCTGCATTAATGATTGCAAAACTCCATGGGTAGTACTTGGTGATTGTATGACTCCAAAGATAGTTGCTGGGTAATTGCAGGAGAAAATGGATAGTGACTAGCTAATTGCACATGTGCACACATAAAGGTAGAGTGCATGGATACGTGTATGAATAGCACCAGAAGGCACAGATGACCCACTAAGAAGTGCCAAGGTGAAATCATGAGTGCAACAGTAGGGCCTGGGTGATTCTATGACTGCAAGGGTAGTGTGTGGGTTATTACATGAGTGAATAGGTGCAGCCTGCATTTGGGCCTGGTTGATTGCATGACTGCAGGGGTAATATCTGTGGATTACTGGAGTACATAGGAAGTGAAAGAGCGATTTGTAAGTCCATAAGTACTGCCTGGGTGATTACAGAAGTACTAACATACTGTCTGAGTGATTGCAGGAGTTCAGAGGTAGTGCCTGGCTGATTTTATAAGTACATGAGTATTGCCTGAGTGATTACATAAGTACAAGGCTAGTGCCTCTGTGATTGAAAGAGTACAACGTTAGTGCCTGAGTGTTGCTACATGAAGGAAAGAGTGCATGGGTAATACCTTAGTGATTGCATGAGTGCATAGGTAGTGCTTGAATGTTTGCATGAGTGCAGGACTAGTGCCTGAGTGAATACAGTAGTGTATATATAGTGACAGGATCATTGGAAGACTGCATGGGTAGTACCTGGGCGTTTTTATACCTGCATGAGTGTTGGGCCTAGCCAATTATAAAAGCAGCAGACTATTACATGACTCAACTATAAGTCTCTCCATATTGTTAAAAGCATGCATACATATGACCCTACATTATCAAATCATAATCATATCTAAAAGAAATATGTATACAATATTTCTGGAATATAGTGAAACTTACAACTAAAACATGTAAATGATCTGGGAAACATCCTTTACAACAAAACTTTTACAACGCACTACCATTACGACGCAACTTTTACAACGCAAACCATTACAACGCATAGCGCTGGGGGGCGCTCTAGGATAGGGAATGGGTTTAATGTACTATCCAACACCTTCCCTACTATCCACGGGGACTGGAGTTGGAATAGTAAATTAAACAATTCACTATTCAGCGCCTAAAAGCATTATGCGTTGTAATGGTATGCGTTGTAAAACTTGCGATGTAAAGGTAGGCGTTGTAAAAGTATGCGTTGTAACGTCATACATTCAAATGATCTAGCTGAGTGATTGCATAACTTCATGGGTAGTGCTTAGGTGATTGTATGCGTGCAAGGGTAGTCACTGGGTAATTGTGGGAGAAGAAGGATAGTGACTGGCTGATTGCATGAGTGCACACATAAACATTGATGGAATGGATAAGTATATGAATAGCACCTAAAGGTACAGATGACTTAGTGAGTACTGCCTAGGTAGATAAGTGCAAAAGTAGGACCTGGATTGTTCTACAACAGTGAGGGTAGTGCCTGGGCTATTACATGAGTGTATAGGTACACCCTGCATGATTGCATGACTACATGAGTAGTACATAAGTAGTGCCTGGGGATTGCATGATTGCAGGGGTAATATCTGCGGGATTACCGGAGTACATAGGAAGTGAATGGGTGATTTTATAAATCCATGAGTAGTGGCTACATGATTCAAAGAGTGCATGGGTAATACCTTGGTGATGGCATGAGTATACAGGTAGTGCCTGGATGTTTGAATGAGTGCAGGACTAATGCCTGAGTGA
Organism: Lissotriton helveticus; assembly: GCF_964261635.1. Classification (NCBI taxonomy): domain Eukaryota; kingdom Metazoa; phylum Chordata; class Amphibia; order Caudata; family Salamandridae; genus Lissotriton; species Lissotriton helveticus. The sequence continues at coordinate 797,125,885 of NC_136070.1, read as the reverse complement.
TTACAGCAGTGTATATGTAGTGACTGGATCATTGGGAGACTGCATAGGTAGCACTTAGGTGTTTTTATAACTGCTTGAGTGTTGCACACAGCCAAATATAAAGCAGAAGACTATTACATGACTCAACTATAAGTCTCCCCATATTATTAAAAGTATGCATAAAAATGTCCCTATAGTTTGAAATCATCATCATATCTAAAAGAAATATGCATACAATATTTCTGGAATATAGTGAAACTTACAACTGAAACATGTACTAGATGTGGCTGAGTGATTGCATAACTGCATGGGTAGTGCTTGGGTGATTATATGCGTGCAAGGGTAGTCACTGGGTAATCGTGGGAGAAGATGGATAGTGACTGGCTAATTGCATGAGTGCACACATAAATATTGAGTGCATGGATAAGAATATGAATAGCACCTAAAGGTACAGATGATTCATTGAATGCTGCCTAGGTGTATAGATGAGTGCAACAGTAGGACCTTGATGATTATATAACAGCAAGGGTAGTGCCTGGGTTATTACATGAGTGCATAGGTACAACCTGCATGATTGCATGACTTCAGGGGTAGTACATATGTGGTGTCAGGGTGATTGCGTGACTGCAGGGGTAATATCTGCTGGATTGCTGGAGTACATAGGAAGTGAGTGGGTGATTATATAAGTCCATGAGTACTGCCTGGCTGATTACAGAAGTACTAATGTATGCCTGAGTGATTACAGGACTGCAAAGGTAGTGCCAAGGTGATTTTATAAGTACATGAGTAGTGCCTCTATTATTCAAAGAGTGCAAGGATAGTACCTGGGTGAGGAAAGCACTGTATAGCTAATGCATTGGTGATTGCATGAGTACAGAGGTAACATCTAAAGGATAAAAGGAGTACATAGGTAATGCCTGTGTGACTGCATGACTACAGGAGTAATATCTGGCAATTTACATGACTACATAGAAACTGACTGGGTGATTTTATAACTGTATGGGTACTTCTTGGGTGATTACAGGACTACTGAGGTAATGTATGAGTGAATAATGAGTGCAAAGGTAGTGTCTGGGTGATTTCATTACACCATCACTACTGGCTGAGTCATTGATAACAGAAGTATAAAATGAGTGTGTCTGTGATTGAAAGAGTACAACGTTACTACCTGAGTGATTATATAAGTTCATGAGTAGTGGCTACATGATTCCAAGAGTGCATGGGTTATACCTTAGTGAATGCATGAGTGCATAGGTAGTGCCTAGATGTTTGCATGAGTGCAAGAGTACTGCCTGAGTGATTACAGCCGAGCATATATAGTGACTGGATCATTGGAAGACTGCTTGTGTAGTACCTGGGCGTTTTTATAACTGCATGAGTGTTGGGCCTAGCCAAATATAAAACAGCAGACTATTACATGACTCAATTATAAGTCTCTCCATATTGTTAAAAGCATGCATACATATGACCCTACATTATCAAATCATAATCATATCTAAAAGAAATATGTATACAATATTTCTGGAATATAGTGAAACTTACAACTAAAACATGTAAATGATCTGGGAAACATCCTTTACAACAAAACTTTTACAACGCACTACCATTACGACGCAACTTTTACAACGCAAACCATTACAACGCATAGCGCTGGGGGGCGCTCTAGGATAGGGAATGGGTTTAATGTACTATCCAACACCTTCCCTACTATCCACGGGGACTGGAGTTGGAATAGTAAATTAAACAATTCACTATTCAGCGCCTAAAAGCATTATGCGTTGTAATGGTATGCGTTGTAAAACTTGCGATGTAAAGGTAGGCGTTGTAAAAGTATGCGTTGTAACGTCATACATTCAAATGATCTAGCTGAGTGATTGCATAACTTCATGGGTAGTGCTTAGGTGATTGTATGCGTGCAAGGGTAGTCACTGGGTAATTGTGGGAGAAGAAGGATAGTGACTGGCTGATTGCATGAGTGCACACATAAACATTGATGGAATGGATAAGTATATGAATAGCACCTAAAGGTACAGATGACTTAGTGAGTACTGCCTAGGTAGATAAGTGCAAAAGTAGGACCTGGATTGTTCTACAACAGTGAGGGTAGTGCCTGGGCTATTACATGAGTGTATAGGTACACCCTGCATGATTGCATGACTACATGAGTAGTACATAAGTAGTGCCTGGGGATTGCATGATTGCAGGGGTAATATCTGCGGGATTACCGGAGTACATAGGAAGTGAATGGGTGATTTTATAAATCCATGAGTAGTGGCTACATGATTCAAAGAGTGCATGGGTAATACCTTGGTGATGGCATGAGTATACAGGTAGTGCCTGGATGTTTGAATGAGTGCAGGACTAATGCCTGAGTGATTACAGCAGTGTATATGTAGTGACTGGATCATTGGGAGACTGCATAGGTAGCACTTAGGTGTTTTTATAACTGCTTGAGTGTTGCACACAGCCAAATATAAAGCAGAAGACTATTACATGACTCAACTATAAGTCTCCCCATATTATTAAAAGTATGCATAAAAATGTCCCTATAGTTTGAAATCATCATCATATCTAAAAGAAATATGCATACAATATTTCTGGAATATAGTGAAACTTACAACTGAAACATGTACTAGATGTGGCTGAGTGATTGCATAACTGCATGGGTAGTGCTTGGGTGATTATATGCGTGCAAGGGTAGTCACTGGGTAATCGTGGGAGAAGATGGATAGTGACTGGCTAATTGCATGAGTGCACACATAAATATTGAGTGCATGGATAAGAATATGAATAGCACCTAAAGGTACAGATGATTCATTGAATGCTGCCTAGGTGTATAGATGAGTGCAACAGTAGGACCTTGATGATTATATAACAGCAAGGGTAGTGCCTGGGTTATTACATGAGTGCATAGGTACAACCTGCATGATTGCATGACTTCAGGGGTAGTACATATGTGGTGTCAGGGTGATTGCGTGACTGCAGGGGTAATATCTGCTGGATTGCTGGAGTACATAGGAAGTGAGTGGGTGATTATATAAGTCCATGAGTACTGCCTGGCTGATTACAGAAGTACTAATGTATGCCTGAGTGATTACAGGACTGCAAAGGTAGTGCCAAGGTGATTTTATAAGTACATGAGTAGTGCCTCTATTATTCAAAGAGTGCAAGGATAGTACCTGGGTGATGAAAGCACTGTATAGCTAATGCATTGGTGATTGCATGAGTACAGAGGTAACATCTAAAGGATAAAAGGAGTACATAGGTAATGCCTGTGTGACTGCATGACTACAGGAGTAATATCTGGCAATTTACATGACTACATAGAAACTGACTGGGTGATTTTATAACTGTATGGGTACTTCTTGGGTGATTACAGGACTACTGAGGTAATGTATGAGTGAATAATGAGTGCAAAGGTAGTGTCTGGGTGATTTCATTACACCATCACTACTGGCTGAGTCATTGATAACAGAAGTATAAAATGAGTGTGTCTGTGATTGAAAGAGTACAACGTTACTACCTGAGTGATTATATAAGTTCATGAGTAGTGGCTACATGATTCCAAGAGTGCATGGGTTATACCTTAGTGAATGCATGAGTGCATAGGTAGTGCCTAGATGTTTGCATGAGTGCAAGAGTACTGCCTGAGTGATTACAGCCGAGCATATATAGTGACTGGATCATTGGAAGACTGCTTGTGTAGTACCTGGGCGTTTTTATAACTGCATGAGTGTTGGGCCTAGCCAAATATAAAACAGCAGACTATTACATGACTCAATTATAAGTCTCTCCATATTGTTAAAAGCATGCATACATATGACCCTACATTATCAAATCATAATCATATCTAAAAGAAATATGTATACAATATTTCTGGAATATAGTGAAACTTACAACTAAAACATGTAAATGATCTGGGAAACATCCTTTACAACAAAACTTTTACAACGCACTACCATTACGACGCAACTTTTACAACGCAAACCATTACAACGCATAGCGCTGGGGGGCGCTCTAGGATAGGGAATGGGTTTAATGTACTATCCAACACCTTCCCTACTATCCACGGGGACTGGAGTTGGAATAGTAAATTAAACAATTCACTATTCAGCGCCTAAAAGCATTATGCGTTGTAATGGTATGCGTTGTAAAACTTGCGATGTAAAGGTAGGCGTTGTAAAAGTATGCGTTGTAACGTCATACATTCAAATGATCTAGCTGAGTGATTGCATAACTTCATGGGTAGTGCTTAGGTGATTGTATGCGTGCAAGGGTAGTCACTGGGTAATTGTGGGAGAAGAAGGATAGTGACTGGCTGATTGCATGAGTGCACACATAAACATTGATGGAATGGATAAGTATATGAATAGCACCTAAAGGTACAGATGACTTAGTGAGTACTGCCTAGGTAGATAAGTGCAAAAGTAGGACCTGGATTGTTCTACAACAGTGAGGGTAGTGCCTGGGCTATTACATGAGTGTATAGGTACACCCTGCATGATTGCATGACTACATGAGTAGTACATAAGTAGTGCCTGGGGATTGCATGATTGCAGGGGTAATATCTGCGGGATTACCGGAGTACATAGGAAGTGAATGGGTGATTTTATAAATCCATGAGTAGTGGCTACATGATTCAAAGAGTGCATGGGTAATACCTTGGTGATGGCATGAGTATACAGGTAGTGCCTGGATGTTTGAATGAGTGCAGGACTAATGCCTGAGTGATTACAGCAGTGTATATGTAGTGACTGGATCATTGGGAGACTGCATAGGTAGCACTTAGGTGTTTTTATAACTGCTTGAGTGTTGCACACAGCCAAATATAAAGCAGAAGACTATTACATGACTCAACTATAAGTCTCCCCATATTATTAAAAGTATGCATAAAAATGTCCCTATAGTTTGAAATCATCATCATATCTAAAAGAAATATGCATACAATATTTCTGGAATATAGTGAAACTTACAACTGAAACATGTACTAGATGTGGCTGAGTGATTGCATAACTGCATGGGTAGTGCTTGGGTGATTATATGCGTGCAAGGGTAGTCACTGGGTAATCGTGGGAGAAGATGGATAGTGACTGGCTAATTGCATGAGTGCACACATAAATATTGAGTGCATGGATAAGAATATGAATAGCACCTAAAGGTACAGATGATTCATTGAATGCTGCCTAGGTGTATAGATGAGTGCAACAGTAGGACCTTGATGATTATATAACAGCAAGGGTAGTGCCTGGGTTATTACATGAGTGCATAGGTACAACCTGCATGATTGCATGACTTCAGGGGTAGTACATATGTGGTGTCAGGGTGATTGCGTGACTGCAGGGGTAATATCTGCTGGATTGCTGGAGTACATAGGAAGTGAGTGGGTGATTATATAAGTCCATGAGTACTGCCTGGCTGATTACAGAAGTACTAATGTATGCCTGAGTGATTACAGGACTGCAAAGGTAGTGCCAAGGTGATTTTATAAGTACATGAGTAGTGCCTCTATTATTCAAAGAGTGCAAGGATAGTACCTGGGTGATGAAAGCACTGTATAGCTAATGCATTGGTGATTGCATGAGTACAGAGGTAACATCTAAAGGATAAAAGGAGTACATAGGTAATGCCTGTGTGACTGCATGACTACAGGAGTAATATCTGGCAATTTACATGACTACATAGAAACTGACTGGGTGATTTTATAACTGTATGGGTACTTCTTGGGTGATTACAGGACTACTGAGGTAATGTATGAGTGAATAATGAGTGCAAAGGTAGTGTCTGGGTGATTTCATTACACCATCACTACTGGCTGAGTCATTGATAACAGAAGTATAAAATGAGTGTGTCTGTGATTGAAAGAGTACAACGTTACTACCTGAGTGATTATATAAGTTCATGAGTAGTGGCTACATGATTCCAAGAGTGCATGGGTTATACCTTAGTGAATGCATGAGTGCATAGGTAGTGCCTAGATGTTTGCATGAGTGCAAGAGTACTGCCTGAGTGATTACAGCCGAGCATATATAGTGACTGGATCATTGGAAGACTGCTTGTGTAGTACCTGGGCGTTTTTATAACTGCATGAGTGTTGGGCCTAGCCAAATATAAAACAGCAGACTATTACATGACTCAATTATAAGTCTCTCCATATTGTTAAAAGCATGCATACATATGACCCTACATTATCAAATCATAATCATATCTAAAAGAAATATGTATACAATATTTCTGGAATATAGTGAAACTTACAACTAAAACATGTAAATGATCTGGGAAACATCCTTTACAACAAAACTTTTACAACGCACTACCATTACGACGCAACTTTTACAACGCAAACCATTACAACGCATAGCGCTGGGGGGCGCTCTAGGATAGGGAATGGGTTTAATGTACTATCCAACACCTTCCCTACTATCCACGGGGACTGGAGTTGGAATAGTAAATTAAACAATTCACTATTCAGCGCCTAAAAGCATTATGCGTTGTAATGGTATGCGTTGTAAAACTTGCGATGTAAAGGTAGGCGTTGTAAAAGTATGCGTTGTAACGTCATACATTCAAATGATCTAGCTGAGTGATTGCATAACTTCATGGGTAGTGCTTAGGTGATTGTATGCGTGCAAGGGTAGTCACTGGGTAATTGTGGGAGAAGAAGGATAGTGACTGGCTGATTGCATGAGTGCACACATAAACATTGATGGAATGGATAAGTATATGAATAGCACCTAAAGGTACAGATGACTTAGTGAGTACTGCCTAGGTAGATAAGTGCAAAAGTAGGACCTGGATTGTTCTACAACAGTGAGGGTAGTGCCTGGGCTATTACATGAGTGTATAGGTACACCCTGCATGATTGCATGACTACATGAGTAGTACATAAGTAGTGCCTGGGGATTGCATGATTGCAGGGGTAATATCTGCGGGATTACCGGAGTACATAGGAAGTGAATGGGTGATTTTATAAATCCATGAGTAGTGGCTACATGATTCAAAGAGTGCATGGGTAATACCTTGGTGATGGCATGAGTATACAGGTAGTGCCTGGATGTTTGAATGAGTGCAGGACTAATGCCTGAGTGATTACAGCAGTGTATATGTAGTGACTGGATCATTGGGAGACTGCATAGGTAGCACTTAGGTGTTTTTATAACTGCTTGAGTGTTGCACACAGCCAAATATAAAGCAGAAGACTATTACATGACTCAACTATAAGTCTCCCCATATTATTAAAAGTATGCATAAAAATGTCCCTATAGTTTGAAATCATCATCATATCTAAAAGAAATATGCATACAATATTTCTGGAATATAGTGAAACTTACAACTGAAACATGTACTAGATGTGGCTGAGTGATTGCATAACTGCATGGGTAGTGCTTGGGTGATTATATGCGTGCAAGGGTAGTCACTGGGTAATCGTGGGAGAAGATGGATAGTGACTGGCTAATTGCATGAGTGCACACATAAATATTGAGTGCATGGATAAGAATATGAATAGCACCTAAAGGTACAGATGATTCATTGAATGCTGCCTAGGTGTATAGATGAGTGCAACAGTAGGACCTTGATGATTATATAACAGCAAGGGTAGTGCCTGGGTTATTACATGAGTGCATAGGTACAACCTGCATGATTGCATGACTTCAGGGGTAGTACATATGTGGTGTCAGGGTGATTGCGTGACTGCAGGGGTAATATCTGCTGGATTGCTGGAGTACATAGGAAGTGAGTGGGTGATTATATAAGTCCATGAGTACTGCCTGGCTGATTACAGAAGTACTAATGTATGCCTGAGTGATTACAGGACTGCAAAGGTAGTGCCAAGGTGATTTTATAAGTACATGAGTAGTGCCTCTATTATTCAAAGAGTGCAAGGATAGTACCTGGGTGATGAAAGCACTGTATAGCTAATGCATTGGTGATTGCATGAGTACAGAGGTAACATCTAAAGGATAAAAGGAGTACATAGGTAATGCCTGTGTGTCAGCATGACTACAGGAGTAATATCTGGCAATTTACATGACTACATAGAAACTGACTGGGTGATTTTATAACTGTATGGGTACTTCTTGGGTGATTACAGGACTACTGAGGTAATGTATGAGTGAATAATGAGTGCAAAGGTAGTGTCTGGGTGATTTCATTACACCATCACTACTGGCTGAGTCATTGATAACAGAAGTATAAAATGAGTGTGTCTGTGATTGAAAGAGTACAACGTTACTACCTGAGTGATTATATAAGTTCATGAGTAGTGGCTACATGATTCCAAGAGTGCATGGGTTATACCTTAGTGAATGCATGAGTGCATAGGTAGTGCCTAGATGTTTGCATGAGTGCAAGAGTACTGCCTGAGTGATTACAGCCGAGCATATATAGTGACTGGATCATTGGAAGACTGCTTGTGTAGTACCTGGGCGTTTTTATAACTGCATGAGTGTTGGGCCTAGCCAAATATAAAACAGCAGACTATTACATGACTCAATTATAAGTCTCTCCATATTGTTAAAAGCATGCATACATATGTCCCTACATTTTCAAATCATCATCATTTCTAAAAAAAATATGTCTTCCTCTCTGTCTCACTCTTTCTCTCTTTGGCTTGCTTCTTCTCTCTCACTCTTTCTTTCTTATCTCTCACTCTCTCTCTCTCTCTTCCTCTCTCTCACTCTTTCTCTCTCTCTTCCTCTCTCTCACTCTTTCCTTCTCTCTTCCTCTCTCTTCCTCTTTCTCTCTCTACCTCTCTCACACCGATTCTCTCTTTCTCTCTTCCTCGTATCTCACTCTTTCTCTCTCTTTCCCTGTCTTCCTCTCTCTCTCACTGTTTCTCTCTTCCTTATAACTCACTCTTTCTCTCTTCCTCTCTTTCACTCTTTCTCTCTCTATCTACCTCTCTCTCACACTGCTTCTCTCCCTCTTCCTTGTGTCTTACTCTTACTCTTTCTCTCTCTTACTCTTTCTCTTTTTATTTTTCAGATCACTAAACTTGAGGTCTGAACTATCTCCCGGCACGTGGTTGGAGACACACCGGTGATACAAAGGTGAGCTGCAAAGATTTTTCCAGTCTCAACACTCCCTCTCCATCTCTTCCTTTCTCTCTCTCACACTTTTTATTTTTCCCTGTCTCATTCTTTCTTTCTCTCCCCATCTCTCTTACTCGTTATCTCTCTCTCTTCCTCTTTCTCACACTGTTTCTCTCTTTATCTCTCACTTCTTGTCTCTCACACTGTTTCTCTGATTGTATTTCTCTATGTCGCACTCATTCTCTTTTTGGCTGTCTTCCTCTCTTTCACTCTTTCTCTCTTCCTCTCTCTTTCTCTCTCTCTCTCTCTCTTCCTCTCTCTCACTCTTTCTCTCTTCCGCTCTCACTCATTCTCTTTCTCTCTCTTCCTCTCTCTCACTCTTTTTCTCTCTCTTCCTCTCCCTCACTCTTTCCCTCTCTCTTCCTCTCTCTCACTCTTTCTCTCTCTCTCTCTTCCTCTCCCTCACTCTTTCTCTCTCTCTCACTCTTTCCCTCTCTCTTCCTCTTTCTCCCTCTTTCTCTCCCTGTCTTCCTCTCTCTCACGCTGTTTTTCTTCCTCTCTTCCTTGAATCTTACTCTTTCTCTCTCTCACTCTTTCTCTCTTTCTCTATCTTCCTCTCTCTCACTCTGACTAAGATTCTTATTTGTCCAACCTCACAGGGACACTTCCGGGTCCAAAAAGGTTGTTGGGGGTATGCTGGTGATGTGGGAAAAGGGTGTGTTACCTGCTAATATGGGGAGATGCAGCGTGAAAGGGGTATCTCTCAGAGAAAGAACTCCGGTATGTTTTCAGAAATGCCTCCGACAGATGCCAGCTGACGGACTGAATCACAAAATGGCTTTTCAATACTCATGTAGTATGACTTATGAACAGTTCGCACCCAGGCTCACAGAGGGACAGCTGCGGCCCGTGTACTCGATTCGCAGAGGGAGAACTATGGGCCATCCGCTCCAAAAGGAACAGCAGCGTGGTAGCTCACAGAGGTAGAGGCACGGCACGTAGCAGCCCGCAAAAGTACAGAGCTGCGAGCCAACGCACTGGCTTCTAAAGGCATAGCTGCGAAGTGGTGATGTTGGGCATAGGGAGCGTGAAGAGGGTATCTCTCGGAAGAGACATGTGGTATATTTCCAGTCTTGACTTCATAGATACAACTGCAGCCCCAAAACGTCCCACCGGAACAGCTGCGAGCCCACCACTAGTTCGCAGAGGCAGACTTGGAGGCCCAATAAGGTTGTTGGGGGTATGCTGGTGATATGGGAACAGGGTTCGCTACCTACTGATGTGAGGAAAGCAGCATGAAAGGGGTATCTCTCACAGACAGAGCGCTGGTATGTTTTCAGAGTTGCCTCGGACAGATGCGAGCTGACGGACTCAATCACAAAATGGCTTTTCAATGCTCATATAATGTGACTAATCAACAGTTCGAATCCAGTCTCGCAAAGGGACATCGCGCCCACAGCAACGTAGTAGCTTGAAAACGTTGAAGAGGTGGGAGCCAATGAACGGGCTTCTAAAACCATAGCCGCGACCTAGTCATATGAGGAGAGGCAGCATGAAAGCCATATCTCACATTTACACAGCCAATTAGCTGCACGGTCGTGCTTGTAACCCCTCTGCCAATCACACGTCAGAATTCTCAAATATCGATATCATTAAAATTTGATATTTCTTAAAAACTAATGAACAGATTTATACCATTTAAACAAAAGCATGCTTTCTGGACTATCACCTTTCTCCCTCCCAAATATGCCGTAATTCCGTTCAGCACTTTCCCCCATAGTTTTCTGTAAAGTTTTGTATCGAAACTGCATGGAGAAACACGTTTTGGGCCCCCCTTTTTTTTCAGCCCCTCCTACACCATTCACCCCCAAACTTTCATTATAGTATCTAATCAAAAAACAAGAAACTTTTGGAATAATTTTATAAAGATTTGTCAAACGACAGCAAAGTTATAAGCACATACAGTATAGCGATTCTAGGCAGAAATCTTTCCCCATACAAACCCTCCTGTGTGCATGGGCATCTGTGTGTAAGATTCAGGAACCGTCCCACTGCAAATCCCAAAATGCACTGGGAGCCGGCGGTTATGGGAAGGACAATGGAAGCCTGAGACCTCCTTATAAGCTCCTCCTATTGACATGGAGAGTGCTTGTCAATCTTCCTGGTCGTTTCCTGTCCGAGAGAAAGCCTTGCCGTAGTACCTGTGAGATTCCTTCGGGGAAGCGCGGACGCTCTCTTTCCCGCTTAGGAACCAGTAAAACACCATCTTGTGCCCTGGCCGGTATCGCGGATTCTGTTCTCCCGCGAGGAGCCGGCTTTCTTTGACTTGCCGCGTGGCCGGCATCGCGGATGCTTTCCTTCCCGCGAGGAGCCGGTTTTCTTTTCCTTCCTTCATGGCCGGCATCGCTGACGCTTTCCTTCCCGCAGGGGTGATTCAGAATGCCGTGACCGTCTCGGTGAGCACAGCTGCGCTCACATGTTCCTCACTAGAGTGTTGGGGGGAATCAGAGCATCTTCTCTTCTGGCTGAGGGCCCCACTCACCGGAGCAGTAATGCGGCAATATCCGAACTACCTGCAAAATAGGCATTTGCAGGAAAACAGAGAAAGATAAGTACGTGCCTTTCAAGGAAAGGTACGGTTGTCTAGGTTCCTGTGTGCTGAGCCATAGACAAACATTTCCTAAGTTTTGATTGTGGGGGGGGCGCTAGGTGGCGCTGAACCAAGATGGTCGCGCTCTAGTGAGGCTCTTGCCCTTCTGAGCCCTCACATGATCCTTTAGCCCATCCTGAGTGCCCGAAACAGCCCGTAATCACCACCGATGGATCCGTGAGATCGGGAGGATTCCTCCGATACTGGAATTACCACCTCAGCGGAGCTGCCTGCCGAGCTGTGACCGCCCGCATTGCCCCGCGGCCCCTGCTGAGCCTTGTGTGGTAGCGTGCCCCGGCCGCACCGGACACCCTAGACCGCGGCCTTTGGGCCTACCCCTCCGGCTCCCTTCCAGAAGACGCTGACCACTTTGCGGGGCTTGCGGGGCTGCCCGAGTGCCTGCCTACGGCCCCGGACTGCTCTACTGCCAATTGCCGAGGTGAGGAGACTGCTGCCGTGGGCGATCGGGGCCTTCTGCGGCTGAGGGCCGCATCGCTTTGCTGGGCCTCTGAATTCTCCTCCCGCCGGACACCACGCTTGGGCCCAACTACCACCGCTTGGCGGTAAGCGCTAATTTGCGCCCTTCACCCGCCTTAAATCTCGTGTGGGACCGGGCCTGCACCCCCCCCCCCCGGAGGGGATCGGATCGCCTCGGGGAGCCTCTGCACTGCCCTGCACTGAGGATTCCGTTTTGCCCACCGGCACTTGGGTGCACCAGCCGTGTTGGAGGCGCGCTCCTCCCTGCCTTCCTCTGAACTGCCTCCACCTAGGCCTGGCTGGCTTTCGACCCTGCTCACGGGACACGCTGCTAGCCTGAATTACCTGAGAGCCCCGCTGCGCCATCTGACCTAGCCTGCTGCCGACCTACCTGCTCTGGACTTGGAGACAGTGCTGGCATGTGCGCCTGCCTCTTCTGTGCGCTCGGCGTTGCCGCTTGCTTGGGGAAAGCAGTGGCTTAACCTATCACGCTTGGGCTGATCAATCACCCCCTGAGCACAGACCGCACCTCATAGACAGGTGCCGACTGTGCAAAACCCATACCGCCGCCATATCCCACGCCGTTTGATCACGCTTGCCTGGCCCCCACTGCCACTGGACGTCCCCCCGGCTGGCGCTGCCCGCCCCGGGTGCATCGCAACCTCCTTGGACCTCCTTGTTGCTGCCACGCTCGCTGGTCACTCCTCTTCCTGCCCCGCCAAGATGGGGCGTAACGATGCCAGACAGTCCAAGTTACCGTATGAGGCCCGGAAAACCACTGACACTCAACCGGCGGAGAAGCCCCCCCGGCGCCACTGCCCCGGACGATGAGGACTGGAAGTCTCTTCTCCTGGGCATGAAAAACAGCCTAACTTCCATTGACTCTAAAATTGACGCGCTCAACTCTCGGATGGACTCGGTGGTGGCCAAAATGGACCAACATGATACCCGTTTGAAGGAGGCGGAGAGTCGCATTTCCGGTCTTGAAGACACCATCACCAGCTCTAGCCGCCACCTCACCCAAATGGACAGGCTGCTCAAAATCATTGCGGATAAAAAAGAGGACCTCGAAGCCAGGTCACGAAGAAACAACGTCCGCATTTTGGGCCTTGCGGAGACAACCAACACTGGGCGCATGGAGGTCTTCGTAGAAAAGCTCATGGTCGACTTGTTTGGCAGGGACTCTTTCTCTGCGCACTTCATTGTGGAGAGAGCGCACCGTTCCCTCGCTGCCCGACCCCCTCCCGGGCATCGCCACGTCCTATCATAGCCAGATTCCTAAATTACCGCGAAAGGGACACAGTCCTGCGACTGGCCAGAGAGAAACAACATGTCCCCTACGAGAATACCTCACTCTCATTCTACCCTGACTTCACAACCGCTGTGCAAGAGGCACGCCGCAAGTTTACAGACGTGAAGAAAAAGTTGCAAAAGCTGGAAATTCCATACGCAATGTTATACCCAGCCAAACTCAAGGTCATGCATGATGGAAAGCAACACTTCTTTGGCTCTCCCCAACAAGCAGAGGACTACCTCAAGAGGCACAAAACGACTACCCATGAGGCGACGGCTGCGGGAGTGCGCTCCAGATCACCCTCCCCTCTCTCTCAACCGGGCTGATCCTAGTGGCTTGGACAGACATCGTTGGAGTCTACCTTGGACTACGTAATGAACTGCTCTGCTGAGATGCCTGGTGATGTATGCCTTTAGTGTATTGTTTACACCTTTTCCTCTGTTGTTGCACTCACTCTGATGCTCAGTCTTACCTCTCCATCCCACACTCGTGTCCTCGGCTAACTGTTGAGTGACCGGTGGGTGCAAGTAGGGAGAGGTATGGGCGGATCCGGTGCACCTAGTGACTTTTCCCCCCTACTCAGGGCGAACCCCCCGTTCTGCTCCTCCACTGCTATCTAGCTGGAGAATTCTTTGTTACTCGGCTCTGTTACTAGTTTTATGGGGTGGGACAACATACCTGGCAAGTTGGGGCAGCCGGTGTGGGAGGAGGGAGGGAATGTTAGAAACAGTATCACACCACGTATATGTACTTGTCCTGCATCTATGCTACATCCTAAGACTGACTCACGACATCCACTGCTACCTTTTAGTGCACATTTCGGACACTCACCATCAGTAGAGCTGGTTTGGTGTAGATATGGTCATCCCTAGCGAAGACAGTTCGTACCAGAACATCACAATTGCCACCTGGAAGGTTCGAGGTCTTAACGACCCTAGAAAACGTAGGCAAGTGTTGGGCTCTCTGGACCACCATGGTATTCAAGTATCCCTCTTACAGGAAACACATTTGGGCCCAAACGGTCCCACGCATTTCGCTTCCAAATGGTCCGCTAGTCGCACCTTCTCTTCCTATTCCAGCTACTCCAGGGGGGTCACTATTCTTGTTAAGAGAGGGGTGGCTTTCACACCAAGCGGGGCGGACCTAGATTCGGGGGGCAGATTCTGTTTAGTGTGGGGTCGCTTGCACGCACATGATATCCTCTTTGCGAACTACTATGGCCCCAATATTGACGACCCCTCCACCATTCTTGTACTAAGGGGTAAAATCCTCACTCTAGGCACTACCCATGTAATATGGGGGGGCGATTTCAACACAGCGCTTCATCCCCTGATGGACAGGTCGAGAGTGCTCCCCTCCCATTACACGAACACTCAGAGGACTCTCAATGACAAAGTCCAAGAGAACGGCCTATTGGATGTCTGGAGACTTGCCCACCCCTCTCTCAAGGAAGGCACACACCACTCCTCAGTACACTCCACCTAGGCGCGCCTAGATTACATATTTGTTTTGGCGGGACTGTCACCATGGCTAGCTAGAACGCAGCACTTAGCCCGCACCCACTCGGACCACTCACCGATGCTACTACTACTCCGACTTCCACTGGCATGCTCGCCCCACTTGAATTGGCGCCTTAACCCTGCACACCTTAGGGATGCAGCCTTCAAGGCTGAACTGGAACAGGACATCTGTGACTTTTTTGACCGCAACATGTCCTCAGTGGATAGCGTGACGACCATCTGGGAGGCCTTTAAAGTGACCGTTAGAGGCTGGTGTATTGCCAAGGGCGGGGGCATTCTCAAATCACTGCGCACTGAACTCCATACTCTAGAATTAGACCTACGCCAGCTAGAACGGGCTAGCACCCTACACCCCGAAGACTGCGCACTACAAGCTCAAATGAGAGACAAACTCACCGAGTACACATTGACTGCAGATAGGGAGTGCAAATTTTTAGGGCGAACGCATTTGCTCCGTATATATGGTGAGGGCGACAGACCTGGTAAGGCACTAGCGAATTCGATCAAACCCCCCAGATTTCAGACCTATGTCTCTGAAATACAAGACCCTCTCGGAAACATACTGAGGAACCTCCCCGAACAACTCCATACCTTTCAGGAACACTATCGGGCTCTGTACTCTTCTCAGAGGACTGACCCCCTTGATCTCACAGATTACTTTGGCGACACAGCTGTGGCATGGTTAGGAGAGGGCCAGCAGAAATTCCTCCATCATGAGCTGGAGCTTGATGAGATAACTGACGCCATTATGAGTATGCAGTCGGGTAAGGCGCCTGGTTCAGATGGCCTGCCAATCGACTTTTATAAACTGTTTGCTCCTATCCTAGCCCCCATTCTAAAAAAGGTATTTTACGCGGCACTCGAAGAAGGCATTCTCCCTCGAACCATGCGCGAAGCACTTATTACCTCTCTGTTGAAGCCGGACAAGCCCCCCCACATTATGCGATTCATATCGGCTCCTGTCGCTTTTAAACTGTGACACGAAAATCCTTGCTAAGACATTGGCGACCCGACTTAATCTCCTCATGGAGCGCTTGGTTCTGCCGGACCAGGCTGGGTTCGTCCCCAACCGTGCTACTGCGCACAACCTCCGCACACTGCACGCTGTCCTGCAGGACATAAACCTCAGATGCGAGGCTGCGGCTGTATTCCTAGATGCTACCAAAGCTTTTGATTCGCTGGAATGGGATTATCTCCTCGGCACGTTACGTCACATGGGAGTGCCATTCCGCTTCATAGATTGGGTTCGATTATTATATAACCAGCCGACAGCCACTGTACTGCTCAATGGTGCCAGATCTGAGCCCTTCACTGTGCAGCGCGGGACACGTCAGGGCTGCCCCCTCTCCCCTGTCCTTTTTGCTATCGCACTCGAGCCCCTGGCTGCGAAGCTTCGCCAGCACCACAACCATTGTGCCCTTAACTACCCCACCCGCCCGCTACTGGTGTCCCTCTATGCGGACGATATTACCCTTTATATCGAGAAGTCGCATGAAAATCTCAACCCGATTCTGCGCGAAATCACTAAATTTGGAGGAATTGCTGGAGTGCAAATCAATTGAGGGAAGTCTGCCATTTTTCCACTGACTGACAATACCCACCCTCACCCACTTGACTACCCTCTGATATGGGAACATGACGACCTGAAATACCTGGGAATCCACATTTCTCGTCGAAAAGAGGATATGATGCGGGCCAACTATGGTACCGTTATAGATAAAATTACTGACAATGTCACCAAAGGGATCCACCTCCCACTATCAATGGCGGGAAGGATAGCTTTGATCAAGATGGTGCTCCTTCCCAAACTACTATATATTTTCGTAAACATCCCCTATAACCCAGGGAGATTCTTTTTTAGTACCCTGAGATCCCAACTTACGAGGCTGATATGGGGCGGGAAGCAAGCTCGCCTTAGCCTTGATACTCTTATGCTCCCTTTCCATCTGGGCGGCTTTGACGTCCCTAACTTTGAAAGATACTATGACTGTGCTCAGGCACACTTCGCAGCCTACTGGTATTTCCCACCTCCGTTTATGGCGCACCTTGCCGTCGAAGATGGCTACATGGCTCCCACAGCTAGCCCAGGTTACATTCATGCCAAGCTGGGGCCCAGAGAAGGTGATCCCTCCACAGTAGACTGTACGGTGGCTGCATGGCGCCGGATGGCGCAAGTCCTAGAATGTGCGTTCCTTTATTCACCCAAACTGCCGCTAGTGAATGACCCCAGGCTCCAGGTTACATGTGAAGCGATAGGCCGCAAACTCCTCAGAGGACTGGGATATGTTCACTGGGGCGACATATATCTGAACGGGACCTTTCTTACTGCTGAGCAATTTTTTAAAGAGAGGACGGCCTCATTCATGGACACATTCCTATTTTCTCGCCTGCATCAAAATGTTCGCAATATCACTCCCGACTTTCCCACAGAGCCAGAAACCTTTGCACCACTCCATGCTTTAGTGCGCGCAGATGCTCCACGCTTAGTGGTTTCCATGCTTTATAAACATGTGCAAGACACGCCGCACCCCCCCCCCCCTGCCCCCTTTGAAAGCCCGGCTGGAATGGGACAGGGACCTCACAGAACCACTAACAGACGAGCAGTGGCAGACCAGCTGCATACAAACGAAAGCCATCACTGGCAACAATAGGCTGCGCCTCCTCCACTATAAATTTTTACACCGCTTATACCACACACCTGCGCGATTGCACAGATTCCGGCTCCTTGACTCTGATTGCTGCATGCGGTGTGGTTCCGCTGGTGCGGACTTTTTTCATTTAGCTTGGTCCTGCCCCCAGGTAGCCATATACTGGACACTGGTGTTTGAAGGGCTTTCTACGATGCTGGGCGTCACTATAGCCCCCTGCCCCTTGATTGCCCTGCTAGGCCTGATGCAACAGGTGATCACTGCACACAAAAAACTCCTTGCACTTAGCCTCCTTCTGGCCAAAAGACTGGTGGCATGTCGTTGGGGGAGAGGGCGCGCGCCCAAGTTTAAATGCTGGCTCCGAATAATGACCACATGGCAGGAGCACCTACATGACTTTGCCGAGCTAACGCCCACGCGATCTAAACCCAAAGACATCTGGGCTCCCTTTGTGTCCTTCCTACTCAGCCAGCAGTCGGATGAGGAGGATGTTCAGAATTCACTTCCCACGGGCAGTGCCGGTGATTCTTGAGGCTCTTGGGTGAGGAAGCGAATGGCACTGTCTTCCTATTTTCCGGCTGGCCCTCCTCCCCCCCCTCAACCCCCCCTTCATAATATATATTGGGACTTATGGAGCAGCTGCCTTACACTTGTACAATAACCTCTCATGGCACATGGAATTCCAGATGGTACGTATTGCTGGCTTGACCTGGCTTCACCTACCTCAACTGAGATCACCTTCCGATTGTGCACTGTACTATGGATGTGCTATTCGTATTTAGGATTACAGTTCAATATTGCATATATGTTTTAACTGTTTCATTGGGGAAACTGTTTAATGTTTATCTTCCCCTTTTTTATAAACCTAACCGATCCATGTAATGTACACAGCATGGGAATATGCAAGATACCTGTATATATTTGGCACACAGTTGCCTCAACTCAATGCATTGACGTACCATGCTCCAAGAAGGCATTATAGGTTTTCGGAACAAAAGAGGGGAATCCAAAATAGAAAACTGTAAGACAATGATATATCCTCGGCAAGAATAGCATGATTTCAATATGCATCCTGAAGTACGCCGCCGGACCTCTGGTTGTCGGCTGAGAGGCTGTGTAAATATGTCAGAGAAATAGGACAAATATGAATCATCGCAGCCGGCCCACAGGGTTGTAGGCTTCATGCCGTGTCATGCTGGAATTTACCAATAAAGGTCTTACAAAAAAAAAAAAGTTTTGATTGTGAAGTTCTACTAGCTGTGAGATTAATAACCCTGGGCGAAGCACTACGCTACGCTACGCTCGCGGAGTTTGCGAAGTTTTCGCAACTTCGCACTACGCGAGCTGCACGTAGCACGGTGCGAACATGCGTAGTGCAGCGTAGCGTAGTGCAGCGGTCATTTTTTGCTTGTTCGCGGTCCTGAACGTCATGTTCGCGACCGCGAGCAAGCAAAATGACATCCCGGCGAGATTCTCAACGCGAGGAGGTCAGGTTTCTCATTGTGAGTGGTTGCGCATGCTCGCGACCGCTCTCAATGAGAAACTACCTGTTCGCGTTGAGAAAGCTGCCGCTCGAGTAATAACCTACTCGAGCAGCAGAAAACTACAGCTCGCACTGTGCAAGATGCCGTTTTCAATGCTTGCACAGTGCCGGATGCTTGTCCGCACTGTGCAATCATTGAAAACGCATCTTGCATAGTGCGAACATGCTACTACGCAGCTCGCGTAGTGCTACGTGAAGTTCGCGTAGTGCGAAGTGCACTTCGCGTAGCTTCGCTTAGTGCTACTTCGCGAACTACGCCCACCCTTAGAGATTAACAGCTCCACAACTTTGATCTGGATTTAGTGCTGTGTACTTTCTGGCAGCCATAAAAACACTATTTCTTTATGGCTTCATTGACCTGCAGCTGAATATGGATATTCAACCCATGGATTAGCATTGCTGGGTTTGATGTAAGTGTATTTATGGTGTTGTTCCTAGTACAGAGTGTGTATGAGTATTGTACTGTTCCCTTTACACTGGTCTCTCTCTTTTATGTTTCTCTGTAGTTGTTCAAGTACGACGAAAATACAGACACCTAGACCAGACCTAGGAAGCAAGCAATCCCGGCAGTGCCTTTTTGTTATTTTGTCCCCTTCCCTTTTCCCCGGGGTGCTGCTTTCCATAGTTGTGTCCATTACACTGCGGGGAGTAGCGTTCTGAGGAATAGGGAGGCTTCTCTACATGCTGTGGTCCCCGGTGGCTGCTAAAGAAGAGGTTAGTGGCGTATTTCTATCTTGGGCTACAGACACTCCTGACATACAGGTCTCAAGGAGGGGCGCCGCACAACTCCCCTGCCAACATGACTGAAGCCCTGGGGCTGCGTGAACCCCAGCGGGCCACCACAATCCCTACGAGACCCCGATATTATTTTTTTTTAAATGCCCCCAGAACCCAGCCAACCCAAGCGCCTCATTAAATTAAAACGCACAACCCCAGCGCAAATTCAGCCAGTCCTTCTAGGACCCTCTGAGCAGACCCAGGGGGTCAGGGTGTTTCTACCCTGCTCCCTTCTCTTGTTCTCTACCTTTGTTTCTCGGTTTTCGGGTGTCTCGCTTCTACCGAGCCACAAGATGGCTTCCAACACTTCCTGGTTTGTACGACTAGCAGACAATCACAGTGAAGCTCGCAAACGCGACTTAGGCTCCGCCCAGTTATCAAAACTTTTATTTTTCGAATTTCTCAGCAACTACAGAACGGTTTTCCACCATTTGAAAAATGGTCGCTTTCTGGCCCCTGCACAATCTTCGTGCCAAATTTGGGGTAATTCCGTTCAGTAGTTTCGGCTGTAGCCTTGCACAGAGTTTCCTATGGAAAAATGATTTTTTTACTCTTATTTTTTAAATTTCTCAAAATGTACTGAACGGATTAACAAAAGGTCACTTTCTGAACCAAGCTCTACCTTTTTACGAAATTTGGGGTAATTCTGTTCAGCAGTTCAGGCTGTAGCTTCTCGCAAAATTTCCTATGGAAATTAACATGGGGAAAACACATTTTGGGACCCTCCTTTATTCTCAGCCCCCACTTGACGAATCACCCCAAAACTTTCAGGATAGGAGCTGACCTGGATAGACTTTTTTGGGGAGAATTTCAGAAAGATTTGTCAAACGTCGCCAACGTTATTAGCAAATCAAAAAATGCTTTTAATATGGAAACTAGGTTTTAAATATAACTACCTACTGGCAACTGCAGTGCACTACGATATCCAGAAGGCCATGCTTTTGGCCGCGCCCATCGGGCAGGTGTCAATTTAAATGTGCACGAACCAAGGTGCTTTCATTTCTGTTTGAACTATATGCCACGGAAGAAGGGACAGTGAGTTTCCCGAAACGCGTCTGGCTTCATATTGTTGGAAGCGAGTTGCTGTGAAGTCTCGTGCTTGCATGCTGCCAATAAAGATGAAGGGCCCAATTTATTGTTTCCAGTGGCCTCAGTCAAAAGGGTAAACCTGCAATGTGTGGATTTATAACGGCTGTTCTTCGGTCGTGACAAGAGACCCACTGTTGAAGTGCGGGTCCTACCAAGTGCCGCTTGGTGTTTGGACTAAGGAAGGAAGCAAGGCTGGCGCTTTTGCAGGAGAGTTCCCGCTTTCCCGATATAGACAGCAATAAAGCGGGGCATGGTGACTACATTTAATTTGCATCTACCTTATTTTCCTTTTTTATTATTTATCTGCTGCATTGCAATATATAAGCCCTTTAATTATGGGAGACAGAGTAGAAGTATTGAACTGTCAAACTCCTTCAATTTACGAAATGATTATGGGTGAGCAAGCTAAGGGTAGCTTTCTGAGGATTGTAGAGCCTAGTTATCACAAAAAAACAAAATATAAGATACTTAAGGCAGCTTTTGGAGTCTGGCAAAAAGTTTGTAAACATATAAAATTATATAAACTAAATTTTTATACTCCCCTCATATCAAAGGGCCTCTTACCAGAAATATTTTGTGATTTAACTATGTATAGATGGCAGCAGAAAGGAATACGGTATTTGGGAGATCTATTTAGTAATGCTCAATTTGTTTCATTCCAGGATTTAATGAACACTTTTTCTGTGGGAAGAAATGACTTTTTTAAATTTCTCCAACTTCGAAGCTTCCTACAGAGCCAATCCTTAATTTCCCCAGTTAAAATGACAAAAATTTCATTGTTAGAACTTTTACAAAAAAAAACCCGTATAGGTGCTATCTATTCAAGCTTAATTCAGGAATATGGGGATGATTTAGGACAATGTCAGCGGAAATGGGCTAACAGCCTAGGTATATCTGATGTCGATATTTTGTTATCGATTAAAATGGCTTCAGATTGTTTAATAACAGGGATGATGAAATCCCAACATTTTATGTGTATTCATAATCTTTATTATACCCCAAGTAAAGTTGCTAAGTGGAGTACGACAACAGGTACGAACTGCAGTCGCTGTGGGCTATTCGCAGCTGATGAATTGCATATGTTTTTTTTTGCCCTAAACTTTCTACGTTGTTTCAACATGTCGAAAATTTTCTATCTATTATTCTTAAGAGTGAGATTAAGATAACTGCGGAATTGTTGTTATTGGGTATTGATCATACTGTTATTAGGTCAAGACCAATTTCTTACTTTTTATTTTTATGTATGGCTACAGTTAGATCTTGCATTACTAAGGAATGGATTAGTTCGGACCCGCCTTCATTCTTTATGTGGCGTGAAAAATTATTGCTTATGTATAATATTGAATCTGCTATATACAAGTTAAAGGAGATTAAAAAGAGTGTCTTGGGGGAGAAAATGTGGGCACCAATTGCCGAATGGATTTAATTTAATATGCTGATTGAATTATATTTATGTTATAAAGTGTTATGTACTTTATGAGGACATTGTGTTATTCTGGTAACTATGTACTGCCGTATTTCCTTGCAATAAAACAATAAAACTGTAAAAAAAAAAAAATAATAATAATAATTTGCATCTACCCACTTTGGGAAAAACTTTGTTCTATTTGTGAAATAATGAGCACACCCACAGCGGAAGACGCAGCGCACTACGATATCCAGAAGGCCATGCTTTTGGCCGCGCCCATCGGGCAGGTGTCTCAATTTAAATGTGTGCGAAGCAAGGTGCTTTCATTTCTGTTTGAACTATATGCCACGGAAGAAGGGACAGTGAGTTTCCCGAAACGCGTCTGGCTTCATATTGTTGGAAGCGAGTTGCTGTGAAGTCTCGTGCTTGCATGCTGCCAATAAAGATGAAGGGCCCAATTTATTGTTTCCAGTGGCCTCAGTCAAAAGGGTAAACTTGCAATGTGTGGATTTATAACGGCTGTTCTTCGGTCGTGACAAGAGACCCACCGCTGAAGTGCGGGTCCTACCAAGTGCCGCTTGGTGTTTGGACTAAGGAAGGAAGCAAGGCTGGCGCTTTTGCAGGAGAGTGCCCGCTTTCCCGCTATTGACAGCAATAAAGCGGGGCATGGTGACTACATTTAATTCGCATCTACCCACTTGGGAAAAACTTTGTTCTATTTGTGAAATAATGAGCACACCCACAGCGGAAGACGCAGGGCACTACGATATCCAGAAGGCCATGCTTTTGGCCACGCCCATCGGGCAAGTGTCTCAATTTAAATGTGCGCGAAGCAAGGTGCTATAATTTCTGTTTGAACTATATGCCACGGAAGAAGGGACAGTGAGTTTCCCGAAACGCGTCTCGCTTCATATTGTTGGAAGCGAGTTGCTGTGAAGTCTCGTGCTTGCATGCTGCCAATAAAGATGAAGGGCCCAATTTATTGTTTCCAGTGGCCTCAGTCAAAAGGGTAAACCTGCAATGTGTGGATATATATATATATGTATATATATATATATATATATATATATATATATATATATATATATATATATATATATATATATATATATATATATATATATATGATTATATTACCTACTGGCGGTCGCCAGTAGGTATATATAGTTAGGATTTTTTCTCTATGGGTTTTTTGAAAATTCTATGTCTAATAACTTTGGCGTTTGTGGACGGAATTGGCTGAAATTTTCAGGAAAATGGCACATTTTGTTTCTGAGCAGCCCTTGAAAATTTGGGGGGGGTTCGTCAAGGGGGGGCTGAGAAAAAAGGGGGGTCCCAAAACGTGTTTTTAACATTGAGTTTTCCATAGGGCGGTTGGCCTCACTTTTAGCCCGAACGGCTGAATGGATTTGCACGAAACTTGGCAAAATTGTAGGGACTGGTAGCCCGATGTGCCTTTTGTAGGTCTCAATATATGTGCTACAGTGGATTTTGAGAAATTAACGTTTAAAAAAAGATATATATCTGTAACAGCGGACCGGGCAGCGCTCCAGGACGCGTACTTTTCGCGCAACGGAGCTTTGTGAAGCGAAGCTGATTGGTTCTCCGGCGTCTGTCAACATTCCAAACAGTCCGTAGCGGCCGCCATCTTGTCTCTCGGTAGGATCGAGAGACAAGAAGAGGCCAAAGCGAAGGGGCAAATGACCATAAGGGGGAATAGTAGATCCTCGCTGACCCCCTACGTTTGATGTGGAGGTTTTAAAAGGGCCCCGCGGGGCAAAAAAAAAAAATAATAATAATCGAACGGCTGAATGGATTTGCACGAAACTTGGCAAAATATTAGGGACTGGTAGCCCGATGTGCCTTTGCTAGGTCTCAATATATGTGCTCCAGTGGATTTTGAGAAATTAACGTTCAAAAAAAGATATATATCTGTAACAGCGCTCCGCTTCGCGTACTTTTCGCGTTACGGAGCTTTGCGAAGCTGATTGGTTCTTCGGCGTCTGTCAACATTCCAAACAGTCCGTAGCGGCCGCCATCTTGTCTCTCGGTAGGATTGAGAGACAAGAGGAGGCCAAAGCGAAGGGGGAAATGACCATAAGGGGGCATAGTAGATCCTTCCTGACCTCTTAGGTTTGATGTACCATTTTGCCAAGTTTGGTGTAATTCCGTTCAGCCATTCAGGCTGTAGACGTATGTAAATGTCCTATGGAAAATTGCATGGGGAAAACACATTTGAAAGTGTTGAAATTTAGAACCAATTAAAATGTTAGTTTGGTTTTGTATTTGTGTGTGATGAAAGTTAATTGGTTATGTATATATTTCAAATGAGAGGAAACCACAGCCATTTTGTGATACTACTGTCTGAGGTACATTTGTGAGGAATTTTTGGTGGTGAATTTCTGGTGTTTGATTTACACAGTACTAACACTTCTCCTACTTTTAAAAAGGTGAGTTGTTAATTTGTAAGGGGAACTATGTTGTACACTTGAAGATAATTTGAAAAATGTTTTCTGTTATTTATTTGCAGTCCTTCTGTTATACTAAATACTTGATAAAGTTAGTTTTATATTATGTATTACTAAAAACGATAAATGAAAGTGATTATTTTTTTCTGCAATTTACAGCAAGCAATTTCAAAATAAAATGGCTCACAATGAAGAGACCGTGGCAATTTCTTTTGAATTGTCCACTACATTGATTGAAATTGAGAGCACCAATAATGAAATATTGTCACAAGGAGGAGATGACTTGTATGATTCCATTAGATTGATTGAAATGGACAGCACCAGTAATGAAATATTGGCACAAGGAGATGACTTGAATGATTCCACTACATTGATTGAAATTGAGAGCACCAATAATGAAATATTGTCACAAGGAGGAGATGACTTGTATGATTCCATTAGATTGATTGAAATGAACAGCACCAATAATGAAATATTGTCACAAGGAGGAGATGACTTGAATGATTCCACTACATTGATTGAAATTGAGAGCACCAATAATGAAATATTGTCACGAGGAGATGACTTGAATGATTCCACTACATTGATTGAAATTGACAGCACCAATAATGAAATATTGTCACAAGGAGGAGATGACTTGAATGATTTTTTTGATCAATCTGTTGATGGCGAATTTATCGAATGTTTGGAGACCATAGAGTTACAAGAATCATCATTGCAGACTTTTCATGAGGACATTGCTGATGAGGACATGTTACTAGTTCTTTCAAATTTAGAAAATTCTGAAGAATAAATTTATATTTAGAAATCAAAAATTGTTTGAGACATTATTCAATTTTATTTTTTATTTATGAGGTTGTAGCGAAGTGATTGTAGTATAAAATGAGACTTATAGTATAGAGTGCAACATTTTTATGTTACATGGTAAGTTTACTCATATTTACTTCCCTTCTGCCACTATATTATCTCCAATGTGTATTTGACATCTCTTCTTCATCTCCGGCCTCCTTTCTCTCACTGTGTCTCCGATGCATCTTATCGCTGCTATTTTGTGTAATTACAGAAGAGAGTAAAATAAAATAGTTCGGAACGTGAAAAGGGGGCAAAGTAGAGTACTCCTCACCCCCTAGGCCTTTTTAGGCGGTCCCAAAAGGATCAGTTTCTGCTTTCCTGAGAGATTATGGTATGAGTTCCATATACCACAATAACTTGCATTACAACATGCAAGATATCTATCTCCTTTTGGAGATATTCGCGCTAAGCGCGAATATCTCCAAAAAGTAACACCTGCCCTGAGCAGTTCTTAGCCATGTTATCCATTGGGAGGTGGATAACATGGCTAAGAGCATTAGCTCGGTAATGCATGAATATCGCTGACTTTTCAGCGATATTAATGCATTGCGGCCGTTTATTATCGCATTTGCGATAAACCTTGATAATAGCAAGGTTTATCTTCGATAATTTCTGACGATGCTTAGCGGTAAAAAATTCGTTGGTAAGCATCGTTAGCGATAAATATCGCTTAACTTTGGTAATATGCCCCAACGTCTGTTAACGTTCGATTCGAAGGAAATGAGGAAGTGTTGAAAAACATTGTTTGCGCCATCTTGCCTTTTTTGAAATGCCACACTTTTGTGGTGCACGGCAGCCATTTTAGATGTCTTGACCAGACCCACTCTCTGCACGCTGTCAATTCGTAGCACGGCTCCTCACCCTCGCAAGCATCTTCCCCAGGCACTGGTCACCCCCGCTCTCTGTCTTATGCATGGGCAATAAACCTCCCCCCATCTGCGCTGCTCTTCCCTGAAAATCACACTCTGTGCCCGCCCGACACCTCCCTTTCGCCCTATTCACTACCGCACCCTCTGACACTCCTCTTCCTCTGTGTCCGATTGTCCAGGCTATCAGCTAGCCCTGCAGATGTAGTTTATGGCCCCAGCTGTAAAGAATCACCCCTCTTCAAAGGAGTTATAGTAGATCAAGGCCCACACCCGATGAGATCCGTCACACCACACGCGTTCCTACTATCTGAAAACCATCCTGTATTGTGATTGGGGAGGGGACCGAGCCTGAAGCGGAAGATTCCAGGAATGACTCTTGGTACATCAAAGTTTTTACAATTATGTGTCACATTAAAAATATGTAGCACTCCAACAAAGTAGTAGGAATATAAAACTTTAATAACATATAAATATATACAACAAAACAAAAACAGTAAAAACATTTAAACAACGAAGAGACCGTGGCAATTTCTTTTGAATTATCCAATAGATTTATTGAAATTGACAGCACCAATAATGAAATATTCTTGTCAGTAGCGGTCTGTTGTGCGAATAGTTCCAAGGCAGCAGAACGCGCTGAAATCTAGATGGCACGAAAGTGATGTCTAGTAAGTTGCCGCCCAGCAAATAACGGCGTGGGGCGCCGCGGGGGTGAGTGAGTCCAGTAGGCACCACAGCTATTCTTACCGGCATCGCAGAATTACTGCTGGGGACAATGCCTGTGCTGTAGCAGGGTCACAGCAGAAACAAAAAGGATTTTGTTGAAGATGTTGTTGGTTTTAAATTTGAAAACAGTTCTGGTGTCAACTGCTATGCTAATGTAGTGGTTAATGTTTTGTTTTCTCTAGAAAATGTAAAAGAGGGGGAGGCAGTCCAAAGTTCCGTTAAAAGGGCAAAGGAAAGGATCGGTGGTTTGAACTATCAGTGAAAAAGGGGAGGGGGTGCAACAATTTTTCCTACCGGGTCACACTGTGCTTTCACCGGAACTGAGGTCTGCAGGATTCTAGTAATTCAAAGTGAGGCTGGCGCCAGCATGGGAGCGCCGACGTCCCGCGGATACAGTTTCGTCACTCCACGGGCGATCATGGCAGTCATTCCCCATCGGGGGTCGGAGACTCCCGCGGCTCCTGTAGAATCTTCAAGGTCGTGGAGGACTACGGTGGTGGAGTCAAGCAGTGACCGGGCCATTTCTTTATGCTGGGCCCGCTCTTGCCAGGTCGACCGCCATTTTGAGAGTTCGGTAGCTACTGGCGATCGCGGGGTCAAATGAGCGGACGGGCTCCACCCTGCCGGGCGAGACGTTGCAGCATGGCCACAGTGGAAGAACCCTTTTCCGGGCGCCTGGAGCGCTGAGGGTGCAGCTGGGAAGCCTCCACCTGGGGAGGCGGGAGAGGCCTGTTCGCACCGTCTCTCCCTCCCAGTGCACCCCACGGCGTCTCGCTTGAGATTTGTTATGGCCGGACCAGGCGATGAGGACGAGGGGGGGGGGGTCGGAGGCATGTGCAAGAAATCCCCCCCAGTGTTGTCGCAGCCATTATTCAAGAAAGAAGAAGTGTCCCGTCCGTCTTCGGGCCGGGCTTCCGGTAGATGTCGGCCGGACGCCCCTGGCTCTGGCCCCATGAACGGGTTTCTTGGTTTATCGGCTGCAGCCGGATCCCGTCGTCCTCGGCCCCCCGACCGTTGGTGGCCGGACCGGAAGAGCATGTGGCGGGAGTACCTGCAACTCTCAAGGGCCACCGCGGCCGGACTGGGAGAGAGACGGGAGGGTCGAGGAGACATTCCCCCCCCCTGCAACTGTTCAGCGTTGTAAAGGCAATCCCCTGGCCGGGTCCCGCTGGCCTCGGCCTCTCCTCCGGCTACACCCTACGTTAGGATCTCCTGGCCGAGGCGTGGCAGCAGGACCTGCCTTATATGGGTTGCTCCCGGCTGGGCGTAGCCGGAACCCTGCCCCACCTTGGAAGTTTCCAGAGTGGGGGCGGATGTTCTACTGACTTGCATTTTCCCTAGTCTATTGATTTTTTTGGCGTGGCAGGCGGTGGGACAGCGAGGGGTGATTTGGTTTCTCTTACTGTTTTTCTGGTCTCTCACCACTGGCATATTTTAACGTTTTCTTGTTTCTAGGACATTAATAGGTTTTATCATTACGTTATGTTATCGTTTCTTTGTTCGTTGTTTAATAAAAGTTCATGTTCATCAGTGGCCTACTGATTTTCGTTTTCCTATTCTTTTCTTTCCAGGTTGTTTCATGCTAAAGTTTCTGTTAACAGGATACAGTGATCACTTCGTTATTATTGCATATGTCCTTTTCACTAGGGGTGCTCTCTGGTCGGGCCAGATAACGTATCTCTAGTAAATGGTCCGGGTGAAACAGGTGCATCAATCAGTGGGGAGTAGATAGGCATGACAGATTACAACGGGGGAGAAAGGTCCGCATTACGTACCCTTTCACTACTTGCAAAGATTTTCCTACGTTTATTTGCAAACAGGGAATACCTCCAAAAAGAACTAATTCCCAAACAGTCAATGTTCGGACAATCAATCAATCAATGAGGAATGGAATAGGTACGACGTGTTAAAGGCTTGCGTTACCTACCCTTCACTATCTGCAAAGGGAGAGAGAATATTCCTATTCTTCCTCGTTTGCAGGCAGAGAAGATCCTTAAGAGAACCAACTTCGAACAATTCAATGCTCGATTGAAACAATCAACAAGGGGTACTGTGAACACAAATGAACGCCGCTTATGTACATACGCATTGCTATTTTCAACAGGTTGTTCCTAATGTTTCTATTTTAGCGAGGTCAAAAAGAGATCCCATTAGTGGCCTACTGATTTTGTTCGATTCCTTTTGTTTTTTTACACGATTTTTCGCTATCTGCAAAGACTAAACAGAGTATTGCGACTCTGTGCTTGTTTGTAAATAGAGAATGAACCAAAGAGAACAATCAATCAAATGGAGAGAGAAGCAGGCACGACGGATTACAAAGGGGGCAAAGGGCTGCGTTAACTACCCTTCACTATCTGCAAAGAGAGAGTACTCCTAATAGAAATGAGGGGTGGGGGGCAGCATTCAAAGCAGATCAGTGTGCATAAACACGAAAAGAATTTTACTTACCACGTACTTGACATTCGACAGCTTATGATATTTGCTATTAAAAAACCATTGAAATTCACTGAAAAAACCATAGGTTATAGACCATATATAATTAGGAATTAGCATTTACAAAACCTTGAAAATTCACTGAAAAAACCATAGGTTATAGACCATATATAGTAAGGAATTAGCATTTACAAAACCTTGAAAATTCACTGCAAAAACCATAGGTTAGAGACCATATATAGTTAGCTGGACATTTTATTGACATAAAACCAATGAAATTCCATATATAGTTAGTTGCACTAACTATATATCGCGCACCCGCAATCCACTGCTGATGATGTCACATATTACATCATTCATGACATGGTCAGTGACATCACTGATGACATCACTGATGACATCTCAAATGACATCACTGATGACATCACTGATGACATCTCATTTGACATCAATGACCACATCACTGATGATATCATTCATGTGACAATACAATGCATCTCCTCACATTTTAATATAACCTCTGTTTCACCCAGTGTTAAAAAGAGTATAATTTTTGAAACCATTGACACACCAATACTAGTTACTACATACGCACTCACTGATTGCTACGTCTACACACACCTTCACTCATTCACCCATACAATCATTCATACATACAATCACTCATCTTTACAACACTATCATATGCACTCATACACCTATACAGACACTCACAGTCTGCCACTCATCCATGGAGTTACTCACACACCTAGTCAGTCCTGTAAAGAATCAATGAGACTTCCATTTTCTTGTCTATACAGTTAAACATAGAGCACCTTACATTTTCAAACATATACTAACATATACTTACCTTCTTATACAATCATTGATACAAGTACAGATTGATCTGCACAGAGTCACACACCTCCCAGCTAGCCACACACACACTCAGTCTCCCATACAAATACTTGGGCAATCAATCAATAACCCATATAGTTACTCATATAGCTACTGATCAACACATGCAGCAGTTTACAGAACAACAGACATAATGATGCACAAATTAAGACAGTTTAGTCACTAAACCATGCACTCAGTGAGACACATTTAATCACTCACTCATACAGTCAGTCATGCACCTACTAAATCCTTCGTCCAGACACTTACACATCCACTCATTCTTCAATATGTAAGACATATTTAAACTTTATAGAAACAAAAAATCACTGGATGTTGTTATCAGTGATGCCATCAGTGATGTCATTTGAGATGTCATCAGTGATGTCATCAGTGATGTCACTGACCATGTCATGAATGATGTAATATGTGACATCATCAGCAGTGGATTGCGGGTGCGCGATATATAGTTAGTGCAACTAACTATATATGGAATTTCATTGGTTTTATGTCAATAAAATGTCCAGCTAACTATATATGGTCTCTAACCTATGGTTTTTGCAGTGAATTTTCAAGGTTTTGTAAATGCTAATTCCTAACTATATATGGTCTATAACCTATGGTTTTTTCAGTGAATTTTCAAGGTTTTGTAAATGCTAATTCCTAACTATATATGGTCTATTACCTATGGTTTTTTCAGTGAATATATATATATATATGATTATATATATATATATATATATAAAACCATCAGAAATGCTCCTGTGGGATATATATATATCCAAACAAATATCTCCTTTTGCTGGGAGCCCCCATCCCTTCATCAAGACAGTTAAGTAGTGTCCTGTCATTCAAATCACCACACAGCGATCATTACGTCTCGAAGCCCCAATATGAGGAATATTGGTGTTTTATTCTATCATACTCGCAGAATTTCTTTCTCTGACACGTTTGAGCTGTATGATCACCCTTGTTCATAGGTGAGCCGAGTAATAGTACTGGGTGATGAAGGCCTTAAATTCCATTAAACACGTGACCTTCTTTTCAGAAAATACAACTCCCACATTGCACCTGAAACGTAAATAAATTCTGTGTGAGTACACTAACACTTTTTGTTTTTCTTAATAGCATTCAAAACATCACGTTATCCTGTAGTCCAAGTGCACATAATGTTCAATTATAAAAAGTCATGCACTAAAGGGAGGCTTGACATTGTAGATGTGTTCTCGCTCGCTATCATGCTGCTGCACTCACATCACATCATTATAATGGTCAAACACCAATTCCCAGAAATTACAAGAGGAAACACTTCTGCTCCTGCTCCCTTTCTTGCCTCAGTGCTCCTTTTGCCAGACTTCATCATAGTGATGCAAAAAGAGGCAAGCGGACATGCTCCCCAAATAGAGATCCAAACAAACATCTCCTTTTGCTGGAAGCACCCATCCCTGCAGGGAGGTTTCATCAAGACAACTAAGGAGTGTCCTATCATTCAAATCACCAAACAATGAAGAATACTTCTTGAAGATCCCATCTGAGGAATATCAGTGTTTTATTCTATCAGACTCACAGCATTTCTTTCTCTGACGCATTTCAGCTGTATGATCAGCCTTGTTCACAGGTGAGCCAAGTAATAGTGCAGGGTGATGTAGGTGCTGAAACTTATCAGACATTCCCCCCCAGTTACAGATCTGGGTTGAATACATCATCATTCTTTAGCTCACTTTGCTACCCCAGTTCAGACCTAGCCATATGCAAATCAGTCTTGGCTGTGTTCCTCATGGGAACAGTCCAGCCCGAACTGCCAAGCCGGGTCTTAATAGATACGTACAGATATTAAAATGACTCAATCAAGCACAGTAGGATACACTCTTTATACGATTGACTTTACCTGAGTGACAAATAATCTGCTATTAGGCTCTCAAACAATTCACTTTTGTGACAATGTAATCCAGTACCATATAGCATCATAGCAATGTTTTACTGTTTTCATTATCTATATGTGCTCTAGGGAGTTACAAACATCTCTTCATCATATATACATATAATAACAAACGATTTGTCCCAATCACTGGGAAACAATATAACTTAGTGTCATCCAGCGGTGTCCCAAGAATAATCTCTTCATGTGGGGAGGAATGTATGTCTTCATATGCAGGATATCTGTCACCGGGGGGGGACAGAAGGGGAACACCTCTCAGCTGGACCTCCTATCTGTCTCCTCCCTCAGGGATCTGTAGAACCAGTGTATTCCCTCTCCACACTTTCATCATGTCCACACTCCCACCTGAGTGTAATTCAACCCTGGGGATCAGTTCCCTCAACAATTTTGTTCACAATCCCACCACTGTGTGGCGGCGGCAAACCCCAGAGCTTCCTCACGTTGTAGCGCCCTTTCTCCCACGTAGGCCCGCATGTTGATGTTCTGTGGGCCCCGTCATCGCTTTCCAGGTCATTGCTATCTGTCTGCATGCTAGGACCAGGGCTAGGTCTGTGAATCTGGAACCCCCTTTTCTTGCTTTTGGTCTAGGGAGCTGTCCCAGGAGACAGACATCAGCTGAGCAAGGAAGAGTGTGAGCCAGTGTTGTGTTAATATGGTCTAGAACTATTTCCCAGAACCCCTGCGGTTTTACACACTCCCAGGTCATGTGGATAAATCTTGTATCTCACATTCCACATGTAGGGCAGCCACAAACATCTCCCCATACATCATTTTCAGTCTTTGTGGTGTCAGGTAGACCATATGGCAATAATTAAATTGGATACGTTTTAATGCAGCATTTCTGGACACCTATTTCGAACTCCGCAGTACCAAAATCCACTCTTTATCCTTGAGGTCTCTCCCTAATGCCACATCCCACCTCTCAATCTAGGGGAGTCTTTACTATCCCTATAATTGCTCTATAGTGCCACCTCTCTAAGTGTTTAGCTGACTCGTAAAGTCATCACCCTAGTAAAGCCTCATGAATGTGTGGTTCTTGACGGCCACTCTTCCAGAGATCCCCAAACATTCTCACCACCGAGTGCTAGGTCAAAAATACCCACTGGACAAGCCTTACTGAGATAGGTAGTCTTCCAGGGGGAGCATTTTGGAAGCAGTATCCCACCGTGGTGATCCCAGCAGACGTCCACTCTGACAATTGCACCTGTGAAAATGGGACAAGCAGGACCCCATGTAGAAGTCCAGTTAGTTGTAAGCCTGGGGCATAGAGAGGTAATCCAACTATGTGGCAAAGCCACCGCCTCCTCTATTATTTGCCATCTGCATCAACACCCCTGGTTCCAGAAGGATCACTGAAGGATGTAGGAGCATAGCTTGTAGCAGTTCCTGATTATCAACTAGGTTGTTTGTTCGGAGACCCTTTTCCGTCCTCCATCCTCCGTCCTCAATCAATTCCCAAAGCAATTCATTGACACCCGCGAACCATGAGGGTGAGATCACCACCAGTAGGTTCACAAAATAATATAGCAGTCTAGGAAGCATGATCATCCTCGAAAGTGCTACATGGGCCATCAGTGGCAGTTTCAATGAGCGCCAAAATAAGACACATGTCTTCAGAGACCGCATAACCGGGCTCAAATTCCCATCTTGTAGATCTTCCACACTGTAGAGTACTTGTATTACTAAATATCTAAAGGATCGGGGGACCAGGTCAGGGCCTCAGACAAACCCACAGGGCACCAAGCTTCACTCGTCAGTGGAAGAAAATGTGTTTTTGCTTTGTTGAGCTTGAGGCCTGCCAAGGCAGAATACTCATCTAGAATGGCTAGTGATTGCTCCACCCCTCGACATCAATCCCCCAGATATAGCAGTAAGTCATTGGCAATAAGAAAAATGACTTGTCCCTCCCCCTAGGCACATACCATTGTGACATCCTTGTTGCCTAAACAGTTCTGCCAGGGGCTCAATAGCCAGGGCAAACAAAAATGGAGACAACGGGTATCCCTGTCTGATACCCCTCTAAATGTCATAGGAGTGTGATATCATATAATAATAGTTTCAACCATCTGATACATCCACCACCCAGGCCCATTCTCGTCCTTGTGGCATACAGAAAGTCCCACCTCACGGAGTCGACTGCTTTTTCCAGCTCGACCGACATTATAAGAGCCTCCATATATTGGCCCTATTCTGAATGATGCATGATGTGGAAGAGTCTACGAATGTTGCCAGAGGTGAAGCTGGTTGGTATGAAACCATTTTGGTCCCTATGTATAATGTGGTTAAAGCCTTGTCGCCAACATTTTGCTAAAAACTTTAAAATCCACATTCAACATTGAACGGAAGCGAAATTCCAACTTGAGCGCCCCAGATAGTTTTGCCTTTGGGAGGGGGCAATCAGAGCAACCCTAGTGGAAGCCAGTAGCACCCTCGATCTAGTGCCTCTGCACAAAGCGCCTCCAATTTAGGAACCAGGGTCTGTGCAAACACAAAAAAAATTCCACCAGCAAGCCATCTGGTCCTGGTGTTTTCACAGTGGCCATCTCTAAGGGCCTCAATCACCTCTGGTGCTGTCACTGGGCCCCCTAGTTCCCTTTTAAGAATGAATACGTAGGTAACTGTTAAAAATATTGGCCTTACAAAGAAAAGATATGCAACCCCAGGTCAAATTTCATATGAAAACAATTTATTAATACAAATACATAATCAATATTTAATCAATAAATACGTTGTTGTTAGAATTATTTTTGTAAGCTTTCTTTAAAAACAGGTTGTGCTTACATCTGCACTGCAGTTTCTCTAGACTGAATGCTCATTTATACTCCCACACTCATCCAATTTTAAACTAGTTCGTATTAGCTGTATTTCATATATCAACCAACAGGGAAAATCTTAATTATACTATTATTCTACAGGTATTTCCATTACTCTGTATATCAAAACTTTATTTCAATACATTAAATCATTTTGGAAATCACATATAGTTCCTTACTGATTCATGACTCTCATACATTGTCTACACTGGGTCCTTGTGACTTACAGACCAGATATAGAATCATTGGGTCTGGGGAGTCCTGTTGTCAAGGTCGTGCTTCACAGTCACAGGAGCAGAATGTCGCAAGTTCCTAGTGCCCCTTAGTGATTTCCAGCACCATACATGTCAAAGGTACAAATGCTATGAAATCTCATGGGGGAAAGGGAATGGGACGGAGAAGAGACTGCACGCTACATCTGACTCTTCCTTCAGCTTCAGACGTCTTTCAATATTCGGTCTTACTGGTAATACTTGCAAGCTGCAAGAAATTAACAGTATTAAGACTACTACTCTGTTCCATTGCTCTAACGATTCAGATCCTCTATTAATTCTCTTTACCCAGTCTACACCTACCCAGTATAGGTGAGGCAGTCGCCTCTCTTCTAATATCTGTGTATTTGGTTTTCTTGCTTCCTCAAGCCTGCACAGCTGCTGTTTTAACTGGATTCTTCTAATGGTAAGCCTTTGCTTCATGGACTTCGTTTTCTCCTTCGTTTTACTCTAATTATATTCTGCCTTTGAATTTTCCTTTCAGAACGGTAAATATTCCTTTACTTGATAGCTCGTTTAACCTTGCCAAACTATTTCTCTCATAGCTTTAAATTCAGGTTTCAAACAAGAACATTAAACTATTATTATGCCACTTCTTTTTATCCTAACTGAAATATAGGCTTATATTTCAACCAATGCCAATTTCTCATTTGTATGAACTTTCAACTGAGTTTTAATTAGCTTTGCTTTCTACTGGCTCCTCAGAGAATGCACTTTTACATCTAACCTCTGAAACTACATGAATTACTAGCTCCGGAAAGCGGAAAAGTCTTACGTTTTTTTCTTCTTCCTTCTTCGCAACAAATTCCTCAAGAAATACTTTGAGTTCAGTTCGAGCTCTGCCAGGTCCGAAACATCAACCTGCGCAGAACTTGAGTCAGGCATCCATTCCGCGTCGCTCGTCAGGTGAAGTGCACAGTTGATAGGGCACCGACACCTGAACTTTCTTGTTTTGGCCATCAACTAGAGCGCTAACCTTCCGCGCTAAGAATCGTTTTCTGGCAGCCATTTTATAGTCAATGCTCGCTCGTCTTTTAGTGCACCATTGGGTTCTTCTTCTTTTTAGCCCTAAACCATGTGTCAACACACCTTGTGATTGTCCTTTATCTTGAGATTGAGCATAGATCCTGACAACTCCCTCACTTAAGGATGGTCCTTCCAATTTAGGCTTACTGGGGAACTTTTTATGAAAATTTCTAAATCAATCTGGGTGCGTGCACATCTGAAGATAATTCCCAATACCTCTCTTCTGGGCCATACCCCTTCTAATCTAGTAGGTAGTACAATTGCCCTTTCCGTAATCTAGAGTCCAAAACTTTTTTTACCTCGAATTCTTCTCCCTGCTCTGTTTGAACTGTTTTTTTTAGTGCACCATTGGGTTCTTCTTTTTAGCCCTAAACCATGTGTCAACACACCTTGTGATTGTCCTTTATCTTGAGATTGAGCAGAGATCCTGACACCTATACAGCACGACTTTGTGGGGCTAGAGCATGTATTTATGTAGCATGGCTAGTAAAAAATATACATGAAATAGCTTATAAATTGTGTCCTACACGCGTTTCGGCTATGCAGCCTTCATCAGGAATCTATGGAGATTGGAGCCTTGTGTCTGCAAGTTGCGCAGAATGTGGTTGAGTCGTGGCAACAAGACCAAGCCTTATATTTGAAATGCTGTTGATGTACTGTGTGGCAGAACCTCAGGGAATGGAGAAAATTAAGGAAACATTCACAGAAAAATACAAGGGCGTTCTTATGGTGGGTCCATGGGTACGGGTATTGGAAATTGTGAAACAACTACCAAACTCAGCTCCTGTGTTTCAGTCAGTGTACTGCTGTTACTGGTTAAGCACCAACAGTGCGGGAGACCATGTGAGGCTCTCCCAAATTTCAAAAGCGGCCGAGCAGGAATTAAAGGCTTATCAGTTCCTCCATCTCTGTGGTAGATGCCAGTTAACTCACTGGAGAACCGGTCAAAGTCTAGTTTCCTTCACAAACTAGAATCCAGTGTCTTCCGGGTGTTAGCACTCAACCATTTTATCACATGAATGCGGGTTGCATAGCTCCATATAACGTCCCATAATATGCTCTAAATGCCCATTTAAAGCCCTAGGAGAGTATAGCACCATCCCTTCTACAGTCGTGACCTGCATAATAGGTGATCCCCTAGACTCGCGTTGCACTAGCCATGCAAGTAATCTACCCGCCTTGCCCCCTTCCTCATGGACTCATGACTGATATTCGCACAAATCTAAGCATTGCAGCCGCTTCAGTGTCTTTTTTTACTTTCCCCTCGTATTTTCCAGCTGCTTATGTGTCTCAGAGTCCACCAACAATCTAAGGCTCTGATCGTGTAGGGTGTTTTCCAGTGTGGAGAGCTCTACTATCAGTTATTTTTGTAGTCCCACTGTCTGCCCCAAGCAATGCCCCCTCACCACCACCTTGAATGCCGCCCACTCTATTGTCCTAGTGGCAGTCATTTCCTGATTAAACTGAAAATATTCAGTAATCACCATACTTAAAGAATCCAAAAAGCACTCATCTTCTAGAAAGGTAGGGTTAAGTCGCCATGTGGGAGTCACCATAGGTTCCGCAAAAGGGTGAAGACATAGTAGTAGTGGCTTGAGATCAGATGAGGTGAGCCCTAAATATTCGGAATATGTTACAGCTGGGCCCAGTCAAATGGAGCAGACATAAATATGTAACCTGGTGTGGAGGCTGTATAGGTGAGAGTAGTAAGAATAATCCTGAAACAGTCTTTGATGCACTCTCCAGATGTCTATGAGTTCCCCTTGTTCCAAACATTCCCTGAACCCTTTCACCATCCTGGAAACCAACGTGACATGTAACAGAGTGGTCGATCTGTCCAGGTCAACATTTGAGACGCATTTAAAGTCTCCCCCTATAAGAAGTTCAGTTATACCCAGAGGTAGGGGGGTGTAGATAGTTTTCCCAAGTAGCAGAGTTGGTCTTGGTACTCCCTAGTGTGAGCTCTCTGCCCACCAATCTGCTTGCACTAGTACGCATCTGCCTTCAGGGTTAATAAGCATGCATTTCATCTCAAATGGTGTGACGGATCTGATCCACACCAGCGTGCCCCTTGAAAATTTGGAATAGGGGGGCATATAATTTGCCCTGCCACCTACATTGCAACCTGGCCCCTTCTTCGGAGGTCAGGTGGATGTCCTTCAACATCACTATATGTGCTCCCCTATGGGTAATGTAGCTATGTATGTTATGGTGTTTGGCTGGTAACCCCATCACTCTCACATTGCGGGACAACATTTTAACTTTCTGATGTAGCTGCATCACACTTGGTTCAACCATATTCTAGGATCCGCTATATCCCCCAACCTCCCCCAATTCCCCCCACCTTCCCCAAAAGCAACAAGGACCACTGGATGAGCACGGAACACTCAAAACAAGTACCTCCCCATCCCCAGGGCAGCTTCTCAATGACTGGCCGTCCAAACCTGTGAAAGAAAGCAGTAAGAATAGATGGCTTCCCTCAGTTACTTGGCAGGGGCAATATAGTTGGGGGTGAGCTACAGAGCAAATATGTTTATCTCCCTTCCCGGCCCGGTACTCTAAATCAACTGCAGCCAGGGTCAGGCCTGTGGCCTCGGTTCGGGACAAAATCACCCCTCTATGTTATTATTATTTATTATTATTATTAGTGAGTTTTGTATCGCGCGTGGTTACCCTTGGGCATCCCAGCGCTATCCAGAGAGAGCAAACATAACCGAGACAGCTCATTAAGCAGGGAACAGGTGAGTCTTTAGGAGTTTGCGGAATCGTAGTGTGCCAGTTTCCGAACGCAGGGCAAACGGAAGAGAGTTCCACAAGACTGCCACATTGACGGAGAATCTTCTACCGCCAGTCCTGGCCTTTCTTACTCTCGCAACATGCAGGAGATGTTGATGGTCTGAGCGAAGGGCACGGGGGGCCTTGTAAGATTGAACCATACCCCGGAGGATGGGTGGCCCGTTCCCCTGCAAGATTTTGTGGGCTAGGCAAAGTGCCTTAAACTTCACCCTCTCTCTGACAGGGAGCCAGTGAAGCGCCTTCAGCGCCGGACGGGCTGATTGCCGCCTGGGGAGGTCTGTCAGAAGCCTGGCAGCAGCATTTTGTACTTGCTGCAATTTGCTCAGGGTTGATTCTGGCGCCCCCAGAAACAGCGCATTGCTGTAATCCAGCCGGAAGATGACAAGGCCCTGGATTAATAGCCTCCTGGAGGCCATCGGGAGGAGGGGTAGGATCTTCCGGGCAGACCGGAGCAAGCCAAAGCACACGCCTGCGGTTTTTTTGGCGTGTGACTTAAAAGAGAGGTCCTGCTCCAGCCACACCCCCAAGCTCTTAATCTCCTGTTTAGGGATGGGTGGCACTCCCAGACAGCTAGGCCAGCTACTTAAGGGCAGGGAAGGAGGAGAGTTCCCCAACATCATCAGTTCGGTTTTGGAACCGTTGAGTTTAAGTGCTGAATTGCACATCCAGGTAAAAATCTTAGCCAGGCATGCATGCAGCTGGTCGGGTTGATTCGCCGACTGGGGGAGCCCTACCACCAGTTGGGTGTCATCAGCGTAGCTGATGATCTTGATACCCAGTGGAAGTACCACACTCTCCAGTGGGGCCATATAAATGTTGAACAATGTAGGGCTCAACGATGAGCCCTGTGGCACACCACACTGGAGAGGGACCGATGTTGACTTCTCGTGACCTTCCCAAACCTCAAACGAGCGATCTTCTAAGAAGGACGCGAGCCATTTCAGGGCCGTCCCGGAGACCCCCACCCCCGACAGCCGCTGGAGTAGCACCTGATGGTTTACGGTGTCAAATGCCGCACTGAGGTCCAAGAGGATCACTGCCACCGATCCCCCTGAATCCAAAATGCTCCTGGCA
Source organism: Lissotriton helveticus (assembly GCF_964261635.1). Taxonomy (NCBI): domain Eukaryota; kingdom Metazoa; phylum Chordata; class Amphibia; order Caudata; family Salamandridae; genus Lissotriton; species Lissotriton helveticus. Next base: position 797,085,327 of record NC_136070.1, on the reverse strand, counting down.
TTCTCCACCACTGCCAGCAGGGCGATGTCCGTCCCCTGACCAGGGCGGAAACCCGTCTGAGAGTCACCCAGAAGGGAGTTGGATTCCAGAAAGCCCGATAGGCGCCTATTCACGAGTTTTTCCGCCACCTTGCTAAGGCCGGGAAGTAAAGAAATAGGCCTGAAGTTCGCAAGGTCAGCGGGGTCTAGGCTGGGCTTCTTCAGGAGGGCCTTGACTACCACTCCTTTCCAACTGAGGGGCACCACGCCTTGAGTGAAGGATAGATTTATAAGATCCGTCACTGGGCCACCGATAGTGGAAGCTACCTGCTTCAGATATTTCATCGGGCCGGGTCTCTCGGAGACCCACTCTTCACAGAAGCCAGAGCCCCGAGAACTTCGTCCACAGTGATTGGTCCAAAGGAGACCAGCTCCGCTGTCCTCCCCCCGGGCCAAGACCCTAGGTTACCAGCAGCGGATGTCTCCTGGACCGACCAAGGGAGGGATGCCAAGATGTTCTCTATCTTCAATTTGAAAAAAGAGGCCAGTTCTAAGCATTTCTCATGTGGGTTGTCGTGAGTAACCAGAGGTTCAGGGGTTTTCAAAAGTTCTCTGATAACCTTGAAAGACTCTTTCGAGGAGTTGGAAGAAAGACTTATTCTCTCCTCGAAGAACCCAGATTTCGCTGCCCGGATGGCGGATTTATAGGCTTTAAGAGCCAACCGATATTCTCTCCGGCTCACTTCGCCCCAGTCCTTCCTCCAGATCCGCTCCCGCCTCTTGCAGCCCTTCCTTAGTGTTCTAAGCTCTGGCGTGTACCAGGGGGCTGATCCCACTTTCCTGCCCCTAGTAAGTAATCTTTTCTTAGGGAGGATAGTGTACAGCGAGTTGGTCAGCCAGGTATTTACATTCTCATCGGCTGCTGACGGGTCAAGGCCGAGGATGGGACGGGACGCCTCCAAATGTACCGCCCAGGTATCCACTGAGAGCCTAGACCAGGCTCTTTCCACCGTGAATACCCTAGGTGCAAATGCCACTGGGACATCATATTGCCACCGCGCCGGGATCATGAAGTGGTCTGTCCAGGGCAGAGCCAGCGCGGGCAGAACTTTGAGGCAGTCTGAGTTTGAAAAAATGGGATCGAGCAGATGTCCCTTACCGTGCGTTGCACCCGAATTGATCAGGTTGATCCCAAATACTTTGAGATCGCGCTGCAGATCGACTCCCAGGGAGTTATGAGGGTCATCGAAATGGATGTTAAAGTCACCCAATGCCACGAAATTGGCAGTGGAAGAGGCAAGGAGCGCCACCATTTCGAGAAAGGAATTAGGGAAATTGCCCATAGTCCCAGGTGGACGGTAAACGAGGAGGCCAGTCAAGGACGCAGTGGGCGACAAGCGTAGAGAGAACTGACAGCTCTCGCAATCGCTCATCCCGCCATCCTGGACCTTACAGGTTAACGTGTCCCTGTAAATGATAGCAATTCCGCCTCCCCGCCCCAGTGGTCTGTCTAGATGAAATATGAGGAAGCCCGGTGGAGTGCCATGACCATATCCGGGCCGGAGCAGGAGGAGATCCAAGTCTCTGTAAGGAACAGTACGTCCAACTCATGGTCGAGAATAAGGGAATTAATTTCTGTCGCATGACTAGGGAGGGACCGGCAATTCAGCAAGGCCATTGATAACGCACATTTATCCCTGGCCATTTCCTGACCCGAAATACAGGCCCCACAAGGCAAAAATGGTTGTCCTCTCTCATGAGCAAATCTACATGAGGCAAGATGCGGAGACCGCCAAAACATAAGTTCCTCCTTCGTGTACCTTATGCAGGCTGCGTATGGATCCCGTGAGTCGGACAGGGGGACCAGCCCTGAGCCCGTCTGGGCCCGGACGGGCACAGACGGGCTGAACTCTGGCGTAACTCCGGCGTCAGTCCGGCGTGGCCGCTGCGCGTGGCCGCTACGCGTCAGCATGGCTGCCTATATGCTCGCCTCGCGAGTAGAAAGAGGACTTGAGCGCACAATCAAGCCCACTCACCCAATATGGCCGCCACGAATCAGGGGCAGAGGACCCGTAAAGAGCGGTGTATTACACGATTATAGTGCAAGTATGATGGCGGTATTGGGAGTGGACGAAGTCAAGCTGCTAGGAACAGGGGGTAAGTGCCAAAAATAATGTTTAAAACAAAGCGACAAAACGGGAAGTTAAAAACAAGGAGCTGCCAAATACAAGTGCTGCAGGTATGGCGCTAACGCTGAGATGGGGCGCGCTGCCGGGTTTACCTGCCTATATGCTCGCCTAGCGAGTAGAAAGAGGACTTGAGCGCGCAATCAAACCCACTCACCCAATATGGCCGCCACGAATCAGGGGCAGAGGACCCGCAAAGAGCGGTGTATTACACGATTATAGTGCAAGTATGATGGTGGTATTGGGAGTGGACGAAGCCAAGCTGCTAGGAACAGGGGGGAAGTGCCAAAAATAATGTTTAAAACAAAGCGACAAAACGGGAAGTTAAAAACAAGGAGCTGCCAAATACAAGTGCTGCAGGTATGGTGCTAACGCTGAGATGGGGCGCGCTGCCGGGTTTACCTGCCTATATGCTCGCCTAGCGAGTAGAAAGAGGACTTGAGCGCACAATCAAACCCACTCACCCAATATGGCCGCCACGAATCAGGGGCAGAGGACCCGCAAAGAGCGGTGTATTACACGATTATAGTGCAAGTATGATGGCGGTATTGGGAGTGGACGATACCAGTGTGCGTGCCACCCCGACAGTCAAGCCGCCCTCAACCAACTTTTTCCACCCACCCTCATAAAGGCAAAGGGGAAAATGTCCCATATTCTCCACCTTACCACCCGGCAGAGCCAGCCCCCGACACTGGTGTTAAATTAGTACGCCCAACAATCCCGGAGTTACCACGGGGAGCACCATTTCACTCTGGACCGATGCCCCTGGGTCTGAATGACAATCCTGTAATCTGAGAACCCTTCGGTGCCTATGTCTGCTGTTTAGGTCGTCATAATCTCCACCACTGCTTTAAGTGCTGCTAGTCGTTCCTGTGCTGTCTGGGATGAGTTGGGTTTCTGCAGTGTCACTCGCTGAGCAGATCACCACAATCTTTTTCTTTTTAGTGTGTCTGCTGCCACAGGGCCACTTCATGGTTGGGGAGGCAGTTCACCTGTCTTATAGCTCTGTAACCACAACCACACTTCCTTCAGGGAAATCATAAAAGTGAACTTTACCATCCAGGTGTATTCGGAACTTGATTGGAAACTGAAGGAAGTACTGTATGCCTTCTTCCTGCAATGCTGTTTTTACCTCCAGAAACAAAGCCCTCTGCACTTGCACGTTTGCTGTAAAATCCAGAAATATTGACACTTTCTGGTGTCAATCAAATATATACCATTTGGGCAAGAATGTTGAATTATGGCATCCCGATCTCTGTAGTGCAGTAGTCGTGCCACCACTGTGCACGGAGGCCACCCTGGTGCCAGCTGTCATGCCAGCACTCTGTGTCCTCCCTCTAGAGCAAAGAACTGAGAGAGATGTCCTGGAGCCACAGGGGTCAGAAGCCAATCCTCAAGGAAGGCTATCATGTCTGGGCCCTCCATGCCCTCTAGGACCCCCACCACTCAAATATTATTGCAACCTTCTGCATCTTAAGCACGTTGCTCAAGTGTCGCTACTCTGGCAGTTAAGTTGTCAAGTCTGTGGGATGAGGTTGCTTGTTCTGGTTTAGCACTTCTACGGCAAGTTCTACTTCTTTCATTCTATCAACACATTTATTATGTTCCACTTGAAGTAGGCACAGCCCCACCAACACTGCCCCTATGTCCTGTTGCAAAGTGGCTTTTGTATGAGCGATGGCAGCCAGTACTTTATCCAGATGTGTATGTATAGATTGGTCAGTGACATCAGGTGTTTCTGTTCCAGTCTTTGTAATGGCCTGGGATGGCTCTCCTTCCTCTGGTGGCATGCTCCCCTGTTTCGGCCTCATCTTGCCCATTATGAGCTCTAGGCCTTGATTGTGACCTATCCTAGGCTTCTATGTTAGCCCCAAACTCAATCCACGTCTCAGCAAATTATATCTCTGTGGGTGCAAGCAAGCACAAAACTTCCCTACGCACCCTTAGCACTTCATTTACATATCTTTTCCCAGATCTTGTCTTTACACTGGGCTGCCAGTAGTCCTGGTGCTCTCCGGCCTCCTCTGGGCCAATTAGCAGACTCTAAGAGTGGTGGTGACCCCACGGTCTCTCTGGGGTGAATGGGGTCCCTCCCCCGCCCCATCTGGGGCAGGTGTCAGTTGTATTTTTTCTGTTCTCAGCAATCGCTTCAAATCACTGCTGGGACTCCCGGTTCATTCAGGGAGTCTCTCAGGTTCACAGCATCTCAGTAGGATCCTCCCCACCCATGCCGTCAAGATAGGTTCATCTGGCTTCTTACCCCAAAGCCTTGGGCTTTGCTGCAGTTCTCACATTGAACTCCTCTGCAGCGCTACCCCTCAACAACAAGCAGTGGAAGTGTCCAGCAAGCCATGTGTGCAGTGCTACTCCTCAATAACAAGCAGTGGAAGTGTCCAGTAATCCATGTGTGTGTAGGTAGGGGCCAGTGACATAAAGAAAGGCCTAAAAGAGGAATCACAGGCACCCAAAAATAGTGGGCCACATACAGTCAGGTAAGTGGGAGCCACCCCAAGGCACAGCAGCTGCAGGGCAGCAGCAACGATCTTTACCATGTGTCAAAGGTTCACAGGGCCGACAGGGATACAGGACAACAAAAAGCTCAGCAGGCCTAGGCATGGTCACTGCGTCTCACCACACCTCCCCGTTCCAGCAGCTGAATAGACCCAGCGGGGAGCGTTGCGGTTGGCATGGGTCGAGACAGCGATGGACCATCTCCAGACCCCAGTCACTGGGGATAAGCCGTCAGCGGTTAAGATCTACAGGCTAGGGGAGCTACATCACAGCTCTGCTCCAGGTCGCTTCCGTCACTCCAGCCCTTGAAGAGACACCATCCAGGTAATAATCATCGCCATGCAGGTGGTAGGTACTCCTCCACAAACAAGACTGCGGGTCGGAGGTCTGGGATTGGCCGCTCCAGGTTCACCGGTTCCGAGGCTGATCCGCAGTTACAGCAGGATAAATGTCTGGCCCAGTACAGAGCTCTATAACAAGCGTCCAATGTGGCCGCCATGTTGGCCAAGCCCTGAGTGCATTTTCTATGTTTATTGTTTTCAGTATTTAAATGAAGCACCAACATGGTGATTTTAAGGTTGATAAAGGCAGTTGATCTGCCAAAACGTGTCTCTTCTTTTAATTGCTATGGAGGGCCAAATCAATAAAGATGTAGAGGATTCTGCAGATGTTGTGTGCATGCCCTCTTCTTTATGGGAAGCAGGATGTGTGTAGATGTTTATTAAAGCATTGCGGTGATGCTTCTGCACGCACCACCAGTCGTAATGGGCAAAAGTGAGACGGCAAAATTGGAGGTGGCATGGCAAGTGTTAAAAAGGCGAGCCCCCAGACTGCATACCTGGAAGAGGCAGTAGAGGCGTGGTGGTTGGAGGGGGCAAGGAATGGGCATGGGAATGTCGGGTGATTTTCAGTGTGGATATCCCGTCCTCTAGCACAGACCGGCAACCCCACTCATAAGGCTGGCTGCAATCTCGTGACTGGGAACCATGTACGTATAACTTATATGGTGAGATCTACGGACAGACAATTTATGTAATTTACGGGGAGGCCTTCCCCGACTCCGCAATACGGTAATACCTGTGCTGCTGATGATAGTGGATTGCAATGGCACAGGTGGAACACACTGATGAATTATGGGACTGGTAGCACTGTATGTGTTCACAGAGACTGAAAGAGCATAGTGGCTGATGTATTTGGATTCCCGGTCAGCTGATATAAAGCAATGTAGAAGAATTCATTGTTGATTTCTCAGTCATGCAAGGTGCCATTAATTCTGAGATTGAAAGGCAGCACAGGCTGTGTAAATTAGAAATTGTTGGTGCTGCATTTGTGGACATATGAAATGGAGTAATCTGTTTCAGTTCCTGATAGTCGAGTCGCTGTTTTATTAGAACAAAGTTGAAATGGGGGGATATTGACAGCACGACCGAGCATGCAAATGAAAAGAACATCATTTACATGTTTTCTTTTTTGCAATCAGTGCTGCCACATTATATGAACTATGTTATGCACACTGGCAACTTGTCACATTTTGAATATATTCTTTAAGGGATGGCCTGCAAACAATGAGGAAGAGCATTTTCTATGTTTACTGTTTTCAGTATTTGAATGAAGGGTTCGAGGGAGGCCCAACACAAAAAAGTGTTATGTAGCAATGGGGTAACCCGATTGGCCACTGCACCCGGGTAAATTGTGATACAAAAGTTAATGTCACAGTGGAGAACAGTCACAACACATAAAAATAGAAGAAATGATCTTCGTTATCTAATCGAAGTTGAACACCAGATATAGAATCTTTGTCATCTATGTTTGACAGTGCTGGAATAGTCTGGTATTACGGCCTGTTAGCTGTCATTCCTAACTTTTCCAGCAGCCCACAGACACAGGTTACTGGTCAACCTTGGCCTTCATAATTAAATCCACGAACATCTGTGAACATCCTGAGAGCCCACAAGGCCCAGCTTCCAAATCCTCAGCCTGAAGTTCTTGTGCTGATTTTTACTGGTGCCTCCTATCTTCCCTCACCTCGGTCCTGATGAAGACCCCACCCCCAAGGTGCAAGGTTTCCTGATCTATATAGGGGTCGAAACATCAACAATGCTTTGCTTTATTGTCAAACATAGATGACAGAGATTCTATATCTGCATCTATTAAATTATGTTATGATTTGTCATATTACCTACTGGCGGTCGCCAGTAGGTATATATAGTTAGGATTTTTTCTCTATGGGTTTTTTGAAAATTCTATGTCTAATAACTTTGGCGTTTGTGGACGGAATCGGCTGAAATTTTCAGGAAAATGGCACATTCTGTTTCTGAGCAGCCCTTGAAAATTTGGGGGGGGTTCGTCCAGTGGGGGCCGAGAAAAAAGGGGGGTCCCAAAACGTGTTTTTAACATTGAGTTTTCCATAGGGCGGTTGGCCTCACTTTTAGCCCGAACGGCTGAATGGATTTGCACGAAACTTGGCAAAATTGTAGGGACTGGTAGCCCGATGTGCCTTTTGTAGGTCTCAATATATGTGCTCCAGTGGATTTTGAGAAATTAACGTTTAAAAAAAGATATATATCTGTAACAGCGGACCGGTTAGCGCTCTGGTTCGCGGACTTTTCGCGCAACGGAGCTTTGTGAAGCGAAGCTGATTGGTTCTCCGGCGTCTGTCAACATTCCAAACAGTCCGTAGCGGCCGCCATCTTGTCTCTCGGTAGGATCGAGAGACAAGAGGAGGTCAAAACAAAGGGGGAAATAACTATAAGGGGGCATAGTAGATCCTCGCTGACCCCCTAGGTTTGATGTGGAGGTTTTAAAAGGGCCCCGCGGGGCAAAAAAAAAACAAAATAATAATAATCGAACGGCTGAATGGATTTGCACGAAACTTGGCAAAATATTAGGGACTGGTAGCCCGATGTGCCTTTGCTAGGTCTCAATATATGTGCTCCAGTGGATTTTGAGAAATTAACGTTGAAAAAAAGATATATATCTGTAACAGCGCTCCGCTTCGCGTACTTTTCGCGTTACGGAGCTTTGCGAAGCTGATTGGTTCTCCGGCGTCTGTCAACATTCCAAACAGTCCGTAGCGGCCGCCATCTTGTCCCTCGGTAGGATTGAGAGACAAGAGGAGGCCAAAGCGAAGGGGGAAATGACCATAAGGGGGCATAGTAGATCCTTCCTGACCTCTTAGGTTTGATGTACCATTTTGCCAAGTTTGGTGTAATTCCGTTCAGCCATTCAGGCTGTAGACGTATGTAAATGTCCTATGGAAAATTGCATGGGGAAAACACATTTGAAAGTGTTGAAATTTAGAACCAATTAAAATGTTACTTTGGTTTTGTATTTGTGTGTGATGAAAGTTAATTGGTTATGTATATATGTCAAATGAGAGGAAACCACAGCCATTTTGTGATACTACTGTCTGAGGTACATTTGTGAGGAATTTTTGGTGGTGAATTTCTGGTGTTTGATTTACACAGTACTAACACTTCTGCTACTTTTAAAAAGGTGAGTTGTTAATTTGTATGGGGAACTATGTTGTACACTTGAAGATAATTTGAAAAATGTTTTCTGTTATTTATTTGCAGTCCTTCTGTTATACTAAATACTTGATAAAGTTAGTTTTATATTATGTATTACTAAAGACGATAAATGAAAGTGATTATTTTTTTCTGCAATTTACAGCAAGCAATTTCAAAATAAAATGGCTCACAATGAAGAGACCGTGGCAATTTCTTTTGAATTGTCCAACACATTGATTGAAATTGAGAGCACCAATAATGAAATATTGTCACAAGGAGGACATGACTTGTATGATTCCATTAGATTGATTGAAATGGACAGCACCAAGAATGAAATATTGTCACAAGGAGATGACTTGAATGATTCCACTACATTGATTGAAATTGAGAGCACCAATAATGAAATATTGTCACAAGGAGGAGATGGCTTGTATGATTCCATTAGATTGATTGAAATGGACAGCACCAATAATGAAATATTGTCACAAGGAGGAGATGACTTGAATGATTCCACTACATTGATTGAAATTGAGAGCACCAATAATGAAATATTGTCACGAGGAGATGACTTGAATGATTCCACTACATTGATTGAAATTGACAGCACCAATAATGAAATATTGTCAGAAGGAGGAGATGACTTGAATGATTTTTTTGATCAATCTCTTGATGGCGAATTTATCGAGTGTTTGGAGACCATAGAGTTACAAGAATCATCATTGGAGACTTTTAATGAGGACATTGCTGATGAGGACATGTTACTAGTTCTTTCAAATTTAGAAAATTCTGAAGAATAAATTTATATTTAGAAATCAAAAATTGTTTGAGACATTATTCATTTTTATTTTTAATTTATGAGGTTGTAGCGAAGTGATTGTAGTATAAAATGAGACTTATAGTATAGAGTGCAACATTTTTATGTTACATGGTAAGTTTACTCATATTTACTTCCCTTCTGCCACTATATTATCTCCAATGTGTATTTGACATGTCTTCTTCATCTCCGGCCTCCTTTCTCTCACTGTGTGTCTCCGATGCATCTTATCGCTGCTATTTTGTGTAATTACAGAAGAGAGTAAAATAAAATAGTTCGGAACGTGAAAAGGGGGCAAAGTAGAGTACTCCTCACCCCCTAGGCCTTTTTAGGCGGTCCCAAAAGGATCAGTTTCTGCTTTCCTGAGAGATTATGGTATGAGTTCCATATACCACAATAACTTGCATTACAACATGCAAGATATCTATCTCCTATTACCAACTTTTGGAGATATTCGCGCTAAGCGCGAATATCTCCAAAAAGTAACACCTGCCCTGAGCAGTTCTTAGCCATGTTATCCAATGGGAGGTGGATAACATGGCTAAGAGTATTAGCTCGGTAATGCATGAATATCGCTGAGTTTTTAGCGATATTCATGCATTGCGGCCGTTTATTATCGCATTTGCGATAAACCTTGATAATAGTAAGGTTTATCTTCGATAATTTCTGACGATGCTTAGTGGTAAAAAATTGGTTGGTAAGCATCGTTAGCGATAAATATCGCTTAACTTTGGTAATATGCCCCAACGTCTGTTAACGTTCGATTCGAAGGAAATGAGGAAGTGTTGAAAAACATTGTCTGCGCCATCTTGCCTTTTTTGAAATGCCACACTTTTGTCGTGCACGGCAGCCATTTTAGATGTCTTGACCAGACCCACTCTCTGCACGCTGTCGATTCGTAGCATGGCTCCTCACCCTCGTAAGCATCTCCCCCAGGCACTGGTCACCACCGCTCTCTGTCTTATGCATGGGCAATAAACCTTCCCCCATCTGCGCTGCTCTTCCCTGAGAATCACACTCTGTGCCCGCCCGACACCTCCCTTTCGCCCTATTCACTACCGCACCCTCTGACACTCCTCTTCCTCTGTGTCCGATTGTCCAGGCTATCAGCTAGCCCTGCAGATGTAGTTTATGGCTCCAGCTGTAAAGATTCACCCCTCTTCAAAGGAGTTATAGTAGATCAAGGCCCACACCCGATGAGATCCGTCACACCACACGTGTTCCTACTATCTGAAAACCATCCTGTATTGTGATTGGTGAGGGGACCGAGCCTGAAGCGGAAGATTCTAGGAATGACTCTTTGTACATCAAAGTTTTTACAATTATGTGTCACATTAAAAATATATAGCACTCCAACAAAGTAGTAGGAATATAAAACTTTAATAACATATAAATATATACAACAAAACAAAAACAGTAAAAACATTTAAACAACGAAGAGACCGTGGCAATTTCTTTTGAATTCCTGATGAGGACATGTTACTAGTTCTTTCAAATTATGAAAATTCAGAAGATGTTGCCTGGGGGTGGGTCGTCAGTAGCAGTCTGTTGTGCGAATAGTTCCAAGGCAGCAGAACGCGCTGAAATCTAGATGGCACGAAAGTGATGTCTAGTAAGTTGCCGCCCAGCAAATAACGGCGTGGGGCGCCGCGGGGGTGAGTGAGTCCAGTAGGCACCACAGCTATTCTTACCGGCATTGCAGAATTACTGCTGGGGACAATGCCTGTGCTGTAGCAGGGTCACAGCAGAAACAAAAAGGATTCTGTTGAAGATGTTGTTGGTTTTCAATTTGAAAACAGTTCTGGTGTCAACTGCTATGCTAATGTAGTGGTTAATGTTTTGTTTTCTCTAGAAAATGTAAAAGAGGGGGAGGCAGTCCAAAGTTCCGTTAAAAGGGCAAAGGAAAGGATCGGTGGTTTGAACTATCAGTCAAAAAGGGGAGGGGGTGCAATAATTTTTCCTACCGGGTCACACTGTGCTTTCACCGGAAGTGAGGTCTGCAGGATTGTAGTAATTCAAAGTGAGGCTGGCGCCAGCATGGGAGCGCCGACGTCCCGCGGATACAGTTTCGTCACTCCACGGGCGATCATGGCAGTCATTCCCCATCGGGGGTCGGAGACTCCCGCGGCTCCTCTAGAATCTTCAAGGTCGTGGAGGACTACGGTGGTGGAGTCAACCAGTGACCGGGCCATTTCTTTATGTTGGGCCCGCTCTTGCCAGGTCGACCGCCATTTTGAGAGTTCGGCAGCTACCGGCGATCGCGGGGTCACATGAGCGGACGGGCTCCACCCTGCCGGGCGAGACGTTGCAGCATGGCCACAGTGGAAGAACCGTTATCTAGGTCGTTCCGAAACTGTGCAGCACTGTAGTTGTTAGGATGCCACCGCCTGGAGCGCTGAGGGTGCAGCTGGGAAGCCTCCACCTGGGGAGGCGGGAGAGGCCTGTTCGCACCGTCTCTCCCTCCCAGTGCACCCCACGGCGTCTCGCTTGAGATTTGTTATGGCCGGACCAGGCGATGAGGACGAGGGGGGGGTCGGAGGCATGTGCAAGACATCCCCCTCCAGTGTTGTCGCAGCCATTATAAAAGAAAGAAGTGTCCCGTCCGTCTTCGGGCCGGGCTTCCGGTGGATGTCGGCCGGACGCCCCTGGCTCTGGCCCCATGAACGGGTTTCTTGGTTTATCGGCTGCAGCCGGATCCCGTCGGCCTCGGCCCCCCGACCGTTGGTGGTCGGACCGGAAGAGGACTACCTGCAACTCTCAAGGGCCACCGCGGCCGGACTGGGAGAGAGAGGGGAGGGTCGAGGAGACATTCCCCCCCCCTGCAACTGTTCAGCGTTGTAAAGGCAATCCCCTGGCCGGGTCCCGCTGGTCTCGGCCTCTCCTCCGGCTACACCCTACGTTAGGATCTCCTGGCCGAGGCGTGGCAGCAGGACCTGCCTTATATGGGCTGCTCCCGGCTGGGCGTAGCCGGAACCCTGCCCCACCTTGGAAGTTTCCAGAGTGGGGGTGGATGTTCTACTGACTTGCATTTTCCCTAGTCTATCGATTTTTTTGGCGTGGCAGGCGGTGGGACAGCGAGGGGTGATTTGGTTTCTCTTACTGTTTTTCTGGTCTCTCACCACTGGCATATTTTAACGTTTTCTTGTTTCTAGGACATTAATAGGTTTTATCATTACGTTATGTTATCGTTTCTTTGTTCGTTGTTTAATAAAAGTTCATGTTCATCAGTGGCCTACTGATTTTCGTTTTCCTATTTTTTTCTTTCCAGGTTGTTTCATGGTAAAGTTTCTGTTAACAGGATACAGTGATCACTTCGTTATTATTGCATATGTCCTTTTCACTAGGGGTGCTCTCTGGTCGGGCCAGATGACGTATCTCTAGTAAATGGTCCGGGTGAAAAAGGTGCATCAATCAGTGGGGAGTAGATAGGCATGACAGATTACAACGGGGGAGAAAGGTCCGCATTACATACCCTTTCACTACTTGCAAAGATTTTCCTACGTTTATTTGCAAACAGGGAATACCTCCAAAAAGAACTAATTCCCAAACAGTCAATGTTCGGACAATCAATCAATCAATGAGGAATGAAATAGGTACGACGTGTTAAAGGCTTGCGTTACCTACCCTTCACTATCTGCAAAGGGAGATAGAATATTCCTATTCTTCCTCGTTTGCAGGTAGAGAAGATCGTTAAGAGAATTAACTTCGAACAATTCAATGCTCGATTGAAACAATCAACAAGGGGTACTGTGAACACAAATGAACGCCGCTTATATACATACGCATTGCTATTTTCAACAGGTTGTTCCTAATGTTTCTATTTTAGCGAGGTCAAAAGAGATCCCATTAGTGGCCTACTGATTTTGCTCGATTCCTTTTGTTTTTTTACACGATTTTTCGCTATCTGCAAAGAGTAAACAGAGTATTGCGACTCTGTGCTTGTTTGTAAATAGAGAATGAACCAAAGAGAACAATCAATCAAATGGAGAGAGAAGCAGGCACGACGGATTACAAAGGGGGAAAGGGCTGCGTTAACTACCCTTCACTATCTGCAAAGAGAGAGTACTCCTAATAGAAATGAGGGGTGGGGGGCAGCAATCAAAGCAGATCAGTGTGCATAAACACGAAAAAAAAAATTCTTACCACGTACTTGACATTCGACAGCTTATGATATTTGCTATTAAAAAACCATTGAAATTCACTGAAAAAACCATAGGTTATAGACCATATATAGTTAGGAATTAGCATTTACAAAACCTTGAAAATTCACTGAAAAAACCATAGGTTATAGACCATATATAGTTAGGAATTAGCATTTAAAAAACCTTATTTTACTCACACAAAACCATTGAAATTCCATATATAGTTAGTTGCACTAACTATATATTGCGCACCCGCAATCCACTGCTGATGATGTCACATATTACATCATTCATGACATGGTCAGTGACATCACTGATGACATCACTGATGACATCTCAAATGACATCACTGATGACATCACTGATGACATCTCATTTGACATCAATGACCACATCACTGATGATATCATTCATGTGACAATACAATGCATCTCCTCACATTTTAATATAACCTCTGTTTCACCCAGTGTTAAAAACAGAGTATAATTTTTGAAACCATTGTCACACCAATACTAGTTACTACATACGTACTCACTGATTCCTACGTCTACACACACATTCACTCATTCACCCATACAATCATTCATACATACAATCACTCATGTTTACAACACAATCATATGCACTCATACACCTATACAGACACTCACACTCTGCCACTCATCCATGGAGTTACTCACACACCTAGTCAGTCCTGTAAAGAATCAATCACACTTCCATTTTCTACTCTATACAGTTAAACATAGAGCACCTTACGTTTTCAACCATATACTAACACATACTTACTCTCTTATACAATCATTGATACAAGTACACATTGATCTGTACAGAGTCACACACCTCCCAGCCAGCCACACGCACACTCAGTCTCCCATGCAAATACTTGGGCAATCAATCAATAACCCATATAGTTACTCATATAGCTACTGATCAACACATGCAGCAGTTTACAGAACAACAGACATAATGATGCACAAATTAAGACAGTTTAGTCACTAACCCATGCACTCAGTGAGACACATTTAATCACTCACTCATACATTCAGTCATGCACCTACTAAATCCTTCGTCCAGACACTTATACATCCACTCATTCTTCAATATGTAAGACATATTTTAACTTTACAGAAACATAGTCACTGGATGTTGTCATCAGTGATGTCATCAGTGATGTCATTTGAGATGTCATCAGTGATGTCATCAGTGATGTCACTGACCATGTCATGAATGATGTAATATGTGACATCATCAGCAGTGGATTGCGGGTGCGCAATATATAGTTAGTGCAACTAACTATATATGGAATTTCAATGGTTTTGTGTGAGTAAAATAAGGTTTTTTAAATGCTAATTCCTAACTATATATGGTCTATAACCTATGGTTTTTTCAGTGAATTTTCAAGGTTTTGTAAATGCTAATTCCTAACTATATATGGTCTATAACCTATGGTTTTTTCAGTGAATATATATATGCATGCCAGTCATCTGGCTGGATAGGTTGTAAATATTGATTGCTGATGTATATATGCACACTACGGTCCCTTTTCAAATCACTTTCACAAATCCCTCCCATCCACTTGCCATCCCACCCTTTGTGCACCGGTTTTTCAAAAAATGTTTAAACTCGAAATACCTTGTGCCTTATGACTTGATTTATTCTAATCTTGTGATGAAATAAAATCACAACCATTGTTGGAATGATTTAATGGTGGTGTCAGACTTTGATTAGATTACGGAGATCATTTCTTGTATTTTTATGTGTTTTGACTGTTCTCCACTGTGACATTAACTTTTGTAACACAACACAAACAAGCATTTGCAAAGCAACAGGTCTCACCTTTGGGACCCTACACGTTTTTAGCTATGAAGCACATTATCCTGGATAAAGCGATTGTTGTATTTTGCTGACCTCTGCTGGTCTTTTACAATCAAGACAGTTAAATAGAGGCTGTTGCTTGAAAAATAAAAAAAAAGAAAGACCCTAAGCAGAAAGCGATTCTGGTATTTTACTGACCTCTGCTGGCTGGTCGTTTTCTGTCAATACAATTAAATTGAGACAGTTGCTAGAAAAAAAGTAGTCCCCTAAGCGAAAGAGGAAGCAGACATGTCCTAGGCTTGCTCCAAAGCCTACTCAAAGTACACACAACAGATCTTCCAGAGAGCACAAGCGCTGTCTAGGCTCGACCTAAAAAAAGATATAAAAGGGTTCTGAAGATAAAGTGTGCCTGCCCTCTTCTTTCTGGGAAGCAGGATGTTTGTAGATGTTTATTAGAGCAGTGCGGTGACTCTTATGCACGCAACACCAGTCATTTTGGGCCACAGAGGGTGATCACAAAATTGGAGGTGGCATGGCAATTGCTTGGATCGGTAATCCCCTAGACTGCATTCCAGGAAGAGGTAGTAAAGGTGTGGTGTGTCGATGGGATGAGGACTCGGCATGAGGAAGTCATGTGATTTTCAGCACGGATGCCCCAACTTCTAGCCGTGGACCGGAAACCCCACTCAGAAGGCTAGCTGCAATCTGGTGGCTGAGCACTGTGTAAATATCACTATTATGGTGAGACATAAGGACAGAGAATTCATGTTATTTACGGGCAGGCCTCACCTGACTACTCACTCCAGTAATAACTGTTCTGCTAATGATGTCAGATTTCTGTGACCCAGGTGGAACGCACTGATGGATTATGGGGCTGGTAGTACTGAAAGTGTTCACAGAGACTGAAGGAGTATAATGGCAGATGTATTTGGACAACTGGTCAGCTATGTAAATGTATATGTATAGTCACTGAAAAAACCATAGGTTTCAGGGACATTATAGTTAGAAATTAGCATAAAAAACACAGAAATTCACTGAAAAAAACACAGGTTTCAGGGACGTTATAGTTAGTTGGACATTTCACTCGTACAAAACCAGAGAAATGTGACCGTTATAGGTTTTTTTTAAACTTTATTTATTATTTTCCAAAAGAAATACAAAAAGAAAGGTAAGCATACATGTCTAAAATATACTGATGAGTCGTAGAGTGTCACTCTAGTCACATCCACATAATACATAATAGTCCGAACATACTCAAATGTCATTCTTGAGACAGGGTTAAAGGCCCACAGTGGGACAACACACCAATAGCACCCCACTAAGGCAGCATAACCCCGCATTGACCCCAACAGGATATGTACAGCACTCGACTCCCCGAGCCATTGGAAAACATGGACAGAAGAACAGGGGCACCACACCATGCGTTAAAAACAATCAAGTGTCGAAGAGCGGGACCACTCACCACCCTTCAACCAATTCCCTCGGGGACCACCACATGAGTAGGAGTGGGTTGGCCTCCATCTATGGCGCCAGCGATATATGTGCGGTACGGCCCCCAAATGTCGACGGGTCTGGATGCAGAGGGGACCATTGTGGAGTATTCAGTACTATTAGCATTGCAGTGCACCATGCTCCGGAGCCAGAAGCTATGTAGCGGGGGACGTCGGTCACACCACCGTAGTGCCACCTCGCGTTTAGCCAATAAAAAACTCAGCGCTGCCAGTCTGCGCACTGCCCTTGGAAATTCAGCCATATATCCCAGAAGGGCAATCTCAGGGATGGGAGTCAGATTTAAGCGTAGCATGTCACTGAGTGTGCTGTGTACTCGGGACCAATAATCATGTTACTCAGGGCAGGACCACGAAAGGTTTGCAAAGTCTGCGAATGGACCGCCGCACTTGGGGCACGTATGGGATCTTGATGGGTCTATTCTATGCAGTCGCGCTGGAGTGAAGTACAGTCTAAGTAAGAATTTAAAGTGTAGAAGTTTATGTTTACTATTGAGAGAGATGTCTTTTGTCGCCTTACAGCACCACTGCCACTGGTCATCTGAAATGGTCTATCCCAAATCCGCCTCCCATGCAGCACGCACTACCTGATCCCGAGAAGGGAGAAGGTCGCAGCACATTTGATATAACTTAGATACTAAATGAGTGCCTGATGGGTGTTGAATAATAAAGGTGAGGGGAGCCATCTCCTCGGGAGGGAGGGGGAACGAAGAGAACGATGCGCGCAATAAAGAGCGCAGCCTGGTTAGAACAAATGAGTCCATGAACGCTCTCTCCGTAAAGCGGTGATCCTCTGTAAGCGAGAATGCATGTCCGTCAGGGAACAAATCTCCGATAGTGGCAATGTGGAACTTGGTCAATGTTTGCCGTACCACAGACTCCCCGGTTATTGGGAGCCAAGTGGGATTGGGCAACGGAAGGGTCGGGGAATACAGCTGTGTAAGGCCGATAAGGCGGCCCAGCCTTCCCCACGCCCAGCAGGTCGATGAAACAGTTTGAATGTCTCGTGGATCTCTAGGAAATCCCGACGGTAGAGTTGTGGACAACGATCCCGGCAATACCAAGTTGGCTTCGGGTTTCAGGTAAGGGATCCGGGCGTCAGGGTGGAACCATGGGTATATATAGAAGCACTGTGCCACCAAAAAGTAAAGATAAAAATCAGGGACACCAAGTCCACCTCGCTCATACGAGAGCGTTAACACGCGCCAAGATACCCGTGGAGTCTTGTTACCCCACACCAGCCTCAATAATAGAGAGCGTAGTTGTGCGAAAAATAAATTTGTGAGGGGTTCAGGTATATTATTGAACAAGTATAGAAACCGTGGTAATACTATCATTTTGATGATTGCGACACGTCCGGCCATGGATAATGGGAGTCGATTCCATCGTTCAACCTGTCCCTCTAGGGCAGTCAGCGCAGTGCCGTAATTTAATCTAACAATGGATTCTGTTTCTAAATGTACATGGATGCCCAAATATTTCACAGATTCTCGGTTCCACGTGAGGGGGAAGGGGTTGGGCCATTCGACAGTACTGGGCGTGAGTGAGAAGACAACAGACTTATGCCAATTTACACAGAGGCCCGAGTACTTGCCAAACCGGGTTATTTCCAAGAGTAAAGGTTCGAGGTTGATCTGGGGCTGCCGGACATAGAGGATGGTGTCATCCACATAAAGTGAAACCAAGAGTGGGCCCGTGCGGAGTTGGAGGCCTCGGTGTAAATGCCTCTCCTGAAAATGTCAGACCAATGGGTCCATCGGTAAAATATATAATAGCGGCGACAGGGGGCAACCCTGTTGCGTACCTCGCGCCAGGCGGAACTGGGCAGTGATCGTACCATTCAGGCGCAGTCGGGCCATGGGAAGAGTATACAATAACTCCACTGTGTTTACTAAGCATTCAGATATCCCCATACGGCGCATGACAGACATAAGGAAAGGCCATTCTAAAGAGTCAAACGCCTTTTCGGTTGCTAGCAGTATCGCCGCCGCCGGGGTAGCGGAGTCAACACGGTGTAGAATGGAGAAAAGGGTGCGGAGGTTGAGGGAGGTGGAGCGATGTGGAACAAAACCTGATTGGGCAGGAGAAATTATGGATTCCATTAGGAGCGAAAGGCGGATGGCAATGACTTTCGCTAGGATCTTGTAATCTAGGTTCAGTAAAGACAGAGGACGATAAGATTCACAGAGAGTAGCATCTTTACCCGGTTTGGGTAGTAGCACAATGACTGCCTCCCGAAGAGTAGGGGGCAGACAACCCATTTCAAGGGCCTCGGCATACACTTCCACCAAGCGGGGAACCAACAGATCTTTATAGGCCTTGTAAAAATCGGCCGAAAACCCATCTAGCCCAGGGGCCGAAGATCCTTTCATGGAGTCTATGGCCTCCACTACATTGTCCAGCGTTATGGGATCAGCCAAAAAGTCTCTCATCCATTTATCTAAGTACACCATTGCGATCTCATTGAGGTAATTCCCTCGGTCAGTGGCATCGTCAGTTAACCTAGATGTATATAAAGAAGTGTAGTAAGACAAAAGGCATCACAGATCTCAGGCGTGGTGCGTAGCAAGTCCCCTGTCGGCCCTCTAAGTTCTGTAATGTAGGAAGAGGTGTACGGGGGGCGAAGTAAGTGTGCCAATAACTTGCCTGGCCGATCGCCCTCTCCATGCTGCCTAGCCGTGTATGATCTAACCAGAAATCTGAGCTCCCTCTCGGCCTCCTCCCTAAACTCCACCATCAATTGTAAGCGCCTAAGTTCCCTCTCCTCTGTATGTTGTCGAAGTTGTTCCGCATCTAGTGTCGCTATGTCACGCTCTATCCGAGAGAGGGTCGCCCGTACATCGCGTAGTACTCCAGTATGTTTAGCTATGCACACTCCCCTGATGGTAGCCTTAAATCCCTCCCAGAGGACAGCCCATGTGTCAACCGTACCCGTGTTCAGGTCAAAATATTCTTCAATGGCCCCTCTGATTTCTTCCGTGAAAACTGGATCTGTTAAAGCTTTCCCAGGGAAGCGCCACCTTCTTTCATAACCACCCGCCCAGGGGACCTGCAACCTCAGTACTATAGGAGAGTGGTCCGACAGGGTACGTGGGAGCGTAAGGAGGTCATCTACCCGCCCAACCACTTCCGGGGAGATCAGCCAATAGTCAATCCTGGTCCATGTGTCATGAAACCCGGAGTAGTGCGAGTAAGCTGGTGTAGAGGTGTGCAACTGTGCCTCGATGTCTATGAGGGAAAAGTGCGAGAATATGTCACGCAGGACTGAGCGCGAGTGGGGTCTGGTGTCTGGGGTAGCCGCAGTGCTGTCCCTTGACGGGTTAAGTAGGAGATTAAAATCACCACCGATTAGTAACAAGCCAGGTTCCGAGTTCAGCAAGTGTATCTGTAAGTCATTGAAAAAAGTAGGAGTGTCAGTGTTAGGGCCATATACTCCGACGAGCGTGACCTTGTGGCTCATGAGGGTCCCCGTGATGATTACATATCTGCCCTCTTTGTCAATGACAGTGTGAGTTAGCACAAAGGGTATCCGTTTGTTTATACAAATAGCCACCCCCCTGGAATATCTATTATAGTGGGAGAAGAAGCGGTACGTACCCCAACTTCTGGCAACTTGTGAAGCGGCATCTGTAGTCAAATGAGTTTCTTGCAGGAAGACTATGTCGATCCTATGCCTAGCAATATAATTAAACACTTGCTTACAATTCCTGGCGTTGTACAGTCCCCTAACATTCCAGGACATCAAAGATAGTTCCGAGGGGCCCAACTGTAACCCTAATCTGGCCATGAGTACAGGGTGAGGGTAAATGACCTATGACATGAGCAGCTCAGCACAAAAAATGTAATTGCGAAGACTTCGTGACACATTCTAAAATAACAAAACCAAACAAACCCCCATTCCCACCCCCCACCCAACCTCTCACAAACCCCAAAGAGGAATACCCAACCCAATGCGGCGATAAAATGAAACATTATGAGCAGTAAAAGTGCAATTTGAACTGAGAACACCGCAATAAAGAAAGCAACAAATTCCCCATGTAGAAGGGCGTTCACCATAGGGGGTAGCAACGCCTTGCCATCCGGGCTAACCAAGTCCTCACCTGTGTAGCAACCAATCTAGTGGGTCCTTAGTCGGTTCACCAATTGTCCAAGCCACAAGAGTAGATTCATGAGCAAGAGATCAATTGTCAGCCAGGTCCTGAGCTCGTGAACAGTTCCACGCTGTGTTGAGAGTCTCCCTGAGACGGTGATGGCGCCCTGGAGTTGCCCGCAGTCTGGGTATCTCTGGATTTATAGGAATGACAGAACTCCTGTACCTCCGTCGGGGTGTCAAAGATGCGGGCCCTGCTGGCTACCTCCACCCTAAGGCGCGCAGGGTAAAGCATACCATATTTGAGACCTAAATTGCGCAGAGTAGCCTTAACCCCAGTGTATTTCCGGCGCGCTTCTTGAACCATAATGGTGAAGTCCGGGTAGAATGACAGTGAGTCGCCCTGCCACCGTATTTCCCCCTTCTCCCGAGCCGCACGGAGGGCTGCATCTCGGTCCCTGAAGTTCATGATCCTGGCTATGATGGGACGTTGCGGCAGTCCCGGCTTTGGCCGAGGACCCAGAGACCGGTGGGCCCGCTCCACCACAAATCCTGGAGTAAACTGATCCCTGCCGAACAGATCTATGAGAAGCCTTTCCACGAAGACGTCCATCCGGCCAGTTTGGGTCGACTCCGCCACACCCAAAATGCCAACGTTATTGCTTCATCCGCGTGCCTCTAAGTCCTCATTTTTTATGGCCACCTCCTTTAGGATCTTTTCAACTCGTTCAAGACGTTTCAGCGTTTTGGAGCCTGCGTCTTCAATATCCGAAATGCGAGATTCGGCAACATCCAGTCGGCGATCATGTGCTTGTACTTTAGAGCCCATGTCAGCAAGCTTTTTTTCTTTTCAGTTAAAAACATATTAGACATATTAAATATGTTTTTAACTGAAAAGAAAAAAAGTCAATACTATCTTCATATCTAAAAAAGAATCACAAGAAAAGAAAATCCAAAAAAAAGAAAAAATACAAATATTGATACCTCTACTACTGAATATATATCAAATACTAATAAAATTACATCCATAAGTATTTATTGTTTGATGTTTTTCAATACAGTTGAACTTTATATATTTTTATAAAAGTCAGTATTGGTTGTATGTAATCACAACAATGTTTGTTACTTGTGTCACTCTGAATAGGACTGTGCCCAGCCTGTAGAATGCTGGCTCCTCCCCCTGTGGTGCATCTGATCACCTAGCCCCCACCTGACAAAGGGGAAGAGGAGGTTGGAAAACAAAGTGCTCCCAATCCCCCCATAAACAGTTGCATCTTGTTCCCCCATGCCTTGTAAAACAGACAAAGGAATGCCTGGTATAAATATTGGGGCTGTGACCCCATGAAGTGGTTCTTGTTCTGCTCTGTGCTTGTTCCTGAACCTGCAGGTGTGCTGCTGCTGGGGCCCAGGAGGAACCGCCATGAGGGCTTGCCTCCCTGGCCCCCTTGATCCCTAAGGACTTGTTGGGCCCACTTGTGCCCTGGGACTGCTTTATTCTGATCTGCCCAAGAAGAGGAACATTGAGTTTGTGGCTAAACCGCAGCACAAAGCTGCAGTTAGAGGGCACCCCGATATGGGGATTCCCCTGCAGTTTGTGCCTTGTTTGGCGGGAGCCCACCCCGCATTGCGATGCTTAGCGGGAGCCTACCCTGCTTTATGGATACTATGGTGCCTTTTTTGTGGTTGCCCACCCCGCTTCTGCCTTATTTTATTTGCAGGTGCCCATCCCACATTCTGGAGAGATCACCGCCGCAGCCCGGGCCGCTGAAGAAATCTTCTCCGGGCCGCTGACCCGGAAGTCAGACGACCTTGACTAGTTGTTGGCGGGGCCTCCTACGGGCTGCCGGAAGGCTGCACGGGGCTCCCGTGAGCATGGGAGAGCCCCGCGCATCGGGAAGAGTTTCCCCGAGCAAAAGAGGGAGTCCTCAAGGATGAAGGCTCTCCTGGGACACCGCCAGGAGCCTGCCTTGCGTGAAGATGAGAGCAGAGTTTTCCCCCTGCCGTGGAGGGAGTCAAGAATACCGAAGGAGTCCTGCCCCCAGCCTCGGTGAGTAGGGGTTTCGCCTGAGTGTTGTGGTGCCTATCGAGGCCCAGGACCGGTGCTTAGGGAGTCTGAGCGGCCCGCCTGACAGAGGGCCGCTCCAACAATGGGCACATTGTTTTAGGACCCTCTTGGGGGTCCAGAGGGCCAAGGGGTACCCGTGTCCTTTGTTTGGCAATTTTCCCAGCTGCCTCGCTTGATAGAGGGCAGCTGCACCGATGGGGGCCATTTGATGGAGAGTGGCCCAGTGGGACTGAAGAGGCACAGATGCACCAGGGCCCCTTTACTTTGTTTGTCCTCAGCTGCGCCGCCCCAGCGCGGACAGCTGCAATGTTTTGGGCATATTTGTTCAGAGGGCACAGGGATGGCCCAGGCCCACGTCTTGAATCACAGCTACACGACAATTAGCGGCAGCTGCAACATTTAGGCCAACATTTCTTTGGGGGCATTTTGAATGAGATAGGGGTGAGATACACTCCACTGCCCTCGCACAATTGTGCACTTGTGAATGCTGCTGCATTGGCAGCCGCCCTGACATTTTGAACATAGGGCATTTGAGCCCTCTGAGAAGGCCAGTTGGCCAGGGGGACTGTGACGTTGATAGGGCGTCAGGCCCTAATGTGATTTACGTGGTGCACAGGAAATGTGATTCATATACTGTGAGTTATGCACCCTGATTTATGCCTCTAATGTTGTTTATGTTTATGAGGTGATTTGCATACTACTGTGGTTTATGCCCCTAAGGTGATTCATGATTAGGAGGTTATGGTCTAATATGTTTAGGCTTATGAGGTTGGCGCATAATGTATTTTACGCCTAATGTGATATGGAATGCATAATATGGTATATGTTGCAGGATCATGCTGAGTACAGTGTTTGCCAGTAATTACTGGTTGTGTTCCACGTTAATTATTTGGTTCTACATTTACTATTTTCACTTTGTGATGATTTTGACAGTGGCCCAATTGGCCCTGTCATGTGTATATAATCCCCTGTAAATAATGCCTAGTGCTAGGTTCCACAGTGTATATTGTGTGATTACTATTTTAATGTGTTTATGATGATACAAAGGCTATTTTTATATACAACCTTGTGTGGAGTTCCTTTTGTGGTGTGCCTAGTATGTTGCTGCTGTGTGTATGTTGCACAACAGCTTTACACATTGCCTCCGGGATAAGCCTGACTGCTGTTGCAAACTACCAAGGGGTTGAGCAGGGGTTATCTTTGGCATGTAACTCCCTTGCCCTGACTAAAGTGGTGGTTTCTGCCTGGCTTTGGCGCAAGCCTTAGCCAACCAGTGATCCCATTTCTAACAGTGTATCTATGGTTTCGAGCATGGCAGTCTGTATTTTAGAGAGGGTGTATCAAAGGTTATAGTAGGCTATGAGAAGGTGCATCAGATTATCATGTGGATGGTGCCATCAGTGATGTCATCAGTGATGTCATTTGAGATGTCATCAATGATGTCATCAGTGATGTCACTGACCATGTAATGAGTGATGTAATATGTGATGTCATCATCAGTGCATTGCGGGGGTGCGATTTATACAATAACTAAACAACGATGAGGGTCACAATTTAGCATGCACTAGTGAGATATTTATATAACAGTCCAGTGAGGTTTATCTCAATTTATAACGCTCTACTTCCTATAGCCCACCGTCCAGACCATTTAGGTGCCAAAAATCAAAGAGTAATGGAAGGAGCGTATACTTTATAATAATAAACAATCAAATATTGAAATCCATTTTTTTGTTTCTTTATTAGCCAGAATTATTTCTCCACAATTCAAAAAAAGGAATTTCTGCAGTCCAAAATCCAACAAAGTAAGTTTCTTTATTAGCCAAAATTAGTTCTCCACAGTTCCAAAAAATGAATTTCTGAAGTCCAAAATCCAACAAAGTGATCATCAATTCATAAATCCAATGAAATATTTATTGATCCATGCAGTCTATTAGTTCAAAAGACAGCCTACACGTTTTGTCCCCCTTGGGACATCATCAGCGCTGTAATGTAAAAAACATAAAATCACAATCCAAACCATAATACATTATTTCATAATGGTCATTCTATAAATGAACATTCATCCAAATTTAAATGTTCACATGAAGAACCTGCCTATTTAAAATTCTTCAATGTAAGAAAAGTAATGTCCATGTACAGTATTTCCACAATTACCACAAAAACAAAAACGAATAGCTAACGAGGCTTAGCAACGAATTTTTTAATGCTAAGCATCGCCGGAAATTATCGCAGAGATTACTTGCTATTAGCAAGGTTTATCTCAGAAGTGATAAAAATCCTCGCGCTAACTGCCAAATTAGAGATTATCGCTGGAAAACCAATGAGAATCTCTCGAAGTTTAGCGTTAGCTTGATGATAGGGGCTCACAAACTTAGCCATGTTATCCACCTTCCATAGGATATCATGGCTAAGTCAGGAAAATACCAGGTGTAAAAAAAGCAGCGCTAACCGCGGTTAGCGCTGCTTTTTTTATCACTAACAGGGTTAGCGAAATCCTTGATAATAGGAGAAATGTCGCTTAACAACATTTCTCCTATTATTTTTTTCTGGAATGCCCCCTTTGCATCTCATTAGAGATGCAAGGGGAAACATAGAGAAAAAGGGTGCTAACATGCGAATTTGCGTGTTAGCACCCTGTTGCTGATAGGGAGATAATTTTATCTCCGCTTTCTTGGCCTTTAAAGCCAAAAAAGCGGAGATAAATCCCTTGATAATATGCCCCTTACTTTGTTGGATTTTGGACTGCAGAAATTCCTTTTTTTGAACTGTGGAAAAATAATTCTGGCTAATAAAGAAACGGAAAAGAAAGGAAAAAAACAGACTTCAATATTTGATTGGGTGTGATTTATAGTTAGCTCAGCTAACTATAACGGCTGAATTTCTCAGGTTTTGTATGAGTGAAATGTCCAACTAACTATAACATCCCTGAAACCTGTGGTGTTTTGAGTGAATTTCTATGTTTTTAAATGCTAATTTCTTACTATAACATCCTTGCAACCTATGGTTTATTCAGTGAATTTCTAAGGTTTTTAAATTCTAATTTCTAACTATGCCTATGTAGGCAGGATATGTGCAGAAAGAGGAAGAAAGGTGCAGAAAGAAGCAAGAGAAGTACAGAAAGAGGCAAGAGAGGTGCAGAAAGAGGAAGAAAGGCATAGAAAGAAGCAAGAGAAGTACAGAAAGAGGCAACATAAGTCCAGAAAGAGGAAGAAATGTGAAGAAACAATTAAGGGATTTGTAGAAAGAGGCCTCATTTGACTGTACCTTACAACATACTCATACAAAGTACCCTAATCACTAATCATTCTCCGAAGATGTCTTAAACCTCACTTTTCTCTTGAAGTTTCACTATTAATTGACTGTTCAGAATGTTAGGCCTGCCAAATATAAAACAGCAATCCTAAGCAGATCATTGCTGTAAGTCTGACCAAGTTTGTGAAGGTATGCAGGCGTGTCTATGCTTTTACCTAGTAACATGTTAAATGAAAATAAACATACAAACACTTGAATACCTGTGTTCCAAACAGCATACTCTGTAAATTTGTGTAAAAAAAGGTGTATGCATTTCTTTCTGCTCACAATGAAGGGCACGTGGGTATTCAATAGTATATTTGAGGGGATCTAAAACACATATATACATAAGACATGTCTGCCTATGCAACCAAACTAAGAAGATTTGACCGCCTATAAGAGAAGCTACCATCTTCAGATAAATAACACATGTGAGAAAAAATGTGCAAGTAGACAAATGCCTCAGTCACGAGAGCACGCAGACCATTAAACTGCACAGCTTGCACTTCCCATTTGAATATGGAAACAGCGAGAGAAGTACAGAAAAGAGCAAGAGAATTGGAGAAAAAAAGAGAGGTGCAGAAAGAGTAAGAAATATGCAGAAAGAGGCAGGAGAAGTGAGGAAAGAGGCAAGAGAAGTGTAGAAAGAGGCCAGAGAAGTGCAGAAAGAGGCAAGAGAAGTGCAGAAAGAGGTAAGAGAAGTATAGAAAGAGGCAAGAGAGGTACAGAACAAAGCAACAGAGGTGCAGAAGGAGACAAGAGAGGTACAAAAAGAAGAAGAAGGGTGCAGAAAGAGGCAAGAGGAGTAAAGAAAGAAGCAACAGCGCTGCAGAAAGAACCACAGGGGTGCTGAAGGAGGCAAAAACGGTGCCGAAAGAGGAAAGAGGGGTGCCAACATTTTCAAGAGAGATGCCAAAAGAAGCAAAGAGCAGTGCAGAAAGAACCAACGGAGGTGCAGAAACAGTCAATTGGGGTGCAGAAAGAGGCAAGCGAAGTTCAGAAAGAAGCAACAGGGGTGCAGAAGAAGGCAAGAGAACTGAAGAAAGAGACAAGAAAGTTGCAGAAAGAGGCAAGAGAGGTGCACAAAAAGGATAAAAGCGTGCTGAAAAAGGTAAGAGGGGTGCAGAAAGAAGCAAGAGCGATATAGAAAGAAGCAAGAGAAGTTCAGAAATAAGCAACACAGGTGTGAAAAGAGGCAAGATAAGTGCAGGAGGAAGCAACAGAGGTGAAGAGAAAGGCAAGAGGGGTGCCAAAAGAGGCAAGAGAAGTGTAGAAAGAAGCAATAGAGGTGAAAAAAGAGCCACAAGAGGGGCAGAAAGAGGGAAGAGGGGTGAGAAAGAGACAAGAGGAATGCAGAAATAAGCAAGAGCGGTGCAGAAAAAAGTAAGAGAAGTGCAAAAGAGGCAATAGAGGTGCAGGAAGAGGCAAGAGCAGTGCAGAAAGAAACAACAGAAGTGTCGAAAAAAGCAGGAGACGTGCAGAAAGAAGCAACAGAGATGCAGAAAGAGGCAAGAGACGTACAGAAAGAGGAAAGAGGTGTGCAGAAAGAGGCAAGAGGTGTGCAGAAGAAGCAAGAGTAGTGTGGAAAGAACCAACAGAGAGGCTGAAGGAGGCAATAGGGTTGCCGAAAGAGGCTAGAGGGGTGCCAACTTGTGCAACAGCGGTGCAGAAAGAAGCAAAAGCAGTGCAGAAAGAACCAACAGAGGTACAGAAACAGACAAGAGAGGTGCATAAAGAGGCAAGAGAAGCTCAGAAAGAAGCAACAGAGGTGCAGAAGGAGGCAAGAGAACTGAATAAAGACGCAAGAGAGTTGCAGAAAGAGGCAAGAGATGTGCGAAAAAAAGGAAGAAGCATACAGGAAGAGGCATGAGGGGTACAGAAAGAAGCTACAAAGGTGTAGAAAGTAGCAAGAGAAGCACAGAAGGAAGCAACAGAGGTGTAGAAAAAGCAAGAGAAGTGCAGAATGAGGCAAGAGAGTTACAGAAACAGGCAAAAAAGGTACAGAACGACGGGAACAGGGGTGCAGACAGAGGAAATAGAGGTACAGAAACAACCAAGAGAGGTGCAGAAAGAGGGAAGAAGGATGTAGAAATGTGCAAGAGAGTAGCAGACAGAAGCAAGAGCAGTGCAGAAAGAACCAATAGAGGTGCATAAAGGCAAGAAGGATGCAAGGAAAAGCAAATGAGGTGCAGAAAAAGGCATGAAGGGTGTAGAAAGAGGCAAGAAGGGTACATAAAGAGACAAGAGAAGTTCAGAAAGAAGCAACAGAAGGAGACAAGAGAACTGCAGAAAGAGCTAAGAGAGTTGCAGAAACAGGCAAGAGAGATAGAGAAAGAGGGAACAGGGGTGCAAAATGAGTCAGGAGAGGTGCAGGAAGAGTGCAGAAAGCGGCAAAAGGAGTGCAGAAAGAAGCAACAGAAGTGCAGAAAGAAGCAAGAGAAGTGCAGAAAGAAGCAACGGAGGTATAGAAAGAGGCAAGAGGGGTGCAGAAAGAGACAAGAGAAGTACAGAAAGTAGCAACAGCAGTGCAAAAAGAGACAAGGGAGGTGCAGAAAGAGGGAAGAGAGGTGGTGAAAGAGGGAACAAGGGTGCAGACAGAGGCAAGAGAGGTGCAGAAAGAACCAACAGAGGTGCAGAAATAGGAAAGAGGGGTGTAGAAATGTGTAAGAGAGTAGCAGATAGTAGTAAGAAGAGTGCAGAAAAAACAAACGAAGTACAGAAAAAAGCAAATGAAATGCAGGAAGAGGCAAGAGAGGAGTAGAAAGAGGCAAGATAAGTGCAGAAAGAAGTAACAGAGGTGCAGATGGAGAAAAGAGAACTGCAGAAAGAGGCAAGAGAGGTGCAGAAAAAGGGTACAGGGGCGCAGAAAGAGGCAAGAGAGTTGCTAAAAGAGGGAAGATGGGTGCAGAAAGAAGCAAGAGGAGCGCAGAAAGAAGCAACAAAAGTGCAGAAAGAAACAAGAGAAGTGCAGAAAGAAGCAACAGAGGTGCAGAAAGAGGCAAAAGGGGTGCCGAAAGAGGCAAAAGGGGTGCCAAAAGAGGCAAGAGAAGTACAGAAAGAATCAACAGAGGTGAAAAAAGAGCCATGAGAGGTGCAGAAAGAGGGATGAGGAGTGCAGAAAGAGGGAAGAGCGGTGAAGAAAGAGGCAAGAGGGGAGCAGAGAGAAGCAAGAGATATGCAGAAAGAGAAAAGAGGGGTGCAGAAAGAGGCACAAGGGGTGCAGAAAGAGGCATGAGGGGTGCAGAAAGAAGAAAAAAAAAGTACAGAAAGAAGCCACAGAGGTGCAGAAAGAAGAAAAGAGGGTGGAGAAAGAGGCAAGAGAAGTATAGAAAAAAGCAACGAAGTGCAAGAAGAGGGAACAGGGATGAAGAAAGAGACAAGACAATGCTGAAACAAGCAACAGAGGAGCAGAAAGGGGTGAGAGGGGTGGAGAAAGGGGCAGGAGGGGTGCAGAAGGAAGCAAGAGAGGTACAGAAAGAAGCCACAGAGTTGCAGAAAGAAGGAAGAGTGGTGCAGAAAGAGAGAGAGAAGTGCAAAAAGAAGCAACAGAGATGCAGAAAGTGGGAAGGGGGTGGAGAAAGAGGCAAGAGGAAAGCAGAAAGAAGCAAGAGAGGTGCAGAAAGAAGCAAGAGGTGTGCAGAAAGAGGCAAGAAGGGTACAGAAAGAGATAAGAGGGGTGCAGAGAGAAGCACAAGTGGTGGAGAAAAAAGCAAGAGAGTTGCAGAAAGAAGCAAGAGGAGTGCAGAAAGAATCAGCAGAGGTGCAAAAAGAGGCAAGAGGTATGCACTAACAGGAAACAGGGGTGCAGAAAGAGGCATGAGGGGTACAGAAAGAAGCAAGAGAGGTGCATAAAGAAACAAAATAAGTGCAGAAAGAAGGAACAGAGGTGCAGAATTAGGCAACAGGGGTGCAGAAAGAGAGAGAGGGGTAGAGTAAGAGGCACATAACTACTCACTCACCCATATAGCCACTACATACCTACCCACTCACCCACCCACCCAGCTACTCACACACTTACTCACTCTTTCACCCATACAGTTACTAACATACATACTCACTCATCCCTACACCAGTCATGCACCTACTCACTCACCGATACAGTCACTCACTCATACAACCACTCACATACTGAGTCACTCACTTATGCAAACACTTAGCATCTTATCACTCACTCAATCAACTGATCAGACACCAACTCATTCTTCTATACAGCCACTTACACAGCCACTCAGTTACATGTACCACCACTCATACCGTTACTCACTCATCCATAGAGGCACTCATGCAGTCATTTACTCTCTCACCATTATAAATCTTCCTAAATAACCTATCACTAATTTATACAAGCACTCACACACTCACTCACTCACTCATACTGCCATTTACACACTAATACAGGCACTCATCTACCCAGTCACTCACCCATGCAGCCAATAACACACTGAGACACACCCTTGTATCAACACTCCTCTTTATATATGCACACACATACAATTTATCTATTTTAACCATGAAAGGTCGTTCAAATAAGAACCTTCTTTCCTTCTTTTTTCTGGAACTGTGTTTTGTATTTTTTTATTTTCTAACATTTTGTATGTTTTCCAATTTTAACTCAAATAAAATGGCAATGAGGGGAAAAAATTCTAACTTCAAAAACAGTAGACAAACTGGAGTAAATTATATAAAAAAGTTAAAAGGTATGTTGTCTTGCTGTCTCCAAACTGACATCGACAGACTGCCACTGGCTGTGAGAGTGGTGTTGCAGTCAAGGCAATATGTCCCAATGTGCCTTAACTCAGGAGATATTTCTGGGTACCGCCTCTCCACTTTCGCTGGTCATCTCTCTTCAGGCGTAGGTGATACAGCCCAGGAAGTTGATGGCCCTTCTCCAGCTCTCTCCTTCTGTGTCCTTATACGACTGTTTCTGTGGTAAATGTTTAAGTGGTACAACATACTTGTTGTACCACAAGAATATTGTTTTGTTATGCCCCTTAATAGGGTTTTATCACACAAGGTGCACTTGACAAACTTTGCCACTATTTTAGATTCACAAGGTGGGATGGTGAAAAAATGCCAAGCTATGCTTTGCTTATTTGCTGGTGTTTCTTCATCAAGATAGTCTTCTGCTTCTTCTGGTGCCTCCTGATCCTTGTTGATGGAGTTACTCCTTCTCACTTCTTCCTGATGTCATTTAGTTTGCTAAAAAATGACCAAAAAATACAGGAACAGTTTTGCACTCCAAGTACGGGACAGCTCCAAGAACAAACCAAATAGCAGGTGGAACTTTCAACAAGAAAAAAATAGTTGGGAACTTCATTTGAAGATTAATGAAAAGTGCCTCAACCACTTTATTTCCAGGTCACATGATCTTCTCAAATGTCAACGTCATCGCGAAGACCGGCATTGTCGCAATTATGTGAAATACAACTAAAAAGTACTATTCATTTATATTGAATACAAAAATATAAGTTTAAACACTATATTAGCATGCAGATGTTCTAAAACATTAATTATAAAATGTGTATATATGTGTTTTACACTTTTTCAAAAACACAATGTCTTCGTGACTGTTCTGCAAAACAGGAACATACGTTCTGTGATGATTCCCAATGAATTAATGACTAATAAAACTTTAAAAAAATACAATGAACCCGCTAAAACAAATGGCAAGTAGAGACAGGGAAATATGTAAAAAGTTGGTGCATTACGCAGCTATAGTGCACAATATACACTAGGAATTTACACAATTGGATACCATTTACTAATTGGCCAGTAGAAAGAACTGTAGTCGCTTAGACATCTTTTAGGCAAAGCTGCAGAGTCTTGTTTAAAAAAATGAGGTTCTTATGGCCCTGATGCTCATTTCAGCTCAATTAAACCTCAACAGGAAGTACTTATAAATATATACAGAGCAGATGCCCCAGGTGAAGCTCTACTTGAGTAAAGTGGAAATAATCCTAATTTTTTTGGCTTGGCAAATGCAATGCAAATACTTTTCCCGTAATATTCTACTTCAAAAATTATCTGAAATCCTTAATAGAAGTGACTGGATTTTTAATCTATTGGAGTGTAGACTCAACTTGGATTCCTATGAGAAGTTGTTTCTTTATTGATGTGTTTTTGTAACAGCAGAGTACATGGTTTTACCTTTTAAATACCCATGTATAGAAATTCCCAAAATGCCTTCTACCGCTCAAACACATGCACACACAGATCTATACAGACTATCGTACACCAACCCACTGACCCAAAGCAGCACTCACAGAGCCACTCACAGGAATACACAAGTACTGGCAGAATTACTCACAGATCCACACAGTCATTCATAGATCCACACAGGCACTCATACACCCACTCACAGACCCACGCAGTCACTTACATACCCATTCACACACCTATCCAGACATCCATAGCACCACTCACAGACCCACACACAGAACCATACATCTACTCACACATCCACTCACCGACCTATACAGCCATTCACACACCAGCACTCACAATTTAGAGGTTACAGTAGGAAATAAAAAAATAAGAAAAAAATAACATAAAAAATGTACTGAAGAAAACAAAAGTTACAGGGATGTTATAGTTAGTGTCATATTTCCCTCAGACAAAACCATAGAAATTCAGCAGTTATGGTTACCCTAGCTTACAATAACTTTGCCCCCTACAATGCAATGCTTATGACTTCACATATTACCTCCCTCATGACATGGTCAGTGACATCACTGATTACATCTCAAATTACGTCACTGATGACATCCCCAATGACATCATCCAGTGAGTGTGTTTTGGGAATTTTCTGAGACTCAAAGATGTATACTAAGCTACACCATAAGTTACATTACTCTTCTTTCTGTGCTGATAGTGAGTGATACTGTTTGTAACATATGCCAACTGTGCAGAATGGTCGCGGAGGATTAGGGCATCTGTTTCTCCCCGTCGTGAAGGGCTCTTATGTCATTGGTTGCTGTGATCTGGGTGGTTTTGGTGCTGTAGTTCGAGTGGAATCAGGATTGGGTTGGGTCCAGAAGATCGCCGTTCTCCGGGTGTTTCCGTGAGTTGTAGGTTGATGGCCTTTTCGAGGACTGCGGTGGAAAATGGTAGCAGGGAGGTGTGCCAGTAGGTCTTGAGCCCATTGAGGTCAGTGAACAGTTTCTTGAGGAGGGATTTGACTACAGCATGTTTCCAGTTCTTCTGGGAAAGTGGTCGAGGTGAAAGATGTGTTGAAGATGGCGGTGACTCATTGTTGATTGTCCTGTTTCCGAGTTTGAACATGTAATGGGGACAGCATTCGGTGGGTACCCCTGAGTGGATGGAGTTCATGATGAGTGTGGTGAGCTAGTCCCAACCGGTGAACTAGTGGATGAAGTTTGCGTCTGTGTGAGCGAAGAGGCTGAGGATGTCAATGGTGGTAGGTTGGGGTAAGAAGTGTTTGGAGATAGTGGAGAACTTAATGTGGAAGAGGTCTACCAGGGTGTCGCTGAGTACTTGGGAATGGGTGATGATGTTTTCAGTTGCTGAGGAGTTGGAGAACTCCTTTATGAGGCTGAATAGTTCTTTGCTGCGGAGGCCTTGGCAAAAGGATATCTCTCTATTGTCTGTGATTATAGTTATACATAAGAGTTTGGTTGTTTTTTACTAAAAAAAGGATGTTCCTCAGATGACAGATAAGGCATTAAATAGTAATCAAAGG
Source organism: Lissotriton helveticus (assembly GCF_964261635.1). Taxonomy (NCBI): domain Eukaryota; kingdom Metazoa; phylum Chordata; class Amphibia; order Caudata; family Salamandridae; genus Lissotriton; species Lissotriton helveticus. The sequence continues at coordinate 797,051,719 of NC_136070.1, read as the reverse complement.
AAGATAAAGCAAGCAAACTCTAAAACAATTCCTCTACAAATCAACAGACATCAGCTTCAGAATAGCATGCCTGGATCTAAACAGAACAAAGTCCTGATTTTATGTAATCCAGAACTGGGCAAGCAGGCCAGAACAATGCCTATTTGATGTCATGGTAACCAGTTTAAGTAACTTATATTAGTGTTGCTAAGAAATATCAAGAGAGATTAAAAAGTTAAATAACAATACATTCAAAAGAGAACATGAAAAGCTACACTAGAGATACTATGAATCTTACCACGCAGCAGGTGAAGAGCTGGAAATTTTGAGCAGGATATTTAGCAGGAGAATAAAATGTATACACACTGAAAAAACATGCACAGCACAGACCACAGAACAATACTCCTAATACATGAAAAACAATTTATTACAGAAACACATTTCAGAAACTTGACTTTTTTGGCTGTTTGTTGTGGTTAACTAACATATTCCAACAAGAAGAGCAGTGAAGCAGTGTGTGTGCAAACCACGTCAATCAACAACACAAAAGGCCACAGCGCTCATGGGATAAAACTGACAATAACTGGGTGAACGTCCTTCTACATAGCAGATAGTCACTTATGTGTCTCAGCTTCAATACGTTGCTTCAGAAAGGTTTTGTTGTTATTCCTTTACCCATGTTCTCCTTTTAGGGCCATTGCAAGGCATTTAGGGCCACACAATAAGCACAACATCATTGAGCTATTTGATTTATTTCAGTTTATTTTACTCTGAACTGCAACAACTACAAATGCAAGCTTTCAGTCAACAATTAGAGAAGATGGTGAATGCAAAGAGTTGAGGAGTCCATCATCTTCTTGGCCACTTCTGTTACCAGAGTGAGCCAATGGCATTCATGATAGGCCAATTTTCCAATTTAGATTTCACTGGGTTTAGGCAACAGAGGCAGCAAAAGAGGTATTGACATGATCCAATTTTACAGTCAATGTCATGGTGATTCGGGTGTAAGCTGGTGAACTATCCAGAATGGTTCAGTTCAAAGCATCCTTGACTTTTGTGGTCACTACAACCAATGTATTCTGCCGCTGAGGTACGTAAAAAAGTGTCTCATAAATAAATAAATCAAGTAGACTGCATCTTCAAAATGCCTTTACAGAGTGTTGACTCTAAAGGAACCCATATTTTTTCCTGCCCGAGATCCTTCGGGGAGAAGGCTCAGGCAGGTATTTAGACGTGACGATTTGGAGGAAAGCATGCTACTTTGCCTCTTTTTCTGTCTGAAGTACCTTCGTATGCGAAGCCTGAACTTCTGATGGAGGGAGGCATAGATAAATGGGTTGTAGCAGGCTGAGCTCATGGCAGTGAAATGGCAGCAGACCTGAACTATATTGATGTACTGTTTGCTGATGAAGGTGAAGTTGCTATCTACATCTCGTATCAGATTCAGGATCTGCAGAGGCATCCAACAGATGGCAAAAACCAATATAGAAATGACCAACAGGACAAATGTCTTCCGCTTCTTTTTGTTCCACTTGCCCTGGTTTTGGTCTGCCGCCCCGGGAACGTTTCTCTTACGAAGGTGAAAACTGATTGCACAGTAGGAGATTGTGACGGACAAAAGAGGGATCATGTATGACATTAAAAGCATCAGACAGGAATACATTAACCTCTGCTTCTCCATTCCTTTCCAGAATTCTTCACACACAATAAAATCAAATTGAATGCTGTTGAGATCTAGATATTCAGTGAATATAGAAGGTGGGGCAGCCAATACCAGAGAAACAATCCAAATTACCAGAACAACGAGTCCACAACATCGAAGAGTGATCCTTCTTCTGATAGGATAGGCCACAACAATGTAGCGATCTACAGCGATTGCTGTTAGGGACAAAACAGAGACATATACTGTGGCCACTTGCATAAGAGACACAAAGTGGCACATGAAACGACCAAACAACCAACCTCTCAACTCAAAGGCATAGGATACAGTCAAGGGCACACAGGTCAGGCACATCAGGAGGTCACCCACTGAGAGGTTCCCAATGAAAAAGTTAGTGGCATTGTGCAGTTTCTTGTCGGCGATGATGGATCCAACCAAGAAGATGTTGCCCAAGCATGCCACGAGAATGAGTAAACTGTAAAGCGGAATAAAGAGAAGCTTGAACTGAACAAGGAGCTTGAATCCTGAAAATATGTCCAGGGGGTCACTCGAGTTTCTGGCACTGGTATTGTACTCCATTCTCATCTCAGAAGTGGGCTGCATTTCCAACCTACAAACAAAAAACAGCAGCCACATGTTAGGATTCTGAAAGTGATGACAAATGAACTAGCACTGAGGTCTAATCTTAAATTCCATCTTAATCCGTGTATCACAATGAATTCATGTTTTGAAAACAATGCTATGGATGATTTTAACCTCTCAATATCTGCAGAAAAATAAAGTTCACTTCCTTACGGACCAAAATTCTGCAATCAGCTAATGATTTTACCAAGCAGCAAGCATTAACCTATCAAACTTAATATTGAAAAATTCCTCTTAGTGTTCAATATGAGTGGAATGACATGAGCTGTCACAGTGGCCCAACCAATAATTGAAACCTTCAGCCTTTACAGAGCTACAGTTGATATTCTCACATTTTCAAAGAAAGGAATGAGTGGAGAGTCATGTACGGTTTCTGGCGCGCTATGCTATCCTGTGTCATGCTGTTAGGCTTTTTTAGTGTGTGATGTCATTGTGGAATGTATGTATTTGTTTTCCACCAGTATAGTTTCAAGGGTCTGTAGGGAAAGGGCTGAACTAACAATAGCTTTGTTCCTGGTATGGCCCTGCTCCTTCTATTTTCACCTTCAACTGAGCTTAATTAGTTTTGAATCATTGTTATATTTCGAATGAGCTGCTTGAAACCCACACCCAAGAGAACAAAAAGACTAAAAGGGGAAAAAGACGGCATACCAGAACAGAGAAACATCAAGAGGATCCATGTAGGAGTAGCAAGCATTGGCAAAGCTAATATGTCTGTGGTTGACCGCCAGCCTTCTGGCCATTCTCGCTTGTATGTCATGGTTTGACAAAACCTTATTGTTTGGGAATAGGCTGGACCTTCATCAATCTAAAAAAATCATTGGCTACAGGCAAAAACGCTTTTTGGGTTAAAAAAACAAGCATTGCCATAGTACTCCTTAGTACTGCAAGAAACTACTTTGTGTGTGGCTATGCTCCTAGCGAAAGGGCAGCATACCATAACTCAGAGTGAAGTGAGCCAGTGGCTGAAGTGGGCTGACACATCGCCCCTTAATGTATGCTGGAAGGAGTGGAAGACAAATGTGAATGACACCAATCACAGGCTGAAGTCTAGCTGAAACCCGTATAAGTAACTATTTTATACACATTATTTTAGTAAAATCTAAATTTCCTGGCTAACAGAGACCTACAAAAAGTCAATCATTCTGACATTGGCTGCAAGCTTCTTGCCTTAAAGAAAGAAAGAAAGAAAGAAAGAAAGAAAGAAAGAAAGAAAGAAAGAAAGAAGGCAAAACAAAGATCAAACGAAAGAAGGGAAGAAAGAACGAAAGGAAGAAAGATTAATCAAAAGAATGACAGCAGGCAAGAAGGAAGGAATAAGGAAAAGAAAGAAAGAAAGAAAGAAAAACAATGAACAAAAGAAAGGAAAGAAGAAAGAATACAGGAAGGCAAACAAGAAGGAAGGAAAAAGAAAGAAAGAAAGAAAGAAAGAAAGAAAGAAAGAAAGAAAGAAAGAAAAAAGATAGCAAGTACGAAAAGGCAAGAAAAAAGGAAACAAGAAAGAAAGAAAGACAGCAGGAAAATAGCTAGAAAGAAACAAACAAAGGGAAGGAACGGAAAGAAAAAAGTTGGCACGAAAGAAGCAAAGAGAGAAAGAATGAAGGAGAAAAATACAAATATAAAACAAGGATAACTTAGTACTGAGCAATTTCAAATGGGCACAATCTGGAATTCTTTGAAATAGCGGCAGCCCAAAAAACAAAGAACAATCCAAAAGTAATTTACAACACCTTTGTCAGGTGATGGGATCTGATAAAATTGGACTGTGCCTTGTGTTTACATCAAAAATGTCCTGCTATCCCATCAGGCTGTAAAACACAAAGGCAACACTAAAGTAATTATAAAGTAAACACAAAAACACTGGAACTGAGGGAACTATCATGTGTGCGGATATGCTCCATGTGATAGAGCAAAATGCAGTCGCTTAAAGCGAAGTTAACTAGTGGCTAAGTAGGCTGATTGTTATACCTAGAACTGGCTAATTGGGATACCTAGAACTAGTTACCTGCATTGAAACTCTCACTCAGGACCTTTTAAAGACAATCACAGCTCTTCTCAAGCATGCTGTGTAGCGAAAAGACACCTGTGTTAGTAGATGAATAGGCTCACAGTTTTCTAAATTATTTCTATGCAAAGCCAGGATTTAAGCCCAGGATTCTTAGTCACACATTCTGCCATTTAGCCCCTAGGGAGTGGCAGTGTAGCTAGGATTCCATGGGTCCTGTTGAAAGCAAGGACATTATCTCCTTTGACTGTTGTTGGGATAGTAAAATACAACAATTTACAGGGTCCAATTGGCCCCTCAGGGCTCTTAGCCCTGGTGCACCACACCTGCTGACCGAAGAGTAACTATACCCCTGCCTCCTCCTCTCTCCAGTTCTATATAAAAGAACCATTGGTTTGGCTCATTTGTCCTCCAGGATCTAAAGCAGTACAAAATGTATTTTAAGGCTGACTTAAAGATACACTTTACACATGGTAAGGCTTTCAAATGCTTTCTTTAAAATAAATCTGTCAACAAATTGGCCAACCTGGCTGGTTTAATATCTAATGGAAGCAAGAGTATAGAAGGGAATGAATATTGAAAGATATAAAACAATTCAGAAATATTCTGCAAATTATACAGATTTTAAAAAAATGGTGATGTTTTCGATGACACAGTCAATGTGTAAGACAGTGAATTGAGGTGCAAATGATTCTTAATTGAACAAAGAAAATTATTTCAGAAGTCCAGCAGCTTAACCAATGCAATTGAAGAGGAAAACAATAGGGTGTGAGGCGCTTTGGAGCTTACTCTCAGGTGACACATACCTGTTTGCAAAGTACAGCTACATTCTGTAAATGAACTTTCACTTGCTTCATCTACATTTAATCTGCAATTTCAGTGGAAACAGGTCTAGGAATAACAAATGTTTCAATGAAGATTTAAGCCTTCGTAAAACATACTTACCAGCTGCCATTAGTTTATCAGGGTACTGCCTATCTCTTTATTCAAAATTGCATTAGTCAGGGATGAGAGGGGTCTGCACCAGCCACGGCCCGTCCACAGAGGCTGAGGGGCCATTTCTGCTTACCTTTTGCCCCTCAAGAAGAGTATCTGTCAGGCTGAGCAAAGGTCAGCCTAACACTCTTCCTTGTCAGGTCAGGGTGACAGGAGCTAGACATATCCTAAATACACAGGCTCCTGGCTGCCTTAGCTGAGCTTTGCTCGGCTGAGGATGGCACAGCTCCTGTGGATGTGACTTCCTCAGCTCAGAAAAGGTTCTTGAGGTGCTCCCGTTCGTGACGATGGGAAGCATCACTCACTGCCTCTCATTGCCTCAGAACTGGGTGCTTCTGTTTTAAGCCCTGAAGGGCCCAGACCTGATTGTCAATCAGTGAGACCTTGTCACAGAGTGGGGTGGGGCCAGCAGTCTCACTGACCCCATCCTACTCTGTGACGAGGTTAGGTCAGCCAATGAGGGAAGGCAGCAGTTCTAACCCTCCTGGGACCTCCAAGGTTTGGGACTGCTGCCTTCCCTCTTTGGCTGACCTAAATTCGATCAATGAGGGAAGGCAGCAGTCCCAACCCTCCTGGGACCTCTGAGGCAGAGCTGACTGCAGGTTAGTGTGATTTCTCTTTTCATTAATGTTTGGTAAGTGCGTTTGTGAATGTTTTAATATTTAGTAATGAGTGTTGTGAATGGACGTGCGTGTGAGCGAGTGCATGAATGCATGGGTGTGAGTGAGTGTGTGTGTGTGCGTATGTCCCATCTGCCCCTTCCTCCTAAAAATGCCAGCTGACACTGGTCTGCACCCAGGATATTAGGCCTGGCTCTGAAATGCCTTGAGTCTTACTGCACAAGAATCGAACCATAACTCAATAGTTTGACACAAGTTCAACTTGGAACTTCTTTAGCTCCCTCGTGGAGGTTGATTCACTAAAACACATGGGGTAGCGGAAGTGACCTCACAACTCAATGACTTCACATGAAGTGACATCATGTTGAATCCTAGAAAAAATTGCCACAACACCATAATACTGTTGGCCTCATAATGATTGACAGGACTGCAGCCTAGTATATTCCTCTAAGGTACACAGTATTGCTAATTCACAGGGAGATGCAGTGTTCAGGCCCATACTTATTCAAAGGGACCATATATTGTATATGAACTAATAATGAACACTGTTTACCTTTGGTGCCTGGTAATGCCTTGGCCACCTCCCAGTGGTTGCAAATGCAGTGCTAGGTGTTGTAAGGGATGAGCCAGGGGTCACAGTTTGACCCCTGACAAACCCTAAATGATGTCCATGATCTAACCTTGTTTTACATAAATTAAGGGACCTCACATCAAACAGTAACAGATAAAGGAAAAGGGGCCAACTAATCTGAGAATGGATGAAAGGGCAAGAGACTCTGGGTGTCTCTCAGTCCTGGCTAGATAATAATATATAAGTATTTGGAAACAAACTTAAGCAAGGAACAATAAATGTAAATGTGCAGACATACAATAATTAAACTAACACATACTGTACAATCTAATAATAGTTCAAACACCCGAGGAAACATAATATGTTTTCACAATAAATATAATTTAAAATATTTGAATTGTTTTATGTACAATGTACAATATTAAAAATGTAGAGATGTAAACATCATGATACAATCTTTACATAGAAAGTGTCCTAGACAATAATTAGTTCATGAAATAAGCAAGAAATGCATTAGGTAAGCAAATTATATTTGCATACAGTCCATAAAATCATGTTCAATCTACAATTCATTGATTAAGGATAACGGAAAGCAAGGAACATTAATTTATTGAACCATAAATCAACATCAATTTAATTCATAATGTGAATGTCTTGAAAGTTGTGTAACTGACGGTGTAATGACTCTACGCGCGTTTCGGCAGGAATGCCTTCATCAGGAAGCCGTCACATCACTCACTAAAATCACAGATATATAGCCTTAAGGCAATGATGAAAGAATGAATGGGCACTGGAATCAAGAGGCTAAAACTATAATCTGGTCCGCCCAATTTCACCGGGGCCTGGTTCTTAGAACCTGGGATGTGAAGGAGGCTGATCACACATAGTTAAATCGTGTCCCACACATCCCCCATATGTATGCAAGCACACGTCTATCCTGATCTCTTTCATTATGTGTGCTCCAAATGCGGGACCTGCACCTCAAACTCCTGCCACTACCCTCCACCGTCGCCCTGGGAGGTGGACATCATGATGGTTAGGGGGGAAAACTGGCACAGCCGGAGCAGGAGTTAGCTCCCATTCTAAAGTAGATAGATATATCCTTTGGAATGTTCTACCTTCAAGTTAGCACTTCCCCTTAAAGTCCTTTCTCTGCTCTTCCCTTTCTTCCCCTCCAAGGCCCTAGTTCAACTTACTCGTCCTTCTTACCCAGTCGACTGGGGCAGTGGCTAGCTGAGTTCAGACCATAGTCCAATGCTAAGCCTAGGGAGTTGTCAATGCTCAAATACCTCATGGCCTTCCAGACCCACTGTCCCCAAGTCCCAACTGGGGAGTCTCTACTCTACCTGCTATGGATCGATGCTTCCATCTCCTGTCGTCCGCCGGCCTTGGGGCACATACCTGGAAATGATTCAAACATTTATGATTGTCTCCATGAATGTGAATGGCCTGTCCCATTACATCAAGCAAAAAAATATCCTTAACTACCTGGTGTCAAGAAGGTAGACATAGCACCATTCCAAACAGCCCTTTTGTCACACAAAGAATTGTCCAAACTTAATTGGGACATGATGGGTACAGTGGTTAGTAGTAGCACGAATGTCATTGACTTAGGTGAGGAATCCCCCTCGAAGAGCTGTTCTGAAAAATGTAATGGGGCCATCCTCACTGGAAAAAAAGCTTGCTGGGTATTGGAATCATGGTTTAACGATGAGCGCCACTGGGCACTGACAAAACTACCATTGTTGTTGGCTCTGTGTATGTGCCAACCTCAGATAAATTCCATTTCCTAGCCAGCTATCTCGGCTACTGACCTCGAATGGTTAGACCTCTGCCCTGCTGGGAGGGGATTGGAATATAGCTGTGGACCTTCTCCTTCTTAAGACTGTAAAACAGAGTGCACACAACCATAATAATAGAGTCCTGAAGAAATTCACCTTTACTCTTGCACCCATGGCACTCAATTCTTTATAGATTATTCCCTACTACATGGATGATTGTTATCCCATATCACCAGGTGTGAAATACTAGAAGCAGGCCTCTCTGATTACTACCCGGTGCCCATGGAATTAGACCCCGGGCTTATACCTTCAACTCCAGTTAGATGGAGAATGAAAGCATTTGCCTACACTTTCCCTGAATGTGTCTTTGCTCTAAAATCCAGTCTTATCTTAGGGATAACTGTACGTATTGTATGCTCGCAGAGGGTTGTTGGGCAGCTGACAAGGCAATAAGGAGGGGGAGAATGATGCAGAACTCAGCAACAGCAAAATGCAAAAGCCAGGAGAAGCTGAGCCTCCTGAGTCCAATATTTGTGATCTCACAGATCGATACACTGTTTTTCCCACTACTACTACCTCTCGGAGGGAATTCAAGCTAGCAAAGCTAGGCCTAAATGCTTTCTACACAACTGCAGTGGAAAAGGTCTTGGTTAAAGTTTGATGGCATGGATATGACTATGGTGAGAACCCTGGGAGGCTCCTGGTAGCCCAGCTGCATCGATGTGAGTCCCAGTTGGCCTTCCTTGCCTTGCACAACATACTGGTTTTCTCATTTGGCACAGTCAACCGTTTTACTGCCCTACATACCTCAGATTCAGTGACGACCATCATGTAGGTGAACTCCTTTTTACATCTGTTGAACTTACTCACACCAATGCTAGAAGGCCAGGCCTTCATATCGGGAGCGTTCTTAAAGAAGAGGTTGCAGGGGTTATCTCATCGCTCCCCAGCAGAAAATCCCCAGGGGAATACGGATACCCTGGGGAATTCTACAATACTGGCATATCCCTATTGGTCACCATGCTCACCTGAACCTATCAGGAAGCTGTAGAATTAGGTTCTCTTGGACCCATATCTAACAGAGCCACCATTATGGTACTGCCCAAAGAGAACAAAGATCAGGTGGAATGCGTCAGCTATCCACCAATCTCACTGCTCAATGTGGACCTGAAAATCATGGCCTAGATTCTAGCAATGCCCCTGGGCATGGTACTACCCCAACTAACACATGAATTCAAAGTGGGGTTTATCCAGGGTAGCACCTCTAGAGATCACCTACCCCTGTTGGCTTATCGCCTGTGGCGGATGAAGGATGGATTTGAAGAGAGGTTGGATGCTTTCATTGGATGCTAAATAGACTTTTGACATGGTGGGATGGGTATATCTTTTCCATGTTATGTCTCATTTGGGGATGGGAGACAACTGGTGTGCAGTCATAATATCGAGTCATTTATTTCGACTGGACAGAATATCGAGTAAAAAATATAGAATGGACAAAATATCGACTAGACATAATATAGACAATAAAAATATCGACTAGAAAAAATGTATATCGAATAGAATGGACATAATATCGAATCAAAAATATAGAATGGACATAATATCGACTAGACATAATATAGACAACAAAAATATCGAATTTAAGGTAAGTTAATAATATTTTTTATTTTTTGTGTAATATTATTCTGTAGCGGGTTGTGGGTTTATAGGGGAATAGGGTGGGAAGTAATTTAATTATAATTAATTAAATATGTTCATTTATGTATTGATATTTATTTAGAATTAATTGTTAAATAATTATTAATTGGTAATTAATTAAAATATAATTGGTAATTAATTAAAATTGATTAATTGATAAATATTTTAATTTTGGTAATTGATTTTCTGTAGCGGGTTGTGGGTTTATAGGGGAATAGGGTGGGAAGTAATTTAATTACAATTCATTAAATATGTTAATTTATGTATTGATATTTATTTAGAATTAATTGTTAAATAATTATTAATTGGTAATTAATTAAAATATAATTGGTAATTAATTAAAATTGATTAATTGATAAATATTTTAATTTTGGTAATTTATTTTCTGTAGCGGGTGGTGGGTTTATAGGGGAATAGGGTGGGAAGTAATTTAATTATAATTAATTAAATATGTTAATTAATTCATTGTTAATTATTTAGAATTAATTGTTACTTAAATAATAATTGGTAATTAATTAAAATATAATTGGTAAATAATTTTAATTGATTACTTGATAAATTTATTAATTTCATTAATTTATTTTCTGTAGCGGGTTGTTGGTTTATAGGGGAATAGGGTGGGAAGTAATTTAATTCTGATTAATTAAATATGTCATTTAATTTATTGGTATTTATTTTGAATTAATTGTTAATTAATTATTAATAGGAAATAAATTAAAATATTATTTTTAATTAAAATTAATTGATTAATTTTTAAATTGTAAATTAATTTATTGTTAATAGGTAATTAATTAGTATGAGTAGGCAATTTTTATAATTAAATAATTTTATTTTGTATTTATAAATAAATATTTAATATATTTTATACACTTGTAAAATATTTTAATTATTTGTAATTGGTATTACTATTTATGTTATTTATATCTATTTGTGAAGTATTTACTTTCCCTACTATTGCACTCTCTGAAGTTGGAATAGTAATTTTAACCCCTACGCTATCCAACACTTTCCCTACTGTTGCACCCTCTGGAGTGGGTAGGCAACGTTTACAACGCAACTTTTACAACGCAAAAACTTTTACAACGCATACATTTACAAAGCATGTTTTTACAACGCAGATACCTTTACAACGCATACCATTACAACGTAAGTATTGGTAAGTATATAATTATTTTTAAAATGTTATATGTTTGGGTTTTTGGGTAAAGGGGTATTTTTAGGGTTCAGGGTCAGTTTTCAGTTTTTGGGTAAAGGGGTATTTTTAGGGTTCAGGGTCAGTTTTCAGTTTCTGGGGTAAAGGGGTATTTTTAGGGTTCAGGGTCAGTTTTCAGTTTTTGGGTAAAGGGGTATTTTTAGGGTTCAGGGTCAGTTTTCAGTTTTTGGGTAAAGGGGTATTTTTAGGGTTCAGGGTCAGTTTTCAGTTTTTTGGGGTAAAGGGCTATTTTTAGGGTTCAGGGTCAGTTTTCAGTTTTTGGGTAAAGGGGTATTTTTAGGGTTCAGGGTCAGTTTTCAGTTTTTGGGTAAAGGGGTATTTTTAGGGTTCAGGGTCAGTTTTGGGTTTTTGGGGTACTGGGGTACTTTGTAAAAATAAAGTAAAATTACATTTAAATAAAATTTATTAAATAAAATTAAATAAAATTAAATTATATTATAATATTTTTAATTAATTTATATTCAAAAAATTATTATATACTTACCAATACTTACGTTGTAATTGTATGCGTTGTAAAGGTATATGCGTTGTAAAATCTTGCGTTGTAAATGTATGCGTTGTAAAAGTTTTTGCGTTGTAAAAGTTTTGTTGTAATGGTAGGCGTTGTAAAAGTATGCGTTGTAACGTCATACATCCCTGGAGTGGGAATAGTAATTTTAACCCCTACGCTATCCAGCGCTTTCCCTACTGTTGCACCCAGTGGAGTGGGAATAGTAAATTTTACCTCTACGCTATCCAACACTTTTGCTAATGTTGAACTCACTATAGTTGTAACAATAAATTTTAACCATTTTCTATGCTACGCTAAAAATGTTATATATGTTTATTTAATAATATGTTTTTATATATATATATATATATATATATATATATATATGTATTATTTTTGGTGATATAATTTTTTTAATTATATAAATTATTTATTAAAATTACATTTTTTAATAATTATTTCTAAGTTTATATTAAATATATTTATTACTATATTAGTTTTAACTTAATTTTAAGACATTTAAAACAATCGATATTTTGACAGTCTATATTTTTGTAAGTCGATATTTTGGAGTCGATATTTTGGTACTTACCTGTTTGAAGATAGGGAGTCGATATTTTGTCAATCGATATTTTTGACTCGATATTTTTGTATCTCGATATTTGTGAGGTCGATATTATGTCAGTGATCCGAGACAACTACATACACAGGGTACATCTTTTGTATGACATCCCCACTGCTGAGGTCACATGAGGTGGTTTTATGTACATTTGTCTTTACAATGAGCAGAAGCACTAGACAGGACTTCTCCCTCTCGCCACTCCTCTTTCTGCAGGCATTAGAACCCTTTACAGTGGCGATTAGTCTCTCACAGGAGGTGAGAGGTATCCCAACAGAAGTAGGGTAAGGTGAATCTCTGCTATTACAATTGTCCTGCTGGACATTATCCTGCTATTAAAATCACATCTCAGGTTTTCAATAGCAGAAGTAATGTCCATTATAGATTACTTTTTGAGCCTTTCAGGGCATTTGATCAAGGGGGCAAAATGTCAGCTGTTCCCAATGTCCAAAATCACCACTGCTGCTGCATTGAGGGTTATGACATTTGATGGATGCCTGAAAAACTCAGGGTCTTATTTATGAAGCCTTGCAATAATTTTACGCCACTTTTTGTGATGCACCGGCGGCGGAAAAAATGTGCCTTGTTGCACTCTATTTACCAAAGTGATGCATCTAAGGAGATGAGGCGAATGTGGCCTCCAGAATTTTAACCAATGATGATACTGTCAATTGACCCATTGCCTACAATAAGTTTGAGGACTGCGATCCATAGACTTCCCTACCTTGCCTATTCTACCGTATCTCCAAACTCTGGGTAGATTCCATGCAGCGGTCTCGGGCTTCAGAAGAACACTACTCAAGATTTCCTTTTCAGACCCCTACCTCCATGCAAACAGGCTACCTTCACAAGTTCTCCTTAGCAAGAAATACTCCCCTGAGTAATGGGTGGCATTACTACTAAACCACAACAGGGTTGTCAAGGAAAACAAGTTTAAGTACCTATACTTTAAGATACTGAATGACTGGTACCGCTCCATCTGGAAACTTAAAAGGGTCAAGCTCCTTCGTTACATTCTATGCTGGAGATGCAATGAGGCTCACTGTGCCTTAGAGGGGCGGCTCCTCCGTTATGGCGGAGGAGCGTTGTCCCCCCTGCTGAAAGCCAGCAGAGGCGAGAACAAATAAAATGATAATAACATATTTTAAACATTTTATTATGTGTCCTGCAAACAGAGCTGAGAGAGGGGCGGGGACAGCCACAGTGATGCTGCAGCACCAGAGAGGAGGAGGAGTGGTGGGCACTGCTAAATGCGCATGTTTGTTTGGCCGTCCCCAAAGGGCTGACCAAAGCTTCAGGCGCACTTAGCCTTTCTCTACCTAGCTGTGTTGTACAGCTGGGTGGAGAAACCACCACAGGCTCCCAGTCCAAGTCTGAGAGCAGAATCGAGGTGCTCAGACCAATCCCAGCGCTGCTCACATGCTGGGAATAACATTGCCAGCATGTGAGCAGGGCTGGGAAACAGCACTTACCTGCTCCGATGGCCACCGCTTTCCTCCCTATCTGGGAGCCAGCACACTGTGCACCAGGTTCCTGACATGGACGCGAGGAAAAGGAGGAAAGCAGCGGCCGTCGAAGTAGGTAAGTGTAGTTTTACTTATTTTTTAATTTGTCCTTTTTGTGTTACCCCCTACCTCCACCCCCCAGCAATTCACAGTACTAGCGGATCCTCCTGGTGCCCTATATCATATCCTCTGATCTTGCTCGGCCCTGACTACATATTGGCGGGGCAGCTCCTCCTAAAGAATGGAGCGGCATCACACACCCCCACCCCCACTGTGAGTGCAGCAGGCAGAAACAAATAAATAAAATGGCATGTTAATGCCATTTTATTTTGCCACGGATTGCGCAGTGTACAGAGCAAGGGTGGGGTGGGGATGAACCCTGCAAATGCTGGATGACTGCACTGGTCTAAAGTGTGCATGTCAGATTGGCCGGATGTCTACAGCTGTCCTATCGCACATGGGCACTGTAGACCCAGCAATCCAAGGGCTTTGAAACAGCCTGGGGATTGCTGTCACAGGCCCCCAGACTGATAATGAGCACTGGGTTAGCCTGCTCCAACTAATTCTGGAGCTTCTTTTATGCTGAAAACAGCACGAGGGCAGCTCCAGGATTGGCTGGATTTGTGTTTAACCGAGCAGGAAGGAAGTTCCCTTTCCTGCTCGTGGACACAAGGATCAGGATCGCCGGCAGAGAAGTGCCACTCCGGACATGCTGCCGCATTTAAGGTGAGTTGTGCACCATCGGGCCGCACCATATTTTTTATGTGCTAGTCACCACTCCATATTGGATGGACATCTAGGCTCTGAGAGCTCCTTTCAGATACTCTCCTCCCCACAATTGGCCATACTCCATGATATCTCCAATATGTGGGTTCTCCACAAGTGTTAGACTATGAACGACTCACCTACAAATTTAATGATAAACATGACACTTTCAAATACATTTGGTGCCCCTTCCTCACACTTGAAGAGGAAGATGACACCCTCCTCAATGATGAGGCATGAGTCACTGATCATAGCAGCATTCCTTAGCACTGTTTGACATTTACCATGACTCTTCCCCATGTTAATTTCTCACACTCCGACCTTCAAACTCACAGGGTTGTGTGTATGCCACCCCCACCCCTTCTTAAGACAGATGAAGTTAAACCTTCCAATCTCTAACTTTGATCATTCATTTACTGATCCACGGCATACTCCCTGATATCATTCATGCCATTCACACTACCCACACGCACCCCTCTCTTCACCCACCTTCCCCTTGTTGTAAAGCCCCTAAAGACTGACTCCATCTTAAGTAGGCCCAATTCCTTCTTAGGTAATGAAAGTCACCATTTTCTCAATTTTAGGTAATGGGAGTCACCATTTTTCTCAATTTATGCAAAAATTACTGTCATGTCTGCCATGAATGCATATGTTGTATGACATTATCATTCCAAGAACGGTGAAAGTGTCAAGTCATTCAGACAATGACATAGATATCACACCTGGTGCAACATCAAGTCTGGGACAAGTGTCTAGCTATCACACTATCAAGGTCAAATAAAAGCAAACCACTGACATATAGACAAGTCTAGTCTGAATTGATGTCCATTTGCCTTATACGTTCATAATCATACAGCTGGGACACACACTTGGATGCACATAATCTATGTCAGACATTCCTAAACTTATGTCAGAAATTCAAGTCCCAAAATAAAATGTAATGTATAATGACCACTTGTCAAGAGAGGTTCTTCCCCCAGATCATCACACAAGATACTGCCGGAGATGATTTTGACTGCTGCCAGAACACCAAAAAGATGCTACATCGCACCAAATGTGGATAACGAGCTGAGTCCAGGAGAAAGGATGCTGCCACAGCGTGTGTTTTCACACCTCACTGATAACCACAGATTTTGCTGCCAACAGGGTATGTAGTGGGTCGCTTCTCTCTAAGAAATTCTAGATTGCAATTCTACTTTCCATACTCTCCTAGCATATCGTATAGAAGTACGTTTTAGAGTGTTCAGTTTTTCATGACATTTAACAATGCTAAAAAAAATCATTTTATTCTTGCTGTTCGCAACATGCCTATTTGCTGTTTTTATAATATCTGTGTGGTTGTTTTAGATGTACTGAGAAACACTGTTATGCTGCATATTACATTCCACAGATTTGATGGCCCTTGTAAGATTAAAGTACACAGTGGTGAGCATTATGATGATCCAATTCGGTGCTTAATTTGAGCCGATGGTATCTTGTGGGGGACACAAGCACTTATTTTTGGGGACCATAACTTATTTTTCACCATCGCATATTTACCAATTGCAAGAGAAGGAAAAGCACACAGATCAGAAAGACGGAGGAAGAAAAAGACTGCAAAACCGCTAGAAAAGGAGAAGGCAAGAACATGCAAGATCTAGAAAAAGGGTCTGGAAGTTTCTTGTTTGAGGATTAAAGGCCACCAGCCTTGGTATTCATGGGGCTGTCATTTAACTGAACCATCTGCCTGCTTCCGAGCAGAGCTTTGGGCACTGGCCCTCTTTCTTTCACAAATTAGGAACTCTTTCTTTCACAAATTAAGCACTGCCTGATTCCTTTTGTGGTCCAATGGAAACGAGCAAAATTCACTTTTTGGCTGAAAGTTCATACAAAATAATAGCAGCTCCTGACCTGCACTATGGGAAGAGGCTACCTCAATTATCAGTGATCAGATTCACTGAGAGGCAGCTCTGACAGCCACTCATGAGATGCCTAGAGGTAAAAAGACAGTTAGTGGCATCTCTAGAAGCAAATTCTTTTGGAAGACACATTGAGACACAAACATTGGTGGATGATATACGTATATTTGTTTTTGCTTATACTGTGTCAATCAGAGTTTGTATGTATGTGTGCATATATATCTTTCCATATATATTTGTAAATAGATATAAACACACATACATACAAAGTCAAATGCACACATTTTAAGCACAAAACACTGTTTTGCATTGAAAGATAGTGGGACAAATTAATGTGTGAGTCAAGGTGCCGTGCCTGTTTTTGCTGTATCATCCCCTGGTACAATAAGCAGCTGTGGTGTTGGGAGATAAGGTGGGACAGGACAAGTAGATCAGGGGCTGAAGTCCCACCTGGCTCTCTTCTAGAGACAACCTGGTGACAGAAGTGGGAAGACCCACTCCACAAACAGCTGAGACTAGAGATCACCAAGGAGATTACAATTATTCAAGAAGGGGCTTACTGAATATATCGCTTTGCAATGGAAGGCACCCCGTAATGTTCCAGCATTGCTAGCTGCTCTGGATAGATTTCAAGTACTGTAAAATCTCCTACAATAGCAAAGGAGTAGAAAATACAACTAATATAAATGTTCTTCAAAGTATTGAACAATTGAATGTTCACAGTGGGAAAACATGATATAAACTTATGGATGCAGAAAACTGACTGGTCACCAAAACAACGTTTTACACGCCTTCTGGCATAATTCCTGGAAAAAGCTCAGTTGTGGTATTTATTCAAAACTTAAACTAGTCAGCAAAGTTAGGATGTCTTGTCTTTCAATTCCTCATCTAATTTTAAACAGAAGTCAAAGTGTCTTTTCAGAAATTAAAACTCGTTTAGCCTAGTTTAAAAAAAGTCAAAAGTACGATATGGCATTAGGGAGAACAATGACCTAACAAAGACGTTTGCAAATATAGATCTGAATGTCCTATGTTCTCGCTGCTGGAGTCATAATACTCATCTTCTTAGCTCTCGCTTTTCAAATGTACTTTTTGATTATCCTATCCAGAAAAAAGTAGGTTAAGTGATCACTTCTAGTCCTGTCTCACTGTGAAAACCTGCAACTCTCTTCCCAATTATCTAAGAGCCACTAGTTTTGTGAGAAATTGGGTTATTTGTGAGATGGGTTTGAGCCCCTCTCAAGCAACAACCACAATCTTTTTGATTGTGAAATACAAAAAGCCCAATAAATTAACCTGTGCTTAACCCTCTGGTAGCTTGGCACAAAGGCAGCCAGGCTTAATTTAGAGATAATGTGTAAAGAATCTATGCAGCACACAAACAGCAATAAGTTGAAAACACAGCACCAATTGAGATAAGTAAACTGTATTAAATTATATGACACCAAAACAGCAACAAAACAAATATTAGTAAAACCTGAGATATGCAATTTTAAAGATTCAGATAATAGAAGTGCCTAGAAACACAAAGCGCCAACTGTGGCTGTCTGGTAACACCAAATCGGGACAAAGTAAGAAGTTCAGGCCAACCACGATGGAGCACGGGCCATACATAAGGGCATGATTAGGCCACTAAGAATTGTACCTTTTGTCCTGGATGCGGGGCATTGCGCCGTGCAGCAACAGTTCTGAGGAGCGATACAGGGTCCTGTGTTGAGTTATGTTGCATCAGTTCTGAAGGGGAACTGAGAGGGCTGCGATGTGAGATCCTACATCGAGTTGCACCACACTGTGTCTGTTCCAATGAGGAGCTGAGAGGGCTGCATCAGATTGTATCACACTGCCCCAGTTCTGATGGGGACCAGAGCTGGGCTGGCAGAGCACCTTTATCCCCAATTACAAGGGTCCAGGGATGGGGGGCACCTCATGGGGGGTTAGGAATCACAGTAAGAAGAGGCCAGGTGCAGGATTCAAGGTTGTTGGAGACCATGGAGTCACTCTGGTGGTCCCGGGAGCAAGGTGGGGGGTCAGTCCTTCTTTTTCAGGCAACAGGGCAGCAGAGCAGCAGAGCAAATGGGCAGTCCTTCTTTCAGCAGAGCAGCTGGAAAGTCCTTCTTGCAGTAGAGAAGCAGGGCAGCAGAGCAGTCCTTCTACTGAGTCTTCCCAGCTCCAGAAGTAATCTAAAGAGTGGGTCCGAGGGTCCCATTAGTATACCCACAGCATACTTCGAAGTGGGAGAAGCTTCTGGGGTTTTCCTCTACAGAGATATCTGGAATTTCCTGCTTCCTGCCCTGGCCGATTTCTGTAAGGGAGCACAATGGGATAGTGTGTAGTCTTTCATGAGTGTGCTGGGCCACTGCCTTTGAAGTGCAAGTGTGGTAGGTGACAGCTCTGCCCCCTCATTAGGTCAGGATGGCCCCTCCTGCCAACATGCAGACTCTCTCTTGTGATACTGTCTGAGAAGAATACGCAAAGGTCAACTGCCAACTACACCTAGTCATGTGACCAAGGAACAGGCTGCAGGCACCAAATGGTTAGGATAAGAAAATGGCAACTTTCCATAAGTTACATTTTCAGAATTGTGATGTGAAAACTGAATTTGCCATTAAAGAGGCTTTTAAATTACAATTCCTTAGATGGCTTTCCTACCTGCTCCCAATCAAGCAGTATACTGTTATAAATCCAATAGGGTAACCCAAACTATCCTATGGGATATTTGCAGTAGTGAAAAAAAGAATGTGAGATTTTCACTACCAGGACATGTAGCACTTAAAAGTACATGGCCACATTTTTAAATACAATGCAGCCTGCCTTATGGGCTGTTTGGGGCCTACACAAGGGGTGGCGTATATGTATTAAAAAAGAAAGATATAGGCCTGGCAAAAGGTTTATTTTGCTAGGTCAAAATGGTAGCTTAAAACTGCCCACATAGACTGCAATGGCAGGCTGGAGAAATGTTTAAAATACTATTTAAGTGAGTGGCACTATTAGTGCTACATGCCCACTAGTAGCATTTAAATTACAGGCTCTTGGTACATGTGGCGCCACTTTATTAGGTTCTTACCAGTAAATTAAATGTGAAAATTGGGTGCAAGCCACTCTTACCATGTTTAAAGGAGAGCACAATCATTGTATCACTGGTAAGCAGTGGTAAAGTGAACAGAGAGTGCTAACACCCAACAAAACTGTATTGAGAAAGCAGGAGGGTGAATGCTAAAAGTCTGGGGAGGGCCAGGTCCAATACTTATCCTACTCTGCTTTCACTCACTCAAAATGTCACCATTTAGAAGCACATTGTTTGATTTCCTTGTTGTAATTCATCCAAGCAATGCAAGCACCATTATACATTGATGTGGTCACAGTTTCTGCTTCAAATAAAAATTTTAATTTATTCATTGATTCGTTATTCATTTCAGGAAATCTGACAGAAGCAAGCATTCTACTTCATTCCAGAACATACCCTGATGTTGGAAACCCACGATGGTGACCGCGAAATAGAATCCTCATGGTGGTGCATCCTGTTCACTACCATACCACTTACCATACCTACATACTCACTACATACCACTACCATGCCTATAAGGCAGTACATGGCGTTGGACCCAGGTTCCTCACAGAAGCCTTTCAGCTATACACCCCCAAGAGGCAACTAAGATAGGCTAACATCTGTCTCCTCCCTGTACCGCGTACAAGAACTGCCACCTGGGGAGACAGACGTTTTCTGGTGGCCACTCCAAAACTTTGGAATCTCTTGCCATTGGCTATTAAAACTGCCCCGAACCTGATGAGCTTTCGCAGGCTCTTAAAAACATGGTTGTTCAACCAGTACGTTAATGGCTGATTTCTAGTAGCTCACAAGCGCCGAGACACCTTAGGGTATTTGTTGCGCTATAAAAATTTCGAAAATAAAATAAATAAATAAATACATTCCACTCCCATCTTACAGTGGTGGTCCAAAGATCCCTTCTTTTGATACCTAAAAATGACACTGAGGGTTGAAACCTATCTCTTTGCCTACAGACAGATTGCTTACTCAAAGCAACATCTTTGCAGGTGTCTTCATTCTAAAGATAACAAAAGCATGATAGAGGTGAGGTCTGAGAAGTATACGAGAGACTTGTGCATGTAATTTCATGATTTAGAGCCTGATCACAAAGTGGTGAAATTTCACCTGGCGTAAAAACTCCCGGTGAGATTACACCACCAGCAACTCCAAGTGTCTCTAGGCCTGGAATTATTGGGTCTGCAAACTCTGAAATCAAGAATTCATGGCCGGCGACTGGACCCTGTTACGTGCAGCCAGGTTACAAGCTGTGGCCACTCAGCATCCTATACCACCTCCTTATCCCCCACTGACCTTCTTTAAATATTATCAGAAAAGGGCCTGGTATCTGCAGAGCCATGAGGCTGTTTCCCATTCCTCTATGCACCTGTATTCCTGGTCCTCTATGTATTGTGACTTGTTCATTCTTGTATAGAATAGTGTAGCTTTGGATTGAACTCTCACTTGTTCATCATGAGGATTTTATTTTAAAAAGCTTTAAAAAAGTACCCATCATTTAAGAAGGCATCAAGACACTGCATGCGCAATCTAAATTGAGCTATGCAGAGCTCCATGTGCATTCTCGCAAAGGGGCTGAATGTTTAATAGTACGTCCATTGCTTTAAGACAGCAGTGGTTTAATTTTTTAAGTAGCCCAATATCTTCTTAAAAGCAGTCAGTTTATCATCTATTTTTGTACCTCTTCTATTGCTGTTTCATGGATGCTGTGCTTGCCCAAGCTTTATCACTTGCACACAACACTCACCTAAGATGCATAAAACCAGTAACAAAGGTATTTCACCTAGAATTCTAGGGCTACGGTTGGAATAGTAATTTATCCTGTCCTATACCATAGGAGAAAAGCATTTGACGTCAAAAGACATGTCATGTGAATCTCACAATAGATGATTTACAGTATGAGAAGGCAATAGTTCTTAATTTTTAACAGGTGCACGAGTTTCAATTTTTAACAGGTGAATGAGTTTCAATCAAATACATAATATTATATTACTTTATCGAGAAAATATTACAATTCATTTCTAAATATGATGTAGAAAAATCTAATCAGGATGGATAAAGGGCAATATTAAAAAGATGTAAAGAAAGAAATATTTTGTAGTGTGTATTGAAATTATTTCCAACAATAATATTCTACATGGCACAATCATAAAATTGATTAAACGAAAAATGTATATGTTTTGGACAACATAAGCTCCGAACTAAATCATTCATATGTGCTCTCAATGTATGCAATTTAGAAAAATGTGCCACACAAGTAAACTGGCTTTCCCATGGGCACGCAATTTGGGATTTGAATCTAGATGCTCCAGTCATTAAAGTCTGAAGTTTAACCACAAAAAGTATTTCCAAGGTCTAAAGGAAAAGGACATTTCTTGAGCTCAGTTACTATACTCGTGTTCAATAAAGCTTACTTGCAAAGTACACAAAATATAACAGCTTACCTGATATTAAACCATGGTAGACAGATTGAGGGTGATCCAATCTCAAAAGTGACACTAGCACAGAAGTAGGCAAACTTGTTTAAATTTGGTATAGCAAAGATTTGTTACATTTTGGTGGCATGCTGCAAATAGGATCCTCGGCCCAACTACTGAACTAAAAAACAGCTAGCTTATGTGATTAGCAAGCGACCAATACCTGGCATTGTACACTTTCCCAAGATGAATTCAGAGTGTCTCTGTGAAGATCCACAGTGAATCATCTCAGGTCTGACAAGACCTATTTCCCAAAGAAGCTTTTTGACTGTCGTCTACTACGTAATTGGACAGCTCAGCCAAGATTCTTATTATGCCTTCTTCATCCAGAGATGACCATCTGGGCAAACACAGGCTAAAGAGGAATCATCTAGTTAATGTAAGCTCTTGCCTTTCAATGTGGAGACTCCTTCAGCAAACCTTCTGATGTCTTAAGGTGCACAATAACCTCATCTGATTGGTAAAAAGTGCACAGTCCTATTTTCAAAGTCATGCTCAAGTGGGTTGAGGATTGGCAATTCCTGGTTCTCTATGAAGTCATCCCCAAAGTTTATCTTTGTGATTTTCCTAAGCCCTCCAGCTTCTGCGTACCTCCCACCTGCCAGGGCAGCCATTTAATTATATGAGATGAAAAGACATATGGAAACTATAGAGAATTCCATACCTTTTAGCCCTTTCTGCATCAAGCGACCTAACAACAAAGGTCAGAAGAATGGTGTGGATGTGCTTAGGTTGTTGGACACTAGAGAAAGAACCCTGGAGAGACAGAAGTCACAGGGACAAGAGTGTCATGACTGCTAGAAACTGCTAGTGATGTCTGAACCTTATTTATTGTTGCATTGTTGTAATTTTGCTATCTGTACAATTAAATCCATGCACACTGTTAACTTATCATTTATTCCTGCCAAGTAATCTGTATCAATCAAATGCATCAATGGGTAAATGATCATCTCACTGGGAAACATGCTGCTCTTTGCACTTCAGCACCTTTGGTAACAAGTGACACAACCAGATATATTCTTTGTGGCCCTTTTGGTTATGATCATACCTTTCTTCCAGCAATCATGCTCCCCTTTACATATGGAATGCAGTCTAGTTGTTTCTCATGCCCAGATAGCAGCAAGATTTTGGAGAAAGACGTCACAGTAAGATCTCGCAAGATTCACTCTAAATCTCTGCTGCTATCTTGGATATGATAGGCTATAAAAAGCATTGGGTTCAGAACTAGCTGCTTGCTATTTGGATGATTTATAAGACCATCTAAAACACTTGCAGCATCCCATTTATTATTTGTTTCCAAAAGCATTTGTGAGCTGAGGACCTGTATAATTTATTGAGCCCTTAATACCATAACAGTGAAAAATAGATACCCCTTGCCACTCCTTCCTTCTTTTTGGACCAAGTAAGAACCACCATATACACCAAACTAAACCTACCACTTAGTGGAAATCTGCACAGGAGAGATTGAAAAACAGCATTTCAAATCTATTGTGTCCTGTTCAAATAATGTATAATGATGTTTGCCTGTGCAGTGCCCCAGCGGCATTCTAATTATTTATCAATAGTGAGCTTCATGAGTAACTAGACAGGTTTGTCAGCCTATGCCATATCTCCTGGATTAATTCTCACATCAAAAGTAATCACTGTGGCAGAGTGAAAGCTAAAGGCTATAACTGATTAGCTAAGACCCCTGTATTTTAAGAATATCTAGCGCTTCATGGGTTTTACCAAATTTTACAGAGGATTTACTGATCAGTTCTCTGCGAAAATAGCCCCAATTATCCACTTGCTTGAAAAGGGGGGAACACCCCAATGGAGCAAGGAAACTGATCAAGCCGTCCTTGAGCTTAAGGTCGTTTTTACCACCATACCCATCCTCACCCCCCCCCTATACCACACAACCCTTTGTTATAGAACCACATGCCTTGGTCAATGTCATGGGGGCCTTTATCTCCCAAGATAAAGAAACAGGCAGCTTCACCCTGTAGCATACCTATCTAAAAAACTAATTCCAGCGGAACTATACTACACCATGGCAGAAAGGGAACAAGTGGCCATTCACTTAGTCTTTTAAGAATGGTAACACTACCTGCCAGGGGCCAAAGTCCCCACCTCAGTTTATGCATACCATCGCAATTCAAAATTTCTACATTGTGCTGAGGCCCTGTCACCCAGACAACTGTGTTGGACATTCTTCTTCACAGAATTTGATTTCGAAATTACATTTCATCCCAGATCTTCTACCAAAAAAACTGATGCCCTTTTCCATTCCAGTACCCCCTTGGGGCCAAAAGTCATCAAACCTTCTTGAATGGTACCACAGGATGCAATCTTTGCGGCAGTGCAATTTGAGATCTTCCTGAGGTTAATTAGAGATCTAGTGCCAACATGGAAAATTGTTCTTTGGCAAAATAAATATCTCTGCATCATTGAAGATCTACTATTTTAAGGAACCAGTCTATATGTACGTACAAAAAAATCCATTGACAAACCCTACATTGGTGTGAAGTTCAACCAGTTGCCAGCCAAACTGGCCGTACAAAGACAATAGAACTAATAAGCAAGATGCAACCTCTTACATAGTGAATTGAGATGCATGCTATAAAGCAAACCACAACAAGAAACGGGAATATCTCCACTGCATACCCACTCCATAATGGTCTTGGAGGATACATTGTTAGTTTCTGAAATTCAGAGTGCAACAAGGTTTTGTGGTAAAGCGCTGAGGCAAGATCCTGTGATATTCAACTCAAAGCTTTGCCAACATCTTGGATACAAGTGGCAATTAAAAGGCATCAGGTTCCTGAGCCAACCGCTTGCTATTTAAACGATTCAGAGACCATAGAGACATAATTTTTCCTGTTACTAGGAGACAGCAGATTTTTTCAGGGGGTTCCTTGCCTTGGCAGCATCCTCTCAACACTCATTTAAGTTCAAGAACTGTCCTCGGACCTGGAACTGTAAAAAAAAACACCATAGTTCATGTTGGCCATCCTTCTTGCTAGTGCAACTGAATCAGGGTAAGAGAATTCAGTTGGAATAATGTTTTGAACTATGGTGCTCATAAAACTTACTAAATAAAAATGATTACTTGTTGGTTCAAACTGCTTGCTGTTTACCAGCGAAAGAGAAAATGTAAAACTCAAAGATTATAGACTCTTGAGGTGCAAAGAGAAAGAAACTCTGTTTAAGGCTCAAGTGTATGTTTGTTGAAACTAGAAACTATTTGTTAAGAAAGGTTCTGATTGACTCAAAAACTCCAAGATATATATCTGAAAGAACAAGGCATGGTTTCAAGTAGAGAGTGAAATTAGGAGTGGGCATGCTGGTAATGAATGGACTCCTGACTTTTTTCAGTTTTGGTCCCATGGAGTTGTCCATGTATCCCAGTACCATAGAACTATAGGCTCCAAGTTTCTCTTTCAGAGGTAAGGAGATTGTAAACATATTAACAACATATGCATGCTGCACAGTCGTACAAGTGATCCCGTTAAAGGAGATTCTGAGCGCGACTCTCTCTACAGTCCATCCCATCCATTGGCCCCCTCCCCACATTACCCTCCCTACAAACCCATCCTCTTGTCCGGTCACTCCGACCCTCTGGTGCTAGCAACTGCAGATTTGTTGCTGTTAAAAGTGGGCTTCTTTAGGGTACTGCTCCACAGAAAGCCAGGGGCCTTTAACAGTTTTGGTAAAGAGACGCTGAAAGAATCCTGGCGGATGAAAATTGCTGGTGGAGTGGCCTAGTGCCAAAGTTGTTGAGGGTAACGAAGATTGATGATGAGACTACCATGTCTGAAGTGTAAAGTGTAAAGGAGCGCAGCCCCATTTGGATGTGAATCTAACCTGCTATGGTATAAATGGTGAGGCTCAGATGTGTTGGATGCTGTCGCATATCAGAATGCAGGTGGGGAAGGAGGGAAGTGCTGGTTGTCCCGCGAAGGACAAGCTTTCACACATACTAATTGGAGTGGTTAGTGCTGACCACCGCCTTCTGGCATCAGGAGTCAAACTGTAATGGAGCAGCTGGTGCAATGATCGGCATCCCCCTGTAATAGCTGTGAGGAGAGTTGTGGACCATATATCCTCCCTCTTTGCCTTCTCACCAGGAATGCCAAGAATAACAACATGAATGTACTGGCCAGGCAATAATACAACTGGATGAAGCTTGGTAAGAATCAAAATCAGGAAAGAGGATCCTTTCTGAAATTGCTGAGCCTAGCAGTGGAATCATTGATTATGCCCCAGACAACTGGACAATCAATTATGGCAATTTAACAATGCACATACTCCCCTTAGTGTGTCCCAGGCTCTGGGAAACACAAGGAATGACTGGAGTGGGCACAGCAGAGGCATCATTTTCCTGGAGCAAAACCCTGACGGATACTACTGGAAAATGTTGTTTGCCATCATTGACAGACTTTTGGCACCCATAGCGTTGCAGATGCAATATTAAGATCATCAAGGCTGGAGCAGGCAGATGTTTCTGTTCTTAATCAGATATTCGTTAGGAGCGACCACGATGAATGAGAGAGTGGCCTAAAGGAAACCTGTGCCATCCAAAAAACGATTAAGGCTGGAAATATGGAATCCTGAATATAAATCGGACAGAATATCGTAACAACACTATCTAGGGACAAAATATTGAAAGCTAAATTCACAGGAGTTTAGGACTTACTCTTCTTAAATCCACATCTACAACTTTACCTTTTGAGATATGTTGCAACAATATTCTGTCCCGTCGATATTCAGGAATCGATATTCCCCACCTACACCCAAGAAACTAGTGTAGATTAAGATGTTAGGACTAATCATACAGAAGCAAAATGCTAATGTTAAACATTGAAGGCAGTTTAATTAAGCTCTCAGATTCACAATTCACTGGTGGGGTGTGGCATTAAAAAGGTTGAAGACCAGTGCAGTAGTGGATGTGACAGATTATATAACATTTAAAAAGTTTATATAAATATGTCCAAAAACTAAGTCACACATAGCAGTAATATGAAAAATATTAGTGGACATACAAAAACAAGTGAAAGGGATATGAATGACTACTTGGATTCAGATAATATAATAGAACAAAATGGATTTGGAGATGAAAATAGGACAAACCTCTGAATAAATCTAATTCACGGGATAAATGGGAAAAGCTTTAGGTAGATTTAGTACATTATTGAATTATTCTAGGTCTTGAATGAAATCACCAAACCTTTTGCCTGTACTTCAGCCATCCCTGCTTCCGAGACCCTATGTGACACTTTAGCAAACCATTTCAAAACAAAAATGTAAACTATCTATCAGAATTTCCATACCACTGCCACACTTTTCCCCAATTTATTTTCCAAAAACCTCCTCCGCAGAGACACTTCTGTACTGCTTGTAAGGTTTGAGCCTATCACTCTAACCCAGATGCTAGATCTGTTAGCTAAAGCTAAATCAGGCTCTCCCTCAGATCCCTGTCCTTCACATGTAGTGTCCACTCTACACCCTCTTCTCTCTCCTACCATTACAGCACTGTGAAACCGATCACTGACCCTAACTGCTGTTCCTCAGAAGTGAAAAGCTATATATGTTATGCCCAAAAACAAATACGGATGCAAAGGAGCCAGCTAACTACTGCCCCATTTCTCTTATTCCTCTGCTAGGTAAAGTTCTGGAGTCGTAAGTGAATAAACAACTTTCCTCCTATCTAGAGAACCATCATCCTCTGGATCCTTCACAAACGGGCTACAGAGCCTCCCACAGTACTGAAACTGCCTTACTAGCAGTAGCAATCTTTATTGGACTATCGCTAGATGTCGGAACCCAAGAAAGGTTGGCACTTCTTGACCTGTCAGAGGCATTTGATACCCCTCACATTCCATTCTGATTCAACCTCTCTATGATAGAAGCAAGTCGCTTTACATACGCAACCTTGCTCCATCCCAAGTATCCAGGGCACAACCATTGACTGGTTCGAAGACTTTCTTAATGACAGGACCCAAACAGTTTTCATCTGCACTTTCCAATCTAAGATCCACTCCCTGGGGATGGGGGTTCCAAAAGGCTCCTCCTTAAGCCCTACTCCTTTTAACATCTAAGTTGCACCCCTTGACCAGCTAGTCAAGACCAGTGATTTTGATAATCTTTCCTATGGGGACAGTAGCCAATTAGTCATCTCTTTCTGGCATGACATTGAAAATGTCAAACACCGATTCATCTTCTGCATGAGGAAAATTGACACATGGATGACCATTCATTTTCTTCAGCTAAAGTGAGATAAAATGGAGATCCTTTCGTTTGGAAAAACTCTGCTATACTGGCCTAAATAATTGTGGCCTCCTGAACTATGCCTGGTGCCTTCTCCTAGTAAAACAGCTAGAAATGTAAGCATCCTTCAGGATGAAAATCTATCTATGAAGGATCAGGTGAAATTCACTTGTGGTACCTGTTTTAAAACTATGTGCCTTTTCAGGAGAATATTTGAGTGGCTTCCATTGAGTTCAAGGAAGACTCTTACTCAAGCATTAATGATTAGACGGCTTGACTATGGTAATACCCAAATAACCTCTCCTCTCCAAAATGCAGGTCATAAAGAACACTGTTGCCCGCTTGGCCAATAAACTGCCCCCAGGCACGCTGTTGGCTCCTTCGTTTAAAACCCTTCACTGGCTCACTATGGGAAAATAGCGTTATTCAAACTGCTCTACTTGACTCATGTTTGGCAAAGGCCCAGTATACGTACAGGACATACTCACATTCTACTCTCCAGGCAAGAACTTAAGCTAAAAAGAAAACTGCTATTATGTCCCCACTGCATTCGTATGTCTTAAAGTGGCAGCCAGGCTTTTTATCACCTTGCCCCCTAACATTGGAATAGACTGCCCTTATACATTATCTCTTGCATTCACTTCACAGGATTTAAAAAAGCACCTTAAAACTTGGTTGTTCTAACTCTCCACCTTTCCCCTGATTCTGCTGCAGCAACGAGATACCCCTTTGGGGGTGAGTCCTTCAGTGCTATATAAAATGCCCAGTAACATAACGTAACAAGGTGTTCGAACAGATTTTCAGTATACCATTATGTATGAGTGCTGCTACATGACAAATACATGCAAATGAATGTTTGCAAATACGAAGGTAATGACATTTTGGAAAGAAGTCTTTGGTGACCTGAAAAAAATACTGGGGTAAACAATCCTGGAACAAATGAGAGAAATTCTACAGGAACTGACTAATTCCTTCCAATAGAAATTGTCACAAAAGCGGCGGCAGCTGCCACATAGAAAAAGTGGTGAGTCGGGGGACGAGGTGCTCAGGGGGAGCGTGGAAGGGGAATGAAGGAGGGGGAGAGAGTTTAATAATACTAAAGTTTTTAACTTACCTGCTGCCGGCGGCCTCCAGCGTCACGCCTCGGTCGTTGGTTCTTCCTTGTCCCAGCAGACAGTAGGACTACATCACAGACTCCCTGTCCAATCCCCACGCAGCTCTCCTGCCTGGAGAGTAGCACAGCGATTGGCATTAGTGGGCTAAAAAGATGCTCCCCTCAGGGAGTCTGTGGGGTTTCTCCAGCCCGACTGTTCAACACAGCCAGGTTAGAGAACCTATGTGAGCATGTGTGTTTGGCCAGCCTGAGATGGCTGGCCAAACACATATGCTCACTTAGAGAGTGAACATAGCACTCCTCCGCTCCCCTCCCATGCCCCGGCCCTCCCTGCACACGCCGGCTGAGCTAGCTGCTTAAAAGTAAAACTATAATGAAATATTGTTTTATTTTGTAGCTGCTGGCTCTAGCCAGTCGGGCGACGCTCCTCCGCCATTGTGGAGAAGCTGCCCCAGCACAAAAGCCACAGTTTCCACAAGGATGGGCAAAGAGATAGAACGTTGAGATGTCTTTTATAGATATTTGTAAAGGTAGCAAAATAAAATGTTGCAACTTCCCAAACCTGTAGTCTTTAACTTGCTGGCATAATGAGCCTTATACAGCACTGGAAACAGATTTGCTCACTGGACATATATATTGTTCTTTGGGGATTTCGATCTAGTGGTAATTCAGCTCCAATATTGCAACGCAACTTCGCAAAGGATAGTCTGGGAGCAGATGTAAGAAATTAATTTTGTTAGTCTTGATTTTGAATTGTCATGTTTCAAATATTATTTTATCTAAATGTGTCATTTTTTGAATACATTTACATGTTATAACTCACTCTATAGCGTCTAGTTCAGTGAACCAAACATTAAATTACACAATCTTGTTTGTGAAATATCATGAAAAGAAAGAGTAATAAACCTTCTCCTCCATAAGGGTATAAAAAAGATTACATGTGACACCACAAATATCCCCCTTGGACTTGCTCATGGGTTACAGGCTCTCATTGAGACGTTTGAGAAAAGCAGCTCTGTTGCAACCCCCAGTCATCATCATCATCATCATCAAATAACTTTATTTTGCATTACAATAAAGAATGCATAAAAGTACATATAAAATATTGCTACATATGATACATAGAACCGTAGTTAAAGAAATAATTACAGTTTATGTCCACCAATGAACAATTAGGTTAAGAATTTCATATTAACAACATAAAAATAGGAGCAAACATCAAGTTTCTGGTCAAACAATCATTTTAAAGTTCTGAAATAGGTGTACTATCGAGCTTTGTGAGATTTTATAGCTGCCAATAAAAATGATGACAATGTATAGCATACAAACACGGTTACTAGTTGATAGAAAGAGGAAAGTGCAAGTGCAAAAGAACGGAATGAAAATGTATTTAAAAGCGGCACAATAAAATTATTTCTCTCTATTGTAGAAAATGGACAAAAAAAGAGGATATGCTCAGTAGATTGAATTATCTTATCATCACAGGGGCAAGGCGGTAGGTCGTTTATAGAAAAATCATTATTCGGATGGCTTAACATTAGCGGGATATAATTTAATCGAAATCTAATCAAAATGTGGCAATGCTGTCTGTTCTCTATGAACACTAGATACGAGCTAGAGTCTAGCGGAATATGCGGTAGACTATCATAGGTCATAACAGATTGTTTGCCTCTATATCTATCTCATCTTTCTGCAACCGCTTTCTTTATAAAGATATCTTTTTATCGTGTTTTAGGGAATTTTTGGCATAAGGACGTAGAGTCACATAAATATGCAAGCCCCAATGAGACAAGAGTATGATGAACATATGAAAGCCAGGGGTTTTTATAAGCTCGATCTAGGTTTTGTAATATCTGTTAGGATCTTCTGATTCTGAACAACCGAGCTTCTTTTCCAGACTGAAAGCCATACAGTGAGTGGGGCCGATTTAATAGCAACAGTTATAATAGGCAAACTCAATTCCTTATGAGAAATAAAGTTATTGCCTGCTAAAGGGAGTGAGAGCAATCTTTTAACAAATGTATCCTCTATGATTTGAAGTGCCCTCACCTCCAATATTCCCCATATAGCTGCTCCCTATGTGGCAACTGAAACAGTTTTAGCAAAATAGATTTTGGACATTTCCATTAATGGTTTGCATCCCAACTTCTTGGAAGATCTAAAAATGGCGGCAATACTTTGGACCATGAGATTAGCTCGTGTCTGCAACATATCCTTTCAGTTCGGCTTGGAATCAAAAACACCCCTTAATAATTAAAACAATGGACTGTCAGGTAGATTCATCAATGCCTCAATCTGCGAATTCTAAATTGCGATTAAAAGCGAATCGCAATTTAGAATTCGCAGAACAGCATTCATGATTATTAGCGAGAAAAAAATGCGATTCGCAAGCGGTCGCAATCGTCGATTGCGAGTCCCAAAAAATCGGTAAAGATTCGCACATTCCGCCAATTCCCGTGTTGAAATTGCGATCTTGCAATTACCGAAATCGCAAATTGCAATCTCGCTAACTGCGAGATCGCAAAAACGGGAAGTCGCAACCTGAGCACGGTGATGACATCACAACCAGGAAGTAGGCAGGTCACACCCTCATTCTGAAGTGAGATGCAGAAGTACAGGCAGCAGTGTCAGAGCTCCCCTCCAGTGTTTTCCACATGAGTACAGCAGGAGACACCACAGTGGCAGGCATGTCACAGGATGCAGCAGGAGCTTCCACCAGTGGGAGAAAGAGGAAAATCAAGTTTTCTGAGCAGGAGCTCGAATACCTTATAGAAGGAGTAGCAAGGGACCACAACAGGCTATTTGGCAGTGACTCCCGAAGGGTGCCGGAGGCCGACAAAAGGGGCATATGGCAGCGCATCCGCGCCAAAGTCAACGCAGTAGGGGTGACCCAGCACTCGGAGGACGAGCTGAAGAAGCGCTGGTACGACCTAAGAGGGCGGGCAAAGGAAAAGATTGCGGAGAGGCTGGGGGAGCATGTGGCGACAGGTGGAGGGGAGCCCACTGTCCCACAGAACACACCACTGGAGGACCGCATGGAGGAGACCATCAATCCACAGGCCTGCGTGGGTGTGACCCATCTGGACTCCTCCCGACCCACCAAAGACACAACAGGTAAGTGCCATGCGACAGGGACCCCCTGTCCCCTAACGATGTCCATGACTCCAGTGCATCCCATAGCAAACCCCAATCATGCTGCCAAAGCACACCACTATAGCGCTATTGCATTGTGGGACATGTAGTCTGACCACAATGACCATCCTGTATCATTAAGCCTGACATGCCCAGTGTTAGTCAGTCCTGCAGCGAGTCAGGGAATGGTAGTCTGCATGCATGTAGCAAGCCTAACCGTGTACGGAACATGTCACTAATCAAAATCAACATCCACCTTAAATCACAGGTGGCGCAGATGTCCCCAGCATGGACAGCGAGGCCCTGGTGATTGATGACAACTTGGAGGACACGGAGGGAGACACACAACATACCCCACAGCCCGGACCATCAGGGCAAGCTGCTGCGCCAGCGGCCATCCCACCACCTGCCCCTGTGGCCCCTACCACCCCTGTGCCAACAGGCGCTGCTGTACCACCGCGCCGCACTCAACCATCAGTGGGGCCTGCAACACCAGCAGCAGGTCGCCAAACAACCTGCCGCCCTGCGGCTGTGAGGAGCCAGACTAGTGGACTGGCGAGAGAGCAGCGCACCAACACCCCCAGCGCTGGCAGGGTCAGGAACGTGCGTGCAGGTGGGCTCTCCATCGAGCGCAGGATGTTACATGTGCACCAAACTCAGGCCCGTCACCTAGCCGCCATCCATCTCCAACTTGATAAGACCGCACGTAATGTGGATAGGATGACTGCAGCTCTGAAGGCCAACACACAGGCCATGTCCAGACAGAGCGATCTCAATCGCCGCAGGCACCGACAACTGATGACCCTGTCGGCGTACACGCGCTCAAACTATGTTATGGGCAACGTCACCACCCAGCTCTCGCGACGCTCCCTGGCCATGCAGGTCCAAATGGCCCAGTGCTGCCAGGACGTTGCGACAGCCCTGGAGCATATTTCTACAGCCATGCAGGGCATGCAGGCTACCGGCCATGGCCAGGCAGACGACACCAGCGAGGCTACATCAAGCCACAGCAGCCAGTCCCTTCCACCAGTTGTAGCACCCTGCCACAGCAGCAGGCCCTCCGCTGCCTCACGGCAGACTCAGGAGGAGGACGTTGAGAGGAGGCCAGGGGCAACTACCCGGAGACGCCACTGAACTGTTGAACATTCACATGAGGGTACATGCTGACGCCACAAGCATGCCCTACAGACATACAGACATATGACGCAATATGTCAGTCTTGTTGTAGTTAACAGAATGACCATTTTATTGTGCAGTAACATATAAAAAATTCTGATTAACTTAATCTGACTCATGTCATTATTAATGTTGTCATGCATGAGTTGAGTAATGGGTGTGGGGAGTGGGTGTACTAGAAATAGTTCATGGTGATTTGGTTGCGGCGCCTCTGTCCTTCAGCAGGATTCTCTCCGCGTGCGTGGCGCACATGTGCAGGTGGGCGGTTGTCCCCTTCCGACTCACTGCCAGAGATGTCAACAGGGATCCTGCGCTTGGTAGCAATGTTGTGAAGGATCGCACAGACGGCCACGATGCGGCAGCAGACCTCAGGATCGTATTTCATGGCCCCACCTGTCTTGTGCAGTATGCGGAACCTGCTTTTCAACAGGCCAAATGTCCTCTCAATACAGTTCCTTGTGCGAATGTGTGATGCATTAAATCGCGTTGTTGTGGAGTTGCAGGGTTGAGGTATGGGGTGAGGAGGTGCTCACGGAGAGCATAGCCGCTGTCACCTGTATGTAAGGAGCAGAGAGTGAGTGCCTGTTCTGCGCAGCTACATGATCACAACGTACACATTTGGGGCATGTGTACTTACCTAGTAGGTGTCCTTCCCCAAAGTCTCCCCTGGCCAGTCGTGTGTGGATGCCGCTGTGCCTGAAGATGAAGGA
Source organism: Lissotriton helveticus (assembly GCF_964261635.1). NCBI lineage: Eukaryota > Metazoa > Chordata > Amphibia > Caudata > Salamandridae > Lissotriton > Lissotriton helveticus. The sequence goes on along the minus strand of NC_136070.1, from coordinate 797,017,358 downwards.
GTCATGTGTGCTCCCTGGGTACTGTGCCAAAATGTCCGTGATTATTGTTTTGGCATTGCACACCATCTGGATGTTGAGGGAGTGGTAGCATTTCTGGTTGCGGTACATGTACTTCGTCTCAGCAGGTGGGCAAATATGGATGTGCGTACAGTCAATACATCCAATGACGTGTGGGAATTGAGCTACATTGTAAAATTGCAGCTTTGTATCATTGAGGTCCTGTTGGCTGGTAGTGAATGATAAATAGTGGTGTAGCCGGGTCAGCATTGCCTCCAGGAAACTCCTTAGGCAGCGGGACATGGTGGGCTGGGAAACCCCCCCTGCAACTGCGACCATCCCCTGGAAGCTTCCGGAGGCCAGGAGGTGCAGGCAGCACAATACCTGCACATGTGTGGGCACGGCACTGGTCCTCCTTGTAGGGTGCTGCATCAGGTGGTCTAGGTCCCGGATGAGCTTGATTATCATGGCCCCACTCAGGTGGTACTTGGCATAGATTTGCTCCCTGGTTTGGCCCAGAAGGGTGACCCGCTGGCGGAATATCCGCTCCTGTATCCTCCGTCTGTTGCGTGCAGCTCGCTGCAGCCTACGCCGCCTCACCAGCATGTAAAGTCCAGGCATTGTGGGAATCACCAGGCTCCAGCTGCATGTCCCTAAATGTGTTTGATCAGCCCTGCACTTGTTGGGAGTGCCCTAACTGTTTTTTGAATATTTTTTTTTTCAGTACTGGTTACCACCTGATTTGAGTTCTTCTTAAATTGCGCGTCGCAAATAGCGATTTTCACGTTTTTCGCTTTTAGCGATTTTTCATGAATGGCTTTTTTTGCGAATTCGCTATTAAATTCACAGAATCCATGGATTCTCGCTATTTCCGATTCGCTAATGCCCATTCTCCAGGATTCTGCGAATTTAATAGCGAATTTGCTATTTTTAAATTGCGAATTCGCTATTTTGGTTGTTTGGGTTTCTTGAATTCGCAGCTATTGCGAGCGCAATTTCCTTTCATGAATCTAGCTGTTATTCTATTTTGTCCCAGGTAAATGATAACTTAGCTGTTTCTTACTTGGACCCCCCAATGCCATATCATATGTTTTTGCTTTATTAATATGCAGGTCCAGTTTAATCATAAAAGCGGAGTATAAAACAATCAAATTTTGCAGAGCCAGAGGGTCCGAACCAGCAAAACAGCATCATCAACATATAGCACAATTGGAAGGGGAGTCTCCAGTGCATAGGGAGTATCTTTTGCTGTGTTACTCAAGGCGATATGTACGTTATTAGTGTAGAGGGCAAACAGAAACTGCGCCAAAACTCACCCTTGTCTGATGCCCCTTTCGATTTTAAAGGAATTTGTGCATTCGCCATGCCTCCAATAGTGAACCATGGTGGTAGCATCCCTGTATAAATCCCTGATTAACTCAATAATAGCCTTGTTTACTCCTATTTCCTGCAAGCCGAGCCAGAATTTGCTATGCACAACACAAACAAAATCCTTAGAAAGGTCCATAAAGGCCATGTATATGGTGCCCTTTTTTGCCAAAGTATACTTTCCTACCATCAGGGACGAATTAGGACACTGGTCAATGGTTACCCTGCCCTTTCTGAACCCATACTGTACATCAGAGAGAATCTTTTTATCCTCCGCCCAAGCTTCCAATTTATTTAGTAGTAACCTACCCATTAACTTGGCCGTGCTGGCAAGCAATGAGATAGGTTGATAATTGGCAGGGAAAGAAGTGTCCCCTTTTTTAACAATTGTGATAATAACAGATTGTTTTCAGGAGGGCAGGGGACCAGACTGAGCTATTGCATTAAAAACCACATTTAGGTAATATTCGAGAGAAAAATGTCCATAGCGACCCTGTCAGGGCCTGGCGCTTTCATGGGTGCCGATTGAGTCAGCACCAGTAAGATTTCTTCAAGCTCGAATGAAAGAAAAGAAGGAGACTTATTGGATGGGCAGCTAACTGACAAATACAAAACATCTGAGAGTTTGAAGATGTCCTGGAAGTACCTTATTCAGGAATCTTCATCAATATGTGTATCTGTAGAAGGTCCTCCATGATCATTTAAAAATGGGGTATTAATCACCTTCCAAAATACATTTTTATCGAGAAGTGCGGAAGCTCATTTTAAATTGTCCCCGGCCTCAGCTTTTAGCTATTTTAATTTAGAAACTCTTGCAGTTTTATAGGCTTCTCTCAAAGTACGAATAAGGCCTCTATCCCTTGGTATAGTTTTAAGAGCTAACTGTAGGTTATTTGAGGCTGTAACACCTCCAGGCGCGGATTCGCAGTGGTGGCAACAACCGCAAGGCAAAGGTTCCTGGGGCCTGTAGGCGGCCCCCTCCTTCCTGCTGCACAGTAAGGGCTCCCGCACTGCAGGACCCGAGTGTGAGATTTAAGCGACTCCGCGTGCGGATTTGCTGTGGCGGCAATGGCCACAAGGCAAAGGTTCCTGGGGCTTATAGGCTGCCCCCTCCTTCCTGCTGCACAGTGCGGCCTCCCCCCAATCAAAATATACTTGGTCAGGGATATGGTGTTTAAGCCTGGTGGCAGACCGCTTTAACCTGGGCCGGCTTTAGCGCTGGTGGCACCCGGTTCGACAATTTTGTTTAGCATTACAATTTTGGCAGTGAGAATTGAAACCGGCTGTTCATTCTGACTGGATTCTGATGGGCTCAAGGAGCCCATCGGCCAGTCATAGACCGGTCCATAATCCTAATGGACGCCAGTTCTGCCGTTGGGTTTATGGACCTCTTTTTCCCACATGCTTTCCGTGCTTGGCTTTCCGACATGGAAAGCCTGATGAAAAGCGAGGTTCTTCTCTTTCTCTTTGTGGCCTCCGGTTGGGGGCAGAGGGGCACCTATGGTGCCCCCCTGTTCATCCCTGCACCATGTGGCAGGCATGCCTGCCACGCAGTACAGGGATGAACACAATCTCCCAATTCCCTATGGGATCTTGTGCTACGGACGGTTTACGGATTATGGTTTGGGAGTATGTGACTGCACCATGTGCAGTCACATCGTAATTTTGCAGTCGGGACGCCGACTGGAGGACGATCGGTCCCGTCCCGTGATGATATCGGTGTCGGTGGGAGGCAACTCTGACCAACATCATAATCGGGCCCAAAGTGTGAGTTCTTTTATCCACCTACTTTGCAGATACAAAACTGTTGAGTTATGGCCTGTTTTTTTTGCAAAAGTGTCCTATTTGGATGCGCATCCATGCTCATTATTGCCCTAGCAAGTTAATTATATTCACATTGCATTCATGACATTTTAATGTCTTTACAGCATGTTTACTCAAAAGAATAAATGTGGCTGCACATAAACTTTCTAAACCATGAATTGAAAATAATGGCTCTTTTCCAAAGTATCTACAATGTAAGATTCTGTGCTGCATAAGTTTTGAGTTCATCAATTGCAAAGCAAATTTCATCCTCTGACATGCTTTCCTAACACTCTTCTAGGATGGCAAAGCTTAAAGCTGCTGATGCAATCTATTCAACGAGGGTTTTACTCTTAGCTTCCATATTGTAGTATAAGATGTTGTTTCAAGTTTGTATTTTCTTTTTTGGACAGCTTGGGGCAACACACACACTCCGTCGCTCAATTATTACAAAACACTTGCCTGGATTGCTGGCCTTGCCAGTGCTTGTTCTGCTTTCTCTCCGATCACAATAATCAAGTAAAGAAGAAAGAAGGGTTTTCATCTGCTCCTCTGGTCGTTTCCAGGTCCTGAAAGGATCTTATATGTCTTACTTGCTTTTTAACAAGCATGTTCACAAGCTACACGAGATACTGATGGACGGATTTTTCCACATTTATGCGAATTAAATCCTAAGGCAAATTCAATAGTTGATATCATTCAAAATGAATATGGGGCAACTGCTTGAGTTTGAATAACGAGAAATTGAACTTTTACATACAGGCTCAGACTAGATCTTAAGAAAGATCAGTAAAATACACCACACCCTGGGGGTCAGCAGCATGAAAATGTCTAATAGGAGTATTGATAAGGCATGAGGAGTGTTCTTTGGTTCACGGATAGCTATGGAGGCCTAAGCCATTGCAGTTGCAGAGGCTTTCAATATCTCAAGCTTCTTCATAGAGTTTACTTCTTAATTAGTGTATCTGAAAGGGTCGTGGAGGCAAGTGCAATGCTGGGCTTTCAGGTACCTCATGGTAATTCACGAAGGATTGTCAGAGTCAAAATGAATATTATCAAACTCCGGATAATTCCAAACAATTTGGAGAGAGCAGCTAAAAACCTAGCACCATAAATTCGTATTACTGCTGCCACACGATCCTTACATTGGTCGCCTGTATAGAAAAAATGGGAAGGCCACAGTCATAACTATGGCACACAAGTAATTTTCGATGGCATAGCAAAATACCTTAGCAATAGTATTACTTTTTATCATTCATTCTGGAAACTATTCTCAAATGGTAAAAAAAAAATGCTGACTCAAACAAGCATTTATTAATGCTGAGGCTGTTGGTCAAGCCTTTCCATCACACGGTAGCGATGTAAGGAACAAACACTTGCAGTGAAATACACAAAGATCTGAAGGCCATGTTGTTAACAAAATGATGGATTTCTCTCCTGGTCCAACTGAGCACTTGGTTGCCTGTGGTCTGAGTGCTTACAATTAACTTATGATGACAATGATGGTAAGAGGAAACTAGAGGAGGTGTAGGACTAGAGGAATGCTAAATAAGAGGGAAGTGGTGGGGTGCACCTAGATATGGAAACTCAATCCGATGTAACCTGGGTGACTTTGGTGCATACATACATAACCTGCAGAAAATATCTGCTTACAAAGATAACGTTTTCAATGCACTTTCAAAGTAAATTATTATAATGCATAATTAAAATTGCGAAATAGCTACTTTTTAGAATCTATAACGAAATGAATCAGGCACTTCCAACATTTAGATTATGGTGAGATACAAAATTCAGGTATTAGGGATACTAAAAATAAATACCTTTAAAGAGACAAAGAAATTAGCAAAATCGCCTCAACACAGGTGTGTGTATTCACCGTTCACCATCGAGTAGAAAACATCGCCTGTTAGAGGAGATATTTGGACTATCAGCTACCGTGACAGCCCAGCTTTAACAGTCTATTCTGATAATTCAGAATTTCAAAAAGTGATGCCAGGGCCAACTCACTCCACTCGCACTGCATTTATAAATATGTATTCCGCTCCCCAGAGAGGCCTCACTTAACCTGACCAATTTAGAAAGGGCCGACAGAAAGGAAACGATTAAACTTACTAACGCGGAAACTAAGGAAATAAAAATGTACCGTTGTTAGCCAGTTGTGCTTGCTGTGGGGTTTGGAAGTCAAGACTCAAATTGCGAAACCTTGTGAAACTCCTCTCACGAAATTATTCCTTTGTTAGCCAGTTGTGCTTGCTGTGGGGTTTGGAAGTCAAGACTCAAATTGCGAAACCTTGTGAAACTCCTCTCACGAAATTATTCGGCCTCGGGCGCTATTGTATGACGCCGGCCTTTGTAAGAAGAGCAATTGCATCTTATTGTGCTGTGCTCAAATTCCCGACATGTTCTTACCCGCCTTGGGACTTCCACTCTTCCTTCCCCTGTTAATATTTCACCCGTGATTTCCTTCGACAGCTTTGTAAACAAAATCCACTCAAAGTCTGGCATTCGAGGTGCGTCGTTTACTCTATGCTCCCGGGCTCGTGCTCTGTGCTTTGTCAATGCAAGGTGGCACAGCAGACCACGCGAGATCTCCAAGTGCGGTCGGTGTATGTTTGTCCGGTAGTTCCACCCTCCGTGCACAGCAGCATTTTTTATTTTTTTAGTATAGTCTCAGAGTTGCCTCTACATTGATCCATTTATGGCAACACTTTGATCTTAACACCGGCAGTCTGCTTGAAAAGGGGGGAGAGACGGCACTAAAGATTAGTGACGTGAGGGGATTTTGAGAAGCATTAACAAAGCCTGAAGGGCTTGTCTTTAATAGGCCTATGGAGATTTTCATATAGAAGCATTAATTAGAGAAGGAGGCAACATATGCGCAGCAGAATGCTGGTATTATAATAATGAACAACATGTGTTGCTAAACCGTTTTATTCTTTGTAATGCAACATGTAGGAAACAGCTTATTTCCATCTAAATGTGGGAAACTAGTTCAAATTGTTATGGTGGCAGTAAATTGTTACAAGTTAAAAGTTCATAAGAGGCAGGGCACAGGTCCTAAAAAAGTAGTGGGGGGGACAAACAAAGTTAAGCGGTATGCAAGTGACATCATGGCACGTGCAATCACAGTGCATGACATCACGACACGTGACATCGCACGTGGCATCACAGTAAGTGACCTCACTGGAACTAACATCAGATATTAAGACCTCAGACATATGTTTATCAGGTATATCACGAGTATATTTAAGCGCATTATGAGATTTAACAAATGAGATTTTGAGTCGGGTTATGGCAAAAACAGTGGCGAAACCCTGATGCTAGGCCTCAACTAATAAATTTTTTTAAAATCCTGCCACAGAGAAATTTCACAAGCGAAGCATGGTCGCAGATCTGTTCTGCTTAATTGGTTGTAAATTCTACATTTTTAAATATTTTATGGGGTTAAAGCATCTGCTGAAGTGGCGCCAAGTAAATCTCAGGGAATAATAATAATGGTGAGATAACTAGGGGCCTCATTTATGAAGCTTTGCGTCAGTTTTGCGCTTCCGATGCGTCACTTTTTGTGACGCATCGGCGGCGTAAAACATGCCTCCTGTTGCGCACTATTTACAAAGTGACGCATCTAAGCAGATGCGTCACTTTGTAAACCCCTGCGCTACATTTTACCTGCGTCAGGTATAATGTATGCAGAGGGGGCGTTCCCCCGCAAAAAGCCTCGTAATAGTGACGCAGTGAAATCTATGAGATTTTACTGCGTCACTTTTAGGACGCTGTTGCGTCAAAATCTTGCGCCTGCCTCACAGCAGGCGTAAGACTGACGCAAGTCCTTTCACATGGGGCTTTCCCCATGTGAAAGGACGCATTGCTGGAGTTGCGTCACTTTTGTGACACATTCCAGCAATGCGTGACTTTTGCGCTTACAGATACGTCAGAAATACTGACGTATCTGTAACTCCTTGCGACATGATGCGTCATACATTAAATATGACGCATCAATCATGTCGCAAGGAGGGCGCACTGAGAAGTCACGCATCGCTGCTTTCACGCAGCGATGCGTCACTTCTCATAAATGAGGCCCCTGGTGTATACGGTGAACTCTGCTTCACCAGTGGAGTTTGGGGAGTGTTGCTAACTCCACGCTCTGCTGGGAGTTCCACAAAAACTCCCATTTCGCCACATGGGGGAGTTTGCACCCACTGCCCACCCCTAGCTTTATCTCTTACCCTGGGTTACAAAATACGTTTTGCTGTTTAAAAAAAAGGACATTATGATTGTGTCCGTTTTCGTGCAGTAATGCATTTTTTAACTGGTGAGCATGTGTTAACAATTTACAACAACCTGACAGTAGCAGTGCAAAAGAAGTACCATTTCAGGGGCAGCTGAAGTTAAGCTGTTGGGCTAAAACTGGGACCTGTTTTGTCGTTAGGTCTAAGTGGCTGCTAACTCTTTTCAGAGCAGGCACAGATTTAGTGGTGACATATCAGAAGAGTGTTATAGTTCCATATTTTGGAGGGAGGACATTCGGAAAATAAAGAAAAAGGGCCAAAGCAGGCTCACCAAAATTCCTCACTGAACGGCCTACAGTGCCAGTGTGAAGCACACTTCTTTATTAAACTTTAGCAGTGTGGCCTGATGAAACAGTTTGGAAATTGGAGTCATTGCTTGGGCCTGGAGAACGTATAGCACCATTGTAAGACTAGCAGCATCGAGGTGCTTCCTTTGTGTGGAATCTTACAAGTGCATAGAGTGTACGGAGGGGGGTACTGTGCTTCAGACCAACCTCTGCTGGTGTCTTGCACAAGGGGCATGTTTGAGTTTGGAATCTTTTTGTATCTGGCTGGACACTTGGGGATATGTGATGTACTTATTCACCAGGAAGAGATAGATGGCTTGTTGGGTGTGAAAGAATGAATGAATGAATGAATAAATGATTGGCCTGTAGTGCAGACGACTGTACCAACTAGCTGACACACGAAGGCAGCAAGGCTCTGGGATTTCACAAAGCTGCTGGGAAGAGGTCAGGTGATTGCTTCCAAGTGACGCGGTGTTGCATGTGACTTTTGGCCTGTCCTGGCCTTCTAAGCCAAGAATACTTTACAAACTGATTTATTACCACCTAAGTTTAAAAGCAAAAAAAAGGATCCCTGGATTGCAGCTTGGTTTCGTTAATGAGGCAGGACTGGCTGACCGTGTCCTCATGAGAAGGGGCAGCATTTCAGCTGTGCCTATGTTGAAGTAGCATTTAATTAGGCCAAGCAACACAGGGTCCGACTCAGCTTGCAGAGGAAATGTCCAGCAAGTTACAACAGCTAGAAGAGGAAATGTCCAGCAAGTTAAAACAGCTAGAGGAACCATACCTTACTCTGTACCTGCCTCCCTGGCGGCTCTCTGTTCTTCTCTTTTCACACACGTTATTGTCCCACGCTGGCATGCGGCGGTTGCCAAGCAACTGATGTGCATTGTGTGCACCGTGCCCTGGTGCAGGGGGCAGCGGAGGTGGATCCCCGGTGTAGCGCCACCACATGCATCCATCTTCTTGGGCAGTGAGGAGCCCCTTTCAGAAAATATGACTTCTTGGGCAGTGAACTACGCCCACCACCCCTGGAGATAACTCTGGGGGTTAACACATTTGTTGGAGAGATCTGTGTTTTGTGTTGTCCCAGATTTGAATCAAAGCAGTGTAGAAGGTTAATGTGTCTCCTCTAAAGCACATCATATAACATGTAGATGACAGATTTTTATTTTATGTACCTAGGTAAGTGGTTTACTGCTTTGCACAGAGAGATACTTTTGTTACTACCAGTTCATACATTGTAATCCTTCTAATATATAGCACAGTGACCTGTGAAGGACACCTGACTATTACACCTTGCAAGCATCCCTGTCTCATATAACACATCTTATTAATTGATTTACACACTTACATGATTTATTGTCACTGTATAATGTGTATGTTGCATAAAGCGCTTTGACACCCTGAATTGGGATTAGTAGCACTATAAAAGAAATAACATAGCACTATTTTAATTGTTATTTGTGTAAATATTGAGACAGTCCAGCACATCTGAAATTCTTTCAGTGCAAGCACTTATTTACAGGGACTGAACATATTCAAAAGCATGCATTTGTTAAGTACCTACTGAAGAGATAACAATTTGTATGCTTTTATTTTACCTCTTTTGCATTTGCATTTAAGTGAGGGGTTCCAGGCCATGTCAAGCAGGATACTCAATCAAAAGGAGGCCTGATGGACTCTTAACTTCGCCTTTTATTGTTGGTCCAGTTGGAGGTAAAATGATGAACTTCTCCTGGTGTCTGAAAATTACACTGCAACAAGTTCATCATATTTCTGTGGGGCCCAACTTCTTGGCAGGGTGGACGGCATCCTCCCTGTGAAAATAGTGGGTGGACGCAGTTCCCACGGGTACTCCCGACTTGTTCCCTGATTAGAGGTTATTTGTAGTAATAGCATCTATCTGCTATAAAGGGGTAGGATGGTACAGTTTGCAAAAGAGGCGGGAGCGGTGCACAGTCAAAATATCGACTACAAAATATCGACTGGACACAATATTGAGTTTTAAATATCGAATGGACAAAATATCGACTGGACAGAATATAGACATCAAAAATATCGTTTTTAAGGTAAGTAATGTAATATCGAATGTTAAAAATATAGACATTTAAAATATCGAAGTATATAATATAGGTTAATAAAATTATCGATTTTTTGATAATCTAGAATTTTTTATACTGTTTTTTATGGTATTATATGTGTTAAAAGTGTGTATTTATGTTATAAATAATTTTAATTAATGACATTTTTATTTTTTAATTTTTGCGTAATTTAATTCTGTAGCAGGTTGTGGGTGTATAGGGGAATAGGGTGGGAAGTAATTTAATTATAATTAATTAAATATGTAAATTTATTTACTGTTATTCATTTTTAATTATTTGTTAATTAATTTATATTTGTTATTTAATTAACTTTTAATTGGCAATTCATTTTAATTAATTGATTAATTGCTAATTATGTAAATTTTACTAATTTATTTTCTGTAGCGGGTTGTGGGTTTATAGGGGAATAGGGTGGGAAGTAATTTAATTATAATTAATTAAATATGTAAATTTATTTATTGTAATTCATGTTTAATTATTTGTTAATTAATTTATATTTGGTAATTAATTAACTTTAATTGGCAAATAATTTTAATTAATTGATTAATTGCTAATTATGTTAATTTTACTAATTTATTTTCTGTAGCGGGTTGTGGGTTTATAGGGGAATAGGGTGGGAAGTAACTTAATTATAATTAATTAAATATGTAAATTTATTTATTGTTATTCATGTTTAATTATTTGGTAATTAATTTATATTTGGTAATTAATTAACTTTTAATTGCTAATTAATTTTATTTAATTGATTAATTGCTAAATGTGTTAATTTAATAATTTATTTTCTGTTGTGGGTTGTGGGTTTATAGGGGAATAGGATGGGAAGTAATTTATTTACAATTAATTAAATAAAACAATTTTTTTAATTGTATTTAATTTGAATTTATTGTAAATTAATTTTTAAATGTTAAATTATTAATTGTTAATTTGTAATTAATTTGTATTAATAGTTAAATAATTGTAATAATTAAATTTATTTTGTAATTTCAATTGATTAATTATTATATTATATTAAATTCGTAATTACTTTTAATTAATTTTTGATAGATATTAATTTATATTTATGAAATAATATATGAAGTATTTAATTTCCCTGCTGTTGCACTCTCTGGAGTGGGAATAGTAATTTTTACCTCTACGCTATCCAACGCTTTCCCTACTGTTGCACTCACTGGTGTGGGAATAGTAATTTTGACCCCTACGCTATCCAACGCTTTCCTCACTGTTGCACCCACAGGAGTGGGAATAGTAATTTTTACTGCTACGCTATCCAACGCTTTCCCTACTGTTGCACTCTTTGGAGTTTGAATAGTAATTTTTACCCCTACGCTATCCAATGCTTTCCCTACTGTTGCACCTACTGGAGTGGGAATAGTAATTTTTACCCCTACGCTATCCAATGCTTTCCCTACTGTTGCACTCACTGGAGTGGGAATAGTAATTTTTACCCCTACGCTATCCAACGCTTTCCCTACTGTTGCACTCTTTGGAGTGGGAATAGTAATTTTAACCCCTACGCTATCCAACGCTTTCCCTACCGTTGCACCCACTGGAGTGGGAATAGTAATTTTTACCTCTACGCTATCCAACGCTTTTCCTACTGTTGCACTCTTTGGAGTGGGAATAGTAATTTAAACCCCTACGCTATCCAACGCTTTCCCTACTGTTGCACTCTTTGGAGTGGGAATAGTAATTGTTACCCCTACGCTATCCAACGCTTTCCCTACTGTTGCACTCTTTGGAGTGGGAATAGTAATTTTAACCCCTACGCTATCCAATGCTTTTCCTACTGTTGCACTCTTTGGAGTGGGAATAGTAATTTAAACCCCTACGCTATCCAACGCTTTCCCTACTGTTGCACTCTTTGGAGTGGGAATAGTAATTGTTACCCCTACGCTATCCAACGCTTTCCCTACTGTTGCACTCTTTGGAGTGGGAATAGTAATTTTAACCCCTACGCTATCCAACGCTTTCCCTACTGTTGCACTATTTGGAGTGGGAATAGTAATTGTTACCCCTACGCTATCCAACGCTTTCCCTACTGTTGCACCCACTGGAGTGGGAATAGTAATTTTAACCTCTACGCTATCCAACGCTTTCTCTACTGTTGCACTCTTTGGAGTGGGAATAGTAATTTAAACCCCTACGCTATCCAACGCTTTCCCTACTGTTGCACTCTTTGGAGTGGGAATAGTAATTTTAACCCCTACGCTATCCAACGCTTTCCCTACTGTTGCACCCACTGGAGTGGGAATAGTAATTTTTACCCCTACGCTATCCAACGTTTTCCTCACTGTTGCACCCACTGGAGTGGGAATAGTAATTTTTACCCTTACGCTATCCAACGCTTTCCCTACAGTTGCACTCTGTGGAGTGGGAATAGTATTTTTTACACTTATGCTATCGTACGGTAATAATATTGGATATTATTTAATTATATTATGTTAATATATATATATGTTTTAACAAATATGATTGTAATTTTCTTTATAACTTTCATTAATTATTTATTTATTATAAGTTAATTTAAGTATTTTTAAGTATATTTTAGTAATTCATTTTTAATTTTAATTTAACACTGTTTTTAATAAAGTCGATATTTTTTTAAACTATATTTTTGTAAACGATATTTTGTACTCGATATTTTTGTACTTACCTGTTTGTAGATACAAACTCGATATTTTGTCTGTAGATATTTTTTCCTCGATATTTTTGCTAGTCGATATTCTGTCAGTCGATATTATGTCAGTGATCCGGCGGGAGCATAGGCTAAAATCAGGAGCACAGGGTACAAGTGGGTGCAGTGTGTAGCAGGGCCTGGCATAGTACAAGGATCTACAGACAGTGCTTTTATGCAAAATGCTGGCCCCCTATGCAGAATATGACATGGAGCAATAAGCATCCCCACGGATATTCATTGGCCTTGGACAGAATAGGGGCCCTCCCTTCAAGTATTAGGGGACCCCTGAAGGGCAGGTGACCCCACTGCTCTGCATGGGCTTCAAGGGCCTGCATTATGCCCCTGACAAAAGACATCTTTTGCACAGTTGTGATAGCTGGATCACAGGCAGAAGTTTTACATAGTCTGCCTCCCCATACACATACAAGAAACATTTTAAATGCAGGACGCACCAGCACAAGTTTACCATGATAAACACTCAAAGGGGTATAACATGGGAGTGAGCAATGTGGGTTTCTTTCAAAGAAAAAGGTGTTGCATGGGTGTCTCCATATTTATTGACTGTATGTATATATGTCTGTTTGTCATCTAAACACATGAGTATAATATGTGTGTTGATCTGTGTGTGTACAAGGAAGCCGGGAACTATGTTGCCTAGTCTGCTCGTAGAAATGTGTTCAGCTGTTTGCATGCAATATACAAAAGATAAACCTATTGCTTTGTCAGGTTTTGTTAAGACATCGGAGCAGAGCCAAACAGCCTCTGGGGACATCAGGCGATTTCTCGAGAGCCTTAATAATAACCTTACAGCCCACAGTCCTCTAGGTGAAAATGTGGTTGCCTCTATCCAGGCCTGTGGAATTATCAGTTTCAGGCATTACATAGGACTGACTGTTCTTAGTCTGAACATTGGCTTTTCCGAGGCACTAGATTCACTCAATACTCTTAATTCCCCTAAGGTCAGTCCTTTATATATTACTGTTTGCCTCTCAAGTTTTGTCCTGGTCTTCAAGTACTATTTAGAATGGCACATTAAGCACATAAAGGCTGACACATTGTTTTTTCAAATAAAATGGACATCTTACACAAGTCTGAAAAGGTTTGATTCTCTTCTGTGCTTATTTATGTTCCTAGTCAAAGAAATCACAGTCGATTTCCGAAAATGTTTTCTCACCTCAGCAAAAAAAGCAGCCACACAGAACTAAGAAAAGATAGCAGCATCACTTCATGCGAGGCTCATCTCACTTTTGAACCAATCAAAATAATATCAAAGCCTCATAAAGAGTGGTCACTGTCAACTAATGGTTGAACAATACAACAGCCCACTGGGGAGATCCTTTCTAGTCTCTGTATATATTACGTGATCTCTTTGAGATAGCTAACTGTGTTTCAGCCACACCTACAGCAGCACTTGATAACCAGCCCACCAAATTCCCAGGCCATGTGCATTGGGACTTCTCTGGCAATATAACTTCTTTTAAAAATGAAAAGTGAATGATGAGAATAGTGGATGTGTGTCGATATATATTAGCAGGTCAAGAACCAAATAGTCCATTGGCACCTTTGTAGGGCGCGAACCTCTCCTGATTTTACCTGAGAGGTGTTTCCAAAATGTCATTGTAGTCATGTAAGCGGTCTATCAGTTAATGGTCAGAAGAGCATTAAGCTGGACAAAGCAACATACCAACACAAAGAGTCACTCTGTTCTACTGATTGATTGAGCTTGTCCCAGAAATGCATCTGTCACAGGCCAGGCAACTGCATGCAAACATTTTAGTCAGAATCGTACAGTGGTGTACGCTAAAGTACTGAAGCAAATCTAAAAGAGTAAAGTGCACAATTGATGATGGGATATGAAAGGATCAGTAAATCAATAAATATATGTTATGTTAAAAATAATTTACAGAGCGCACGTACACCGATTGGTTTCATGGCGCTATATGTGAGATCCTCCTCTTCCGTGTCTCAGCTCTCGCATAAGGAGCAGGTCGTATTTGGCCTACAGCCTTTACCCAGCGACTGAAGTAATGCCTCTTCTCACTCTACTTTCAATTATAAAGAATCCAGCCCTTTGCTCATGAATCCTTTGGCAACATCAGGACACACAGAAGTTACCATATTACATAGCAGAAACATTTTATTGCTCCAAAAAGACCTGTGTTTCTTCAACGACCATCCATGATTTAGCAAATTTGAAATTTCACAGTTTTTTTTATGAGGATCCATAGAAGAGGATGGATAGTGCAGACAGCGCACACTACAGGCCTGCAAATGACTGCTCAAGTGGTATACATGCTTTCTTGTGTAGTGCGACAGCATTGAAGTCAAATGGCCAGGTACCGCCAACCCATCATCCATCAGTCACTCAACCAAGGAGGGCTCACTTAGGGGCGGCTCTAGGCTCATGGCGGCCCTGGGCAGGGAGCGTAGGTAGGGGGCCGGAAGAGGGCCCCGGAAGAGGAGGCCCCAGAAGAGGCGATGAGGCCAGTGTAGAGGGGGGGGGGGGGGGAGTCAGAGCGTTTGGAAGTGGAACAGAGCCAGAGGCCGCCAAATCCCTGCCACTGGGGCCGCCACACAAATATGTATCCATTCTCAGAGGATTATCATATTAAGGATATATATTAGCGTGGCGGACCTGTGCAGGTGCACAGCTTGCACATGCCTAAGGCCAGCCCTGGCTCACTGAAACACTTGATCCATGAGTTTTACCTGCAATGAGAAAACCTTTCAGGACTTTATTTCTTCAAGGCCTTTGGTAGGTGAAATTGGGGATCTTTAGTGACAGAGGCACTTATTCTGGGTTGATGTGAAGTACATTTTAGCAATCTTATTGTTTGCTTGACATCTACGGAAGGTTACACAATCAACAAACATACTGATGCTAAGACGTTTCTTTTTTCATTTGTTTGCCTACTGTACCTGCTTTGTGTATTACTGTGCTGAAGGTCACGCAGTCTGTGGAACTGCCACGTGTTTTGAAGTAATGTTTCATATCAATTATATCTCGTTTCCCGGAGATCCTTTTTACGGCAATAGTGTGCTCTACAAATTGATGGCCCTCATCCATTCATGTTACTTTCAATAAAACTGCCTCTGTAATTTTGACTGTGATTTTATCAATCGCTGTTTTTGTTTTGCTGCAAATAGGTTTTTTTTACCACATGAAAAAAGACTAAAGAGTATCACAAGTTGCTACATAGCTGATGAGTTTGCGTCTGGCATTAGTCAAACATGTTGATTTGAAAAAGGCATATTTAAATATATAACTACTTACAGGGAATTTCAGCCAGCTGTATTCATCCATTGGTGTGGCAGTTTATCATTCACATCATAGCTTAGGGTCAGCCACAAAATGCCCTTGTACAGTTTTACAAAAACCTTTCACCAACACTGGCAAGGCCAAAGGTTGGCAGCAGCACCAGAACTATTCGCTTTGCCAATGCTTGTTTGGACTAACATTCCAAATCAATAATTTTTTTTTTTTGCACTGTCCTGGTGATATCTAGGAGTGGCCGTATAACCGTGAGTTTTTTAACAAAAAATAGTTTTTTCACATTAGTATCCTCACGGATAGGACACGCCTTAGCGTGCGTGGATCACCGGAGGATCATTTGGTCCTGAAGAAAGCTGGGCGGAATTTGGCAATAAACAGCTGAAACATGTCGACCGTTTTTTACTAGGACTCTGTGGTTCAAGTAAAGACCACGGTGAAGTCCGATTCACTTGTTTTAACAAGACCAGTTGTCCATGGAATAAAATGGTTTATGGTACTACTGGGATCTTTTAAATTTTGCACTTATCACATTTGAGCACATTTATTCACTCAAGTTTACCAGCTCCGCTGTAATCCAGGCGTTGCAGCACACTGGGGGGACAGTCGGACTCCCCAGTAAGAACCCAATGATGAAGCATGTCATCACTAGGGTGAGTGAGGGTTCTTCTTAATAAATATTAAGTTTCTTTTCTCACATTTACATTTTTTTGTTGTTCATTGATAGGTTTTACAGTCCTTACAGGTTTTTTGTTGTAGCACTTAAGTATGGTTACAGCACTTTGGTCATTCTTATGTTGTGGATATATAATTCAAAAGGGGTAGAAGAGTGGCTTATTTGACCCTTACTCTCTTGTTGTTTAGATATATACTGTCGTGCAAGTGACAAGAGCTGGAATATTGCATTCGTACCGAATGTTGGGTTTGGCAACGTGGTAAAGTAGACCATCTTCACTTTCATGGGTTTTCAACTTCAAAAAATGCTTTCTCAAGAGTATTTTTCTGCAGTATTAGTTTTTCTCCCATACACCTAATTTTTAGTAGGTGCTTTCTTCTGATATTTTTTTGCCCGCAAAGCTTACAAAATTCACAAATAGAATTGTTAAGTTTCACAAATAGGCAGAGCTGAAAAATACACGTATTCACATTTCTAATTGCAAATGAATTAGGGTATGGCAACAAGGAAGTGACCTGTAAATCACCTGTTCTTATCTTGTGGTCTGGGGACCCTTAGGGATTTGGAACCTACTGTTTAGGAAATGAAATACTATTAGCAGATTCATAAAGTGTACATCAATAAAGAAGCAAAGTGTAAAATTGAACTTTTTTAACGTTCTGTAAATATTATGGAGTTTGAAATTGGAGGCTACACTTAAGTTAGGATCCTCAGATTGATTTGTGGGAGCAGTTCAGGTGCATCAAGCAGAATATAGTATGGATGATGGGTGGCCTCAATTGAATTTGGAAAAGCTCACATTTTCCAAGTAAAACTGAATTTTTGTGTATGTTTGTGAATTAAATAAAATATGTAATCATTTGTGCATTTGTTTGATGAATATTTGTTTCTGTAATTTTGAGTATTGTTTTGTGGCTCAAATCATCGAAATTGCTTAGGCCGGAGTCCCAGGATTCCAATATTGACTCAGCGGGGGCCCCCGGATTCCAAAAATGAGTCTATGGGTGTCCCTTGATTCCAGTAATGATCAAATGGGGGTTTACAGATGTCAAAAGGTTAAGTACCACTGCTGTAAACAAGGCCTACTGATCCTCCCTTATGAAAACTGACTCTTCACAAGTAGAAGGGTTGCCATATTGAATAATGAGCTGAACCCCTAAAAGTCCCTTTCTTCCAAGAAGAATTTCTGGTGATGAGCTCACATTTCTTTGAAAGTAATTCCCCATCTGTATCTTTACTGATTAAGCATGGCCTATTGTACCCTCATATAGTATGCAAAGAGCATAGTGACCTGTGTTTTCAGCCAGAATCCATTCATCCCATTGCTCTTCATATTGTTTCCCAGAGTCTACACGCCTCAAATGTTGGTCTCTCCCTGACAAGCATGGCTGGTCCTCCAAGGATTCATTCCTTGGAGACTGCATGCAGTTACATTGTGACAACCTCAAATAGACTTATTCCCGCCACTTCTAATACTGAAACCATAGAGTTATAAGAAAGAGCCACTTTGCTAACCTCTCTGGCAGAATGTGTGCCTTATGCCAGGTTGTCTGGTAGCACAAAGGGGTAAGTCCTTTATGTTCCTACGCAGAGGCTACATTTACAGGTGGAAAAGAGTCTTGTCCACTCTGTTGCCATTTAGGTGGTATTGGAAACCCCACCAACTCTTGGAATGCTTCCATTGTTTAAGCATATACCTTTAAAGTGTTTTCAGTCTGATAATTTCTTTAATCTTCGAAGTTTTCAAGTAATTTATTACACTTGCCAGATTCATCAGCATATACATCGTCGGTTTTTGTTCAGCATAATCCCCCTCTTCTTATTGTAATGTTTTACAGATGTGAAAAACTCAGGCTGTCCTCTTGAGCAGTACATAGTGCTCTGGACGTGGCCCTCAGAATGGGGCACAATACGCTCAAGGTGTTCTCCAGGACTGCAACACAAATAAGATAAATGACCGACAACTCTACTGCAGATGCATCCTCTAGGGCTGAGTACAATAGTTCAGACTGGATCTTACCAATGCTGTGTACAGTCGTAGCACAATCTCTCTTCTAGGTATGCTCTTTCCTCTGCAGTGTTGGTTACCTTTGCATTTAACACAGCCTTCTCATATTAACCCCTGGTCCCTTATGTTCTCGTCCCGTTCATTACTAAGTGGAGATAACTATCTCCCGACAGAAAAAAGGATCAGAAGAATGCTGGGACTCTAACCCCGCCCCTCCCACTGGGAGTTCATGAGGGGTACTTACCCAGCATTTCGCCTGTTCTTTTTTCTGTCTGTCGACATACTTGATTGTAGATGCTGGTGTTGCTCCTGCTGGGCTTGAGTGGCTTCTGTTCCTGTTCTGCCCCGTCCAGCTGACTGGCTGTGTGGGTGGGGTAGCTGGTTCCTTGCCTCCCAGTCTGTTGGTCTTTCTGGGAGGCTTGGTTTCTCGGACGGCTCTTTGATTCACATGCGTGGAGTTTTCTGACGGCCCTTTGCGGCTGGTAAGCCGGCCTCCTGGTTCCTTCCGGGTTGCTGTAAGCTCGTCTTCCTGGGGCTTGGTCGGGTGGAATACGTGCTGATTTTCTGGTTCTCCTGCTTTTCTGGCGGTCTTCGCTCTCCCCGCTGTGGCTTCTTTAGTGGGAGCTGCGGTATGCTGGCAGGCGGTGCGGTGTGCCTGCTGCTTCATGAGCGTCCTCTGCCCTGTCCAGCTGCCTGGCTGTGTGGGTGGGGGAGCTGGTTCCTTGCCTCCCGGTCTGTTGGTTTTGCTGGGAGGCTTCGTTTCTCTGACGGCTCTTTGATTCACATGCGTGGAGTTTTCTGACGGCCCTTTGCGGCTGGTAAGCTGGCCTCCTGGTTCCTTCCGGGTTGCTGTAGGCTCGTCTTCCTGGGGCTTGGTCGGGTGGAATACGTGCCGATTTCCTGGTTCTCCTGCCTTTCTGGCGGTCTTCGCTCTCCCCGCTGTGGCTTCTTTAGTGGGAGCTGCGGTATGCTGGCAGGCGGTGCGGTGTGCATGCTGCTTCATGAGCTTCCTCGCCTTCGGCCTCTTTGGGCTGCCTTTACTGACTGGCGGCGGCTTCCTGAAATCCGGAAGGTACAGACGGGTGGGGGCCTTGTTGCTGTTCACGCCCCCTCCCGGGTGAGTCCTGCTTAGCGGTGTATTTTCTTATTTATTTGAGCATCACCTGGAGCAGCTGAATGGTTTTTCAAAAACCAATTCACTAAAAGTTAAGTTTACACTCAGAGTAAAGACGGCCCTTGCTAAAGATTCTTTACTTCTAAACACATGTGTTTGCTCTTTCATTTCCATGGTGCTGGTGCTGTAGGTACTCGGGGAGGGGTGCGGCACTCATGGGCTGTCTGCAGGTGGATCTTCCACGCTGCAGGGGCTGTGGGCGGGGCTCCATAATTTATTCAGCAGCGAACACCCGCTAAGCTGAGGGAGCCACGTAAGCATGGTTAGAAGCACGTACTGCATTGCAGTGATATTTTTTTAGCGTTTCTGTTGGCGCATGGCTGTGTGAACGCGGTGTTGGCCGGGACTGTGTTTTGGATGGTGCATTATTCAGTCTCTGTCTGCGAGCTCACATTTTTATTCGTGCTGTTGTGCCACACTTCTGCTAGTCCTGTGTGCAGATGCCAGGGAATGTGGCGGGGCTTCATGCCTGTGCTGTTTGTGTTCACGGGTCGTGTCAAGGGCATTGCTCAAGTTTTATGTCCTATGCTACTGTTTTCTGTTTTCAGCTGCTGCATTTTCTGTGTAGTGTGGAATGTATTTGTGTAATCCCTGATGTATGTGCATACTCTTGTAGCACACAAGGATGCGGCCTAGCGTTCACGCCTTTGCACCATGGCACACAGTTGTGTGCTTCATGTCTGCCATAGGTTCTGGCCTGGAGGTATACGCTTTCAGCGCAAACTCTAAAAGTTAACCGAGTTTGTTTTGCTGATCGTCTCTCGGTCTCTCAGGTGGCCTGCTGAACTCCGTTACTTTCTGGGTAGCATGCTTTGCTTCTCCTGCATTTTTAGTGGCGGGGAGTCCGTCCGTGATGCCGTGGACAGGCAGTGTCTTTTGCATCCTGTTCCTTGGGCTGCTGCCTTTTCCTCACGTTTGGCAGGCTCAACCAGACAGGACTGGGGCCTGTTGTTGGGCACAACTCGGGTCCTGTGTTCTGCCACCGTTGTGCCAATGGCACAGGCATAGTGTTGCAGTTATGTTTCTTGTGATAGGTGAATTTACACTGCATTCTTCTCCTTGAACATCGGAACTGTGCTCTTTCTTCTCGGCTCTGGCGATGCCTTCGTGGCTACTTTGGGCTGTCTGTTGGGGTGGGGCCTTGTTCCTGGTGGTGTCCGGGCTTCCTCTCTGGGTTTGCAGGGGCTGTGACCTTCTGTATTCCGGTGGGTGCTCTTCTTTTTCCCCGTTGCGGGGGGGGGCTTGTTTGTGGCTACCTCTCCTCCTGTATGCTGTAGTCCTTCTCTGGTGTTTTTTTGGGGGTCCTTTTCTTTGGGGATTTCTCGACCCTGGCCTGGACTGGGTATTCCCTGTGTCTCTGGGTGGGGGCTCTGGGCACCTGTGCCTATGTGGGTCTCTGCCCGTTGCATATCCTGGAGGATGTGCCTGTGACTACGGTGCCAGGTTGTTGTCTCTGTCATCCTGCTGCTGTTCTGCCTCTAATCGTCCCTTTCCATGTTGCCTTTGCCTGTGATTTTGCATGGTTCTTCCGGACATGCTTGTTTGTGCTGCTTTTTGCCCTGGTTGTCTGCTAGCCCTGACATCCCGGCTTGGTGCTGGAGCTACTTGGCTGTGTCCGGGCCTGGATGTTGCAGTCCTGGC
Source organism: Lissotriton helveticus (assembly GCF_964261635.1). Classification (NCBI taxonomy): domain Eukaryota; kingdom Metazoa; phylum Chordata; class Amphibia; order Caudata; family Salamandridae; genus Lissotriton; species Lissotriton helveticus. Next base: position 796,996,065 of record NC_136070.1, on the reverse strand, counting down.
CTCCGGGGTATTTGCCTGTGGCCTTTCCTCCCTGGGGAGGGCTTCTCTCCTGGGTGGGGTCGCCCGCTTGGGATTCTGGATGAGGTTGGTTTCCTCTTTTTCTGCTTCCCCGGGCTGCTGGTTCTTGGAGGGCGCTGTAGTGCTGGTCTGGCCTACTTTCGGGGTCTGTCTCCCTTGCCGGTGTGCTTGTGGATACCCTGGTCAATCCTCTCTGATCCTCACTGCTGCGTGGTGTTCTGGGCGCCTCGTCTGCTCTGGTGCTTCAGTAGATTTTGGCTTCCCCTGTGGTGTCTTGTGTTTGGCCTCTTGGCAGTTGGCTGTGCTTCTTCCTTTGGCCTTTCCTCCCTGCTTCTTCTGGTCTTGTCTGGTGTCAGTGATGCTGCTGGGTGGATGATGTTTGATGCCTGGATGGGTTCCCCGGTTGTTGTTAAGCTCCGCTGGGTCTCTTCTGGCCTGCAGTGTTCTTTTCCGGCTAGGTTCGCTGCGGAGGGTGGGTGTTGTCCCTGCCCTTTCTGGTGGTTCTTTTTGCCGGGGTTGTGCCTCAGCTTTTCCCTGTACTTATGTTGTTCCGGGGCCCGTGTTTTGGTCACTCCTGGTCTGCAGGCTTGTGGTTGCTTCTGCTTGGCCTTCGGCGGTACCTACTTGTAGCTGCCTGTTGCCTTTGACCTTCCTCCCTGTTGGCTCCTGTTCTTGGCTGGTCTGCTGGTTTCTGTTTGGTACGACCTGCTCGGGGTTGCCTGGTTGCACTCTTGCTGCTGTACTGGACTGCATGATTAGGTTGTGTTGGAGGTTTTTCATTGGGTGGCCTGGCAATTCTTTGCTGGTGTCTTTTCTGCCTGTGGGGTGGCTGGTCCCTCTGCTATCGGATTCCGGTCCTTGCAGGTGTGGTGTGTTCCTGACGTTGTGGCCTCTTGGTTCTGGCTGTGCCAGTTTGGGTCTGTAACCCACTCCTGTATTCCCTGCTTGCCTCCTCTTGGGTTTTTTTTGGGCGACGCCGGGGCTGGTTGATCTCTGGCCTGTGCTCTGCTGGGGCCTTCCCTTCTTTGGCCTGCCCCCGGTTTTGGGTTGGGCCTTCGGGTCCTTCTGGCCGTGCGGGTTGCTTGGCTTTGGCTTCCCGGCTGTGTCCTCAGTTGCCGTTTTATGCACTGGGGGTTCATCCCCTGAGCGTGCCCTACCTTGGGTCGTGCCGGGCTGTGGGGTTTGGTTTGCTTGTGCGATCCGCCCTGGCTTCTGTTGCTTCTGTGGTCGCGATGTTTTCGTGTTTCCTCTCCCCTGATGGGTTGGGGTTCCATGCTGTGATGTTTGGGCCTGACCCGCTCCTTCGGGTCCTCTAGGGGTTTTTGGCCCTCTGTCTTGTTGGACTTTGTGTTTTTGGCCCTGCCTTCTGCTTGGGCTGTTTGGGGTCGTCTCTGCCTGGCCTGTCTCTGGTTGGGCTTGGCTGTTGTTGATGTTGGCTCTCTTAGGGTTCCCTTGCTATGGTCTTAGGTTCTCTGGGTTGTTTGACCGACCGGTTGCACTCCTTCTCTGGTGTTTGGGGTGTGCCTTCTTTGGGCTGTGGCTTCCTGCTCCGGTTTCCGCCGGTTTGGAGTTGGGGTGTTTTGCTGGAGCTGTGTTCTGGGGTTCATGTGGTTCCTCCTGTTCCCTTTTCCTCTTTGTTTTCCAGGCCTCTTTGTCCTGGTTGGTTGCCCTTGTCGGTTCTTGCTGCTCGGGCTTCCTGGAGGTGCTGGTTCCCTTGGTACCTTGTTTCCTAGTCTCTCGGGTGCCTGTTGGGTTGGCTTCCGGGGTTTGTTCTTCCATCCCGGTGCCTTGGTTTACCCTCTTTCCCTGTCCGTGGGCTCTGTCTCGCCTTCCTGGCTGTGTACTGGTGGATGGTCGGCTGGTGCTGGCCCTTTTCTCATGGGGCCTGATGTGAGGTTCCGGGGGGTTGTCCTCTGGTCTCTCTGGGGTCAGTTCATTGCTTCCCTTCTCTTCTGGGTTGGTCCTGCCCTTGGTGGGCTTCTCCACCGTTTTTTCCGGGGGTGACTTTGTTTGTTTTTGGTTGGGGCTTTGTGTTTTTCTGGCCCCCTTGTACCCTGGGTGTTTCTTTTCTTTCCGGGGCCTGAGTTCAGCTGGCATGGGTTCTCTGTGCCTGGGTTTGGCTCATGTTGCCTAGTTCTGGCTTGCTGGCCTGGTGGCTCTTGGCCTTTCTCCTTGGTTAGCCTCCTCGCTGTTGTTTTCTTCTTGCCTCGGATGGCTTGTGTGTCTATGCTCTCCCCTTCTCTGATTGGCTGTGAGGTGCTCCTGCTGTAAACTGTTTGGCCTCTGTGGTTGTCGGACTGGTCGTCTGGATGTTCTCCCGTTGTTTTGTTGGGTGTGTCCGGGATTGGTGGTACTCCCTCTTGGCGGGGGCTCTGCCTAGGGTTTTGCCGGTTTTGCCTTTTGCTTCCTGAGGTTGCTGCCTTGGTGTGGTTTCCTGGGTTCGCTTCTGTTTTGTTTGGGAAGGCCGGCTTTTTTGGTTTGGTATTCTCCACTTAATAATGAATGGGACGAGGACATAGGGACCCGGGAGTAATGCTCTATTACTTACCAGTAATCTTCATTACTCAGGGTCCCGTTGTCCTCGTCCCATTCATACACCACGCCCTCCCTCCCAGATGGCCGGCCTTCCTGTTGTGGGCTTGGTTGTTCAGGCGGATTGCTGGGTAAGTACCCCGTATGTACTCCCGGTGGGAGGGTCGGGGTTAGTGTCCCAGCATTCTTCTGATCCTTTTTTTCTGTCGGGAGATGGTTATCTCCACTTAGTAATGAATGGGACGAGGACAACGGGACCCGGAGTAATGAAGGTTACCGGTAAGTAATAGAGCATTATTTAACCTGCTATAAAATCTCAGTGGCAAGGAAAGCGTTCACTCCTGCTGATTGTGCTGTAACCCTTTTGTGTTTGTGAGAGAAACTTGCACTATTGCTGCTCATGCTTTACGGCTTCTGTGTGCACAGGAATGGGAGACTACTACTGCAGAGCATAATGTACCTTCTCTATGTGTGTCTGTATAACCAAAGCTACTTCTGTCTGTACCATACTTTTTCTGTGAAGAAATTTTTCTCTGCTGATGATTGGGCTTAATGTGTTCTGAGAATGTACAGGACCTTGCACTGCAGCTGGTATGCAGATGAAAGTATGTTTAAAACAGAAATGCAGTTTCTCTACAGTGCAATCCGGAGTCAGTTGTATGTTGGAACACTTTACATCTTTATTTGAAACTTTTTAGGGTCCCAGACATGTGGCAAAGTGCATTAATAACAATTTGAAAAATGTACATGCAGTATCGTATTTGAACAACTTTCTGATAATTTACAAGATGGTGTGATGATTAGGTATGGAGAAGTTCTCATATATTTAAGTGTTTATTTAAAAAATGTTGTTCAAAGGATCTTTGAAAGAGGGGAAGGATGAGTATGCATGTTTATGTGTGTTGCCTATGTCAAAGAAGTTTGCAATGCTGCGGATCAAACGGCAATTGTGCGGGATGTGATGGTAAAAAATCATTTTACTAACCAAAATCCATAAATATTGGCTGGGGACGCGCCCTCTGGACATCCATTGACAGTGGTTTGGAATTAGGTCACAGCTACCAGTACAACTCACGTTTCAAATACATGACCTAATATTCCCTAACTGCTACCTCAGAACAAACACCAATATTCATTTGGAGAGTATCACGGTTAAACTAACAATGTTGTGAGCTTCTTGAACCTCAAAAATAGTAGAACTAGAAAAGGATACATTTCTCAAGGGATTATCCAACTCTTGGAGTCAGCATTTCACATCGAAAATATTTAAAGGCCTCCAATTAATCTATGTGGCACCCATGAATTTGCAGTACCAAACATTTTTTAGATTGAATATTTACACCTGCACTCATTTTCTACCATGAGTAGAGGTGTTTACATAGTGGCTTCTCCTTCACTAAGACGGAGGAGCGTCGCCCCATTACTCTCAGAGCAGCAGAAAAGAAAATGAGAATAACAACATTATTATAATGTATTTTCCCGCGCCGGCTATGGGGTATGAGAAGGAGGGCTGGAATCACATGGAGGAGGAGGGGTTTGTACACCATAATTGCGCATGACAGTCTGGCTGGCCAAACTGTCATGCACACTTATAATTTCTCCACCTGGCTGTGTTTCAGAGCCAGTTGGAGAACATGCACAGGCTCCCAAGCACTGTCTGAGTGGCCAAACAAGATGCTCAGACCAATCAGGTCACTGCTGTCATGCTGATGACAGAAACGTTGGGATTGGCTTAGGGGAGCTTGTGTTTTGCCAGGACCCAGGAAGAGAAGATGATGGAGCAAAAGTTGTGTCTATTATCAAGTAAGAGTTTTCTTTGTTTTTGTATCTTCCCCCCCCTTCCCTGCCCCACCACCCCTGCTCTGTAGCAGACGCCATTATGTTTACGGGCTTGCTAATATGTACTATATATATTTTAAATTTGTGGTGCCATGTAATTTCAATGAAGTATTCCAATATAATTGAACTTTGTTTTCCCTGCTAAACAATGGCATGTGACCAGGTTGAGCCATAGCACAGGCTAAGCAGAGATATGTGCATTTTCAGTTTGTAATTTGCCTAGTATTCCACAAGGCCTGTGGGCTTGCAATTCTATGTAATAGCAATAACTGTAGTTTAGGGGTAGAAAAGCCCAACTACGCCTATTGGTGCATTTCTGTTTTAAAGTCAAAGCACCTGGATACCCTCTCGAGTGGTTAGTGCACCATGCAGATCAATATAACAGAACAATTATTCCAAATCACATCACAGACTTTGGCTGAAAGGATTGTGTCACAGAACCCAATTGGTCAGGCGGAAAAAAAGTCACATATGGAGAAGGGTAGTTTTGACATATACTGAGGCAGAGGCACCTACAAATGTTCCAAGACCTTAGATATATTATTCTCTGCTACATAGGGGGGTCTAGTATAAATATTCACAGAAGTACCGGAGTCTGAGAGAGAGAGGCGACTACCAGACTGCAAAACATAGACACAGGGGAAAACCAAAGCCTATATCTCACTTTTTTCTGCTTAGTGTTGAAGCTCCAACAATACATTTGTGCATCGCAGGAAACCAGATTTTTTTGTTTTTTTCAGCGACAGGTTGATTTGATGTACGAGCTGAGAAGCAGAACTGATCAGACACCTACGGTAACTTCTATGCCCGAAATATGTGTCATAATGAAACTGTGCAACAGAATTCAGAAAATTATACTATGTTTACTTTCCCAGTGTTCGCTGAGTTTAAGCTAGCGATGTGTATATATATGTGTGCGTGTATGTGTATATATATGTATATATATATTTCCGCACTTGTACTCCTGCTACCACGCCACGCCATGTATATATATATATATATATATATATCAAACTCACAAAGCTTGCCTGGAATGAGGGAGCCACAAACAGGAAAATTCGATTTTGCCATTTTAATGATGATGCAAACAGCGCAGGAACAGCTTGCTGCCTCACAAAAATAATGTCCAGCCCTGACGCGTTTCGTGCTCTCTGACGCACTTCTTCAAAGGGTTGAGGACTTACGTGAATGAAACCAGTCTTTTAATGCCTGCATTAGTCTCTGATAATCCCCGCCTCAGTGGGCGTGGCCATAACTATGGCCCGATGGTTCTTGTAGTGCAGGAGTTTTTGCGTGTCTCATCCACAGTGCAAAAATAGAAATGAAATCCCCAGTGGGTTGTGGGGTCAGTGTCACAGTTCAAACACCCCATTAATCACATCACCGGCTTTTCCCTGCTCCTCTCACTGACTCATCGCTTGATGCTTCAGCTCGGACTGCAAACTGCAGCTGTGTTCGCCTCGTGGCTCAGACAACAAGCCACCTCTAATCAAACTCACAAAGCTTGCCTGGAATGAGGGAGCCACAAACAGGAAAATTCGATTTTGCCATTTTAATGATATATATATATTCACTGAAAAAACATAGGTTTCAGCTACGTTATAGTTAGGAATTAGCATTTAAAAAACCTTAGAAATTCACTGAAAAAACCATAGGTTTCAGCCACGTTATAGTTAGGAATTAGCATTTAAAAAACCTTAGAAATTCACTGAAAAAACCATAGGTTTCAGCCACGTTATAGTTAGGAATTAGCATTTAAAAAGCCTTAGAAATTCACTGAAAAAAACCATAGGTTTCTCACATGTTATAGTTAGCTGGACATTTCACTCATACAAAACCATTGAAATTCACCCTTTATAGTTAGTTCAGCTAACTATAACTCGCACGCCCGCAATGCACTGCTGATGACGTCACATATTACATCACTCATGACATGGTCAGTGACATCACTCATGACATCACTGATGACATCTCAAATGACATCACTGGTGATGACATCATCCAGTGAATGTGTGTCTTTCTGAAAAATAAATATTGTTTATATATGTATATCTAAAGGTCGATGGAAGAATAAATGGGTAACTAAGGGCCCGATGTAGGTCGGTCGGTAACGGCCGAAATTCGGTATTTTCGGCCGTTACCGATCGGTATCGAGCCATTGGGGAGTAGCAGTCCGAAAACCGCCCAAATCAGTGATAATACCGAATCGGAAACGTTACCGAATCCTTAGAATACCGAATCGGAAAATACACAGAATCAGTAAATATACCGAATCGTTAACAAACCGAATCGGTAAAAATAGGGATTTGGAAAAATCACCGATTCGGTAGAATACCGAATCGGAAAAAACACAGATTCGGAAAAAAATACCGATTCGTTAACAAACCGAATGGTTAAAAATACCGAATCGGTAAAGTCAGCGATTCGGTAAAATTACCGATTTGGTGTAAATCCGAATCTGTGTGAAAAACTGAAGATTGAGATGTAGGAAAGCTCTGAAATACCGAATTAGCTTCAAATTCGGTATTTAAGAGTCTGTAGTTACCATAGATTGGAATCAGGTGGTAACCAGGTGCAACCTCTAAAAATGGACCCAAAATGCAATTCTTCTTGCACCATGGCGGCATTTTATGTCATTGCAAGACGGCTACGGCTACAGCAGGAAGGAGAGAGGGAATGGCTGAGACAGGAGCAGGTGTATAGACAGCGGATCACCCTGTTCATGCTGACAGATGCAGAGATCCTACAGAGGTACAGGCTGGACCCAGAGACCATCTTAGAGCTCATTAGGGACCTCCAACCCCTGTTGCAGCACACCACCCCAAGGGCACACGCAATCCCAGTGCACGTGCAGGTGCTATGCAGCCTACACCTGCTTGCGTCTGGCAGCTATCAAAGTGGAGTAGCTGTGGTAGGAGGGGGTGACCCAGAGCAGCCTGTCAAGGTTCTTCCACAAGTTCCTTGACGCCATGATACAAAGGATGGACCAATACATTTCCTTCCCTGCAACCCATGCAGAACTGGTACAGACAAAAGCAGACTTCTACCAGATGGCAAGATCCCCCCACATCATTGGCTGCATAGATGGCACACACATTCCGATTTGCCCCCCTGCTGACACGGAATACGTATACCGCAATCGGAAGTCACGGCACACCATAAATGTGCAGGTGATTTGTAATGCTAAGTGTGTCATCACTGACCTGGTTGCAAAATTTCCAGGGAGTACCCACGACTCCTACAGCTTTCAAAATAGCGGAATTTATGCACGGCTGACGGCAGGGAATTCGGTGAAGGATACCTCCTAGGTAAGACACAGTGTCAGACCCCCATACCCTAAATAGCAGTGTGAAGTACATGTATGCATGTGAGTAATGTTACCCCTTTACCTTCTAGGCGACAGTGCATATGCCCTCCGCTCATTCATTCTCACCCCCTACCTCAACCCCTCAACACCCAGCCAAAGGAGGTATAACCGTGCGCACAAAAGCACAAGGAATGTAGTAGAACGGACCTTCGGCATCTGGAAAAGCAGGTTCAGATGCTTGCACAAGAGCGGAGGTGCAAGGCAATATACCCCCATCACCTGCTGCAAGATGATTGCTGTCTGTGCAATGTTGCACAACCTTGCGGTCAAGAAGGGCACAGAGGTAGAGTTGTCTGACTACGAGGACCCTGACGATGACATTGCTGTGCCACAAACACAACCTGCTGGAGTGTCTACACCAAGTGATGGCAGGTTCAGACGTGAGGAGATAACAGACAACTATTTCTGAGTGAGTACAGATGCACAGACACGTTATGGATGTGAAGAAATGTAAATTTAAAATTTTTGGTACAACGTTACAGCACTGATGTGCAACAAATGAAATGATTAACTACAATGTGGGGACAGGAAATGGGCCGGGTTGCCTCACCCACACTGGCAGTGTCATTTCCTGCTGCGCTTTGGAGACCCACTGGGATGCGGCTCCCCCCCTTCTGCATGTCCGGCTGCCTCTGCGGAGCGCCTGGAGCTCCGGCGCGGCTCGGACACAGCGCTGGCTGGACTGCTGCGGCTGCTGCTGTCCCCAGCCTCGGCCACGTCCAGGGCAGGATTCACCACTGCGTTGGATATAATGAGTGTCTCCATGGCACTGGTGATGCGGGCCATGCCCCTGGTCACCTCCGCAGTGTTTTGAGTGAGGCACTGTTCCATATTTGACCCTCTGCGGCATAGCAGGGCTGTTGCTGCGGCAAGCCGGTTAATTGCCCGGTTTTGTACACGGGCATCCCTGCGCCTTGTGTGCTCATTCTGTTCCATCTTGGCACACAGCTGTGTTATGGCAGTTGTTATGCGACCCATTCCTGTTGCAATTTCCCAGTTACTTGCCACAAACTCAGCAAATCCCTTTGTCATTTCCACCATCTGCAGGTTATGTTCACGCAGTTGCCGGTGGCAAGCGAGGATGGACTTGGCCTGCATCCGCTGGATTCGCACCATGCTCCCCTCAAGCCCTTGGAAGACGGTGCCTTCCCGTGATGGAATTGCACTGCTGGAAGTGCGTGGGCGGCGGAGATTGGTGCTGGTCTGCTGGGTGGCCTGCTGTGCCACAGGTGTCACAGGTGTGGGTGCTGGTGCCTGACCCGCAGCTCCCTCCATGATGGTCAATGGGGCCACAATACTCCTCCTGGCTGGAGCTATGGCAGGTGCTGGCTGGGACCGTGTGGGTGAGTTCTCTGGTGAGAACAGCAATGTTGGGGATTGTGACAATTGGGGGGAGTGGTGAAATGAGAGGGCATGTCCTGAGTCATCCTCATTGGCCATGGCACTGCTGTCCTCCACCTCCTGCGAGGCTTCCATGCTGCTTGGCCCTGCCACCGCACTGTCCGCTGTTGCTGGAGCTGACACTTGTGCAGCTGCTGCTCCACTACCTGATGGCGCCCCTAAGAATAAAGTAGCATTTGTCAACTGAGCGGAAATGTCTTACTGTCACTACAATAAATGCATTGCACATGTCATTTTCATTACTCTGATTCTTTCTTAAAGTGCATTGCAGTTTAATGTGCACTGTAAATTGTTCCTACATTAGCTGTCTACATTTCCCATCATGCATTGCTCATGTATTTTGCTAGCAGTACTGGACTGGGGTTTGGCTGTACATTGGGGCCAATGGGGAGGTGTCTGGTAGGGTGTGTCATGCTGTGCACGCTTCTTACCTTTTGCTTTGGCTCTGGCTGAGCTGTCCATGTCCCCAACTCCAACCACACTCTCCGTCACTATCGTTGTGGACACCAGTTCCTCCAGTTCAGTGAGGGGGGGCGCGGGGTTCCTGCCTCCACCGGTCAGTCCTGCCTGCTTGTGGAGCTCCGCCAATTTCCTCTTGGTGAGGCTCCGGATATCATAAAACCTCTTCTTGAGGTCATCCATGCTCCTGGGGGTCACACCAACAGCATTGACCCTCTCACTGATGGCACTCCACAGTTTCCTCTTTGTAGACTCAGGGATTGTGAGGGACAGCCTCCCATACAGCTGCCTGTGGACCCTCACCACCTCCTCCACCAATACTTGCAGCTCCATGCTGCTGAACTTCACCTTGCGCTTTCTCTCAGCCTTCTGGCTCTCAGAGCTGCTTGCCATTTCCACTGTGTTCATAAATCTCCAACCACTCTCTCTGCTGCTCACTCTCACTGCTCAGCTCTGGCTGCCTCTCCAGAAAGTTCTGATGAGTTGCACCTGCCTGGGTTGCCACTCCCTGCTAGGGTGGGGGAGGGTGCTTCCACCTCATTGGCTGCTTTCATTAGTTTCACTTTTACTAGCTTGCCGATTCCGTGTTTACCGATTCGGTATTTACCGATTCGGTATATATACCGATTCGGGAAATATCGATTCGGTAAATACCGATTCGGTTTTGCCAGTGCATTCCTATGGGCCTTTTGGGCAATACGGTTGTATTGCCATTACCGAATCGGTATCTACCGAATCGGTCAATACCGATTCGGTAAGTGTCGAAACACGATACCGAATGTTACCGAATCGGTATTTTACCGATTCTTTTTCTCTACATCTCGTTTTCCGATTTCAGAATACCGATTCGGTAAAAATCGGTATTTTAAAATCGGTAAATGACTTTTACCTACATCGGGCCCTAAGTGTCTAAATGGATTTTCTTTTGTAAAATTGATTGTATAACTGACTTATTAAGTGTATCTTCGTGAATACATGTATTAGCGAGTAATGTTTAAATATGTAAATATCTGTATCAGTGTCTCACTTTGTGTATAAGTGGCTGCATGGGTTAGTGAGTAGCTACATGAGTGTCTATATAGGTTATTAGTTGGTTTTTTGAGTATCAGTATGAGTGTCTGTATGGTTTGGTGGGGGGTATTACTTAGCGCATAGATGCATGAATGACTGACTCACTGTTTGTATGTGTTTTGAAGACAGCATGTGTGCAGGACTATATGGGTGGATGAGCGTGTTAGTGAGTGAATGACTGTCTCAATAGTATCTTTATGAGTAACTACATATGTTTTAAACTAGTATATATGAGTATTGATGTATATAAGGGAGTATATGTGAGAGTGAGAGATTGGAAGAGTTCCTGTATATATAAGTATGTGTTTCTATAAGTGGTGTTTAAGAGAGTAAGTATGTGTATGTTTCTGTAGAAGTGAGTGTAGTGGTGTGTGCATAGCTGTATATGCAAGTAAATGGTGTTTGATAGTTTATTTGCATGTGTGAGCATGTGTGTGAGTAACTCTATGGATGAGTATCGGTGTGTAACAGGATGTATAGGTGTATGAGAACATATGATGAGTGAGTACATGTATGAGTGAACATATAGAACTGTTGGTGAATGAGTAGATGTGTATGTAGATGTTGGAATTACTGAATAGGTTGTTGTAACGGGTATTTGGTATCATTTTTTTAAAAAGTTTTTGTTTCTATTTTTGAATTTGTGTATCAAAGGTTATATTACGGTGAGAGGAGGTCTGCCACTCTTTCACAAGGATGATGTCATCAGTGATGTCATTTGAGATGTCATCAGTGATGTCATGAGTGATGTCATTGACCATGTCATGAGTGATGTAATATGTGACGTCATAAGCAGTGCATTGTGGGCGCGTGAGTTAAAGTTAGCTGAACTAACTATAATGGGGGAATTTCAATGGTTTTGTATAAGTGAAATGTCCAGCTAACTATAACATGTGTGAAACCTATGGTTTTTTCATTGTATTTCTAAGGTTTTTTTAAATGCTAATTCCTAACTATAACGTGGCTGAAACCTATGGATTTTTCAGTGAATTTCTAAGGTTTTTTAAATGCTAATTCCTAACTATAACGTGGCTGAAACCTATTGTTTTTTCACTGAATTTCAAAGGTTTTGTAAATGATAATTTTTAAATGTATTAATTGTTATACTTTTTTTATACTGATTTAGTACATTGTTTTAAAGTATTTCTTTTTAGATATTTCTTTTTTAAATTACATTACATATTTTTAATATAAATTTTAAAAAATGTTTTGAAAAATATTGAAATTGTAATTTTTGTTTTTTTATTTTAGATTTTTTAATTTATATATATTTTATATAGCAGGCAATGATATTCTATGGAAGGAAATTCAAGTTACTGGTAAGTACGGTTAAAATTACTTTTCATGATCAGTAGTGGGCTGAAAGATGCAGCACTGAGGTCTCTCCTGATAAAAAGTGAGTAAATCAGAATTCGTAGTTAGGTTGATTTTAGAGGAATTTTTTAAAGTTCCAAAACTCCACACTTAGAAGAATTTCCAAGCGAAACCAGTCAATGTTAGCCTATGGAAGAAATTCAAGTTACTGTAACTACGGTTAGAATTACTTTTCAAGATCAGTAGTGGGCTGAACGATGCAGCACTGAGGTCTCTCCTGATAACAGGTGAGTAAATTGGAATTCATAGTTCGGCTGATTTTAGAGGAATTTTTTTAATTCCAAAACTCCACACTTAGAAGAATTTCCAAATGAAACCAGTCAATGTTAGCCTATGGAAGGAAATTCAAGTTACTATAAGTATGGTTAGAATTCGTTTTCAGGATAAGTAGTGGCCTGAAAGATGCAGCACTGAGGTCTCTCCTGATAACAGCTGGGTAAATCGGAATTCGTAGTTCGGCTGATTTTAGAGGAATTTTTAAAAGTTCCAAAACTCCACACTTCAAAGAATTTACAAGTGAAACCAGTCAATGTTAGCCTGTGGAAGGAAATTCAAGTTACTGTAAGTATGGTTAGAATTACTTTTCAGTATCAGTAGTGGGCTGAAAGATGCAGCACTGAGGTCTCTCCTGATAACAGGTGAGTAAATCGAAATTCATAGTTCGGCTGATTTTAGAGGAATATTTGTACGTTTCAAAAATAGACACTTAGAAACTTTTCTGGTGAAAACCACACAATAGATTCCTATGTAAGGAAATACACGTTTTTTTTTTTTTAATTCTGTTTATTGATTTTCAGAAACAAAGAATGTACAACCATTTGAAAATGGCAATACAACAAATACCAGTACATTTTTGCATTCAGCATCCCAACATGTATGATACAGAAAGATCATTGTTAGAGTCAGTACAGTTTATGTGCTAGCAGTACGTTATTGCACATGTGTCACGGGTTCCACCTATTCAAATTTATGCAAGATGTATTAGCATTCACAATGTGTCAGCGGCATCATCATTCTGCAGATACGTTGTTAAATAAGTCCAATAGTCTTTTGGCCTAGATCTAGCCGGTTGTTCTTCCTCGTAAGTCAACAGTTGAGCTCTGCAATGCGCTAAGTCTTGCAGCCATTGTTTCGTGCCCTGCACTTTCGTGCCTCCCCAACATTGAGAAATTTGCCTTTTAGCCAATAACAAGGAGACTGCACAGAACTTACGCTTCCCGGCTTTGACCGTGGGAAGAAGACCCAACAGGCACACCTTTAAAGAGCATTCAATCTCCACCCCCACCATTTTCTGAAGTAATGTGGTTACTTTCCCCCAGTAGTCCTGTAGTTTCGGGCAGTACCAGGCAAGATGCACAAAATCTGCCTCTTGTTCCCCACATCGTTTACATCTAGCATCGTCTCGTAATCCATATTTATGGAGACGCGATGGTGTGTGGTATGATTGATGTAGATATTTTAGATGGAGGATGCGCAAATTCCCATTCGAAGTGAGTAACCTAATCAGTGCACATGCGGTGTACCATTCTTTTTCAGAAAGTGGGTCAGGTAATGCTTCATTCCAGCGTGTCCATGCTTTAGTGGAAGTGAATGGGATCTCGCTTTGGGGCGTTCTGTACAATCGTGAAACTAGGTGTGTTGAGTTGGAGGAGGTGATGATGCACTGTAGTGTTTCCAAGCATGGGGGTTCTATCGGATAGTTCGGGTATAGATCTCGGATGGCTCTTTGTATTCTGTAGTATGGGAAACGGAACAGTGTGGTTTGATTGCTGATGTAAGTTAAGTCGTCTATGTTTCTGAATACGCCATCACAGTAGAGGTCTCCAATCGTGTCCATGCCAGCCTGTTTTAGGAGCCCCATACCTACTTGCTCACTGGTAACCGAGATCTGGGGATGATGGTGTAATGGCAGTGCTGGTGCATAAAGTGGAGTTTTGTGCGTCAACCGGCCTAGCGATCTTCAAGCGGCTGCAGTCGTGTCAATCGTGTTAATGTCTGTCGCGTGTAGTGGTGGGCGTTTGTGCGTGATCATCGCTGTCAGTGGTATCTGAAAGGCGTCCCCCTCCTCAACCGCTGTATGTGTTAAATAAGGAACCACATGGTACCAGTATGTGCCATACTGAGCCTGGACACAGAGATAGTATAAATAGAAGTCTGGTACACAAAAGCCACCTTTTTCATAGGGTAATGTCAACGTTTGTAGGTCTATGCGTGCTTGTTTACCCACCCATATGAGTTTTAGAACCAGTGTGGTTATGTTTTTGAACACCGTTTTCGGGGGTGTGATTGGTATATTGTTAAATAGATATAAAAGTTTGGTTAGGATATTCATCTTTACTATGGCAATCCGATCTGCCAGTGATAGTGGTAGTTGTATCCACCTGTCGATTTTCTCTGTCAACTTATCTAGGACTCTACCATAGTTAGTGCGTATAACCTCCTCGGGGTCTCTGCTGTACCATATCCCCAAATATCTGATTGGGTCAGTTTGCCACTCCAGCGGGAAATCTGTTATGTGTTGTGACGTGGTGTCAGTTAGTGGGATTATGGATGATGTATCCCAATTAATCTGTAGGCCAGAGTGTCTGCCGAATTTGATGTATTCACGTAGTAACGGGTTTATATTCTGGTCGGGGTCTCTGATATATAAAAGCATGTCGTCTGCATACATGGATATGTGCAATGGTCGACCTGGGAAGTGGAGCGCTGAATGATTAAGTGACTGTCTAATGATGCATGCAAGGGGCTCCAGTGCAAGGGCAAATAGCAAGGGTGACAAAGGGCATCCTTGCCTCGTGCCTCGTTCAATGTGGAAGGGGTTTGATATGTAACCATTTACACGTACTCTTGCTGCCGGGTCTGTGTAAAGAAGTGTAATCCATGTTATGAATCGTGAGGGAAAACCCATACGCTGGAGTATCGTGAGTAGATATGGCCATTCGAGCGAATCGAATGCCTTGGCGGCATCGAGCATAACCGCCACCGCCTTAGTGTTGGGCGTTAAATAATGGGACAGTGCAAATAAAGTCCTAGTGTTGTGGGAGGTTGCCCTTGTGGGTATGAACCCCGCTTGGTCCGGCAATATCAATTTAGTCATTAGTGGCTGTAATCTTACCGCCAGAATTTTGGCCAGTATTTTCGAGTCTACATTTAGTAGGGATAGGGGTCGGTAGGATTCACAGAGATCTGGGTCTTTATTAGGCTTCAGGAGTGTTATCAGTACAGCTTCTCGCAGCGATGGGGGCAATTTGTCTTGATCAAATGCATTACCGTACATAGCAACCAGATGTGGCGCTAATGTGTCTACATATGTTTTGTAAAATTCACATGTATACCCATCTGGGCCGGGTGCCTTACCATTGGGAAGCGATCGAATGATGTCTGTCACCTCCTCCACTGTGATGGGCATCGCTAAATATTCTCGCTGCTGATCTGAGAGCCAGGCAATGGCAATGTCGCGCAAATATTCGAATGTTTCTTCAGGGGGCGCCGTGTGCTTGGACGTGTATAGTGCGCTAAAGTTGTCGACAAAGCAGCGGAGTATGTCCTCCGGTCGTGTCAGTAGTGTGCCCTCGGTGTCACGTATTTGTGTTACAGTTTGTGGTTTCTTCCCCTCACAGATTTTCGTTGCCAGCACCCTACCTGGTCGTCCACCCTCCCCAAACTGCTTGGCTAGAGGTCGCTTAGTGATATATTTTAGTTCATCCGCGGCATACGTTTGATGTTCGGTGTACGCTTGTCTGAGGTCACCCAGTGTGGCAACATTCTGTGTCCTTTCATATTCCTTTTCAAGCGTTCTCATTTTAACCTCGCATTTCGTTATCTGCTCTCTGATATCCCTCAATATCCCTACTGTAGTGCTAATACAGACTCCCCGTAATGTCACCTTAAATGCCTCCCAGATATGCCTGGGTCATCGGTCGTCTCTTCGTTAAACTGGAAGTATTCTTTGACAGCCGTAGCAAATGTGTCTGCATATAATGAGTCTAGGAGTGCTTTAGTATTAAATCTCCAACTAAATGGGGAGGTGTGTAGTGTGGTATCTGTAACTGTAACATGATTGGGTTATGGTCCGATATAGTCCTAGGTAGTGTGGTGAGAGTGTTTGTCCACAATAAGACATTGTCAGTGCGCAATCAATAGTCTATCCTGGACCAGCTACCGTGCATTACATTGATGTGAGTGGCAGTGGTCACTTCCGGGTTCCTAACTCTCCATATATCTCTCAGGGAGGCATTATTCATTATGTCCCATATCTTACTTCTAGCCCGTTTGTGTGGTTCCATGGAGGCCTCTGAGCGATGTAGCGTGTCATTCAATGCAACGTTAAAATCTCCTCCCCAGATAATGTTCGTGTCGACGAATTCCAGCATATGATTCCAAAGGTCTTGGAAGAATTCAGGGGAGTCTATGTTTGGGCCATATACATTCACCAGTGTTAGGTGCTGTCCGCGCAATCTCCCCGAGACAATCACATACCTACCATTTGGGTCTAAGATGGACCTGTCGATTTTGTAGTTAACACCTTTCCAGACTAGTGTCATTACCCCCCTGGAGTAAGAGGAATATGTGGAGGAGTAACAAGATTCGGCCCATTTCGTTCCAATCTGTCTGCACTTATGCGGAGCTATATGAGTTTCTTGCAGTAGTGCAATGTCTATCCAACCCTGCGAATATCTGTCTAGTCTTTTTAGGATTAGTGATGCCCCGCACGTTCCAGGTCAACAGGTTTAGATTACTGTTTCTAGCCATAACTAAGCTTTTGTGCGAAATACCATTGTATAAATCCCATTAGAAAGGCAGGTGACACAGTACTCATCACATGAAATCGGCGTGAACGCTTACTCTGTACTTGATACACAATTCGGGAATTAGCAATGCATCTCAAATGCCCTGGTATAGTCTGCTTAACAAAACCCCAACTTGTCCCATACCCACCCACTTCAGCAACCCAATTTTGCCGAAGCCATATTCCCTTAGTAACTTCCACGGAAAACATAACTTTGTGGGGATCTCCCATGTGGAGGTCCGCTGGGGATACACCTCCACCACCCTACTGAGAGGGTGGGGGCAGATCTTACAAAAAAAAGTAGGGTATGTAGGTTGAAAGTTGAACAAATAATCCAGCGACATACGAATGGGGTACACTCGGGACTTCGTCCCCATCAAAGTGAGTGACTTTGTCCGTATGCAGACACCCCTTGACAGTCTTGAGGTACACCCCCGCAGTATGTGCATCAGGCTGTCTCTACTTTCACCTCCAAATCAAGGCCAAACGTGACCCATAGTATGAGTGCTAGGGTGTCGTTATGCGGGTCATGACAGTATGATGACGCAATGGCGTACCTCAGAGACGCAGTCCAAGCAGGTATTGTCCAGTTACCAGCGAGTGCTAAGTGTACAGAAGCCTGCATGTCCGTCAGCGTGACTCAGGGGAGATGGAGTTTGATAATGTATCTCGTACCTGGGAATGTATACATCCCACATTGCAAATTAGCAGTTCGTCACCTTACGTTTACTCAGAGTCTGGTTGTCTCTCCCTGCCGTTCACCTTTTTACCCTTTGACGCAATTCTTTTGATGAAGTCCATGGCAGCTTTGGGAGTTGTCAAGAAGATCAGCTTTTCTTCCCATGTGACTCTTAGACCTGCTGGGTAAAGCATGGCGTAGGGTATCTGTAGGTCCCGAAGCTTGGCTTTGGCAGCGTTGAATTCTTTTCTCACCTGTTGCACTGCGTACGTGTAGTCTGGGTAAAAGTCTAATTTATTACCTTGGTGGGTGATGTCGCCTTTCTCCTTCGTGAGGCGAAGAATGGTGTCCCTGTCTCTGTAGTTTAAGACGCGGGCAATTATAGGCCGAGGAGTCGCGCCTATCAGAGGTTTGGGCGCTAGAGACCGATGTGCTCGCTCAATGATGAAAATAGAAGACATGGAACCCTCACCAAATATGTCCTTGCATAACTGTTCGACATATGTCTCCATGCGCCCTGTGTTGGTGGTCTCGGGCAGGCCCGCGATGCGTATGTTGTTTCGACGCGATCGCACTTCCAACTCCTCCGCCTTAGCTTTGATGACTTCCAGTACCTTCTCCATGCCGGTGCATTTGGTGGTGGTGGAGTGTGTGTCATCTTCCATCGTGGATATGCGTCTCTCAGCGTCGTCTAGTCTCTCCTCGTGTTTCTCCATTTTGGCAGCCATACTATCCATATGTCCCGTCAGATTGTCTAGTTTGCCGTTGATGTCCTGGAGGCTGGTTTTAATGGCCTTGAGAATGTCCACCATATTGCATTCTTCTGAGCTCCCTGATGCTGTGTCTTCTTCAATTGGTTCCGCCTGTCCTTTTGGGGGTTTGCGCGCTTCAAAGTTTATTTTGGGTTGCTGTCTGTCCGGTTTACCCATGGTTGCCTCGTGTCAGTGAAGCCCCAGTTAGCGCTTAGCGGTGATCTGGCACTAGTGTTCTTGTTGTTGGGTTTCGGGAGGCGTGGAAGTCTGGGCAGTGATGTTGGTCGCTCCTAGTCACCATTCAAGAATGCCGCACACACCTCGACAGCGTACGTCGCCTCCCAAGGCCTGGATCTTGTATGTGGACAATGTAGGCTGGCTGATGAATGACAATCCCTGGTGTGGATACGCGAGATCAGGTACACCACATGTGTAGGAGATATAGGCCTGATGAGTTCACACCACCTGGCGCGGTATATCACACTCCGCCTGCGTAGTACACCCTCGAAGCCCGCAGTCTCCACCACAGAGCTTAAATGATAGGATTAGAAATTGAGCCGTAGGTCCTCTCGCAGTGGCGTCGGGTCGGATGAGGAATGGTATGGAAGCCGGAGGCCGTCCGGTTAGCACTTACTGTTGTTCGCTACCATTGGAGCTTTGGGGGAGGGTTATAGCGCGAATCTGGCGCTGCAGACAAAGCGGGGGTAGGAGTGTGTCGAGTCACTGTTACAGGTCTGGCAGAGTTAGTAGCACAGACCGATTTCTTCCCGCAGCACTAGCGCATCATATTTATGGCAGGAGATAGCAACTTATAGCAGATGTGCTTCGTGAAGTATGGGCGCCGCCATCTTGTGATTGCATATTTCCCCCAGTGTGTACATACATGCAAACGTTAAAGCCGTGGCATAAGGATAAAGTCCCATGGAGCTAATATGCTAGTGCCCTGCAGAAGCGCTGACATACTCATGGCTCGTACCGTAGTGTGCGAGTCCTCATTACTTCATTTGATGCTGGGTAAAAGTTTTGTTGCCGGTGATGCGGCGCCGCCATTTTGCGCACTGGGTAGTTGCAGAGTCAGCCTCACCTTGGTCGCCGATATTGTGGATCACCAATTTGGAGCTGCTCGCCTCATTCGCCCCGTTGTCCGGTACATCCAGTGATATCGCTCTTGTACTTTTTGCCATGTGCGGCGGGTGTCGGCATCTCAGAGCCGAGTCGGGCGGCCGGCCACCATGTTGCTGCCTGACCTCCGTTCGCCGCCCGGAGCTTATTTAACCAAAGAGGAGGCTTGCTGTGATCTTGTAAGTCGCTCCGGTTGTGCCGCTAATGTTTCTGTTCAGCGCCACATGTGTCTGTCTCGGTAGGATGTCGTTTTAACAACGTTGTTATTAGATCCGCCCAGCGGAGCTGCTCGTTTAAGCAGCCATACCGCTGTGCGCCCCCTAGCGCCTCTTTCAAGGAAATACAAGTTACTGGTAAGTACGCTTAGATTTACTTTTCAGGGTCCGTACTGGGCTCAAAGATGCAGCACTGACGTCTCTTGTGATAACAGTTGAGTAAATTGGAATTCGTAGTTCGGCTGATTTTAGAGGAATATTTTGCTCAATAGTGAAGGAAGGGGGCGGGGCCTGAGGTGACATGTGTGCAAACACGCCCTGTGGCGTGTTTTAAGTTGGGGAATTAATTCCTCTTCAATCCTGAGGTACCCTGTGGGCCAACTAGCCCACCAGGTACCTTCAGTATGCGCCAGGGAGCTGCATTGCAGAGAGGTGTAAAAAGAGGTGTGGCCTCATTACACCGCTCTGCAACGCAGCCCCTGGCACGTTTCCAGAGGGGGAACTAAATCCCCTTGAATACAGGGGTGACCTGGGGGCCACCTAGCCCACCAGGAACCTCCAATATGCGCCAAGGGGCTGCGTTGCAGAGAGGTGTAAAAAGGGGGGTGGCCTCATTACACCTCTCTACAACTCAGCCCCCTGGCATGTTTCCAGAGGGGGAACTAAATCCCCTTGAATACTGGGGGTCCCTGGGGTCCAACTAGCCCACCAGGAACCTCCAGTATGTGCCAGGGGGCTGCGTAGCAGAGAGGTGTAAAAAGGGGCGTGGCCTCATTACACCTCTCTGCACCGCAGCCCCCTGGCGCGTTTCCAGAGGGGGAACTAAATCCCCTTGAATACTGGCGGTCCCTGGGGGCCAACTAGCCCACCAGGAACCTCCAGTATACGCCAGGGGGCTGCGTTGCAGAGAGGTGTAAAAAGGGGGGTGGCCTCATTATACCTCTCTGCAAGGCAGCCCCCTGGCGCGTACTGGAGGTTCCTGGTGGGCAACTTGGCCCCCAGGAACCCCCACTATTTAAGGGGAATTACTCTCCCGTCTGCTCTCTCTTTCAAAAACCAAAGCAGTTTGCTATGTCCTGGGGGTGGGCACCCCGGGACACTGCAGGAGCCGGCCCTGGAGGATGGCGGTCCCCAGGGCCACCACAAGGCTCCAGGAGGGGGGCTGCGCGGCCCCACTCCCAATATTTAAAAGCCCTGGGGTGGTGGTCCCCGGGGATGGGGGGTCCCCCTATTTTGAATATTAGAGCCCCGGGGAGGTGGCAGTCCCAGGGGGCGTGTGGAGGGGCTTGAGCCTTCCCACAAAGGTTTTTTTTTTTTTTTTTTTTTTAAAGAAGCTCCAGGGGGTGGCGGTCCCCAGGGCTGTGGGGGGGCCATGAGCCCCCCCCCCTGCATAACATAATATTAAAGCCCCAGGGGTGGCAGTCCCCGGGGCTGGGGGGCCCCTCTGGGCCCCCGATTATTATAACTAAAAGAAGCCCCGGGGTGGCGGTCCCTGGGGCTGTGGGGGGCCGTGAGCACCCTGCATACATAACATTAAAGCCCCGGGGAGTGGCAGTCCCCGGGGCTGGGGGGCCCTTATGGGCCCCCCATTATAATTAGGAAATTTGCCCACGGGATTTGGCCCCCTGGGGGCTAATTACCAATAAAGCGGCTTCTGGAGGGGTTTTCCGCGGGATACGCATACCCTATGCGTATCCCGCAATTTTATTGGGTCTTGGGGGTCCTTGTGGCACCCCCTGAGCAGGCCTAGGGGGTCAGAGTGTTTCTACCCCGCCCCCTTTTCTTGTTTTTTGCATTTCTTTTTCAGTTTTCTTGTGCCTCGGTTCTACCGAGGCACATAATGGCTGCCAACACTTCCTGGTTTGGAGTGTTAACAGCCAATTAGCATAAAGCTCGTGCTCGGGAGGGTATGCGTACCATACGCGTACCATACTTCGTCTATAGATATATCTATGATTTTACTTTTGATTTTCTCAGGAACTACTGAACGGATTTACACCAGTTAACAAAAAGCGTGATCGGCGAACCAAACTCTACCTTTTTGCCAAATTTGGTGTAATTCCGTTCAGCAGTTCGGGCTGTAGCCGTGTCTAAAGGTCCCTATAGAAAATGCATGGGGAAAACACATTTTGGGACCCCCTTTTTTCTGAGCCCCCACTTGACAAATCACCCGAAAACTTTCAGGATAGGAACGGAGTGCCCCATCTTCTTGGTGAATTTTGCAAAGATTCGTCGACCGGCGCCAAAGATATTCCAAATAGAATGTTGCGTATTTCCTATGGAAACTATGTCCTAACTATAACTACCTACTGGCGCACGCCAGTAGGTTATATATATATATATATATATATATATATATATATATATATATGTATATGTATATGTATATATATATATATATATATATAAATATTCAATGAAAACAGGAGTAATGACGCGCTCTCAGAAGCAAATATAAATATATATATGTCTTTTGTCATTTTGCAGCTCTGCGTGGATAGCACTGTGCTAATCCTATGCTTAAAGACTTTGCTGTACAAATGGCAAAAGACTATGTCCATTTCTATCTCGGCGTGGATAGCACTGTGCTAATCCTATGCTTAAAAACTTTGATAGAAAAGCAGACATTTGAGGTGAGCAAATTTTGAGTGTTGCTGGTGTTGAGGGTGTTCTATACAGGAGCTGCTTTCCACCTAAACTTGGGAACTACCTAGAGTTCTCTCCCTCTTTTTTGCATATATATATATATATATATATATATATATATATATATATATGTATGTATATATATATATATATGTAAGCTCCGAATTCCCAAAGTTGCCCAGCCGGGTTTCAGGAAAGCAGCACTCTCAAGCACGGCAGTAGGTTTTAGCAGGGGGTTTATTAATTCAGAATAGACGCGTTTCGGGAGAACACTCCCTTCGTCGGTATTCACATCAGAGAAACTGAATACAGCGCCATTATCTATGTTTGTCACAACATTCAACATAGACAAGGGACTAGCCCATAAGCGTCTCATCATGCGCCATCTTTGAATGTGCAAATACATAGGCAGCATGACATTGCAAGCAAATTGATTACACCATAAATCTCGCCGTGTATCGGCATAATCGTTATCTAGATAATCACCCACATATTAAACATATTTGGAAACAATTTACATCCAAACGTTGTGGCTAGAATGACAGAACACAACTCCCGCCCCTTAGTCAAATCACATATTATGCACGAGAACATAGGGCAAATCTTGCCGTGGATCGGCAATAGCAGCCCCTTAGGACTGGTAGAATGAAGGTGTAACAACTTTTAATGCATCAAAACTCAGAGCGATTGTCGCTAGATTTATCATCTCCAGATCTAAACCCAAAGTCTCAAAAAAAAAAAAAAAAAATTCATTTAATCTCAAACACATATTTTCACTTTGTTTCATTGTCAAAGTACCATGGGTCTGATATGCCTGACACCCCTCTTATAACATACAGAAAGGCGAGATCACTGCGTGACCAGGTAGTCCATAGTTTTTTACAACCAACTGTAAAACAAAGGGGCACATTGAAGGATGCGAAAGGCTTTTTTCCCTGCGGGAAATGCAAGGCCTGTTCAGCAAGTAAAAGAACATTGAGTTATGAGGTCCCGGGTTGTAAAGAAGGAAGGAAGATCAGTAAATTTATGTCCTGCCATACTGACCACGCAGTCTACTGCCTATTATGCCCTTGCATGTTAAGGTATGTAGGCAGTACCATCAATCCTGTTAAGTTGAGGGTGCTGGAACATATGCGGGCCATCACCAATAAGGACTTTTCCTATCCGGTGGCCCGTCATTTCTCCATCAGACACAATAGCGACAGGAACCTTCTGAGGTACTTCTGTCTGGATCAAGTCGAAGAAAATCCGAGAGGGGGCAATAGATTGCTCGCACTAAGGAGACTTGAGTCCCGATATATTATAGATTTAGAGACTAGGGCCCCCAAAGGATTGAATATGGGAGAAGAACTGGCCTCACACTTGGGTTGATGAGATAGATCATGGTACTTTGACAATGAAACAAAGTGAAAATATGTGTTTGAGATTAAATGAATTTTTTTTTTTTTTTTAGACTTTGGGTTTAGATCTGGAGATGATAAATCTAGCGACAATCGCTCTGAGTTTTGATGCATTAAAAGTTGTTACACCTTTATTCTAGCAGTCCTAAGGGGCTGCTATTGCCGATCCACGGCAAGATTTGCCCTATGTTCTCGTGCATAATATGTGATTTGACTAAGGGGCGGGAGTTGTGTTCTGTCATTCTAGCCACAACGTTTGGATGTAAATTGTTTCCAAATATGTTTAATATGTGGGTGATTATCTAGATGACGATTATGCCGATACACGGCGAGATTTATGGTGTAATCAATTTGCTTGCAATGTTATGCTGCCTATGTATTTGCACATTCAAAGATGGCGCATGATGAGACGCTTATGGGCTAGTCCCTTGTCTATGTTGAATGTTGTGACAAACATAGATAATGGCGCTGTATTCAGTTTCTCTGATGTGAATACCGACGAAGGGAGTGTTCTCCCGAAACGCGTCTATTCTGAATTAATAAACCCCCTGCTAAAACCTACTGCCGTGCTTGAGAGTGCTGCTTTCCTGAAACCCGGCTGGGCAACTTTGGGAATTCGGAGCTTACATATTGACCGCGACACCACCGCGGCTTGAAAGCACCCGCTTTTAGAGTGACTCGTCTTGTGGTGTAAAGGGAACGTTTATATATATATATATATATATATATATATATATATATATATATATATATATATATATATATATATATATATATATATATATATATATATATATATATATATATATATGTGAAAAAACTCAGGTTAAAGGGACTTTATAGTTAGGAATTAGAATTAAAAGAAAACATAGAAATTCCGTGAAAAAACGAAAGGTTACTAGTTACCGGAGCTAACAATAACTTACGTCCTGTGATGCACTGCTTATTACCTCACATATTACATCACTCATGACATGGTCAGTGACATCACTCTTCACATTACTCATGGCATCTCAAATGACATCAATGATGAGTGTTATCAATGATGTCATTGAACATGTCATAAGTGTAATATGCAAAGTCACCAGCAGTGCATTGCAAGGGTGTTAGTTATAGTTACTTGAAATAACTTTAGCCGTTGAATTTCATTATTGCTTCCTTTTTGTTCAAAATGCTACATTTAAGCTGCCATTTTGACCTTACTATAACTTCACTTTAACATTTATTTTTTTACGTGAATTTCTGAGATTTTTCATCCAAAGTAAGATATTGTTATCCTACCTAACTATAACCTCACTTTAACCTTAGATTTTCTTTAGTGAAATGTTATGGTGTTTTAATCTAAAGTAATATTTATCACCATACAAAACACCAGCTCTTGGGTTCTGAGTGTTATCAGAAGCCTCTATCGTTTACACCACAATCCAAATCAGGTAAATCACTGCTAGAACTTAGCAACAGTTGATGATACAGCTCATTACCCACTATTGCTATGTCATAAAGGCCCTCCAAGACAGTCTGACGGGGCTCTCTGACAGCAGCTTGTTTGCTTTGAATCAAAGTCGAAAGCATAGCAGCAGGTGGGAGAAAGAAGGCAGGAAAGATGGTGGGTGTTGGTTAAGGATGACAGGTAAGGCACTTTTTTCACATTTGGGTCAAAGAGGAGATGCCATATTATGTATGGCATCCTGTTTACACTTCTGGCCCTGCGCAGCAGTTGAAATCAGTTGAAGGCAAGGGGCGGTCAATTTTGGGGGCCAAATATAACATAAAATTGGTGGGTAAGAGGTGTTTGATGTTTTTCACCTCAGGGTTCAGAGTGACATCATAGACAACTCGAGCTTTTCTCTCGTTGTCTATTTGATGTCACTCATAACCCCTTGGTGAAAAACATCCCTGTTACCCATCTAATATTCTATATGTTATATGTTGTGGGAAGCAGCCCACCTCAAACAATAATCGTAACTCTTGTTAGGGTGACCTTTCAAAGTCACTAAATTAACCAGAACTCTACCCCCTGGTAGTTGTGGTACAGAGCAGACAGGCATAACTTAGGGCAATATGTAAAGTATTTTTGCAGAACCAAAGCGGTAATCAAGTTGAAATGCACACAATAAAAATGCCCAAACTGAAAAGGGAAAAGGCCTCTTGAAGGTTATTGTGTCCCTGTAGCCATACAGGTGGTTAGCAAACTGACAACTGGAGTCCACTTGTTTGCTCTGGTTACAAGGTAGAATAGGGACAGTTCTTCAGGAAGTCTGGTAATGCTGTTAATGTATCTCTCCTTTTCTTCTTGTTCTTTTTTCCATCCAGTTGCAAGACTAATGCGGGATGTTCTTTGTGGTGAGGTTGAAGCGGGAGGATCAAGGGAGCTGGCAAGACAGAGTCCTGGAAGCCGGGAAACAGGTAAGTGGCAGGCAAAGAGGCTAAGTGAAGAGGAGAAGTGTGGATTGTCTTTAAATAAGACTGCTTTGGCATGTTCATAAAGGTCACATTCTAATTGATTGTAACAAGGAACAGGTGCAGATAATTAACTTGTTGATGATGCTTTCTAGAAGGTGCTTTAGAATGTTCACAAAGGTTGCATTCTAATTGCTTATAGAAAGGAACAGGTACAGATGATTAACTTGATGAAGCTGTCTTCTAGGTTTTCTAGAATGTTCACAAAGGACGCATTCTAATTGCTTATAGCGAGAAACGGGTGCAGGGGATTAATTTGATGAGGGCTGTCTTCCAGATGATTCATGTTGAGGTCATCTACGCCAGTTGCTTGATGCTTATTCTGGTGGATTTTCAGGATGTTTCCGTGGCGCCTAAAACCTGACATTGCATATACATGGTAAAACATTTGTAAAACCTATTAAGAAAGCTGGTGTTCCTCGGTTTGTTGGAAAATGTTCCAACAAACCGAGGAACACCAGCTGCTGCTAGTTATTTCCAACAGCATGTAATATGGTCCAAAATCAAGGTACAAGACATTTTTTCATTCGTAAGTGTTGGGAGGAATGATATGAGTCATATCAGTATATTGTGATAGTCAAGACCCTTGTGCTTTGGCAGCAATCCTGACGGTCCTCCCACATATAACACTATCCAATTTGAAACAGTCCCTGTGCCCTCAACATACTAGGAGACAGAAGTCTAGTGAAACTAAGTAGTAGTGCTCAATACACAGACAGGAGATACACAATCATTGTTCTCTTGTCCTGCTTTATCCTTTTCAGAGCACAAAAGTTTAACATGTGCTTCAGACTGGCCTGCCGTGCAGGATATGACACTTTTGTGCCAATAGAATCCCACAGCCCCCACCCTGAATAGTCGACTGAGCTCAGAGGAATAACCCCTGTCCATTCAGGTCAACCTATTATGTAGCTCCCACGAGGAATATCACACCTTCTTTGCACCTCATTCAAGTCAATTACAAGCTGAGAGTTGCTGGAGAGTTAATGCTAGACAGCCTCCAGAAGCTTCAGACAGGGTAAAGATAACTTGTATGAGTACCCTTTCCTTAATACTTATTATTATTATTATTTAATTTGTAACACACATGACTGCCTTACAGGCATTACAACAGAGAGGATAGAGGCAACCACAACTGTTAGAAGAGCCTAATCTTAAGCTTCCTATGGAAAATCTCAAGAGAGATAGCAGTTTGAACCTGAGGGGGAAGCAAATTGCAGAACTTGGGGGTGAGATAGCTAAAAGACCGGCCTCCTTGCCTAACCAGCTTCACCTGAGGAATAGCTCAGATTACATGAGCATAAAGAACACTTGGAAGCATAAGGGGAGACTAGCTTGTTGATGAGATCAGAAGCCTTCTGGGTCAATGCTTTATATATAGTACACAGTGACTTAGACTGGATCCGACCTTCAAAGGGTAGCCAGTGAAGCTCATGCAAGTGAGCAGAGACTGAAGTATGATGAGAATGTGAAAAAGTAGCCTACAAGTTGTGTTTTGCACTATCTGAATCTGAGTTGCTTCGAGATACCCAAGTAGAGTAGGTAGCCATATTGCAATTGTGATGTGATTAGAGCCTATACTAACGTCTCTGTGCAGGGACTGGCAAGAGACCCATCATTTTATGTAAGCTTTTAAGTAACCCAAAACACAACCCTATTAATTTGAGAA
Source organism: Lissotriton helveticus (assembly GCF_964261635.1). Lineage (NCBI taxonomy): Eukaryota > Metazoa > Chordata > Amphibia > Caudata > Salamandridae > Lissotriton > Lissotriton helveticus. Next base: position 796,968,272 of record NC_136070.1, on the reverse strand, counting down.
TCCTGAGATTGCATTCTGAGTAGTCACCAAGATACTTCACCACCTACTATGGGGAGGGGAAGGAATGATTAGAGATAATGGGGTAACCCTGTGTCCCCCAGACCATGGGTATAAGTATATAGTATGCAATGTGTTCTGTTGGGTAATACAATTGCTTAGCATAAATGGAAATTGATCCCACATAAATATAGCGTTGTGACTTGTTTAATGTAGGAATGTGTGTCAATTATTTTGAACATTGAATGTAAGTCAAAACACACCAACTGAAAATCATACTCAATATGTAAATATATATTTTTCATTTTTATGTTTCATGTTGTATATGGCTGCTACATATATAAATCACAAAACAAACATCAGGAAATAAGTGACTTAAGCTAGAAGGCCTGCAAAGGAGTGACTTACTAATATTTAAAAAAGGAGTTCTTTACCTGTCAAAAAAGGATATGTTGACAAATAGCGCTGCAGGTTTTACAATGCAGAAGTCAGGATAAACAGTGCTGCAGTCCACAAGTGGTCTTTGCCTTTGAGGCCCTGGGTGCGCTTTCTGCACCATATACTAGGGACTTAAAGGCAAGTTGTTGGACTTGGCCCTTTTTTTGCAGGGTCTTCCCTGAACATTTTGTCTTTCTCCTAGTCTTTCTTTTCTGACATGGAGTTGGTGGTTTTAGGACTGTAGGCACTTTAGCACAGCTGTTCAGTGTAAAGTGCGTGTGCTATCTGTGGGGAAATATGGTAAGATTGGTCTACACCTGTTTGGCCTATTTAATTTACCTGTCAGTCCCTTTTAAAGTGGTAGCTCATATACCCAGGGCTGGTAAATTAAATGCTACTGGTGGGCTTGCAGCTCTAATTGCGCCACCCACCAAAGTAGCCTTTCAAACCTATCCCAGGCCTTTGCATTGCAGGACCTGTGAGCACCGCGTTACTGCCGCTGTGACGCGGCACCTAGGGCGTGTGCCATATCTGTGACCCCCCTTCACTGCATGTCAGTCACCCCTAAGGTAGGCCCTAGTTAGCCCTATGGGCAGGGTGCATTGTAGGTGAAAGGTAGGCCATGTTCCCAAGACACCCCCGCGCCGCACGGCCACCAGCTGTGTGTGTGCTCCTCGCCTCGCTGCTGCCCGCAGCCTCGTTGTGCCTGCCTGACGGTTCCCTGCCCCTCCGCCGCACTTTGCGTGTTTGTGATTTACCCTTAGTTCCCTTTCGTTTCCTAACTGTTTTTTGCCTTTAATTGTTGTTAGCTGCTGTCCCCTGCAAGTTATTGAATTGTACTGCCCCTCCGCTGCACTTTGCGTGTATGTGATTTACTCTTCGTTTCCTAACTGTTTTTTGCCTTTGACTGTTGTTAGCTGCTGTCCCCTGCACGTTATTGTATTGTTGCCTGTGATTTAGTCCCCCTGTGCCAGCCCCGCTCCCCGCTTCCCGCCGCCGTCCAAGCGGCCACGCCCCCTTTTCGTTCTGTGCCCTCCCCGCTCCCGCCTCCCAGCTGCACCTCCCTCCCTCCCACTTGGCCATAAATGGCGACCGCGCGGCGCAGGTGAGTGTTACCTGTTCCCAGGACACCGCCGCGCCGCAAGGCCACCAGCTGTGTGTGTGCCCCTCGCCTCGCTGCTGCCCGCAGCCTCGTTGTGCCTGCCTGACTGTTCCCTGCCCCTCCGCCGCACTTTGCGTGTATGTGATTTACCCTTCGTTCCCTTTCGTTTCCTAACTGTTTTTTGCCTTTAATTGTTGTTAGCTGCTGTCCCCTGCAAGTTATTGTATTGTACTGCCCCTCCGCCGCACTTTGCGTGTATGTGATTTACTCTTCGTTTCCTAACTGTTTTTTGCCTTTGACTGTTGTTAGCTGCTGTCCCCTGCACATTATTGTATTGTTGCCTGTTATTTAGTCCTGCTGTGCCAGCCCCGCTCCCCGCTTCCCGCCGCCGTCCAAGCGGCCACGCCCCCTTTTCGTTCTGTGCCCTCCCCGCTCCCGCCTCCCAGCTGCTCCTCCCTCCCTCCCACTTCGCCATAAATGGCGACCGTGCAGCGGTCACGCGCAGCGGGCGCGCCGATTGTGCGCCGAAGGCGCGCCAAAGGTAAGCCCGTCTGCGCCCGTCCGCGCCTGGACCGCGCCCAGTGCCAGGATCCCTGGTCCCCAGCGATGCAAGTCGACCCGACAGACCTACGACGCCGCGCCCCTCAACGCACTCAATACCGGCCGAAACACCACCTGCTGCCGAGCCGCCCCAAGACGCACTCACGGACCCTTCACCTGCACAACCTGTAAGATCACCTGCCTCCGATCCTGCGCCACGCCCGCCAAGCCAAACTCCAGCAACGACCTCAAGTGCATCCTGCTCAACACCCGCTCCGTCCACAGACACGCCGTAGAACTCTGGAACCTCCTCGATACAACATCACCAGACATCGCCTTCCTCACTGAAACATAGATGAACGCCTCCTCAGCCCCCGACACCGCCATCGCCATCCCGGACGGATACAAGATCATCAGGAGGGACCGCATCAACCAGACCGGAGGAGGCATCGCCATCGTCCACAAGAACACCATCCGCATCACGACCGACGCCGACGAGACCCTCGCCACTGTCGAACACCTCCACTTCCAGATTCACACCGACTCAAAGACGACCCTCAGAGGCACCCTCATCTACCGACCCCCGGGACCACGCACACAATTCAGCGAAGACATCACGGACTTCATCAGCCCACACACCCTCCCCTCCGCCGACTACATCCTCCTAGGGGACCTCAACTTCCACCTGGAGAACAACAAGGACCGCAACACCGCCACCCTGCTGGACAACTTCGCCAACCTCGGCCTCAAGCAACTGGTCAACACCCCCACCCACTATGCCGGCCACACGCTTGATCCTGTCTTCTCATCCAGCAAGCATATCAGCTTCAGCCACTCCACCGAACTCCACTGGACCGACCACAGCTGCGTCCACTTCGGATTCAGAAAAACCACAACCCACCACCACCCGCAACAGGTTCCTCACAGGAGCTGGAGCAAGATCACCGCCGACCAGCTCACCACCTCCCTCAGCCAGAACCCACCCGCCAGCACATCGGATGCCAACGAAGCAGCCCGCAACTTCACGCAGTGGCTGACCGCCTGTGCCGATGACCTCGCACCATTGAAGAACCCTTCCAGCAGATCCAGAAGCAAGAAAGCCCCCTGGTTCACCGACGAACTCAAGGACTCCAAGAAGACCTGCCGCACCCTCTAGAAAGCCTGGCTCCGTGACCGGACCACTAACAACATGACCGCCCTCAAACACGCCACCCGCAAGCACCACCAGCTCATCGGCACCACCAAGAAGAAATCACTGAAGGTGCGACTGGACAACAACGCCCACGACAGCAAGGAACTCTTCAGCATCGTCAAGGAGTTCTCCAACCCCAGCACCGGCAACAACGACATCACCCCTTCACAAGATCTTTGCGACTCCCTCGCCTCGTTCTTCCACCGCAAGATTGCCGACATCCACAATAGTTTCGGCGCACCATCCACGCACCCATCCACCGAACCAACGAACCCCACTGCCACCCTCCGCACCTGGACCACGGTGACCACCGAAGACACAGCCCGCACGATGAACACCATCCACTCCGGCTCTCCAACCGACCCCTGCCCCCACCACATCTTCAACAAGGCCGACTCCACCATCGCACCCCAACTCCGGGACATCATCAACACCTCCTTCAACACCGCCACCTTCTCGGAAAGCTGGAAGCATGCCGAGCTCAGCGCCCTACTGAAGAAACCAACAGCGGACCCCACCGACCTCAAAAACTTCCGACCCATCTCGCTCCTCCCTTTTCCGGCCAAAGTCATCGAGAAGATCGTCAACAAACAGCTTGCCGCCTTCCTCGAGTCGAACGGATCCCTCGACCCCTTGCAGTCCGGTTTCAGAGCCAACCACAGCACCGAGACCGCCCTCATCGCAGCCACCAACGATATCCAAGCCCTGCTCGACAACGGGAAAACAGCGGCACTCATCCTCCAGGACCTCTCCGCAGCATTCAACACTGTCTGCCACCGCACCCTAGTCCAACGCCTCGACAACGCCGGCATCCAAAAGAAGGCACTGAAGTGGATCATCTCATTCCTCTCCGGAAGAACACAGAGAGTCCGCCTCCCCCAGTTCCGATCCGAGGCCACCGAAGTCATCTGTGGAGTCCTGCAAGGATCATCACTCAGCCCCACTCTCTTCAACATCTACATGAGACCTCTAGCCGCCATCGCACGCCAACACAACCTCAACATCATCTCCTACGCCGACGACACCCAGCTGATCCTCTCCCTCACCAGAGACCCCGACTCCGCCAGAACCAGCCTACACGAAGGGATGAAAGACGTCGCTGAGTGGATGAAGAACAGCCGCCTGAAACTGAACTCAGACAAGACGGAAGTCCTCATCCTGGGACCATCACCCTCCGCCTGGGACGACTCCTGGTGGCTCCCTGCCCTGGGCACCGCCCCCAAGCCAACCGACCACGCACGCAACCTGGGCTTCATCCTGGACTCCTCCCTCTCGATGACCAGACAAGTCAACGCCGTATCCTCATCATGCTTCCATACCCTTCGCATGCTTCGCAAGATCTTCCAATGGATCCCGACCGAAACCAGGAAGACGGTCACCCAGGCCCTCGTCACCAGCCGACTGGACTACGGAAACACCCTCTATGCCGGAACCACAGCCAAGCTACAGAAACGACTTCAATGCATCCAGAACGCTTCCGCCCGTCTCATTCTGGACATCCCCCGACGCAGCCACATCTCCGGCCTGTGGAAAAGTAAATTTTGCCATGTTCTGTGTCCCTACGTGTCATCCATCATATGTTATCTGTGCATGATTGATATGCATATGTATTCCCCATTTTCGATTAAAGACGCAATTACAGTTGTGTCCACCTCTAGTATGCCAATTTCCAGTTCTCATGAATACTACGAATATCAGGCCTATGTAAAGTTACGTTGCCACGTTTCTCAGTGTACACGTTATTCCATTGTAAAGTCCCCGTTTCTAGGCCTCAAAAGGGCCTGGACACCAGATTCAGCTCCTGTCTCCTGAGCCTCGCTGAGGAGCGATACAGCCCCCACCTGTATCCTCGACCCTTCACTTACTTCCTGCCTCGCAGTGCCCGGTTCAGCCTGGCTCTGCCTCTGAGTCTGCCAAGAGTATGTTATGATTCCAGTTATCAGTTCAGTCCTCCTTCTCTGCATTCCTAAAGCTACTGAACTGCATCAATAGTTTCCGTCATTGTCTAGCCTTTACGTCTCCATGTTGGAGAAATACTGTATTAATGGTCATTTAATATTCTTCATCACGCACTACATGTAGAATAATGCATGCTCCGGTCTTAGAGTCTGTTAGCCTTTACCCCGATAACTTTTGGATTCTATCAACATGTTCTCAAAACATCAGATATTAGATACTGTTTAGGTACATGTCGCCCTGACTCTCCAGACTTCAGTCTCTGCTCCTAGCACAGAGTTCGTAGCCCCCAGCTTCTCCTAGTAACACGTCATTGCCAGTTTGCGCGCACCATTAGGTCAGAGGTCCCGGCTCCTTAGGTAGCCCCCTCCATGTTTCCGCCCCATTCATGACATATTCTGTTACGTTTGCATCACATGTCTATGTATACGCCTCTGTTACACCTCTTTTCACCCTTATCTTTCGCGACTGCTACGCGTCACGCCTATTACCCCACCCACTGCTACGCCTATTGCAATGTAATGCTATGTGTTTGCGTTATGTATATATGCTCATGTACTGTTATTAAAAGGTTACTCCTGATCCTGGTCCTTGTCCCGATTCTGCCCCCGGCAGCGCTGCCATCCTGTTCCCGTGCAGGTTGTCCTGTTCCTGTCCTTATGCTGTATTAAACCTGCAAAACTCCTACTACCTCGAATCTTGACTCTTATTTATTGAGCTATCTGTTATTCATTTATTCATCCAAAAATAGAGGTATTATTTATTTATTTACCACATAATGGCGCCCGAATAGGGACTTGCCCTTTCCCCACGCGCCGGTGAAGCCACGCCGGCCCCCTGACCCTCTACAGCCGTGACGGAACCATACCGTGCACGTGCAGATATTTCTGCTTCAAGTATCCCTCAGGCCCACGGAGGAGACGGAGGTGGCGGTCCAGCATCCAGACGAGGCGGTGGAGGAACGCGGCGAGTCCCGACCAGAGCCCAAGCCGAGAGTCCAAGGTCCGAGGTATCCGGAGGCCCACCCGTAACAGAAGTCCGAAGTTCGTCCGTCCGGCGTCGAAGCAGTCCAGTCCCGTCCGAGGCCTTCCGTTCTTGCTGCCCGGTGAGTACCGTTGCTGGGGTAGTATCTAGACAGGGTCAATCTAATTGACTCTGGTCCGTGGGTTGGTGGTACACAGACCCACAAACGAAGTGTTCACTTCGGTGGATGCGGGTCCTGACGTGTCTCTTTATGAGACCGGTAAGTTTCGTACTGTTTCAGCAGTGCATCTAGTTCCTGTTCTAGTCAGTTCTGTTCTCGAGAAAATTCATGTATTCTGTTTTCCGTATTCCAGGTAGTATTCTGTTCGAACTGTTATTCTGAATGTTATTCATGTATTTTAATGTCGTGGTATGAGTGCGAAGTAATTATCGTGTTTATTGTGTATTGTATTGTGTCCAGATTATAGTTCAGTCATGCCACTCTTTTCAAAACTGCGTCAGTTAAAAACCAGAAAAGGTCTGCTAGAAGCAGCAGTTCCTGTCCCGCCTAGGGACAGTCCAGGTCATTTTATGTATCAGAAGCATGGCATAAGTGCCATACTATATCTAGATTTATGGGTAGAGTATACCAAACAGTTAGAAGAAAAGTATAGATGGCCCGTATCGGGTACATGGGATGCCGAGTGCATCATGAGAGTAGAAGAAGCATTATGGAAAAAGAAAGCCAGACAGTCACAGAAAGATGCCATCGAGTTATGGCGCAAAGAATCTCATAAAAGAACCGAAAAAGAAATCAGAAAGTCAGAATTAAGTAGAGAATCCTTGGAACGAGCCCAAGAAAGGGAATTAATCGAGATTGGTGAACGAGTTAAAACCGAACAGTCAGACAGACAGAGGCATGCCCTCATCAAGGGTATGTATCCTCTTCTTGCTGAGGGCTTGCCAAAAGCGACCCCGGAGGCATCCAGTAATTTCCCGCCACCATTAGTTCCGACCAAGCTACGTCACAAACCGACCGCAGCCGATATTTTCATTTCGTCCTATTTGGACGACACAGTCCCAGAATATGCAAATCCCGCTCCGCCAGTCCCTGTAAATCAGGCACTTCCCGCTCCTCCAGACACCGGAGTACCTGTTACGGTACCCCCGGTCCAGCCCGCCATACAAGTCCAGCCTGCATTTCCATTTCCCACTCTGCCAGGACGAAGAGCATCAGTAGACGACTCTAGTTTAGGGGCCGCAGGGGGAGGTACTCCTCAAACCCCGCCGCCACACAAGCGTTTAACGTTAGCCGAATTACATGCACAAGCGTCACAGCGTACGCCCAGATATCAGTCTGTTGCAGAAATAAGAAAAGCCCTTACCGAATGTGGCTATGATCCAGTCCCAGGCGAGGATAGTATGGTTTTATATTCATTACGCGTAAGAAAGGTGACCGAGTATCTAGTCACCCTACCAGATATGAAAGAAGATCTAGACAGAATATATCGTTTCATCCGTACCGGGAATGATCCAGAAAGTATTAGTGACGTCATGTGCCAAAGAAAAGTTGAAGTCCAGCTCATGATATTAAAGTTTCTGATTAATTGTTTAATACGAGAACAAGATTATCCGACCAAAGATCGAGCCGAAATGAAAATCCTGACAAGGTGGAGTGATAATATAGCCGAGGGTAAGCACAGAACCATCAGTAGTATAGAGAGTATGTATAAGAAGATTCGTAAAGAAATAATAAGGATACACGAACAACGTAAAGCAGCACAAGTAAGCGAGAAAGAAAGTAACTCTGATACTGAAGAGGTAGAGGACGCGAATCCCGACAGAATAGCGTATGTAGGAAAATCTAGATTTCCAGATCGCCATTTACGCCTAGAACACAAGTCAATTTTTCATCATCCGGCACCAGAACCAGGTTCTCTGGAACAAGTATTTCAAGCTACCGATCACATTCTGAAATCACGAATCGGTTATAGCGAGTTAAGTACCATGCATGAACAAGAACTAGTCCGATCAGCAGTCCGATGGATTACTGATTCTACCACTTTTCCAGACGAAATAGTGGCACAAATGTTTCTGAAATTGCCCCCAGCCGAGCAACGACTGGCGGGTATGTATATGATCCAGCACCTCATTACATTGTATGAGGGTCAACATTCTGATCCAGGTCCGTTACACGATGTCCTGAACGAGTTACTTCAGTATAAATGGAAAGGTTTAGGTACCGATTTAATTAGTGTCATTCTAGAACAGCGCCACAAATACAGAACGTTTCTGAACCCACATCTTGTTCATGTCTCACCCCCAGAAAGTAAACCCTTTTACATAGACAGACAGAATCCGTTACGAGAAGTACATCCAGTTAAGACAGACGGTGGTGAAATGCAACGAGTGTTTGTTTACACCCCGATCACAAAGATGGAACTCTTAGAGATGAAAAAGTTAATTCCCTGTCATGATAAAGATCCAGCAGGGTTCCACCGAGAATTAAAAGACATGCTCCGTATGGGAGAATACACGTATCCAGATATTATTAAAATGTTAAAAGTCCTGTTGCCCGCAGGGGTATATGAGAAACTCAAAGAAAAAGAATGGGAGGTGGGAGAGAAAAAGATCGATTGGGCAGTCCTAGAAGCTGAAGACAAGGCACGAGTACCAGGTACCGGTCTTGGAGATAAATGCAAAGAATTACCAGAATTATTAATACAAGTTTTACCCAGATTATTGACAACTAGAAAAGAAGACTGGGATGCAATCTCAGCCTGTAAACAGAAACAAGACGAAGATATTAGTGATTATTATTCCAGATTTGAGAAATGTTTTACCATAAACAGTGGCCTCAAGACAAGTAGCGAGTCATACCCTCATCTTTTTGTTACTAAATTAGTCGAGAATTCAAGCCCACAAATTAAAAACCGAGTTTTGAAAGTCGAAAGTACCTGGCAAGCTAATACCCCGTCCCAAATGTTACAGATGCTCCAGTATCACCAGAATAGAATCAGAGAAGAGCAAGAACATGAGAGAAAACGTATGAAAGACACGAAAATGAAAGTACTAGTTGCACAATCTGTTCCTCAAGATAGTCAGAAGAGGGGTCCGAATCAAGCCAGTCATCCTGCAGCTCCCGTTAAAGGAAACTGCAATTATTGTAAACAGCCAGGTCATTTTATAAACGAGTGTGCAGTTCTGAAACACAACATAGCTACCGGTAAGACTAAAGAAAGACCACGTCCGCCTAGACAAGAACAAGTTTCACAGACTTCTCAGCCACAGAATGCACCACAGACAGTTACAGCACCGCAGCCTATCGCTGCAACACAGCATGTTACACAGCAGATGTACCAGTATGCACAGTCCGAGTATCCAGAGTATCAACCGTATTCATGAAACAGCCTAGAGAGGGAGGTAGGCTTGCCTCTCATCGAGATACCTGTAGATCAAGAAGGTCCCTATGTTCACAGTCAAGTATTAGGGAAAGACAGAAAGTTTTTGATCGATACAGGGGCAAGTAGGACCACTATAAGTCACGCCGAAGTTCCAGGGGCTCCGCTCTCAGGCTCAAGAAATGTTTCCCTTGGATTTTCAGGAAAACCTATCGTAAATGAAATATCAAAGCCAGTAACTCTAGAAGTAGGTCCATTGTCCCGCACTACTGATCTGTTACTTACTAAGTCATGTCCAGAAAATCTGTTAGGCATTAAAACACTGAAAGAATTAGGTGCAGTTATATGCTGTTCCCCAGAAGGAATACGATTGTTCCTACGTGACTTCAAGGGTCACTATGTATTACGAGATTTTGATCCTAGATTGTCTAATGTTCCGCAGCATCTATGGGCGCAAGGTCCAACTGATGTTGGCTTTATGCAAATCACACCCCATCGTGTGACTCTCAAGCCAGGTGTAGTCCTGCCACGTATCAGACAGTACAGATTGCCACCTGAGGCTGTAGCAGCCTTATCCAAAATTATTGACGAGCTCATGGCTCAAGGAGTAGTTGTAGAAACTGACTCCAATGTATGTAATTCTCCGATCATTCCAGTCATGAAACGTACTGATCCGAATGCACCTCCAGTATATCGATTAGTGATTGATCTCCGAGAACTTAATAAATGTATTATTCCCCAGTATCCAGTCGTCCCAGATATCTCTTCCCTATTGACAGCCATTGATTCCGAAGCTTCATTTTTTACTGTCATAGACCTCAAGAACGCATTTTTCAGTGTCCCCATTCATCCAGACAGCCAGTTTCTTTTCGGATTTTGTTTAAATGGAAGGAGCTATATGTTCACACGCGCTCCTCAAGGTTTCACAGAAAGTCCTAGTATTTACAGTCAAGCACTCAAGAGACAACTAGACAACATTCACATGCCAACTGACACTGCCCTGCTCCAGTATGTCGATGACCTCCTGATCACAGCCCGTTCTGAACGTGCTTGCGAGCGAGCATCCCTTACAGTCTTGTGTTTCCTAGCCGAGATGGGGCACAAGGTGTCCCCTTCGAAGCTTCAATTCTGTGTCCAGCAAGTGGTCTACTTAGGACACTTACTGTCCAAGAGGGGTAGACAGTTGACACCAGACCGTATTCAGTTAATAGCGAGTCTTCCTCAGCCCAAGACCCAGAAGGAGGTACGTGCTTTTATCGGCCTTACTTCTTATTGCAGACAATGGATTCCTCAGTATGCATTTCTAGCTAAACCACTGATACAGTTAACGACACAGGAGGCAGCCGTATCGACTGTCCTCCCTTGGACATCTGAACATACACTTAGTTTCAATGAGTTAAAGAAAGCCCTATGTCAAGCTCCAGTTCTAGCAACACCGAACTACAGTAAGCCTTTTACACTTTTCGTCACTGAACGCGAAGGTACAGCATTATCTGTTCTCACACAAGATCAAGCAGGACAATACAAGCCCTGTGCTTATTTTTCGAGCACATTAGATCCTGTAGCCCAGGCTCTGCCTGCGTGCCTCAAGTCAGTTGCAGCCACAGCACTAGCTATCAGACAAAGTGATTCCATAGTATTAGGACATTCCTTGACAGTACAGGTTCCACACTCCGTGGAAGTTCTTTTAAACCGAACACAAACTCAGCACTTGACAATTGCACGTTTAACAGGTTATGAATTGACACTGTTCCAGCCACACATAGAAATCAGACGCTGCAACGTTTTAAATCCTGCTACATTGTTACCATCAGTTACTTCGAATTTTGCCACACATGACTGTGTGGAAGTAGTTAACATCATGACAAAGCCAAGACAAGATCTGACAGATATTCCATTACCAGATCCCGACCTGACACTTTATGTGGATGGTTCATGTATGAGAACAAGTACAGGAGAACTAGTCGCCGCGTATGCAGTGACTACTGACACTGAAGTTATTGAAACACACCGCATTGACACCCTGTCTGCTCAAGCAGCGGAGCTAGTTGCTCTGACACAAGCCTGCATTCACGCCAAGAACCTGAAAGTTAATGTTTACACCGATTCACGTTATGCATTTGGAGTTGTACACAACTTTGGAGTGCTCTGGCAAGAGAGAGGTTTCATGACTTCTCATGGAACCAAGATTCAGCATGGTCTCCTTATTCAGGCTCTGTTAGATGCAATACATTTACCGACATCCATTGCTATCATGAAATGCAAAGCACATACGAAAGTTACTGACATTATTTCCCAGGGTAATGATCTAGCAGATCGCACAGCCAAGCTCACAGCTCAGACTCCAGACATTTCAGTTAATAAGACACCGACACACACTCCAGATCTGACTACATGTATGACAGTTAAGGACCCTACTCAAGACGTCATAGATATCCAGTTACATGCTACTCCCGATGAAATCAAGAAATGGTCCGAACAAGGAGGGGTCCAGACAGATCAAGGATGGTTAACAAAGGGTAGAGCCACATGGTTTCTCCCCGACTCCATGGTTCAAGTCATTATTAATACCGCACATAGTCCAGCACATTTAGGAGAAAAAGCTATGTTAGACAGTATCCAGAATATTTGGTTCAACAAGCATTTACGAGCTGCAGCCAAGCAGAAAGTCCGTACCTGTATGATATGTTGCCAGTTTAATCCAGGTAAAAGTGTCCCGGTGGAACAAGGTGGATTCCAGCCCCCTGACCACCCTTTTGAAGTCCTCCAGATGGATTACATTCAGATGGAGCGATGTCGAGGTTTCAAGTATGTCCTTGTAGTTGTATGCGCTTTGTCCAGGTGGACGGAGGCATATCCAGTTCCAGACTACACAGCCACGACCACTGCCAAGCAGTTGGTTCGTGAGTTCTTCCCCCGTTATGGACTCCCTAGGGTCGTATATTCTGACAACGGCCAACCATTCTCATCTGAACTCATGAAGCATGTTTCCCTTTTGTTAGGGTACCAGTGGAAGTTCCATTGTGTACGCCATCCTGAAGCAGCCGGTCTCGTAGAGAGACATAATCAGACCCTGAAAATCCGTATTGCAAAAGTTTGTCAAGAGAAAGGTGTAGACTGGCTAGTAGCTCTGCCAGTTGCTCTGTTTTACATGCGCATGGTCGCACATTCCAGATCAGGTCTGTCCCCGTATGAGGTCGTATTCGGCCGCCCCCCTAACATGTGGGGTACACCTAGACCCCGAAGTATTACCGATGTTTCAAGTAATATGCTGACAGATTACCTAGCTTCCTTGATGTCTGCCCTCAACTCTTGTCGTTCACAGGTTGCCGCCGCATTTCCAGACAATACCGAGGTGGCACCGCATGAAATTGTTCCAGGATCCATGGTCCTAGTGCGAAATTTCGATCGCTCAAGTCCGCTGGAGCCTCGCTGGAAGGAGCCCCGACAGGTCCTCCTGGCCACCCGTACAGCCGTGAAGTTGGAGGGACGCAAAGGCTGGGTGCATCTTTCGCATATTAAAAAATGTTATGGATTGAAGCCAGTCTCAAAGAACATTTCCCAGGATTCAAAGGACTGCCAAAGTACTATTCTTAAGGACTGTCCCGCAAAAGACAATGATACTGCACCCTCCCTGTTAGAGACAACTCCGCAACAGGAGTATAAACTCAAGTTAAGGTCTAGTAAAATAAGTCAGCCAGTTTGATTGTCTAAGTCCTCCCCTAGGTGAAACGGTTAGACCGGTTTCTGACATGTATAAAATAGACCCCCATAGTGAGAGAGTTAGTCAAAACTCAATCCGATGTATCGTTTTTCTATGTTTCATATTATTTCTCAGTATTATGATTTCCTGCACCAGTTATGCATTTTATCTGTATTTTCCAGTTTCTCATGTAAATAAGTCTTCAAATGCTACAGTAGAGCACACGTTTAGTGATCTACCTCCTCATGAACTCTCTTACCGCCTCGCTATGCGTAATAATTCTTTCATCCGCATGTTACATTATTCACACCAGACCAGCAATGCCACTAATTGTTGGGTGTGTGGTCGACTCCCCCCTTTCCAGACCCCGAAGGGAGTTCTGCCACTCTTTCCTTATCCATTTTCACATAATGGTTCGTGTGGAGCATGGTCCACGTTAACGTCATCCTCAACAGATATGTCTTTTCTTAACAGTACATGTTTCCCAGACAAGCAAGGTCTTCCCCACAGAACAGGGTTAGATCTAGAAAACGAAGTTTACAATTTAGGTAATTATTCTTCGAATTTTATGGTCCTAAATGTTCAGTCTGATTCCACTCCAGACTTACCTGCTATTTCAGTACTACCAGTCAAAGGCGAATTATGTGTCCGAAATAATGGTTCCGTACATGTAGGACATAGCGATTGTACTACTATTGTCAAATATAGTGACAGTGGGAAATCTATTTTCAAAGCTTCACGTCATTCTTATTTTATTTGTGGTCAGACCGCATATGTTCGTCTGCCCCTCGATTGGGAGGGAACCTGTTACATTGCCTTCCTACTGCCACCAGTTTTCCTAGCCCCGTCTGATTATCATAGAAACACACATCTAGTACACATTAGACATAGAAGGGAGATCGAGTCCCCCATTGTCGATTATACTGAAACTGCCCTAGAACAGTATACAGATTTCAACAGAGGTTTCTTCTTCTTTATAGGACCTATCCAGAATAGTAAGCTAATCCGTAGGTTAACCAGAACCCTTGAAGTAGTAGTCAATGAGACTGCCTCTGCTCTAGGTAACTTAACCGAAGAGCAATCTGCTATGAGATTTGTCGTTTTACAGAATCGTCTCGTCCTTGACGTCATACTGGCCGATAGGGGCGGGGCCTGTAGAGTCATCGGATCTAGTTGCTGCATTTTCATTCCAAATAACGCGCCGTCTGTTTATTCAGCTATAACCAGACTCCATAAAATTGCCCATCTGTTACACCAAGATCCAGGCACCTGGACGTGGTCCGGTTGGTTCTGGAATATAATTTCCGCTTGGGGATGGAAAGTCTTGTCCTTTCTAGGTATTGCAGTAGCGATCATATTCAGCTGCTGCCTCTGTATACAATGTGGCCCTGCGATTTGCGGCATTTGTGCTACCTCTTGTATTCCTAGTCCCAAGTCCCGTTCTAAATCCCGTTCCAAGAAAATTCGAGACGAGCAAATGATACTGTATGAAATGATAGATGGTATCATGAATATTGATGTTTCCTGATGGAAACGTAGTGACAAGGAGGGAATGTGGAAAAGTAAATTTTGCCATGTTCTGTGTCCCTACGTGTCATCCATCATATGTTATCTGTGCATGATTGATATGCATATGTATTCCCCATTTTCGATTAAAGACGCAATTACAGTTGTGTCCACCTCTAGTATGCCAATTTCCAGTTCTCGTGAATACTACGAATATCAGGCCTATGTAAAGTTACGTTGCCACGTTTCTCAGTGTACACGTTATTCCATTGTAAAGTCCCCGTTTCTAGGCCTCAAAAGGGCCTGGACACCAGATTCAGCTCCTGTCTCCTGAGCCTCGCTGAGGAGCGATACAGCCCCCACCTGTATCCTCGACCCTTCACTTACTTCCTGCCTCGCAGTGCCCGGTTCAGCCTGGCTCTGCCTCTGAGTCTGCCAAGAGTATGTTATGATTCCAGTTATCAGTTCAGTCCTCCTTCTCTGCATTCCTAAAGCTACTGAACTGCATCAATAGTTTCCGTCATTGTCTAGCCTTTACGTCTCCATGTTGGAGAAATACTGTATTAATGGTCATTTAATATTCTTCATCACGCACTACATGTAGAATAATGCATGCTCCAGTCTTAGAGTCTGTTAGCCTTTACCCCGATAACTTTTGGATTCTATCAACATGTTCTCAAAACATCAGATATTAGATACTGTTTAGGTACATGTCGCCCTGACTCTCCAGACTTCAGTCTCTGCTCCTAGCACAGAGTTCGTAGCCCCCAGCTTCTCCTAGTAACACGTCATTGCCAGTTTGCGCGCACCATTAGGTCAGAGGTCCCGGCTCCTTAGGTAGCCCCCTCCATGTTTCCGCCCCATTCATGACATATTCTGTTACGTTTGCATCACATGTCTATGTATACGCCTCTGTTACACCTCTTTTCACCCTTATCTTTCGCGACTGCTACGCGTCACGCCTATTACCCCACCCACTGCTACGCCTATTGCAATGTAATGCTATGTGTTTGCGTTATGTATATATGCTCATGTACTGTTATTAAAAGGTTACTCCTGATCCTGGTCCTTGTCCCGATTCTGCCCCCGGCAGCGCTGCCATCCTGTTCCCGTGCAGGTTGTCCTGTTCCTGTCCTTATGCTGTATTAAACCTGCAAAACTCCTACTACCTCGAATCTTGACTCTTATTTATTGAGCTATCTGTTATTCATTTATTCATCCAAAAATAGAGGTATTATTTATTTATTTACCACAGGCCACCTAAGGGACCTGCACTGGCTCCACATTGACAAGAGGATCACGTTCAGGCTCCTCACCCACGCACACAAGTCTCTCCACAACCTGGGCCCCAAGTACCTCAACGACCCCCTGACCTTCTACACGCCCACCCGCCAGCTTCGGTCCACCAGCCACGCCCTCGCCACCGTACCACGCATCCGAAGAGCCACCGCCGGAGGCAGATCCTTCTCCTACCTGGCGGGCAAGACATGGAACTCCCTCCCCATCCACCTCCGGCTGACCCAGGACCACCTCGCCTTCAGGAGACAACTCAAGACCTGGCTGTTCGAGCAGTAGCGGACCCCTTCCCCCAAGCGCCTTGAGACCCTTCCGGGTGAGTAGCGCGCTATACAAATGCTGTGATTGATTGATTGATTGAAGTGTGTGAAATGTCCTGGTAGTGACAAACAGCTATTTTCGTTTCTCACTAGTGTGAGGCTGCCCTCCCATAGGAATGCATTGGGGATTCCCTGATAAGTTTTTCAGTGGTAATTCCTGATATGAGAGGAACAGCGTGGTCAAGTTTTGTACGGTTAGAATATGAATAATAAATGCTGTGAAAAGGTGTGCGCAGATTTATTATAACTATTTTAGAAGAGCCACTTTTAGAAGTGGGCACTTCTGTGTGCTATGTGGCTGCCTTGAGAGCGCTTTACTTTTCTTCTACTGAAAGGAGCGTGGGTGGCCTGCAGCGTGCTGCTGCCAAGATTGCTAAAGGGAACCCTGGCATAGGGATTCCCCTGAGTTCCTTTGAAAAGCAGGTCCCCACCCCACATGTATGCCACTTTAGAAATGTGGGTGCCTACCCCGCATTTGTGTGCTTTAGCTGGAGCCCACCCCAAGTTTTTGCTGATCTACCTGGTGCCCACCTCGCTTTAGGTGTATTTTAAAAGGCGGGTGCCAATAGCGATTCTCCCACGTACCGCAATTATCCTGATTTCAAGCGGGTGCCCACGATTGTCTTTGTTTTCCACGAGTGCCCACCCGGCAGTAGTACCTTCGGAGTGGGAGGCCACCCTGCATTGCGGGCAAAGAGAAAGTGAGCCGCCGGGCTGGTGTCAGCATGAACCGGAAGTCAGGCAGAGCTGCCTGACTGTGGGCGGGGCCCAGAAGCCAGCCGAAAGCGAAGGGAGGTGCGGCCAAAGGTGAGGGGGCTCACAAGAGATGAGTGTGCTGAAGTCAGGTAGGAGCCCCCCCCCCACCTGCGTGGTCTTGCGGCACGGAGGAAGCCCCGGTGAGAGGCGCCGCAAAGAGGGATCTTCCCCCACCAGGAGACAGAGCAGGAAGAAGAGCCTGACTGGAGTCTTTCAAGGTAACCAGTCGAGAGAGGAGCTGCCCGCTAGCTTTCTGGACCTGCCTACAAAGAGCCCCGGTGAGTGGAGGCTCAAATTGGGTATGGTTGGCGGCAAGGTTTGTCATTTGCACAGCTGCTCCGCCAGACAGTGGGCAGCTGCAACGTTGAGCACATTGATTTAGTAGGAGTCCCAGAGGGGAGCTCCCAAGAGGCACAGTGGTGCCAGGGCTCATTTGCACAGCTGCCCCGCCGGACAGTGGGCAGCTGCAACGTTTGGGGGCATTTTGTTTTCACGATAAGACAGGGGTGAGTTACATCCCACGCCACAGCGCAATTACGCACCTTGCTTGCTGCATTGGCAGACAGCGGGCTAATTGGATAGCCCTAGAGTAAGCCCTGACATTTCTTGACAGAGGGCATTTTGAGCCCCTAGAGAAGTACAGTTTGCCAGGTGGTCAGTTCTATGTTGGTACAGCACAAGGCCCTAAAGTGATACCTAATGTGTAATGTGTTTATGCTTATGAGGTGATTGCGTAATGTGTTTATGTTGGTGATACCTAATGCGTAATGTGTTTATGCTTATGAGGTTGTTTATGCCTAATGTCAGGTTATGATATTTTAGGATGGTGTCTAATGCTAATATGATAATGCTTAGGTAATTATAGTACCAGTAGTTACTGGTTGTGTTTTATATTTACCACCTGCATTGTAATGGTTCTGACAGTGGCCCGATTGTCCCTGTCTTGTATATAATCCCCTGTGAATATTGCTAGCACCAGTTGGCACAGTGTAAATTTGTGATTATGTTTCTAATGTGTTTATGATAATATAAAGGCTATTTTTTTTGTCAAAAATCTTTTTCGTAAGCAATACAACATTCAAAGTACAGTAGGGTGCACAGGACCCAGAGGTGAACCCTTCAGCTAAAGGAAGTCCAGTTGCACATAGCACTAGGTCTGGTACAACCCCCTTGTTATTGTCAAAGCTGAAAGCCATTTTTTGTGTCAAGCTTTCAACCCTAAGAAACAATCCCAGGAATAATAGGAAACCTAATGGAAATCAGTAAGACCCCCATCCCTCCCCCCTTACAAACCCTGGTGGTGGTGGAGCCATACAGAAGTAAAGCAAGTCTCACAGGTGTGCCAGATAGGTGTGACTGTAAGAGCATGGCCTGAGCTGTAGGAGGAGTGGTGAGTGCTGTATCCAGTACATGTTGGGGAACTTAGAATTGGAAAAGATGCATAGACCTTAATGAGGGAGGGCAAACTGCCAAGGGCATACATGATGAAAGAGGGGGGAACAAAATACAAAAACTTCGGAGGTTGGAATCCAGATTCATTATTAAGTATCAGACAACAGCCCCGATAGGACATAACTGTGACGAGGAACTAGAAACACATCTAGGGTAAAGGATCGAGCAAACTATGCCTTGTTAGAAATAGTTAAGAAGAGTCAGGGGTTTGAGGTTTTTTTGAAAACTTTTAATAAGTTTTAGAGGTAATGAGAGTAGAGATATTTTGTAAGAAGTTAATGGCGGACCTGAATGTGAATTTCTTGTTAAATCTCTGAGGGGTCACCACAGTTTTTTGAACCATGTTAGTCTTTAGGACCGAAATGATGAAGTATATTTGTCTCACAATAAAAAAAGAATGATTTTTAATCATGAAGGGGGATGGGAGAAATAAGTGGTAAATTGTTTTCTTTGTTTATATATTTCATAGATACTAACGAAGACAGAAAGAGGAAGAAAATATGAACTAGTGGCAGCCACCAAGTGAGACGACACATGAGGAGAATGAATGTTTCAGAGCCTATGAGCATATAGAGGGAGGTTTAAGGTGATGCCCACTTGGGCGGAATAACTAATTGCACAGCCAAAAAAAGAACTGAATTGAATATGCCCACTGGGGCAAGATAACTGTGGAGGCTCTATGAAATGATAGAGTAATTAACTAGCCAACAGCTAGTGATAAGTTCTGTGGTAATCCAAGGGAAATTAACCTGGATTAGCACTCCCATAAATTTATAAACTTACTATAATTTTGTATATATGAGAAACCAGAAAACATTTCTCTTCAGAATATGTATTATATAGCTGTCTAACATATGAATTGAGAATATGTAGTAATGTTTTCGTTAGTTACTATTCACATTTATTTTTTGCAGCACTAGTCTGCTTTCTATGATTATGCACAAGAAATGTCACATGTTGATTTAAAACCTATTGGAATCCCAAACACTTTCACTCGTGAGCAAGGGAGGTAAGCTCCCGAAACGCGTAGAGTATTTTGGTTGCCTTTAAACTGCATTAAAGGCTTTTCCTTCAGCAATCTGAGTTTGTGTGTTATTTGGCTAAGAAACAGAAAGTCAAGTTGTTGAATTGATTTGTAGGTTCGCTACCTACACACGAACCGCCTTCGTTTAGAGGCTTGGGGAGAGCGGAGCTTGGCGGCTGCTGGGCTAATTGAATTTATATATATATATTTTTTTTTTTTTGGGAGATCGAAAAGAAAATAAGTGAGGACAAAGATACGAAAAAAAGTGACGAACTACGTCAGCAAATGAGACAAAGACTTATTGACTATGAAAACACAATAAAACGGAGAAAACAAACGAAGTTTGTGCGTGATGAAAAAGACTATGCGAATGGACGGATACTAACATTTGCAAGGAAGTACGATGCACCAAGGAAAACACTGATACAGGGGAAATCTAAGAACAGGTCCCCAGTGAGCACGGAGGAATCTGAGGTGTCTGAAGACGATTCATCATGCACCAGAAGTAGCGGTGGAGGCAGAAGTGCTGAAGGTGGTGGGATCCCCACTGGCTCGGAAGAAGAGCCATCCACGTCTCCTCCAGAGACAGAACCTCCTTTTTTTCAGGAGTACGAACTCATAAGGGGACTGAGGCAAAGACCAGCGGCTACAACACACCCCCAGGAGCAATAAGAGGAAAACGAGGAGGGGCAGGAAGGGCCGCCCCAGGACGATCTACCCCAGTGGTGACAAGGAGTGCACGTGGGAACAAGTAGAAATGAGTGAGACACTGCCTGAAAAGAATACAATAGTCAATTTGTCAGACAGGAAACTATCTGAAGAGGAAGAACGAATCCTACAATTGGGATTAACATTCTGTCCCACTCCAGCATTTGACTACACACAAACACAAATCGATCTCTTTAATTTCATTAGAAAAATAAAACTGCAAAAAATTCATATGATGCATCCCAAAAGGAGTGATATACAAGGGAGTGATGAGGAGAATCCCTTAGATACATTGACAGGAGATGATTTGGGAGCAATCATTATGGCACAAACTCTGGCGGAGGACAGTGATGATCATGATTGGGAGATGGAACCTACTCAAATGTTGAGTGAGAGTGGAATCACTCAGCGAAGCTGTAAAAGTACCATGGTGATCAAATCAAAAACAAATCCAAGAACGCCACATGATGGAATAGACACCTTCCAGGAGGTGGTAATAGAGGAATTGAAAAAATTACATGAACAGAAATTCAATTGGTAAAGAAGAAATCTAAAGAAAGACGAATGGCAAACAATAAGGAGTCTAAAAGAAGATGAAAGTATTGTAATTAAGCCCAGCGATAAGGGTGGAAACACCGTTATCCTTAAACGCAGTCAGTATGAAGATGAGGCCCTATCACAGCTGGGGAGAAAAGAACACTATGTAAAAATCAGACGAGAAAAATTATTGGAAAGTGTTACACTGTTCAATGGATTAATTACAAAATGGAAAGACGAAGGGATCTTGTATTTCAAAGATTGGCAAAATCTGAAATGTGAACACCCGCAAATAGCGACATTTTATCACCTACCTAAGGTGCACAAGAGCACAGTGTGGCCTCCGGAAAGACCAATTTTGTACGCAAAGGATAGCCTACTGGAAAAGACGTCCACTTATATTGACAGTTTCATTTCCCCATTTGTAAAGGACCTCAGCTCCTACTTGAGAGATACTAAAGACTTCCTGTGTATCATACAGGGGGTGAAATGGGAGGATGATATGATTTTGATTACACTGGACATTGCAAGCCTATATACATCGATTAGACATGAGAATGGTCTGTTTGCTATGAAAAGTTTCTTGGAAAAGAGGGCTCTCAAATTCCAAAGGCATAATAGGATGTTGATGGAGCTAACTGACTTTTGCCTGAGAAACAATATTTTCCTATTCGCAGGGCAGTTATACCTGCAACTCCAGGGAACCGCGATGGTCACGTGCTTCCCCCACAGCTATGAGAATTTATTCGTTGGCTGGTGGGAGAAGCACGTGGCCTGGGCGGGGGAAAACGAGCAGTGGCTGGATCACATTATATAGTGGACCCGCTATATAGACGACTTGTTCGTGGAATGGCGTGGTTCTCAAAGTGAGGCGGAGGAGTACATAAGAGGCCTGAATATCAATGACCTGAACCTCCAATTCACGAGCAATATCAGTAAGAAAGAAGTCTTCTATCTGGACCTCAGAGTATATGTTGAGAACAATGCCATTGAAACTGCGGTGTATCGAAAGCCCACATCGGGCAACACCATCTTACACTCAAGGAGCTTCCATCCACGCAGTGTAATTAACAACATCCCCCTAGGAGAATTCCTACGCATGAAGCGTAATTGCTCCACAGATGAGGAATTTGAGAAAGCACGAAGGGAGGCCAGAAAAAGATTCAGTCAGAGGAGATACTGTAAGGGAATTCTAGATCAGGCAGAAATGAAAAGTGATAGAGTAGGTAGAACTGATCTACTAATTGACAAACCCATGACAGGCGATCCCAAAATTAGGATGATCACGGGCTATTCTGAAAAATCAGCAGAAGTCTTCAACATCATGAAAAGGAATTGGCAAATCTTGAAGACAGACAGTGTGGTAGGGCGAACACTGTCAGATTACCCCCTGATATCCTATAGAAGAGGAAATTCATTCAAAGATCACCTCGTGAACAGCCACTATGAGTGTAGAATCAGGAGAAAACCAGCAGTAGTGGGCTTCTACCCCTGCATGAAATGCAAGGCATGTAGAAATTCCCATAAAGTTAAAGACTATGTGGTACCTGGAAAAACGAACAAAACACCAATATCCAAGTTGCTAAATTGCAACTCGGATAATACTGTGTATTGTCTGATGTGCCCCTGTGGGAAGAAGTACATAGGGAGCACAATAAAGCAGACGAAACTCAGAGTTCTCGAACATATGAGAGCTATTTCAACGAAGGACCAGAGCTACCCAGTAGCCCGGCACTTCGAAGAAATGCACAAAAGCAATAGCAACCTGCTTACCTTCTTCATCCTTGACCAATTGATCAGGAATGAACGAGGTGGAGATTGGATAAAAAAATTACGAAACCTGGAATCCAGGTATATTATCCTACTCCAGACCAAGGTACCAGCAGGGATGAACAATGAGGAAGAGATGTGGACCCACATCTAATAGATGGTCAATTGACTCTGAAATGGGGGGAAAGACATGTGTTGAAAGAATGAAAGGAATACCTCCTTCCCTGACCCTCTGAGACAATTTGAAACCAGTTATAATACCTTTGAATGCCCATTCAGGGCCCAATTATGAGGATCACAACGAATCCTAAAAGCAAACTCCCGGTTAAAATATCCGTGAACCTCCATTGGTACAGCTCTCAACTCTAAAAGTAAAGATAGCAACTGTATAAAAAGAGTAATAAGAGGTGCTGTATAAGATAACGGCATGCACGAATAATAGGCGACCAGGAACATGTGATGTAACATTGTATCCGATTATGAATTACAATTGTCAATGAACTAATTAAGATAATCATGTAGCGGTTCATGAATGCGCTTAGAAGCACAAAAGATTATGTTTAAATTGTACATATTTGCATTGTATTAGCGCGATTCTGACCACTCTAAGATGGCCGCCACTTATACTGATGAAATGATAGAGCACGTGCCGTTTTTTATTTTTATTGTTTGCACATGTGACAGGAAGTCACAATGTAAATTTTATTTAAAATACTTTAAAAAAAGCGATGGTTTACACCGACGAAGGCGGCAACGCCGAAACGCGTTTGTGACTTTTGCTAAGCGGCAGAGCTATGAATTAAATGGCTATACCACGCAGAATTGGCTTTGAGTGCTCTTTTTAAGGCGAGTCCTAGTCACGAAGGGACCGAAGTGTTTTGAAATATATATATATATATATATATATATATATATATATATATATATATATATATATATATATAAACAAAATTATCTCTCTGCACCAATTTAAAATCGCGTCTGCTCTTGTTAAATACCTCCACTTATAACTGCTGCATATGAAAAAAACTAAATGGCATAAAACATAGATCCAGATGAATGAAATATTCCTGAGAAATATTCCTATGAGAACAACCATTTGCAATGCAATAAGGCTCACATTTGTGAGAGTTTGAGCTATTGGCTTTGCAAATGACTATGCATTTTATTTGAGTGTTTTGAAAACCTGCGAGGGAGCACTTTGCACTTCCAGTCCTTGCTTACGAGATGCAAGGCTGGCAATAACTGCACCTCTTTTACTGCCAGCCTTGCTTCTCGTAAGCAAGGACTAGTAGTAAAAAGTGCGTGTTTACGCACCTCTTGCAGCTTTTCAAAACACATAAATAAAAGGCATTGTCAATTACAATGCCAATAGCTCAAACTCTTGCAAATACGAGACCTATTGTATTGCAAATGCTTGTTTTCAAATGTTGGCAATTATAGGTCCCTGTTCAGAACAGTTTTGATTTTATTATCCCATTTCTGCTCTTTCATGCCCTCTTTCACTGTGTCACTGACAGTGCACAGGCACACTCCTCCAAATTCTAAATGTGTTTGTCTAATATTCAGGGATAGTTAAATGCGATTTTAATATTTGTACATACTAGCAGCTCACTAATATTACTGCAAATAAGAAATAAGCTCTGTGACACTCTCTCATTTCTCATATGTGAGATCCTGTTTTGATCTAATAAAGAAAAACATTATGAATGTTGCATGAAACACAAACACACTTTCTCTGCAAAAAGTTTGCAAAAGACTCACTCACCAAACACATACAAATAAATTAAAGGAATATGGGATTAAAAACAATCTATTTAAGAATTATTAAGGGTCATCGGGGCAAGAGTCCATGCATAACTGAGCTGGCCCTATCAGGGGGCCCCGTGAAAGGCTCGGCCCCTAGGCCAGAGCCCACTTTGCCCATGCCTTAAATTATAACGTCTCTGTCATGGGGGAGTGGGCGCCATAAATTGTTGTCGCAATGGGAGCCACGAGCACAAAAGCCTGCCCTGTTGGAAGGGCACACAATATGGCTGGTCCCTCAGGCAGTCTGGCGCCCGGTGTGAAGAGCTTTTATCGCCGCTGAACCACTTTGTCTACTTTCGGTGCCTTTTGTTTGCCAATTGCCGCTCATAGATTATCGGTAAATTACGAAATGGTTTTGCAGGCAGGATCGAGAAGCGTGTTCCTTGAAATCGACACGCACGATGCAGGGTGCGAGACTGCCGCCAGACTCCAGCTGGCTACCTTGAGCACCGGATTATTGTTCACTAGGGCGCCACTGTGCACAACACAAATGTACCCACAGGTTTGATGCACCCTCAGATCAGACTTTGTGCTACTTGTCTCCATTGTCACTTTATTGTGTGCTAATTAAAGCACACCATAATGACAGTTGCAATATTATAAGTAAAAACACTTTTTAAATCCGAAAACATGCAAGACTGCTCACAGTTCTAAGAATGTCCAGAGCATGTGAACCTTATGCTAAAGTGGGCACGTGTAAACGGGACTTCTTTGATGCAAGGCTAGGCTTCATTGAAAGTTCACTTCTGAGTCTTATTTGTTTAAAATGTATACAATCGTACGAATCCAAAAAGACACGCGCATACCACAGTAAATAACTAATTTATAAGCAAGAAAAACACTTAAAACGTGTATCTAAATTGCAGCAAATATAATTTCCATGATACAAGTTTAGAAACAAAACCCCGTTTATACTCCCCCTAACAAGTTAGAGAAATGGCCATTTTATATATACCTTGCAGAACACATTTAGCATGAGACATACAATTACTCGAACCTGCTCCTGGATTCCATGCTCAAATAATTTATATTTTCGATCAAGGAAATGTATTTTTGACCATGGTCCCTCTACAGATTAGATAAAATCGTGACTGCCTTTAAAGTTCATATAAAAAGCATGTTTGTTGAACAAACAGATCTGTGATGCCTTTGTGCTTTATTCAGGATTGCTGTGTGGAGTACTTACAATGGTTTACGGTTATTCTTGCAACATTCTATGTCCTTTGGAACATTTTGAACTTCGTGCCATTTCACTTTTTTTCAATAAAGTTTTTGGAAGATATTCGAAGTACAATACTGTTGCAAACCTAAGTGTCTCCTGGTTTGGTCTCCATACTTTTTTTAAGGTAGGTATTCGAGTACCAGTATTGATTGTATGCTTGCAGATTAATTCTCCCATAATGTTATCTGAGGATGTATTAATGAATACCAAAGATGTGTTTTAGCACTATACAGATGTTGCTGCATACAATTCCTCCACAATGCTAGTTTTAGTTGTCCAATAGGAGGAGAAGGTTCAGTCGCGGCCAGCATTAATCACGGTTGGGGAGGTCACGCGGGGAGCGTCACGCGGGTAAGAGGGGTACATTTAATAATAATAATAAAAAACTCCCCTGTAAACTGACTGGGTTCTGCGTTTTCTTGCCTCCTGCTCCTGCTCTCCTGCCTCCGGCAGGAACAGGAAACAGTCAGTCTCCTGGCCCTCCCCTAAGCCAATCACAATGCTGAAATGGCAGCGTTGTAATATGTGAGTTGTCGCCCAGCCAGGGGCTTAATGGGAGGCCATTTTAGCTTAATTTTTTAAGTCCTCATGTTTGACAACTTGCAAATGCATATAATCAGGTGTTATATAGTTTTGGCGCCCTGGGCCCGCTGCCGCCAGGCACAATTGCTCCTGATGTTCCTTCCAGCTCCATTCGCGGGCGGATGATGAGATCACCCGCCCAAAATCTCTCTGGCGGCACGTGTCTTAATCATTGGACCGATTCCTATCAGAGCTTTGTGTGTGCTAGTTCCAAAATGTGTGCAACTAGTGGCTCCCAAGTTTTGATTCGATTTGATGACCCATTTAGGCAGTCAAGTTTACCAATACATTCCTCTACTGATAGCCATTCAGCACAAGTGGGAGATAAACGTGAAACCCACTTAACACAGATTTCCCTACGTGCGATAATTATCAGAGTCAGTAAAAGTTGTTCTTGGAGTTTCCTAGCTCTTCCCGCAAGGTCATTATCTTCTAAAACCCCAAAGACAATCAGTGATAAGCGTACTTGCCACAGAGATGGTATATCAGCTGCAGGGAGAACTTCCTTCCATCTTCCTTCTGGTAGAGTATGGGGGCCATCTTCTGCGTGTATCAGCATCTAATTGCAGGTTGAGATCTCTTTCCTTTGCATGTTGGTTTCACAGATTTTTTTTACCCACTCCATGGCCTGACTTGCGTCTGGTTGTTCATGAGCTCAACCTGTTAATTGTAGATATTTAAACCTTGACAGCGTATTGTTTGTTTCTTGAGCAAGATAATCCCATGAGATTGTATTCTCTTCCCTTAGCAGCTGGACCCATTTTTCTATGCCGGCCTCAATAAGTGGTGTTGCCAATCAGTCCATTAGGCATACTGGCATTCCCGGGGATTCCCAAATTGGGTCCAGATGACAATAGTAGGGGATTCCAAGAAGTCTCCTAACCTGTATCCATACTTTAAATGCCGTGATTAAAACCCTAAATTGCACTTTAAAAAAAAATGTGGGTTGCCCAAATTTGAGTAGAAAACAAGATCATTGCTCTGCCAAATCATCCATTAGGGCTCCAAAACAGGACGTCCCCATTTGAAAATTGTCCGCTAGCAATATTTTGAAGTGTTTTAATTGGAAAACCCAACAGCATATTTGGAGATCTGGCAAGGTCACTCCATCATCAATTCATTTTTTTCTGCATCTTCTTCCAGGATATTCTGGCATCCAACATTATTACGGATAAGGGATGCTGTTGGCCAGTGACATAATCGATCGCACAGATCAGGTTGTGTACCAACTCGTGTAAATGACTGTTTGTCATAAACCCTTTTTGAGAGGTGTAATTTGCTCTCCTATAACAACACCCAGTCTGTTGGGCAGAATATTTGTTAAGAGCTTGTAGTCATTGTTGAGTACTGAGATTGGTCTGTATGATTCACATTTTTGCTTGTTTTAATTTGGTTTGAGGATTAGGGTGATTGTAGCGTTATTCCATTTGTCAGGAATAGTAGCATTATCAATGTAAATATGATTAAATAACGAGGTCAACTCTGGAACTATTTCCTCCGCTAATGCTTTACGAATCTCGGATGGGATACCATCTCGGCCTGGAGCCTTCCCGCTTTTTGAGTTCTTGATAGCTTTAAAGAGTTTGTCTGCGGTTATTTCTCTGTTGAGATATTGCTCCCTGTCTGATGCGGGTTTGGAAACCGAGTCTAAGTTTAGCCAACTCTCAATCTGAGACTTTGTCGCAGGACAATCCTCCATGTACAAGTTTTGGAAAAAGGCAGTAAAGGCTCTCCCGATATCTTGATCATTTTGGGGCATTTCCTCAGTTTCTTCAACTTTAATTTCTTTGATTGTGTTTCTACTCAGAGCTTCTCTTGACTTCCACACCCCTTCCCACATCCCTCCCCGTATTCATTGTGTGCAAGTTGACTAGCGTTCCATTTTTTTTGTATGATCTCGTCTAGCTATTGTGAGAGTGCTTTTTTAGCTTTGTCTATCTGTTTTTGAATCCTGGTGACCTCTTCACTGTCAATTGCATTATTCAGATCTGAGAGCCCAACAGCTATTGCCCTCTCTTGCCCAGTTATTCTACAGTTGGCTTCCCTTCTCCTGTGTGTAGCATAGCTTATCAGCCTTATACGTATCCCAGATCATAGCTGGCTGAGCGGAAGTTTTATTTATATCGAAAAACTCTAGGGTGTCTCGTTTCAGACTTGCAATTATGTTCTAATCCTCTAAAATGGATCTGTCTAACGTCCATCGTGGAGTCGGTGTTTCACTATCTAGGATTAAAACGAGTCTCACCGCAGAATGATCTGACAGGTGTTTAGGTTGCTGTGTGATTGTGCAATCTCATTACCTAACCTGGTATCAATTAAAAAATATTCTATACGAGAAGCGTGGCCATATTTT
Source organism: Lissotriton helveticus (assembly GCF_964261635.1). NCBI lineage: Eukaryota > Metazoa > Chordata > Amphibia > Caudata > Salamandridae > Lissotriton > Lissotriton helveticus. Next base: position 796,939,645 of record NC_136070.1, on the reverse strand, counting down.
TTATTATGCTAAGTGTAGCTCGTATTGCTACCCGCCTTACGCCTCCAGGGATCTATCAACCCCATACTCTTCATTAGATTTTGTATAGCATTACTCACTTTTGGTGTATTTACCATATTATATATTATATTTTCGTTGTCTAAAAATAATTGGAATAAGTCCTGCAGGGAGGATGGTCATCTACATGTGGATTGTAGTAAGTGATCATAGAGTACGTAATGCTATTAATGTTTGCAATAACTATCAACCATCTCCCCTTAGGGTCTGCAATGACCACTAGTATTTTGGCCTGCACTGTATTTTTAATTAAGATCGCTACCCTCTTTACATAGCAATTATGGTTTGTACATGCATACTGGTTGATCCAGCTCTGGCCTTTGACAATTCCTTCCCACTCTGCTCGCCAAAGATGCGTCACTTGCAGCATTAATATATCATTTTTTGATTGTTTCAAGAACAGCAAAATTCTCATTTTTCTGGCTGGCACCCTTAAGCCATTTACATTCCAGCTTAGTATCCTTAGGCTACGGGTAGTGTAGGAGTTAGTTATTTTGAGAGGGACACCCTTTCTTTGCACTCTTCAATCTCAGTATTTTGCCACATGTAAGGACCTGATTTCTTTTTTATTGTTTCCCACTGCTCCCCACCCAGTGAATTATTGACATTACTGTATTTATAGTATCCCCTCCCCTCTATGAGGAACCCTCCCTTTAACCAAATGTGGCATTTCCATTCTGTCCTTTGCCCTCACCTCTGCATATTAGTAATTCATTGTGATGTCCGAACCTAGCCCTTAACTTTAATTTTTTTCGATCATATTTGAAACTTTTTCCGGATCTTTTAAATGAAACATATTGTTATTCCACATTATTCTTCATGTAGCAGGGAATTTTAGTTGTGCCGTGGCGCCTAGTGATCTGAGCTCCTGCCAACAACCAAACCTTTCTGCTTTCTTGCAGTGCGTAAAGCAGAACCATAAAATGGTATTAATTACCAATTTATGTTTCTGCTTCTTGCATTGCCAGAAAGAAGTGGGGAGAAACTCCGCCACCCTAGTAGAGGAGCCCCCCCTGAGAAGGTTAAACTGAACAAGGATAGGCATGGACAGTAAGTCTCACCTTTAAAAGACGAGTGCTGACCTATGGGTGCTGCCACTGCTTGACTGCACTGGCACTTCCACATTATTTATTTTTTAGGTTGAGCCTCGACAGCGCAAAACCTGTTGTATCTCTTCAGTTGGCTTGTGGCAAACCCACCGATGTCCAATGGTTGTTATCTGTGGCATTCAGAAATGCTGGCTTGTTATTGGTGCATTTGTGTAAATGTCCCTCCTTTGTGTGCTTAGATCCCTCAATGGCGATTTCACAAAGATAATATTTTTGTTGGTCATCACACTGTACAGCATGTGATGACCTCCCCTCTCCTTTCATTATTGCAGGTTTAGTTCCTCCCTTATGGCTGTTTTAGGCTTAGCAGTGCCCGACGGGGAAAAGACTGGCAGTTATTTGCATTTAAACATTTTATTTTTATATAATGAGAACGTGGTACATAGGTATTGGAGCGTTTACATCCAAACCACATACGTTTGCAGAAGGAACTGTTCATTTTTGGAAGGCACGTGGATATTGTTATTCATGATGACTGAGTGGGCGGAGTCAAGGCTGCTCTTCTTAGGTCAGTGACTCCGGTTGCTGCTCCCACTTCGTGGATTGTTTGCCACCAGGGATGACTGATCTGTCTTCTAAGGGGTGGGCGAATATCACTCTATGACCCCGCCACCAGACCAGGAATAAACCTGCCAGTTATTTCCATAAAAAAATGTAGCGCAAACTCGTTACTAAGGTATTGGAGCACTTTGCACACCACATACATTACAGAAGTAAACACTCATTTTTGGTAGGCACGCAGAGATTGTTATTCCTGGTGACTGTGTGGGCAGAGTCAAGGCTGCTCTCGTTATTCTGTGACTTCGGTTTCCGTGGAGCCAATAACGCCGTACGGTTACGGTGCTAGCCAAGCAGGTTCTTGTCCTGACCGGGGCACACACCCTGGTGCAGCTGCCAGAAGTGCAGCCCTCAGAGCTGTCACATTTTCTGTAGAAGCTCTTTGGGGCCATGGCCCAGGGCAAACCGGAGGCAGGGGGCTCTGTGGTACCTACCTGCGGCAGGTGCCTTACACCCAGAGGTGGGGTGGCCGAGAAGCATTGGGAGCCCATGTGTAGCGGCCCCCGAGCATGCATTAGTTAGTTGAATGTTTATTGTTGTTCTTCTGGCCACCTGTAGCAGATTCTGAGAGGAAGCTGGCTCATGTGGTGCTTGCTAAAAATATATCCTTGTAGAACACCAATAAATCTATACAGCAGATGGTGCAATACACACGTTACTGCAGACAGAGAGGGCTGCAATCCACACTACACACTGGGAACAGCAGGCTGTAGGAGAACAAATCTCTAACGAAAACCTGTGTAGCGAGCAGAAGAGGCATCCCGTGCCCTGCAAAGCCACCAAGCTTCAAAACAACATTAAAAAATAGCTTTTTGTGGAAGTGCGCCATCGTGGGACTTTTTTAATGTGTTCATTGTTTACCTCTCCCTGTAGATTTACTTTCATCACTCTAACCTGGGATCTTTTTTCTTTTTATTTAATAAACGTGGTCTAACTCTGTCCTCAACACTCAATGTGGTGGCAGTAATTCCCAAACTTTGGCACCATCGTTGCTGTGAACTCCACCAAGTTCAGCAGAAGTGTGTTCACGTAATGGAGTATTTATAATATGCTGCAGGGCCAGTAGCGTTAGTGCCAGTCAGTTGTTACTGTGGGCCTTCTCCAAACACTGTGCAAACTTTTCACGTGTCTTCTCCTACAGCTGCTGTTCTCTGTGAGTATGGTACGCACTTTAAGACAGTCTGATTCCCTGCCAGCAAAACGGTTCATGACAGAGCCGGAAGTGTTGCTCACACCGGTGTATTAGGAGTGGACAAATGCTACCTTTATTCCAAAGATGATTGGCCCAGGTACTATGCCTTGTGAGGTGGACAGCAGAGAGGCTAAGGGAAACAGTGGGTGTGATAAAAAGGTGGCACTAACGCTACTGGCCCGGCCAAAGTCATCGAGAAGACCGCCAACAGTCAACTGACCATCTTCCTGGAGGAGAACAATGTCCTGGACTCCTCCTAATCCGGCTTCCACAGCAACGACAGCACCGAGACCGCCCTCATAGCCGCCACTGACGACATCAGGACCATGACGAGGACAAGGACGAAACCGCGCACTCATCCTACTGGACCTCTCATCCGCCTTCTATACTGTCTGCCACCACACCCTGCGCACACGCCTCCACGACGCAGGGATCCGTGGAAAAACCCAGGACTGGATCACCTCCTTCCTCACCGGCAGAACCCAGTGAGTCCGCCTCCCCGTTCCGATCCGAAGCCACCACGATTACCTGCAGCTTACACAAGGTTCATCCCTCACCCCGACCCTTTTCAACATCTACATGGCACCGCTCGCCAACATCGTCAAAGCGCACCACCTCAACATCGTCTCATACGCCGACGACACACAGCTGATCCTCACCAAAGACCCGGTTGTCGCCAAATCCAACCTCCACGAGGGAATGAAGGCCGTCGCAGACTGGATGAAGACCAGTCGACTAAAACTGAACTCAGACAAGGCGGAGGTCCTCATCCTCGGCTCCACCCCCTCCGCATGGGATGACTCCTGGTGGCCCACATCACTTGGAGCTGCCCAGACACCCACTAACCACGCAGACAATCTGGGGTTCATTCTGGACTCAACACTCTCTATGACCCAGCAAGTCAACGCTGTCTCCTCCTCCTGCTTCAACACCCTCTGTATGCTCCGTAAAGTCTACAGATGGATCCCCACGGAAATCAGGAGAACAGTCACCCAAGCACTCAGCAGAAGACTGGACTACGGCAACGCCCTCTACGCAGGGACCACAACCACACTCCAGAAAAGAATCCAATGCATACAGAACACCTCTGCAAGCCTCATCCTCAGACTCCGCCACCACAGCGATATCGCCACCCACCTAAGATATCTGTATTTGGCTCCCGATCAACAAGAGGATCACCTTCAAACTCCTCACCCACACTCACAAAGCACTACACAATGCCCGACCAGCAAACCTCAACGAACGACTGTCCTTCCACACCCAGAACTGCCAGCTCCACTCCGCCGACCTCGACACCGTCCTACGCATTTGCCGAACAACCAATGGCAGCATATCCTTCTCCCACCTCGCCGCAAAGACATGGAACACCCTCTCCGCTCATCTGCGGCAGACCCAGGACCTGCTGACCTTCAGGAGATGTCTCAAGACCTGGCTGTTTGACCAATAGCTGCCCTGCCCCGTAGCACCTTGAGACCCTCAAGGGTGAGTAGTGCACTCTATAAATGCCTGATTGATCGATTGATACAATCTATGTTGGTGGGGAACGCACGTGCACATACTGTTGTATATGCTTTCTATGTTGAGCGTGGCTTCCACGATCGTTCTCTCATCCATGCCCAGGGAGGTCACGCTCCATTCTCTCTTGTTATGTTTTCAATGTACTTGGTTAGTGGGGCGGTTAACGTGGGAGATCGGTTATGGCATTATGTAACTGGAACTTAACCTGTAAAGACCCATTAAACCTTCCTGGATACTATCTGATGTACTCCTCTTCATTGTTCATGGATGGATTATTCTTTTTCCCACATTGGCGACGAGCGGGCACAAAGCTATTGCCCATACATATTTAAGGAATTTTTTTTTTTATTTCTACAAATCCGGAAACTTGTTTATTTTATTTTGGCATTGATCAACTACATCAAATGGATATGCTCCTGCTACGCTACTGAAGTACAAAAGGGGGTGGTGATGGACGGAGCATTTGAACCAATCAAACACTCACACCCAGTCAAAAGATCTGGGTTTGATCCATCACGGTTCTTTAGCCCACTCCGCCACCCCAGTTCAGACATGGGCTTATGCAAATCAGTCTGACCCTGTGCCTCATGGGAACAGTCCAGCCCAAACTGCCAAGCCATGCCTTCCCTGGACCGGAAACAAGCTTCCGAGGACCGGTTTCTGGCATTCCAGCCGTCTTCAGCCCGGCTTGCTTGAATCCAGTGGCAAAGTGAGCAAGGGACTCACGTCTGAGCATACCCCGCCACACTTATGGCGGCCAAAGCGGTAAAAAAGAGGGTGGTGATGGACGGAGCATCTGAACCAATCAAACACTCACACCCAGTCAAAAGATCTGGGTTTGATCCATCACCGTTCTTTAGCCCACTCCGCCACCCCGGTTCAGACATGGCTATATGCAAATCAGTCTGACCCTGTGCCTCATGGGAACAGTCCAGCCCGAACTACCAAGCCATGCCTTCCCTGGACCGGAAACAAGCTTCCGTGGACCGGTTTCTGGCATTCCAGCCGTCTTCAGCCCGGCTTGCTTGAATCCAGTGGCAAAGTGAGCAAGGGACTCACGTCTGAGCATACCCCGCCACACTTATGGCGGCCAAAGCGGTACAAAAGGGGGTGGTGATGGACGGAGCATCTGAACCAATCAAACACTCACACCCAGTCAAAAGATCTGGGTTTGATCCATCACCGTTCTTTAGCCCACTCCGCCACCCCAGTTCAGACATGGCTATATGCAAATCAGTCTGACCCTGTGCCTCATGGGAACAGTCCAGCCCGAACTGCCAAGCCATGCCTTCCCTGGACCGGAAACAAGCTTCCGAGGACCGGATTCTGGCATTCCAGCCGTCTTCAGCCCGGCTTGCTTGAATCCAGTGGCAAAGTGAGCAAGGGACTCACGTCTGAGCATACCCCGCCACACTTATGGCGGCCAAAGCGGTAAAAAAGGGGGTGGTGATGGACGGAGCATCTGAACTAATCAAACACTCACACCCAGTCAAAAGATCTGGGTTTGATCTATCACCGTTCTTTAGCCCACTCCGCCACCCCAGTTCAGACATGGCTATATGCAAATCAGTCTGACCCTGTGCCTCAAGGGAACAGTCCAGCCCGAACTGCCAAGCCATGCCTTCCCTGGACCGGAAACAAGCTTCCGAGGACCGGTTTCTGGCATTCCAGCCGTCTTCAGCCCGGCTTGCTTGAATCCAGTGGCAAATTGAGCAAGGGACTCACGTCTGAGCATACCCCGCCACACTTATGGCGGCCAAAGTGGTAAAAAAGGGGGTGGTGATGGACGGAGCATCTGAACCAATCAAACACTCACACCCAGTCAAAAGATCTGGGTTTGATCCATCACCGTTCTTTCGCCCACTCCGCCACCCCAGTTCTGACATGGCTATATGCAAATCAGTCTGACCCTGTGCCTCATGGGAACAGTCCAGCCCGAACTGCCAAGCCATGCCTTCCCTGGACCGGAAACAAGCTTCCGAGGACCGGTTTCTGGCATTCCAGCCGTCTTCAGCCCGGCTTGCTTGAATCCAGTGGCAAAGTGAGCAAGGGACTCACGTCTGAGCATACCCCGCCACACTTATGGCGGCCAAAGTGGTAAAAAAGGGGGTGGTGATGGACGGAGCATCTGAACCAATCAAACACTCACACCCAGTCAAAAGATCTGGGTTTGATCCATCACCGTTCTTTAGCCCACTCCGCCACCCCAGTTCAGACATGGCTATATTCAAATCAGTCTGACCCTGTACCTCATGGGAACAGTCCAGCCCGAACTGCCAAGCCATGCCTTCCCTGGACCGGAAACAAGCTTCCGAGGACCGGTTTCTGGCATTCCAGCCGTCTTCAGCCCGGCTTGCTTGAATCCAGTGGCAAAGTGAGCAAGGGACTCACGTCTGAGCATACCCCGCCACACTTATGGCGGCCAAAGCGGTACAAAAGGGGGTGGTGATGGACGGAGCATCTGAACCTATGAAACACTCACGCCCAGTCAAAAGATCTGGGTTTGATCCATCACCGTTCTTTAGCCCACTCCGCCACCCCAGTTCAGACATGGCTATATGCAAATCAGTCTGACCTTGTGCCTCATGGGAACAGTCCAGCCCGAACTGCCAAGCCATGCCTTCCCTGGACCGGAAACAAGGTTCCGAGGACCGGTTTCTGGCATTCCAGCCGTCTTCAGCCCGGCTTGCTTGAATCCAGTGGCAAAGTGAGCAAGGGACTCACGTCTGAGCATACCACGCCACACTTATGGCGGCCAAAGCGGTACAAAAGGGGGTGGTGATGGACGGAGCATCTGAACCAATCAAACACTCACACCCAGTCAAAAGATCTGGGTTTGATCTATCACCGTTCTTTAGCCCACTCCGCCACCCCAGTTCAGACATGGCTATATGTAAATCAGTCTGGTCCTGTGCCTTATGGGAACAGTCCAGCTTGAACTGCCAAGCCATGCCTTCCCTGGACCGGAAACAAGCTTCTGAGGACCGGTTTCTGGCATTCCAGCCATCTTCAACCCGGCTTGCTTGAATCCAGTGGCAAAGTGAGCAAGGGACTCACGTCTGAGCATACCCCGTCACACTTATGGCGGCCAAAGTGGTACAAAAGGGTGTGGTGATGGACGGAGCATCTGAACCAATCAAACACTCACACCCAGTCAAAAGATCTGGGTTTGATCCATCACCGTTCTTTAGCCCACTCCGCCACCCCAGTTCAGACATGGCTATATGCAAATCAGACTGACCCTGTGCCTCATGGGAACAGTCCAGCCCGAACTGCCAAGCCATGCCTTCCCTGGACCGGAAACAAGCTTCCGAGGACCGGTTTCTGGCATTACAGCCGTCTTCAGCCCGGCTTGCTTGAATCCAGTGGCAAAGTGAGCAAGGGACTCACGTCTGAGCATACCCCGCCACACTTATGGCGGCCAAAGCGGTACAAAAGGGGGTGGTGATGGACGTAGCATCTGAACCAATCAAACACTCACACCCAGTCAAAAGATCTGGGTTTGATCCATCACCGTTCTTTAGCCCACTCCGCCACCCCAGTTCAGACATGGCTATATGCAAACCAGTCTGGCCCTGTGCCTCATGGGAACAGTCCAGCCCGAACTGCCAAGCCATGCCTTCCCTGGACCGGAAACAAGCTTCCGAGGACCGCTACTGAAGCAAAATTCTACGTACTATTCTCTTCGTTATTTTTTTTTTATCTTCGTAACAATCGGCTCCCCTGTTTTCTGTGCCTCTGCACTTATACTAAAAGTCACAGCGCACAACTTGCACGAGGATGGCGTGAGTATAGAAGATTGGAAAGGTAGATGGTTTTAATTCTCTAAAGAAGTGAGTATTGAACGCTGCTTTGCATCTTTTGAAAGTGCATTTCGGTTCATTCGCCCGCTTTCAAATAGAATCCTCGAAACCTCCATGACTACCATCTCATGCCTTTGAACCTTCCCCTTCTACATGCAGAGAGCACGCATTCACGTCATTAAAGGAAGATTCGATTCCACTGCGTTACACTGCGCAGGCTAACCTTTAACCCTACGTGCCTCAATTATTTTTTATTTTACTGCCACACAGTTACGGTGATCCTCACACTGCTGATTTTAGAAGCGCACTCCACACATATTGTTCCTGGAAGTAAGATAACCTTTGGTTACACACACACCGATTGTTGTGAAGTACATTTTCCAGAGAAAGGAAATCGTTGGTGACACACACTCCGCGTGTTGTGAGGTACATTATTTGACATTTACCCACAATTTTTTTATTTACCATTAAATTAAACAAGGCCATAGGATTCAATGACTTGAAAGCCAATTGCATTTTCACGTTTTAAGTGTTTTCTTATGATGACATACTCATTTTAAAATGTAATGTGCTTATAAGCCTATTTCAACATTTTTTAGCATTATCTTTTACTGTTGTTATTGTTCCTTAACATGTCTGTTATTGTAGTGCCTCCTTCCTTCCTCACATCATCTGGTGAGCCTTCAATGGCATGGGAAGTGTGGAAACCTGTGTTTCTGGCCTACGTTGAGGTTATGGAAGGAGAGGATTGTGAATCTGAAAGAAAATTATCCCTATTAAAACATTGTCTAGGAGGATTTGGATTAAAAGAGTTTAAAACCTTAACTGATTTAGTCAATCCTGGGAGAATTAATGTATCCCAGTATGCTTCTTCAACACTCAATCTGGGTTTTGGAAAAAACAAAAACGTGGTTATGGAAAGATTCATATTTATTCACACAAACAACAACCTGATGAATCAATTGGAGACTATGTATCAGCACTCAGGTCTCTTGCAGCCTCTTGTGATTTCGAACATATCTCATATGAACAAGTACAAAGAGACCAAATATTAATGAGAACAAATAGTAAAAAAGTTCTGGAAAAATTGTGGTCCACCTCTGATCTATCATTAAATGCGGCTATCGACATCGCCAAATCTATCAAACATTCTGGAAAATTTGTAAAAGAAATCAGAGGCAACGAAAAAGGAGATGTATTTATTGTCAATAGAGAGTCCAAAGACCTTAACAAACACAAAAAGACTTTCAACCAATGGATTGACAACTCCAACAAAACTGAGAGCAAATACAAGAATTCTAACACAAAAGTTGAAAGACTCAATCCACCGCTACTCTGTTTCTGATGTGGAAGTAATAGTCATTTAGCGAACTTTAAGGGTTGTCCTGCTGTTGATAGTGTGTTCTAAATGCAATAAGAAGGGCCATTTTAGTAAGTTCTGTAAAACTACTCCAAGAAGGGTTCATTATATACAATGTTTAGATGATGATGACACTCCCTATGATAAGGATGACAATGCGATCAATACAGTGATCAATGTTTGCAATGATGATGGGGTTTCAAAATTTCCATCTTGTTTCATCAATGTTGATGGAATCAGTTTGAGATTTTTGGTAGATTCTTGTGCTTGGTATTCCATCATTTCTTCAAAAATGTTCTACGAGAATTGGCCAAACAGACCTTTGATTCATCCTGACGTGTCTCCTGGGGGTTACACTAGGCACAAGATTGACCTAATATGTTACTTTTCTGCAGATCTCAAATTTTCTGGTCATCATACTTTCAGCAAAATTGATGTTGCAAAGTCAGGGAAATTGCGCCTAGGATGACCACATCAACAAGAATTGGGTATTAGACTTGATCCCAGAGCCAACCCCCACCCCTGTTTTTGCCATTGATTCTTTTGCTCATTACAAACCTATTTCCAATGATAAATTAGTCAGAGAATGTCCAGGGGTTTTCAGTGGAAAACTAGGGAAATATCAAGGATTTGAACATGTTATTAAACTACATGACAAATCCACACCCATTCGCCATAAAGTAAGGAACGTCCCACTTTCTTATGGGGGCAAGTTGAAAGATATGCTAAAGAATCTCTGCAATGAGGGCATTATAGAACCTATAGAGTCCTCCCCATGGGTTTCTCCCATAGTTATTTCAGTAAAATCTTCAGGCGAACTCAGGCTGTGTGTGGATCTACGCAGTTTGAATCGTGCCATTTGGGTTGATGCTCACCACCTTCCCAATCTGCATGAAATGGTATCTACTTTGGCTGATGCGCAAGTACTTTCTTGCATTGATTTAGCAAGCGCGTATCACCAAGTAGTTCTTTCTGAAGACTCTAAAAATTTGACTGCGTTTATTACACCACAGGGCCTTTTCAGATATTGCCGCATGCCGTTTGGCCTGACTAGTGCTGCATTCGTTTTCCAGAGATTGATGAAAGGAACTCTAGAGGGATTATCTGGTGCCATCGCTTTCCAGGACGACATCTTGGTATACGGAAAGAATGATGAGGAGCATGACCGTAACTTATACAATGTCTTAGCAGCCTTATCTGAGAAGGGCCTTACTCTTCGCTTGGATAAATGCAAAATAAAAACAAAGGAGGTAGAATATCTGGGACACACAATTAGTGGGAAGGGCATCAAACCCAAACAAAAACACATTGAAAGTATCGGTAATGCTCCTTTCCCTTGTTCAGAAGAACAGTTAGTTGCGTTCCTTTGCCTAACTGAATTTTACGCAAAGTTTATCCCAAATTACTGAGCAAAAGTTGATCCTTTCAGATCTGCTTAAGAAATATGCTAAGTACATATGGTCAAATGACATGTCTGAAGCATTCCGAAAATTGAGGAAATGTATTGTTAATGCACCATGTTTAAAACCATTTGTCCCGGGGGAAAAAATGTATAGTAATGGTAGATGCCAGTAGTTTGGGTGGTGGTGTCTTACTACAAATAGACAATGGCAATGAATGGATTGTAGCCTATGCCTCCAGAGCTTTCAGAGAAGCAGAAAAACTACTCCCTCGTTGAAAGAGAATTGCTTGCTTGTGTATGGGGTGCAGAACACTTTAGAAGTTTTTTGTGGGGTACTGGGTTTATTATCAAAACTGACCATAAACCACTTGTATTTTTATTGTCTCCTGGTGGAGGTAGATCAATGTCTGCATGGTTAGCTCGATTATCCTCGAGATTACAATCTTTCCGCTTCTGTATTGAGTACGTTCAAGGAAAGGCAAATATGCATGCTGACTGTATGTCTAGGTTACCTATTGCAAAGGATGAAATGTATCAGGACGATGATTGTGAAGTAGCTTTCACCACACATGATGTGAACCTAATACCAGGGGGTAAACCTAGTTTGTGCGAAGAAATCTGGATATCTGAAATGGAAAAGGATGTTGAATTAAATACTGTGAAGAAATACATTGTGCAAGGTTGACCGGAATATAGGAAGTTGTCTGGTGATATGATGAGTTTTTCTAAGATTCACGATGAATTAGCTATTGAAAATGGTTTGGTCATGAGAGATGATGAAATAATTCCACCCTTTTCTCTGAGAGACACTATCATGGATATTGGTCATGAGGGACATCTAGGGATTTCCTTCACTAGGAGATGAATTAGCGAAGCATTATGGTGGCCTGGAATAGATTCCTCTGTTGAGCACTTCGTAACGTCTGTGTATCAAATGTTTGAATAGTGATAAATCAGCTACTGCCTTGCATGTTGAATCTCACCCTGTTGATTTTCCTATTGCTCCATGGAGGTAATTGGGTTTAGATATCATTGGTCCGTTTCATGTCTTACCCAAAAATTAATGTTTTGGTTTTGTCCTAATTGACTACTTCTCAAAGTGGCCTGATGTCAAGATGGTCAAAGAGGTCACCTCACAATGTGTGATTAAGTTTCTTGATGATATTTTTTGCGGAGAAGGGATTCCGCAAGAAATTGTTATGGATAATGGTCCTCGAAACATTAGTAAGGAGATGGAGTTATATTTTTAAAAATGTGGTATAACTCAAAGAAAGATAGCTGTGTTTCAACAAGAGGCCAATGGTCAAGTGGAACGTTTTAACCGTGTTGTGAAGGAAGCCATCCAACTATCTATAAAGGGAGGTCTGAATTGGAGTAATGCTTTGCAATCCATGTTACTAGCATATAGGCCCTCACCCAATTCAGTCACTTTGGCTAGTCCATTTGAATTCTTGAGGGGACGCAAAACAAGTACTAGTTTGGTTCCGTGGTGGTTAAAAAACGGTTTAAGTGATGACAAATTGACTGCTATTGACAATGATGTAGTTAAGCAAAAGGTCAAGATGTACAAAGAAAGAATGAAACATGTTATGGATAAGAAGAGAGGGTCTGCAGGCAAACAAAAAATTGCTATTGGTGATCTTGTTTGTTTAAGAAGAAAAGAAAACGTTTCTAAAGGTTCTCAATGTTGGTCAGATCCAAAGAAAATTATAGAATAGAAGGAAGAAGTGTTTGGAATATGAACAGGATCTCTTTGTTCAAGAACATTTCCCACTCATCTTGGAATCCTAGCAAAAATGCAGGTTTAGATGATGTTCACAGTGTTGTTTCCTCCAAACAGGACCCTGGTTGCTCATATTGGAACAATGATTCTACCAGGAGGAAATGTGAACATCACTGTCCCGAAAGATTAAAAGATTATGTTATAGATTAGTGTGTATATATATATATATATATATATATATATATATATATATATATGGAAGGAAAAAAATAAAGGGGGAAGATGTGTTGTTCATGCTTTCTATGTTGAGCGTGGCTCCCACAAGAGTTCTCTCTTCCACGCTCCATTCTCTCTTGTTATGTTTTCAATGTACTTGGTTGGTGGGGCGCTTAACGTGGGAGATCGGTTATGGCATTATGTAAATGGAACTTAACCTGTAATGACCCATTAAACCTTCCTGGATACTATCCGATTTACTCCTCTTCATTGTTCTTGGATTAATAATCTTTTTCCCACACATACCAACTGATTAATGGACATGGAAGACAGGCAAGCAGAGGCACCTTGTATTCAAAACCTCTATATCTGGTCATTTGACATTACGATTACTGCAACTAGAAACCACCGTTTAAAGTGCGCACCCTGCTCTTTAGGTAGCACCTGGTTTTGGTTAACTAAAGCAGCTGTAGCAGACATATATTTAGCAAAACACCAGTGAGGCAATAAAGCCCAAAATAGTTTTTAACTACTCACGTATTTTATTTAATGGTCTTTCACAATTGTAAGCTGATCCTTAAATCTCTGCAAGTTACTCAGGTCTTCCGTATCAAACTGTTTAGTGCACCCAGCATTTCATGATGTGCTATGATTTTGTACTAATGTGGTGACAATGCGGCTGCTTTCTGTATTGTTTTATGGTACGAAAGAAGCATTCTTTTAGACTTTGTTACTTAGCCAGTATGTTTAATTGTAAGTTCCTGCCTACTTGCATTTTGCTGGGGAAAGATGTGACAAATCCATGGTTGAACTGAGAAAGCTTTATATTTCCGTGAACAAGACAACATTCTTAGTAAGTACCACACAGTGTGATATCACTTTAACACCTAAATGCAGCAATCAGCAAAAGACCATTGGCATGCCATTGTGCCTTACAGGGCCTGCCTCTGCACAGCAAAACAAGTAGCAGCATTTTTTGTAACCGTATCTGTTTGAGCTAGAAGAGTTTAAAAAAATCTCTGTTAGACTTGGCCTCTTTGCCGTGGTTTCCCCTGACTTTTTGCCTCTACCGTCTGTATATTTGATGTTGTGCTGGATTTCATTTTTGCTGGCTTAGATGCTTTGGGCACTTTACCACTGCTGATCAGTGTCAAAGTGCAAGTGCTCCCTGTGTAAATTGTTATTACAATTGGTTCTCCTTAATTGGCATATTGGATTTACTGGTAAGCCCCTAGTAAAGTGCACTGAAGTGTGTCAGGGCCTGTAAATCAAATGCTACTACTGGGCCTGCAGCACTGATTGTACCACCCACAGGAGTAGCTCTGAAAAGGTAACTCAGGCCTTCCACTGCAGTGTCTGTGCACAGTTGTAAACTGCCATGTCGACGTGGCATGTGCACCCACATGCTAGGCCCTAATCTTCCCCTTTTCTACATGTAAGACACCCCTATGGTAGGCCCAAGGTACCCCCTTGGGCAGGGTGTAGTGTATGTGAAAGGTAGGACATATACTGGTGTTTCTGGCATGTCCTGATAGTGAAATACTGCCAATTTCGTTTTCCACTATTGGAAGGCTATCTTGCTCAATAGGATAGAATGGGAGTTTACTGATAACATCTTATAAATATAACTTCCCATTGGAATATATAGAGAAATATATAGAGAAATATAGTTTAGGCTCGCTGAACTCAGAATTTAATAACATCTTTTAGTAAAAATGTTTTTTAAATTGTGTTTGAAAATGCCACTTTTAGAAAGTAATCTAACATCAACACGCATGCCAATACTGATACAAGATCAACAAATTACTTCCTCAAATCACACCTGACACTCATTGTGATTGAAAAGAAAATTCATTTACTTATTCTTTGGTTTCCAAAGGAATTTGTGATCCAATTTTGTCAAGCAATCTCATTTTTTTGCACAATAGTCTATTAATGAATTTTCTATAGACCAGAGAAAATAACGTCACGTACATAACATATATTCCATATAGTGTTTATACAAATATTTTGGACAGCACTAAATATTGACAGGACAACAAATAAAAAAGCAATAAAGCAAGCTCAGGTTCCAAACAAAATTCTCATCCTACATAAAGGAATCACATAAATGCAACAAAAACGGGGGTGGTTGGAGAACAGAACAGAAGGGTTGGAGAGTATTTTTGAGAAATACTTTGTATTACTTTTTTAGTCTGAACAGTGTGATATTCAGTTAACCCAGCTAGTTTCTTCAGTGAAATTTAAAGCAATTGTTTGAACATAAGTGTATAAAAGGGTTAGCCTGATAATAAATGCATGTTCACTTGTTTGGTCGAAAACGTGGTTAACGCGCTTTGAACACCTACATACTTTAGGGGGGATCTCCTCAGGACATGGAACCAAAACAAAGCTTCTGCGGGATTGTCCAATCTCTAGACCAAAAATCATTTCTTGGTGAAACCCTTTGGATATTGGCTTCAAGCTTAAAGAGTGCTCAGGTTGGGTGATAATTGGCAATTCAGTTATGTCCGAAGTGGTGGGAAACACGCTGTGCTTTTGTAGATAAAAAGAGGAGGATGCTGTTTTTAAACCGCGCCTTGTAGTATATGGTATTTGTCGTTGGCTTTGGCACAAGGTTGCATTTATGTCCTTAAATCGCTCTACTAGGGAAACCGCATTTAATGATGTTTACGTAGCAGCAACAAAACCGTGCCCGGGTCAATCCCACAAGCCAATCGTCACGGCGAGCATGCGTGTTGTTGCTGGCTTATGTAGATTGGCCTAGCTTTGCTGAATATGGGCCAGAACCTTCTATTGTTGATCACTTTGAGAAACTAGGCATTTTATTGTTTAACCATTCTGTGTGCTTCTGACTGTTTGTGTACTGCCTGTCTGGTTTTAGAGTGACAGGGGCTGGGGATGTGCATTCACTGTAAATAGTCAGTGGTGGGGAGGGATTGAGGTGTGCCTGGCCCATCCTGGATGGCTCAGAGCTGAGCTGAATATGGCTCAGCTCAATTTAGAGTAGTGGGAGGAGATTTCCTTGCACCTGAATGGTGCCTGTCTCTACAATGTCTGTACAATGCTGTCTCCTACCCCTGTGGTCATACTGCACCAGTGACGCCAGAACAGGTTTGGACTGGGCTCCAAGGACCTTGCACAATGAGAACAAAGACATTTTTGGGTATAAGTATTAGATCTAAAACCCCAGAACTGTAGATCATTTCTGGAATCCAAGAGGAAACTTTTGCCAAGGAGAAGAGCTGGAGAAACTGAAGGAGAAATACTGCCCCTTTGCTGTGTTCTGTCTGGGGATGGCCTGCAGTAGCTGATTCTGCCAAGGAAAGGATAAGGACTTTGCTGTGTGCTGTGTCCCCTGCTTGAGGAAGATCTCCAAGGGCATGTGTGTACATGCCTCCTGTTCTGAAGTCTCAGGGACACACAGACTTCACCTCCAGCTCCCCTGAACTTCCTTGCTGGGAGTTCCGACCTGCCAAGCGGTGCATGTGACTGTGTTGGGCCTCTGGATGTTGTTCCTGCTGTTGGGAGCTAGAAAAGCAATGCAACTACAAGAAAATTGCTGCATCACTCTTTTTCAAATTCAAATTCGTCTTCATTCGATCATAAATAATCATAAAAGACACATATAACAATACAAGTAGTTAAAATTCATGGTCGGTATTTTGTTTTAAAAAACATGTTAAACATATCATGGTGGAATTCTGTTAAAATTCTAGACACATATCAACAATAAAAATGATTATAAATCCTTTCCTACGAAAAAAAATAAAAAAAACATTATGTCTATTCACACAGGTTATGGCTAGACCTTCATTCTTATGAGCAGAATATATCAGAAAAGACTAAAACACAGTACACTCAACACAATCATGTTACGTAGAACCTTGCAAACGAATCCTTCTAGGGCCCACGTCCAGCTCCAAAATGTAGCCATAGCAGTAACTATGACTTCACTAGTATTAGTTTTTAAGATACGCAAAGCCGTTTGACAAGATCTTGATCCTATTATAGCGCAAACTGGCTTAAGCCATTTATGACGAGGGCCCTTGTATGCAGGGCATACAAACAGGAAATGCGGTAAGGTCTCTTCCTCACATGGGCAGAGGTGACATTTTGTTTCTTGATTGATCCCCCACTTTTTAGTAAAAGATTTTAGGGGGAGAGAGCTCACTCTAAATTGGTGATAGTGTTTCCTGTCACCAGGGCTCATGATGGTATCCCAATAAGCCTCCAGCCTATATTCAATTTTGTGATCCAGAGAGAGACGTGTTAGGGAAGCACCATTAACCAGAGATAGAAACTTTTGGCTAGCCATGTCCCTGTATATGGCTTTAAAATGTATTTTTGAAGGGAAAGAATTCCCTTCAGGGTTCTCCCACAAATGGATAAGGCCAATAGAGTGGCCTTATTCTTTTATAACCATGTAATTTAGTTGGATTTATCAGCTTCTCTAATATACTTGACTGCTCGTGCATAATGAGCTAACTCCGGGGTAGTCCATAGTCTTCGCCAATAGACCAGAGGTCTAAAACCCGCAGCCTCCTCAAAAGAAACGCAACCCAGATCTTCAAATAATGGTCTAAGAAGTGTGGATTGAGGCAGGCCGGTCAATGCCCTCAGAAACTTGTTCTGAGCTTGGACTAATGGAACTAGATTTTCGAAGCCCAAAGTTCAGCTCCATAAATAATTGAAGCTCTAACCTTCCCTTGGTAAATAGTTAAAGCAGGTGCAACTGGTTTGGTTTGGGATCGCCAGTGTTCTTTTAAAAGGGCCCCTGCTAGTTGGTTGTGACTCAAGACCAACAAATCCATCTGTGGCTTCCAGTTCAACCTTTTGCCCATAGTAATGCCCAGATATGTAAAGGAGTCAGTTGGTTCCAGGGACGAATTATTCTTTTCTACTCTAGCTTTCAAATTTTTTTGTTTATGCAAGACCATGAACTTGGTCTTGTCAACAATGACTACAAGGTCGTGGTCTTTACAAAAAATACTAAATTGGTCGAGGAAACAGACCCCTACCTAACTCCCTTGTTCACAGGGAAACGTTCTGTTAGCTCACCCTGTTGACCCCAATGGACTTGGGCATAGGTAGATTCATGTCATTTTATGATGAACAATAAGATCTCCGCGGGCATCCCTGATTCCTTAAGACTGTCCCATAGCTTGTTACGGGTGACTAGATCAAATCCAGATTTAAGATCTATAAATGCTGCACACCGGGTCCTCCCAGCTAGGATCACTGTATTCTAGTATATCAACATAATTCTAAAGACTTGGTCGATAGTGCTAACATGGGAACAAAATCCTGCTTAATAGGTGGATAAAATTTTGTTGTCATCAAACTAATTGTTAACCTGTATAGCACTAATCTGGCCACCAGCTTTTGCATCGTGTCTATAAGGCTTATGATCCGATAATTAGACAGATTGGCATGATCTCCCTTTTTGTAAATGGGTATAATTTCAATCGCATGCCAGGAGTTCGGAATGGGGGCGCCTCTGGCCAAGCCATTCGTAAAAATAAAAATATATTTGACCCAGTTCTCCCGATCAGATTTAAATATGTCGACCGGGATACAATCCAGGCCCAGGGCCCTGCCTGCAGTTACCCGATCAAGGGCACGCTCAATGTCCACTAGGGTAAATGTTAGGGCTTGATCCGAGGCTACACAATGGTACTGCCCAGGGCTATTTGCAGGGGATGAAAATTGGGTCTGGTAGTGTGCAACCCAAACTTCTGGGGCGACATTGTTGACTGGTACCGGACCGGCATTATCACTGCCCCACTTAATTAGTTGCCAGAATATGTACCAATTTTTTTCATTACTCGCGTCTAACAAGTCCCTCCATCTGTTTTCGTCAAAGGCCTTCTTTGCCCGGTGTTGGGTTGCCTTATAGTCAAACCTAAATTTCCTTACCTCCTGCATTGAACCTGCCCTTATTGCTTTAGACAAATCCCTATAGGCTATCCAACATGCCCCGTCATACCTCTTAGCTGACTTGTGGATAGGGTACATATTGTTTTTTTTTTTGGATTTAGAAAAAGAGGATCTCAGCTTAGCAAACAGGGCCTCATGAGCTGATGTAAGGGCAGGAAGAGTGTCCTCATTAAGGTCAAGTTGTGTGAGGGCAATGATAGAATCTGCGAGTGTTGACTTAATCCGATTTAGGGTGCCCTCATCCTCAGAAATCTGAGCCCATTTAAACCTACGGGAGTTGTTGGACAGAATAACAGCTGCTGTTGCAATATCCGTTGTACCCCTCGAGAGTGGGCGGGACTTTGCCTCTAAAGATAATATCAGGGGATCATGATTGCTCTCTGGTCTTTTCAGGACCTCCATGTCCCTTACCCTCTGCCAAAATTCTAAGTTAATGAGGAAGTAATCGATCCTACTGCTTCTTAACTCGTTGGTATAGGTGGGGTTACCTTTACTGTCTGATGTTGCATTGGCAGCCCGGAGCCCCCTCTCCAGTGTTAAACTTTTTAACTGTAGGACAGCTTCTGTCCATTTCTTAATTGGAGCTAACATCAGAGACAGAAAACCCCAGGTAGTATCCTCATCACCAGTGAGGTTATCATCTTCTAGACCAAGTGGCTCGAACGTGCAGTTGAAGTCCCCCGCATCACTCTTTTTGCAGCAGTTTTTCTGACGCAGCACCGCTGTGCGAGAAGAAATGCCGCACCGCTGCCGAAACCGACGCAGCTTGTGTCGCTGATGCAAGAACTGACACACCAAGGGGTCGCAGCTGAAGAAAATAACGCAGCACCGCTCTCTGCCATCGCATCCCGGATTTCCATGCATAGTACCGGTGCAGCAAGTTTTCCCGACGCACCACCAGTGGACCAGAACCGTCTCGGTATTGATGCTTCATTTATCCCTACAGACCGGACTCGACAAATCACCTCTCCTGCATGCAGCAGAACTGTCGCCTTGCCTCCCCAGGGTCTCAGGAACTGATGCATCTCTTTGTTTTTCAATGCTTCCCATCTCTGTTTGGCCTTGTGAAATTTGTCACAGTACAGGTACCTTGAGAGAAATTACGAATCCATAGTTTTCTATGAGCCAAGTTGTTTGAAACCTTTTTAAAGTCATATTCTTATTACATATATGTTGGATTTTTGTCATTTTGGTCTGGTTGAGTTTAGATAAAGATACTTTAGTATTCTAAGCTGGTGTGGTGTCCATTTGTGGTGTTAGCACTGTATTACTGTGTGTTTTGAGTAGAAATACTTTACACATTGCCTTTGGGATAGGCCTGTCTGCTCTTGCTAAGCTACCCAGGGGTTCAGTAGGGTTCATCTAAAGTGTGTATCCTCTATACCCTGACCAAAAGCAAGGGTCCATATTTGGACATAGGTACCTACCTCTGCCAACTAGAGACCCCCAATTCTAACAATCTGCAAATCACGTAGAAAATTAGGGGTCATTTGGCAACCCCTCTATTCCATAATTATGCAGAAATCTCAGCACTGCAGAATCACATCATTCTAGTGACCCTTATTCTTATCTTCCACAGAATAAAACGGGCCACTCAAAACGAGCGTCCTAATGTTTTTTCGCAAAATTGGAGGTAAAACCGTTTTGGGCAATTTGCTGTTTGTGACAGCATTTACCACCGAATTTAGCATTTTTAGAACTGAAGCCTTCCGTTTCTGCACTTGTCAATGCAGCCTTTTTCACTACTGTTGTGAAGTTAGCAGACTAGTGGTTGTGGGTGGAGACAGGGGAGGGCAGGAAGAGGAGGAGCGGGAGCGAGGGGAAGGCAGTTAGAGTAGGGACAGGAGACAGGCAGGGAGCATGAGAATAAAGCTCCAGTAATCATATCTAACTGTGTCTGTAGTTATTGTAGCAGGATGCTACAACTGGCGACGAGGGTGGGATCCAGTCAAACCCACTGCCTGCAGAAAGTCTAGAGAGACACCCTGTCCCCGGCAGTACCAAGAAAAGAAAATGCTGCAGAGAATTGCGAGTCGCTGATGCCCCAAGAGAAGAGGCCAGCAGCAGGCAACCTGCGCCCCCCCCCCCTCATGAGGGAGCTGTGAGGGGCTGCGCATCCGAGCGCTGAAAGGCTCGAAGAAAGGAGAAGCGGAGCGCGCCGACACGCGACCCCGCCAGAAGCGTGAGCATTAGCAGTGCAGAGATCGGGCGCCTACTCCGACCCTGCTGTGTGCCCCAAAGTGAAGGAGAAGTACCCCCAGCGTCGAGGACGACGTCCGTCACGACCGCCCAGCAAGAGCGACCAAGCGACGGGAAGCCCGGGCCTGAAATCCCGCCGCCGGTGAAATCCTCACGCTTGATGCGTGTAAGTCGGCAGATCGCCGCGAAGGAAAAGTGGGAACGTGCAGAGCAAGGCGGGAGCCCACCCCAACCTCACCTGGTTGCTGTGGTGGCCAAAGAATAGTGATAGCTGGAGCGCGCTGCCCTGTGACTGCTGACCGGTGAGTCTGGAGTGCCTGCGCCGAGAGAGAGAGAAAGCCTCGTGTAACTGTACTGACGGCGGCCATCTTAGAGTCAGGCGCTCGTCAAGACAGACCCCTTGGTTTTCAACGGGCGGCCATTTTGAAGTCAGGCACCAAGGAAAGGCAACAAGCACTGGCAAAGAAATAAGCATTGGTAAAGAAACAAGCATTGGTACCCAGCAACAAACAAGCATTGATAAAGAAACAAGCATTAGTACCTGAAAACAAACAAGCATTGGCAAAGAAACAAGCATTGGTACCCGAAAACAAACAAGCATTGATACCCGAAATTAATCAAGCATTGGCAAAGAAACAAGCATTGGTATCTGAAAATAAACAAGCATTGGTGAATTCAAGTGAGTGTGACAGAGACATAAACAAACACTGCAACGATGTCTGATGAAGATCGACAGCCGCCAGACGTCAAGCCTACGGTCCCAGGTGGGTCACACCTGCAAGCGCCCGAGCCCCTCAAAGTGACCACTGGGGGAACCATGGGCCCCAAATGGCAAGAATGGTTCGAAGAATTCGAAGAATATATCGAAGGATCAGAAGTGACTGAAGATAAAAAGAAGTTGATTGCCCTGCGTAACTTGGCGGGGCGGGAAATTGTCAAAATAATTAAGGACATTCCTGCCACAGAGGCGGACACATATGACAAAGTGCGTGACGCACTGAACAAAAGGTTCCTTCACAAAAAGAACGTCGACTATGAACGACACACCTTCCACTCAGCACGTCAAGGGAAGGAAGAACCGATGAGTGCTTTCATGATGCGACTGAGGAGACTAGCCAAGCATTGCGCATTTGATAACTTCTCTACTGATGCTGCAGTAAAATCACAAATAATTGATGGTTGTCACTCCGACCAACTGAGGAGACGGTTGCTGAGGAAAGAACATACACTAGATGAGATCGAGGAGATGACACGGATCTTTGATCAAGCGGAGGAGCATGCAGCTGCCATCGAAACAGGGCACAAAGGGAGTCGCGAGTTAGTGCGACGTGTGCACGCCAGAAGTGACCAGCGAAGGAGCTCGAGAGACAAGCAGTGGAGGTCACGCCCGTCATCTCGTCAGGAACAATCACGACATCAGCGGCGAGAACCGTGGAAGAAAGAAAGAAGATCTGAAAATATAAGGAAGTGTTTTCGGTGTGGGTATGATTACCCCATGTGGATAGCTGCCCTGCCATGGGTCAGAAATGCCGGAAATGCGGCAGAACCAATCATTTTGAAGCGATGTGTGGGGAGTACCACAAAGAGAGAAGAGGTGGAACCAACAGGACAGTTCAGCCTGAGCCACGAGGAGGTACCTCAAGAATGTCCCGATCTGACAGCCGAAGATACCATGCACGAGCGGTTCAAGACCAAACTGAGCTGTCGTCAGGGTCGTCACACTCCAGCAGGGAGTCACGTCGGTCCAGGTGGGACCGGAGATCACAGACCAAGGAATCCAGGCCGTCATCCAGAGACTCTGTATATACTATTGAATATTTGAACTTAGCTGCGGAGATCAGCTCAAAACATATCCGAGGCTGGACATCAAGGTTGGCAATCACGACACCAAATTTGTACTAGACTCAAGTGCATCTCTGAACTATATTCCAGTCACTGAATACGAAAGAATGAGTCCGCGTCCCCCTCTGTCATTCGCACCCGTCAGAGTTTTCACATGGATGGCCAAGAAGCCACTACCTTGCCTGGGGAAGTTCTCGACAACCCTTAAACATGAAGACACAACCATCTCGGCAGTCATCCACGTTATCAAAGGCCCTGAAGCAGACTGTCTGTTGAGCTTACCGACAGCAGAACGCCTTCACCTAGTGGAAATTCTTTTCAAGGTCAGTGGAAACCAAGACGTGACCCGTCAGTTCCCCAGACTATTTCAAGGGCTAGGCAAGTTAAAGGACTGTCAAGTGCGGCTGCACATCAACGAACAAGTCAGGCCAGTTGCTCAGCATCCACGAAGGGTGCCATTCCATTTACAGACCGCGGTGGAAGAGGAACTCCAGGACCTGCTAGCCGCTGACATCATCGAGCGCACCGAAGGCCCAACACCGTGGGTATCTCCAGTAGTCATTGTCCCCAAAAAGGGCACCGCCAACAAAGTCAGACTCTGTGTAGACATGCGTTTGCCCAACACTGCAATTGAAAGAGAGAGACACCCAGGACCACACTTGAGCGACATGATCTCAGCTCTCAACGGGGCGAAGGTGTTCTCCAAATTGGACTTAAATAAGGGATACCATCAACTGGAACTAGAGGCAAAATCCAGATACATCACCACATTTGCAACTCATCTTGGGTTGTTTAGAAATAAGAGGCTCAGCTTTGGAGTTTCCTCAGCAGCTGAAATATTTCAAGAAGCTATTAGACAAGTCATCCAGAACATTCCCAATACGCTCAACTATAGTGATGACATCCTTGTGTATGGCTCTGATCTACGAGAACATGACATTGCACTCAATCGTGTCTGTCACACACTACTGGAAGCAAACCTGACCCTGAACAGAGACAAATGTGAATTTCATCAAGACACATTAAAATTCTTTGGTCATATCTTCTCCGGTGCTGGCATGAAACCTGACCCCGACAAAATTGGGACTCTGAACAACACCAAGAGTCCTCAAGACGTCAATGAGCTCCGGTCATTCCTCGGGATGGCCAGTTACTGTGCTCGGTATATCCAGGACTATGCGACGATCAGCCACCCCCTCCGCATCTTGACCAAACAGGGTCAACCGTTTGAATGGACTCCCCAATGTGAGAAAGCGTTCAAAGAAATCAAGAAGGCGGTGGCAACTGCAGATCACTTGTCATACTTCAATCCACAACGAAAAACGGAAATAACTGTGGACGCCAGCCCCGTTGGGCTTGGAGCCATCCTGGCACAGTATGACAACGATTCAGATCAACGTCGAATCATTGCTTATGCGAGTCGCAGCCTAACTGACCCGGAGAGGGCATACTCGCAGCCCGAGAAAGAAAGTCTTGCCGTAGTGTGGGCATGTGAACATTTTCATGTTTTCATATATGGTAAGCACTTCACTCTAATTACAGACCACCAAGCCCTTGTCACCATTTACGGAAATCCCCGATCCAAGATGCCCCCAAGAATTGAGAGGTGGGGCCTAAGGTTACAGGAATACACATTTACCACCGTCCACAAGCCGGGGAAGTCAGAAAACCCGGCTGACTACATGTCTAAACATCCACTTGCATCGTCAGTCTCTAATCCCTCCATTGCGGAAGAATACATACACTTTGTGACAGATCAAGCTCTCCCTCCTGCCATTCCAATGGACACCATCCGAGAAAGTACGTCCCAAGACATTGTCATGAAGAAGGTCCTACGCCGAATTCGACACAACAGGTGGAGACACGACTCTAAGGATGAAGAGACTGATCCACTCCTCAAACAGGAAATGCAAGCTTTCCAACATGTATGCAGTGAACTGTCTGCCACCACTCATGGCATACTGCTGAGAGACCAGCGAATCGTAATCCCTACCAAACTGAGACAAGGAGTAGTTGCACTTGCTCATGAAGGACATCGGGGTATTGTGTCAACCAAGCGTGCACTGAGAGAGCGAGTATGGTTTCCATACCTTGACCAAATGGTGGAAGCCACTTTGAAGGATTGTCACCTCTGTCAGCTCACAAGCAAAAATTATCCTCCAGCACCATTGAACATGACCCCCCTTCCACCGGGAGTGTGGCAAGAGATTTCCATTGATTTCTAAGGACCCCTGTCATCGGGCAAATATGTGTTGGCCATCATTGATGAACATTCCAGATATCCCTTTGCACACTTTGTACCATCGACTAATGCCGCGAGCACTCTCAAGGTGCTTGATGAAGTCTTTGCGGCTTGGGGAGTTCCCTCTAAAGTGAAGACGGACAATGGGCCCCCATTCAATGGGCAGCGTTTGCAAAACATCTAGATTTCCACCACCGTAAGATTACGCCCCTCTGGCCACAGGCCAATGGAACAATCGAAAGATTCATGGCCACGCTTAAAAAGACTTTTCAGCATGCAACGGCGGAGGGAAAGGACTTACAAGTAGCCCTCAATGAGGTCCTCCGAGCCTACCGAACAACCCCTCATGCAACCACAGGGCAATGCCCAGCGACTCTCATGCTGGGACGTCCCATGCGGAACCGCATTCCAACGTGGGAAGGGGCCTTACGACCATCAGTGTCACCTGCTCGAGAACATCAAGAGATGATGGTGACTGACAAACACCGAAAAGACAAGATGAAGTCATACGCAGATCGACGGAGGAGAGCAAGGTCACTCTCGTTACATGAAGGGGACCAGGTACTTGTCAGACAAGAGCAGCAGAGGAAGACTGACTGCCCTTTCAAGGATGAACCGTTAGTAATCACAAAACGGAAAGGAACTATGTTGACTGCAGAATCGGAGCAGAGGCGAATCACCAGAAACATTTCACACTTCAAGAAACTATCACAAGACACCACTGAAGCTGCATCTAGTGAAGTAGCCATTCCTGGTTCGGCTGAACCACGGACAGATGATTGCGAGAACATTAGTCCTGTCGATGAAACACCGAACAGCATTGGTCCGAGTGTCAAGTCGCCACGACCTCATCGGGATACCCGTCCACCCAGAAGACTTATTGCAGAAATGGACTAAGAAGTCAGAGTTTTCATTTGTTTTGTTACAAAAGGGGGAGATGTTGTGAAGTTAGCAGACTAGTGGTTGTGGGTGGAGACAGGGGAGGGCAGGAAGAGGAGGAGCGGGAGCGAGGGGAAGGCAGTTAGAGTAGGGACAGGAGACAGGCAGGGAGCATGAGAATAAAGCTCCAGTAATCATATCTAACTGTGTCTGTAGTTATTGTAGCAGGATGCTACAACTACCACCTCATAGTTTGGGGTTAAATTGTAGTACAATACCCTGGGAATAATTTGCTCTTACAGTTGCACTTGGAGCATGTTTACAAATATGCACTAAAGTTATTACACTTTTTCACTTTTTTCTGACCTGTAAATATGGCTTAAGAGTTATTAAATGAGAAATTGCAGAGTGTGAGGCTACCACGTTAAAGGGGTGATGGAGTGGGGTCTAGTTGAGCATTTTAAAGCATTTTGTTCATCAATTTTTTTGCAATTTTCGAAGTGACAACCAACATTTCCTATTTTTCAGTTCCTATCCACTTGCAGTTTGTAGGGGAAAGAAGTGGCAAATTCATTTTTTAACACATAAAGCAACACGCTAAATCCAGCAAGGAATAATTTGCGTAGCTCTCTCAAGGTTTACTAAGTAAGATACAAATGAAATTGAAAAACATTGAAAATAAGTTGGAACATTTTAATGTATAAATGTTGGCATGGAAGATAGTGCTTTAGGCTGTGCTGCTAGTTGCTTCTGTCGTCCTGTCAGTAATTCCTCATACTAAGTCCTCTAGACAGTGCTGCAGCTGCTTCTCTCGTCCTTCTGGCAATTCCTCATTTTAAGTTTTCTAGGCAGTGCTGCAGCTGTGCCTCTCGTCCCAATGTTAATTCATCATTCTAAGGGCCATATGTATGAAGCAAATTCCCATTCGCAAATGCCGAAATTCGCAGAGTTTCGGCGTTTGCAAATGCGAATTTGCCAAATGGTATGTATAAAGGAAAATCTGGTACAAAACAAGGAATCGCAAAATTTGCGATTCCTTATTTTGCAATTGCATTTAAGGAATCACAAATTTAGCGATTCCTTAAATGCAATGTATGAAGCAAAAAACAAAATGCAAATTGTCCTTAAGGAATCGCAAATTATCACCAACTTCAAGTTGGTGGTAATTTTGCGAATTCCTTGAAAAATGCACATTTTTGCATTTTTCAAAGTGCCATGTGATGCACATACATGCCCTTAGGGCATGTATGTGCGCCACAAGTGCACCCATGCTCATTTCAGGGGTGCAACAGGGTGTCCTTTGGACACCCCTGCAACCTTGAAATTATTCTCAATTTGCGATTCTCAAATTTCGAATCTCAAATTGGGAATAACTTCCCATTCATTCCTATGGGCCTCCTGGCCCATAGAAATGAATGGGAAAGTATTCCTTAATTGCGAATCACAATTTGCTAATCGCAATTAAGGAATACTAAGAATTCGCAAAAAAATTGCGAATTTGTACATACATCCCAATTTGCGATTCTGAAATAGGGATTTCTAAACAATCGCTATTTCAGAATAGCAAATCAGGTTGATGATACGTATGGCCCATAGTCCTCTAAGCAGTGCTGCAGCCGTCTCTCTCGTGCCAGTGGTAATTCCTCATTTATAGTCCTCTCGACTCCTCTAGTAAAAAACAATACCATTAACAACACCAACAGCTCTAACTTTAAAAAATGTGAGACAGATTGTACTGCAAATTCTTGTTATTCATAGTCTACTATTCAAAAATGGTTGTCGGCCAGGTTGGAACCATAAAAGAGAAAAAAGCCAGAATGGCTGCTGTTACATCACAATGCATGCTACATGTGCCCTCAAGTTGGTCATCTTGGAATGATTTTCATTTTCTATGTGCACTCATGCGTCAAAATTTATAAAGCACAACCATCCTGAAGCACAAACGGCCATTTTAGCTTTTTTTATTTTACCATCCCAATATAGCTGAAGCCATTTTGAAATGGTAAAGTAAAAATAGTAAATAACATGTCCATTAGCCTAAAAAGAGAAGAGGGTCACCAGAGAGTAACGTACAGCTGCCGGTCCCTAGAGAGAAAAAATAAAAATGAAAAAAATAAAATAGAAACGGGGCAGCTGGATGGGGTGGAGAAGAGGTGTTCCTGGGAATACCAGACAATCACAGTGTTAAAGAAGGAACGGATAGAGATATGGCATGGTACGGGGCCCCATCAATAAGCAATTACAAATATATTTTGTATTAAGGCAGAGCGAATGGTGCAAAGCATTGTATGCCACACCTAGAATATTCCACTAGCATTGTGAAGGTAAACTTTCTCAGCATCAGCTATGGGAGGATGCAATTTTATATAAAAGTCTCTGGTGGAGAAATTCCCTAACGCCTGCAATTGGTGGCAAAAAGTCCTGCATCAAACATGGGCATGAAAAATATATCCCCAACATGCTGGGGGCATTTTAACTGCCCATAGTCAGTATAGGTACCTTCTTTTCAGGTCGACAAAAGTCTAGCACCAACCAATAACAGTCTTACATAGGGTTAACTTCGAAGTCATAGTGACCGGTCAGCATCCAGATAGGGTGACAGATCCACTGCCATTTATAATATATTTAATTCTGAAATGTGGCAAAGATGTTTAAAATGACTTCCATTAAGAGAAATACTAGTTCTCTTACCCAGTTTTGCATCACAGACAATTACCAACAATATACATTCCAGAATGTTGCTTTGTTTGATTATGTCTTCTTGGGTTTTGATACATTATGACATAATTCCCTGGATGACCTTTAGGTAGATTGAGGAGTCTCATGAGGCATGCAGTTCAGCTGGATGACATTAATGAAGCAGTTGTAGCCTGGGAGGTGAGAACAAACACTCTCTCATTTCTATGTTGCTAATGTATTTTAATTCATGTGATTAAGCTTTGGTGAAATCCAATTACAAATGCACTTCGTGTGATTAAGCTTTGGTGAAATCCAAATACAAATGCACTCCGACATATTGCACATTCTAATTGTTATTTCCAATCCTACTAGTCCACACGGTGGACATGAAGGTCAAAGTTCATCACACCAGCTATGACATCACTGCGACTTTGTTTTTCTTTGATTTGATAAGCCAATGCTAAGTACATTACATAAGTGGAAGTGTGTGTTAGCTGCTGCATCAATCACCAGATGGAGATTTTTGTTTTTCAATAGGCAGCGGCACAATGAGTTTGAGTTAGATGCTTTGAAAGTAACAGTTCCATAAAACTGCCTTATTATGAGGTTTGTGTGAGGTATCAGCGTCATTCTGGACTCCTAAGCTTTTTAATCTCGCTGCTAAAATAAACTGTTGGCTGAAATTGTTGGACATTTGTAGAACAAATTATGAAGATCTATCCAAAGAGCCAGTGTTTTTGGATCTTCCAGCTGTGTCTGCAGTTATCTTTTATCCAAGCCTGGATGTTGCCCTGGAAATTTACAAATCATTATCAGGTTTTGGATCTTGGTAAAGTCTAATCTTTATCTGTATGCCACCTGTATAAGAATGCATTTTTGCATGGTGGGCTTTGGACATATAGACAACTGGCCAAAGATATATTTTAAAGTGTGCAGCAGAAAAAGTGAGGCCCTGGTGAGCCCCCTATTCTAATGATCTTGGACCAGTTAAACAGGCCCCATTTTGACTTATTGCCCAAAATGGTTCAAGAAAGATTGAAATCCTTTGAAGGCTTACGCAGAAGCCTTGACCACAGTGCACAGGAGCTCTCGAAGAATGTCCTGGGTCTAGGTTTCAAAACTAGGGAGTAATTTACCTTCACAAAAAAAAGTGATATATACTGTAGGACATCTTGCTTTTCTGCATGATCACCTCAGATTTTTTGCCTTTTCTGGACCCTATTTTTGTTGGCTTTAGAACTCTGTGCACTTAACCCCTGCACACAGGAATAACGTGTGTGTTCCCCATTGAAACATGGGTGAATTGGCTTATTCCTGGTTGGCATATTTAACTTGTGTTGGACTTTGCCCTTTTTTGCAGGGTCATCCCTGAACTTTTTACCTTTCTCCTAGCCTTTTTTTCTGACATGCTGCTGGTGGTTTTAGGACTCAGGGCACTTTAGCACTGCTGTTCAATGTAAAGTGCGTGTGTTCTCTGTGGTATATATGGTAAGATTGGTCTACACCTGTTTGACCTAATTAATTTACCTGTCAGTCCCTTGTTAAGTGGTACCTCATATACCCAAGGCTAGTAAATTAAGTGCTACTGGTGGGCTTGCAGCGCTGATTGCGCAACTCACAAAAGTAGCCTTTCAAACCTATCCCAGGCCACTGCCAATGCAGGGCCTGTTCACGCAGTGTTACTGCCACTGTGACGTGGCACCTAATGTGTGTGCCATGTCTGTGACCCCCTTTCACTTGTGAATCCAGACAACTAAAACTACTCTCAGGGGACAGCCTTTTCTCCAGAGCTAATTTCTCCCTGGTGAAGGCCCTCACAGCCTCCACCATCCTCTTCTGCGCTAGGACCCTTTCAGTCTCTAGCTTTTTCTCTGCCACACCCAGCTGCGCTATCTCCTTAGCATGCTCTAGTTTGAGCTTCTCCAAAGCCAGCTGATGTTCCGTTTCTTGCTTCCTATCTACCCACTCCTCTGGGGACAGGTAAATGGATAGGGCACTGTCCCAGGCACTGGACCCAACAAGGTACTTTCTATCTATGGGGTCTCACTCTCTACTGGTGTCCCTGCCCTGTCATTTTCTTCCTCTTCTTCAGACTCTTCAGGGTTACCCTCCCTCACATAGTCCTTCAATGCTCATTCGCTATCCTGCCACCGGAGTAGAGTTTCCTGAAGGTCTAGCTCGGTTTCTGACCCACTAACTTCTATGAATCTCTCCTCACATAAATCCATTACCTCCCCCTACTGTATTTGAACAGGTTATAAAACCTAAATGTAGATTCCATTTTTGCAAGGCACCAAATACACAGGTGAAACACAGGAGACTTAGGTGCAAGAGCTGAAGCAGGAATACACAATTATAAAAATGACACTTTTAAGGAGAAATAAAACCCAGGAAAAAACATCCAGACACCTGTGATTATCTAGATGCAGAGTTTGTAGGGCAACCAGTTGTCACTGTGGTACTGGGCAAACACAAGTCCTATTCCACCTCTGCCAGCAATGTTAGAAATAGGATTTCTGGTTGGCTAGGGCTTGTGCCTAAGCCAGGCAGAAACCACCACTCTAGGCAGGGCACGGTAGTTACAAGCTGCAGATAACCTCTGCTCACCCCCTTGGTAGCTTGGCACGAGCAGTCATGCGTATCCCAGAGGCAATGTGTAAAGCGTTTGCGCAATACACACACAGCAGCAACACACAAGGCACACCACAAAATGAATTCCACACAAGGTTATATCAAAAATAGCCTTTGTTACAAGACTATTTTAGACTGGTACCTTTACCCCACCAAGCTCAAATGGATCTTCACCTGACACCTCGAATCTCTGCTGGCGGGTCTGTGGGTTGCAGGGGGACTTCTGCCACACCTGTTGGGATTGCCCGGGTATTCCACCTTTTTGGGAAGAAATCCTTTCTCATATTAAAGACATATTGGGGTATCCCGTTCCGACTACTATAGAGGGGCGCTTCTTGGTATTAGGGATCCCAACCTGGAGCATCAAACAAAAGCCTACAAGGCTATCCTTTGGGCGTGTCTAGGGGCGGCAAAACTTACTATAACATTTGCCTGGAAGAAGAAAGCAATGCCGGAGATTTCACTATGGCATTCCCGGCTGTGGAGAATTCTTTCTGGGGAGCGCCTTGCAGATATCTTCCGGGATGACTTTAAGGCCTTTGCAACTAAGTGTTTCACCATGTCCAAAACACAGAACCTCAACAAGTTAGTATTTTGATTGTGTTCGGCCTGGAAATGTCTTGCCATGGGGTATGCTTTATCACAGTTTTTTATGGCCCTTAAGTGTTCCAAAATCCTAATTTTGGCTTTATGTATAGTGCTGCCTATGTAGGCCTTTCCACAAGGACAGAACAAAGCATTCACTGCGAACTCAGTGTTACATGATGTGTATTCCTGTATTATGAAGGGTTCAGTCATTGGTGAGAGTTTTACTTCTTTGCAGTTCTTACTGTGTTTGCACGCTTTGCAATTTCTACATGGAAAGAATCCTTGTATTCCCCTTGGTTTTTCTTTCCCTTGTACTATTGCACTGCACAATTCATCTTTCAATGATTTATATTTTTTAAAGGTTATTTGGGGATATGATTCAACATATTCAGAAATTTCAGGGTCTGTCTGTAAAACCGGCCAGAATTTAGTCAAGCTCCGTTTTACCAAGAATGCCTGACTACTGTAAGTGGTGATGAAGCACGTTTTCATGCCCTCTCCACTTTCTTCACTTTCCCTCTTTTCTTCCAGAAGTGAATCTCTGCTTTTTTCTGCCGCTATCTTTTTCGCCCTTTCAATAGTCTTTTCCGCATATCCTCTGGCTCTAAATCTCTCAGTCATGTTCTTTTCTTCTTCTAGGAAGCTTACGGTTGTGCTGCAGTTTCTCTTTGCCCTCAATAGTTCACCTACTGGAATGCTCTGAATGAGTGAACTCTGGTGGCAGCTGCGTGCCTGCTGTCGTTTTCCTATAGAGGACACTCTCCAATCGATTATTTTCCAGCTTTAACCTTAGATCAAGAAAATCAAGACTGTCCTCTGCCCATTGACTGGTAAACTGCAGGTTAAACTCATTTGAGTTTAGTTCATCTACAAAACTCTTTGCTTCTGTTTCTGTGCCTGCCCAGACCACAAAGATATCATCAATGTATCTTACCCATTTGATGACCTTCTCCTTGTACATTGATGATCTATATACTACCTCCTCTTCCCAGTACCCCATGAAGAGACCGGCAAAGCTCGGCGCAAAGCAAGTCCCCATGGAAGTACCGAGGACTTGCCTGTAGATTTTACAATCGAAGAGGAAGTAGTTTTGGGTCAGACACAGTTCCATTATTTTCAACAACATTTGTGTGTGATAGAGGTAAGATATTGACCTTTTGGATAAAAAATGCTTGCAGGCTGTTAGTCCCAACGTATGAGGGATACAAGTGTAAAGTCCAATCACATCTAGTGATAGTAAGGTGTAATTCTTTTCCCATTTAAGTGTCTTTATGAACCTCAAAAAGGCTCCTGAGTCCTTGACATAGGACGGCAGGTTCTGCACCCAACTCTGTAGGAAAAAATCTACGTACTGTGAGGCATTTTCAAGGCAACTCCCTATCGACAAGACTATTGGTCTCCCAGGGGGATGATTCCGGTCCTTATGGATCTTCGGTAGAAGATATAATGCCGGAATTCTTGGGGACTTACATTCTAGAAATCTAAACTCTTCAGTTTCTATGAGCCCCTTCACTCTCCATTCCTGAAGCAGCGCCTGGAACATCTTTACTGATGCCTCATACTCCATGCGATTGCTTCTGCAGTATTTAGTCTGGTCTGACAATTGTCTTAAGCCTTCTTGCACGTAGTTGGTTCTTGACTGTACAACAACATTTCCTCCCTTATCCAATTTTTTTATCACAATAGTGAAATCATTCTTTAGATTCAACAGTGCCTTACATTGTTGGATATTTATATTATTCCAGCATTTCAGTTTTTTACTGTTCGAAATTTGTCGCAGCTCCTTACTCATCCCCCTCTCAAATACATCAATGGTATCATTTGTGGGAGAAAAGTCGAATTTGGCCTAAAGCCACTGTTTGCACTTAAATCCAAAGATATATTTTCACTTTTGAATCCTTCGTATGGACAACTGGCTTCATCTATTTCTTCAGCTAGTACCTTCAATGAGTGTTCTAATTCTGCTTCAGCCATTGTCATGCTATGTGGCTTTACAATGGGTGTCTCAAGTTTATCTGCTACCTTGCTGGCAAACCACTTTCTGATTCTTAGCTTTCTGGTAAAGAAAAATAGGTCTATCCGACTCTGCGTAAAATTAAACATTTTCGAGGGACAGAAACTTAACCCCAAAGACAAAAGTTCTACCTCATATGTGGTGAGCTCTCTGTGCGAAAGGTTGATGACCGTTCGTCTCTCCACTATTTCGCCTTCAGCTGGCCTCTCGTTCTTTTTCCTACGGGGCTTCCCAGTTCTCCCAGAGATGAGGTATTCCTGCTTTTGTCTCCTCTGTTTCCTCTTCCTCGACTTTGAAATGGTTGCCTGCTGTTTGCTTCTCTCCCCTTCATGACCATGCTGAACTCTGTTAAAATACTGGTTTTTACTCCTGAAAAACCTTGTCCGCTGGAAGCGTCGCTCCCACTCATCAGGCTCCCTTCTGTTGAAGTTTCAGTGTTTTCTTGTGTCTCATTTTCTGCAGATTGTATTGCAGTAGTTGTATTGCCAGTGCCTGTTGTTTGCAATGCTTTTCTCATCTTGTCATATTTTTTGGCAAATGTAATTATTTGACCTTTTTGGTAATCAACCAAGTCCCTTTGGAATTTTCATTGCTTCCTTAATTTTATGTCTTTCTCAATTTTATTCAAGCTGACTTCCATTCGTTCCATTTCCTTTTTAAATTCATCTTCACTGCATAAGCTCTTCAGTTCATTACTGAGCTCATCAATTTCCTTATTTAATCTCTCCACATCCTTTGAGGCAAAGCATACTAGCATTTTTAACATGTTCGTCAAACATTGGTGGTTATTTTCCGCCCATTTAGTTATCAGCTCTGGGTCAGGGTTGTGGAAAGTTGGCATTATGAAGATCCTTAAACCCCTCGGGACTCGGGATACATCTATATATTTCTGTAATGTAGTGGCTTCCCACCACTTATTCTGTTCGCTCTTCAGGGCTTTCCACAGCTTTCGTATCTTTGTCCTCACTTATTTTCTTTTCGATCTCCAAAAAAAAAAAAAAAAAAAATATATATATATATATATATATATATATATATATATATATATATATATATATATCATTAAGGTATGTTCCAACTGTTCATACTGGTTTTCAAAATGATCTTGAATCCTCTAGAACTTCGCCTGAAGCATAACCATTTGCAACCTATTCTCTGCCTGTCAAACCTTCTCCAAAGCCTCCTTGCACTACATCGAGGTTCCAAACATTCAGCCTGCTCTACCCTCCACCAGAGCTCGTTCTTGTGGACCAGTGTGCTCTTCACCATCTACATTCAAGATCGCGATTCAACATCACCTCCACGAACCAGAAGGGGTAACTGCCAGTGGTGTCCTCTGAACCTCCAGCCGCAAGCAAGATTGATTATTCAAAACATATAATATATCCAAAACGTTCAACATTTGTAATTGTCTACACCAAAATAACTATCTATCGTATATGTGGATATAGACAAGGTGGGCGGGAGCCCGTGAACATCAGCATTGCTTGTAGACCTGCTCCTGTTGGTCAATCAGTATCCATGCTACCTTGAAAATTACAGAGCCTTGTGGTGGAGCTGCAGACCTCCGCCGCAGACCGCCGGCGACATCGCTAGTCTAGGTCTGTACAGTACAATCCCTCTTATACCGTTCTGCGTCCGTCAACTGGTCCACGAACAAGCTGAGCAAAGACAAGGAGATGATGGACTGAGCGCTGAAACTTTTCAAACACTCATCCTCAATCACATATCTGGAATGAATACATCATCATTCTTTAGCTCACTTCACCGCCCCAGTTCAGACCCAGCTACATGCAAATCAGTCTTGACACTGTTCCTCATGGGAACAGTCAAGCCCAAACAGCCAAGCCAGGCCTTCCCTGGACCAGAAACAAGCATCCTAGGACCGGTTTCGGGGTAACACCCCTTATCAGCCAGGTTAGCTTGAAGACAGTAGCAAAGTGAGCGGGCCTGACCTGGGGTGGCGAAGTGAGTTTAATTACGATGATGGATTCAGCTCAGATTTGTGACTGGGGGTGAGTGTCTGAAAAGGTTCAGCGCTCTGTCCATCATGCCCTTGTTTTTGCCATGCACAAGCAGAGCCTGAAGTTCACTGCAGAATGATTGGAGCACCCCATCTGAGCATCGCTCATGACGCCTAAGCTTCTCCCACGAAGGCGACGCTATTAAAGCCACATTCTACCAATCCTGCACAGCAAATGGGGTAGCATATGCAAATACTGCTCGACCGCGCTTACAGTACTTCACTCCCTGCTTAAATGCAGCAAAAGGTTTCATACAACTTTCTCGATCCCCCTTACCCCGAACCTAATGCATAATATCAAAATTCCTTCCCACATACGGTTCTTTAAAAATGAATTCAGACGTCTAACCATGCACAACAAAGTGATTAGCAGCTTACTCATAAAGCCAGCAGCACTTTGAATCCTCAAAGGAAACAGGAGCTAAACAATGTTAGAATTCAAGATATGCCATCACTAGCTGCATTAAAAAGCACTCACCTTCATAGACATTATTGCACTCCCAACATATAACGCCCCCTCTCCTCCCACTCAATCAATCAATCAGAAGTTTGTTAAGCGCGACTACTCACCTGTAAGGGTCTCACGGCGCTAGGGGTAGGGGGGTGCATGATCCATTCCAACAAGGAGGGGGTCTGTCGAAGAGCCAGGTTTTGAGGTTTCCTGCGAAGATGGGGAGCGAGGTTGTCTGTCTGAGGTGGAGCGGAAGGGCGTTCCAGGCTTTGGCTGCCAGGAAGGAGAAGGAGCGGCCTCCCAATCTGGTCTTTCTGGTGCAGGGGACCATGGTGTAGGAGAGCTGGGCTGTTTGTAGGGTCCTTTGGGGTGCGTGGAATTTTAGTCGGCTGTTCAGGTATGCTGGTCCGGTGCTGTGGAGGGCCTTGTGTACGTGGGTGAGTATCTTGAAGGTGATTCTTGCCGCAACGGGGAGCCAGTGGAAAGTGCGCAGGTGCTGGGAGATGTGGCAGTGTTTTGGCAGGTTGAGGATCATTCTTGCATCGGCTACTGGATGTTCTGTAGCTTGCGGGTGAGGTTTCTGTTTATGAGTGCGTTGCCGTAGTCGAATCTGCTGGTGACCAGGGCGTGAGTGACGGTCTTTCTGTGTTAGAGGGGGATCCATTGGAAGGTCTTACGAAGGAGGAGAAGGGTGTGGAAGCAGGAAGACGAGACAGAGTTGATCTGGTGGTACATTTTGAGCTCGGAGTTCAGGATGATTTCCAGATTGAGTGAGTGGTCTGTGGGTGTTGGCGGGTTTCCGAGGGTGGGAGGCCACCAGGTGTCTTTCCAGGCGTCGGGGTTTTAGCCCATGATGCATACTTCTGTTTTGTTGATGTTTAGTTGTTGACAACTGTTTTTCATCAATTTCGCGATGGCTTTATTGATTCTCGAAAGTTGTGTCTGGCGGTGTTGGGTTCTTTGGATGGGGAGAGGATGAGTTGGGTGTCGTCTGCGTATGACACAATGTTGAGTCCGTAGGTTCTGATGATGGGGGCGAGTGGAGAAATGTAGACGTTGAAGAGTGTCGGGCTGAGGGAGGAGCCCTGGGGGACTCTGCAGGTGGTAGGTATAGAGTCTGAGAGGAAAGGGGGGAGTCTGACCCGCTGCGTTCTGCCGGAGAGGAAGGAGCGGATCCAGTCGAGGGCCTTTTCCTGGATTCCTGCATCGTGGAGTCTGCGTATTAGGGTGCAGTGAAAGACCTTGTTGAACGCCTCTGAGAGGTTGAGGAGGATGAGGGCTTCTATTTATCCTTTGTCCAGTAGGGTGCAGATGTTGTCTGTTGAGGCGAGGAGGGCCGTTTCCGTACGGTGGTTATTTCTGAAGCCGGATTGGGAGGAGTTGAGGATGTTGTGCTCTTCGATGAATGTGACGAGTTTGCTGTTGATGGCTTTCTCAAATGACTTTTGCTGGGAACGAGAGCAGGGAGGTGGATCTGTAGTTTTTGAGGTCGGTGGGGTCCGCCGAGGGTTTCTTCAGGAAGGGGTTGACCTCGGCGTGTTTCCAGTCGTCGGGAAACGAGGTGGTCGCCAGGAAGCGGTTGATGGTGTGGCGGAGTATGGATGCGATGGTGTCAGCGGCTGTGTTGAAGATGTGGTGGGGGTAGGGGTCCATGGGGGCCCCTGATTGGGTTGAATTCATTGTCTTCAGTGGTGAGAGCTGTCTAGTTGTCAATCATTGGTTTCTGGGTGTCGGAGTGCCTGTTGAGGTTTCGGTGTGTTTGGTTGTCTTTATTGAAGTTGTGGTAGATACTCTTGATTTTGTGGTGGAAAACGGAGCTGCGTTTGTTGCAGAGGTCTTGTGAGGGAGGAATGTCAGTAGACTCGCTGGTGGGTTGGGCGAACTCCTTAATGATGTTGAAGAGTTCCTTGATGTTGTGTGAGTGGGTGAAGATTCTGTCTTCGATCGCTTTTTTCCTCATTTCTCTGATGAGTTGGGGGTGGGTATTGGTGGTGGTTCTGAAGTTGTTGTGGGCTTCTGTGGATTTGGTGTTCCTCCAGGTCTTTTTGAGGCGGTGGCAAGTGCATCTGTACTCTCGAAGTTCGGTGGTAAACCATCTGACTTTCTTGGCACGGGTGTACCCCAGTGCAGCCGAAACTAAGTGGTTCATTCCACTCCTCTTCTGGAAAGGAAACAGGTGCCTATGTGGTCCATGTAAAGGATGTGTCATTGGACAATTTCTTTGTAACAAAGCCAAGAGGCGTGAGTCACAGGCCTCGGAACGTGCGCAGGACAGACAGAGGGACGGACAGTGTGTCTGCCCCCAGCCGCAGCCTGACAGCTGTTGGCACAGCGCGCACCTGATTTCAGGGGCCAGAATGCAGTAGAAGTTAGGGAAAGAATGTAAATCAGCCAAGCACAGGAGCTTGAACGTGAGAGAGCACAGAATGAGTTCAGCACCGCGACTCCTGCGTTGCAGCAGTGCGCCAAGATGACGTCCGAGGCCGAGGAATGATTGAAATGGTCTTAAGTGGCCCAGAACCGCAGATCTGTGCCAAGGCCCGTTCACCCTGAGGCTGAACAGAAAGAATGCCAGCCCACAACGTTAACTCACATTGAAAACATGTGGCCAGGGTTCATGGATAGCACTGGTAGAGATCAGAGCCCCGTAGATCCGCAGAGAAGAAAAAAAATCATTCTGCAAAATGTTATTCATTAAAAATCCACTCTTCTCTCTTTATGCACCACTCTTGTCTCTTTCTGTTCCTCTGTTGCATCTTTTTGCACCTATCTTGTCCCTTTCTTTACCCCTTGTGCCTCTTTCTGTACCCCTCTTGCACTTTTCTTACCCCTTTCGGCACTCCTCGTGCCTCTTTTTGCACCTCTGTTCCTCTGTTGTCTCTTTCAGCACCTCACTTGCTTCTTTCTGTACCGCTCTTGCCAACTTCTGCACCCTTCTTCTCTCTTTATGCACCTCTCTTGCCTCTTTTTGCACCCCTTTTACCTCTTTCTACACCCCTTGTTTCCTTCTGCACCTCTCTTTCTTCTTTCTGCACCCCATTGCCACTTTCTCTACCCCTCTTCTCCCTTTCTGCATGTCTGTTGCTTCTATCTACACTTCTCTTGCCTCTTTCTCTACCCCTCTTTCCTCTTTCTGCACTTCTGTTGCTTCTTTCTGCACTCATCTTGCTTCTTTCTGCACCTCTCTTGCCTCTTTCTGCAGTTCTCTTGCCTCCTTCTGCACCCCTTTTGCCTGTTTCTGCAACAGACCACAAATGTAAACTTCTAAAAGTTTAAAACCACAAATGTAAACTTCTGAAAGTTTAAAATAGTCAAATATTGTCAAAGGTGAGGTGACATCCCTAATTTTATGAAACTTTCAAATTGCACCCTTCGAGTTTTGTTATTAACTGCAAGCACAGAGAGTGTATTTGCAATAAAAATATGTAGCAGATAAAACAACCTGTCGCCATTGTGCAAAGGCAGCCGCTTGTTTATATTTACATTGTGCTTTCACTTTAACAATAGCTGCTGCCCCACACAGCACTCGCGGGGTTGGCCGGCAGCAATTGTTAAAGTGAAAGCGCAATGCAAAAATAAACATGTGGCCGCCCTTGCCAGGGCTGAATGAAAAAAAAATGAGTGCTACTGACTAATGAAAGAGACAGTGTAACGCTGCAAGTAAAAGATCCAGTCCTGACGGGCGGTCACA
Organism: Lissotriton helveticus; assembly: GCF_964261635.1. Lineage (NCBI taxonomy): Eukaryota > Metazoa > Chordata > Amphibia > Caudata > Salamandridae > Lissotriton > Lissotriton helveticus. The sequence continues at coordinate 796,899,528 of NC_136070.1, read as the reverse complement.
AAAGGAGACAGGGCGGTAACAAGGAGGGACTAAGAAGCCTTATTATCAATTGGAAGCCAGCATTTACAATGGACAATGACACCAGACAATGAAAAATATGGGCGAAGGCTTCTACAGCACTTCTACAACACACCCTACTACAGCATGACTCACAGAGCGAGTTGTGCATGAGCTGCAACGCTAGGATCGACCTAGAAAAATCCGGACACTTTGCAGCACAGGGCTGCTGCAGATAGAAAGTTCTTGTTTGTGTATCTGTGTGTAATAAAGAGGTACAGTTTCTGCAACAAAATTACCAGGAGCAATTGGTAACTATTGGGGCCCCCAAAATACAAATTAATATGTCCCTGCCCCATGACCTCCTTCTCGGATTCCCTCACAACCACCGGGCAAAAGTACCCTTGTCTCTCCATAGCCCCTCTCTCTCTCACATACATTTTATTTGTTTTAAAGCTCTGATAAATGCTGGCTTCACTAACAAGAATGCATATCTGCTCAAACTAACCCTTTTAGCAAGATTATGAAAAGATAATAAAAACAGACTGGGGAGAAAGATCGTAACGGCATGGCCTATTTTATGCAGTTTGCATGCAGCTCTTTGATGACAGTTCTTAACAGTCATTGTTGTATATTTGGGTTGTATTTTATGAAATGCGGTAATAAAAGGATCTCCCTGACGAAAGCAGTACTACACTCAGCTATTCGCAGAACAGAAGGATCTGTGATCAGCTATCCACAGAAAAGAAGGATCTGTGATCTGCTCGGTACACGTTATTTGCAGTAGGCATATTAAGCCTCTGTGCTACTGTATGGAAAGTCAAAACTGAAACTAGACAAAACTCTGATCTTTCTCTTTAGCAGGAACATTAACCACAATAGTTATCTTTATTTTTTTTTTGCTGCCAAAAAGCTGGATGCATAAAAAACTCTGCTGCCGGTGTTTTTAAATAGGACGTTGTTGCTAAACACAGCCCCTTCTGAGGTCGGCACCTCCTCCCCAGGTCAGCGCCCCGTGAGCTGCAACTGGTGATCTGCCCTAAAGCCGGTCTGTCTTCCAAAGGGAAATGCAATCTGCATGAACTGTAGCTGGGGTAATCATCCAAGGAGTTGCAGCTCTGTGGTAATCTTGATGGTCTCTGGAATTGAGCTATGTGACGTTTTATGAATAATGATGGATTTGACACATAAGCCATCATCTTCTGCACAACTTGCATTCTTTGATTAAAAAAAATTGTAGCATAGCTGGAGCAAAAGATACTGAAAACGGTAGCAAGTTTGTGGCTTGGCAGTGGCAGGAATTGTTGTCACACAGAGGCAGATTATCTTTCAGGTGCTGCTTGCAGTATGTAGGTGTTAAACTGATAACAATGAGGTGAAACCTATGTTTATACAGTGGTAACGTGTATCAATGACAAACTTGTTAATTAACAATGTGTCAAAATGTCCTGCATTACACCACAAAATTTGCCTTTTCTTGCCACTTAATTTATTAAATCCTGATATAATGTGTACTTTCCATGACAAAATAAGTTCAATAACTTTGATCATGGTGCATTTGAAATACATTTTGTTAAGAGATTAACTGGAATTTACGTGTTCCTCCCTTAGGACCAGACACTTCTCCAGGTGCCCAGCAATTAGGGGTAGCAGTAATTGGAGTAATTCCCTATTGCATATTGACTCTAAATTACCACTAAATTACTTGTAAATATGCGTAATTTCAAGAGAAACGTGATCCAGCATTACTCAAGCTGCCTGTTTGTGCGTAATTTCGGACATTTTGCATCATAAAACTAATGTGTAATTACTGAAACTACACTGATCACTCTGGCATATTTAAGTTGTTGCCCAGGCCTACTAGCAATGCAGCTGCATTTTTGTACACCAGCTGGGCTGCAACATGGCCTTCATTGTTCAGTGAGACTGGTGTAATAATAAAACACATCACAAAATGTGGATTTTCAAGTTGCAAAATATCCTACCTAATGAATATTAAATAAACAGAAAGCATTCCTTGACCATCAGCAAACACTGCAATGGAGGTCTGGAAGGAACAGCATACCTCATACTGTGCATTCACATTCCTAGTAGGACAGCATTGGTTTAAAGTAGCCTGTGATGAACAGCGAAATGCACCTTCTAAAAAAATGTTTCATGCTTTGAATGAAATAGGGAGACCATGTAGTGGTCCTCTGCCGCACCCAAGTTCGGTAGTCATGATTCCAATTTGTGAGTCAGTAACCTCACCAACTCAGGGATCAGTAACAGAGTAACGGTTTGTAACTGTGGTCAGAAATGATAAAGGATGAATTCCTTTTTAAAAAAATGTTTTAAAAAATCTGCATTAAGTGGATGCTAAATTGTGGGTAATTCTGCAGTTTCTGACGGTTTGCATCTGCCTCCCTTTGATAAAAAAAGGCAGAATGCCTTGTAGAAAAGTTCCTCATTCAGCAGTGAGGCATTCACAAAAGGAAGAAATGGTGTGCCATCCAGCATTGTCAGAGATTAGACAATATAATGACGTTAATGAGAATTAGATCACATTAATAACAGTGGCTACCCCCAATAGTGCTCTTCCAGGCAACTTTCCTTTCAGTGGAACCTGGATAGGCCACCTGCTTCCTAAAACTTTAGGAGAACCCTGCCGGCAGCGACACCAAGACTTCCCTGCAAGGGGAGTTCCTTTGAAGGGCACCGTTGGAGGCCTGGCAATGTATATACCTCAATGCATTTCGCATTAGGATGAACACATTGCCAGGCTACTCACAGTGCTTCAAAAAGCCACCGTGCATTTGCCTTTGGGTTTTTTTCTGTCGAAGATCCATGGGATCTGCCCAAATTCTGCTCCACAGGTAGAAAAAGTGATGCAAATTTCAAATATTTCAAAATTCATCTAAATATTCCACCCATAAAAATGGAAAGTAATGTTTTAGGGCTTCTAGATGCCCTCATTATGTCCCCAGGGCTCATCCCTCAGGCCCATGCTCTTCAGCGCACATATGACCCCGCTGGCTAACATCGTCAGATCCCACGGTCGCAAAATAATTTCTTATGCAGGTGACACCCAACTCATCCTCTCACTCACCGATAGCATGACAAATGTCACTGACGAGATGAAGAACAACTGCCTGCAGCTAAACAGAGACAAGATGGAAGTACTGATCTTTGGCAACAGCAGCAACACATGGAACAACTCTTGGTGGCCATTGGACCTAAAACCAGCCCTCACTCCCTCCAAACACACCAAAACCTTGGAAATATTGTTGACAACAGCTCATCATGAAATCACAGATCAATGCCATCTTCTCCACCTCCTTCCTAACTCTGCGCATGCTACGTAAGATCTTCAAGTGGCTACCCCTACAGATGAGACGCACTGTGACACACGCCCTCATCACCAGCCGTCTGGACTATGGCAATGCCCTCTACGTAGTAATGGCCACACACCTTCGACAGAAACTTCTACCATACAGAATGCTGCAGCCAGAATCATATTCGAGCTTCCCTGATAAACCCACATCACATCCCACCTCAGGAAGCTCCATGGGCTCGCCGTACAGAAGAGATAGCAATTAAAGCAGCTGACTCATGCACACAAGGCTCTACACAACCAAGGACTGATATGTGCCTGAGTTAGGCCCCTGTAGCAACTCTGCACATTTTCTTGCATTGCCCACTTTCTGCACAATAACATTTTACAATAACCTTTTCCGCATATTTGCATTCTTGACAATGTTGGATTAGTTTCCCTGAAACTGCTTTGCTTACACATTTCGCTTTGTGCAACATTATCTTGATGTCTTGAACACCTGGTACAAGGCTTTTGCACAAGCTGTGCAATGTCATTCTATCTTCAGCCTGGGGGTGACAGGGCTATCTGAAAACCATACCAATGCTAATTTGTATATACACTTCAAGGGTGCTTTTTATTATTAAAAAAAACATTTACGGGGGTTGGCCAGAGGAGACACTTCTACTGACATCGAAAGGTCCTTGAATACTGATGCTTCACCCAGCAGTTGCCTAAACTGAGGGGTGTCCAGTTTGTGACCAAGCCGGGGTCCGACATTCTGTCCTGCCAGGTAATGGGGTTCAATCATACAAAGGGGGAATTCTTGGCTACACACTCAAACACACATAGGGTAGGGATGTATAATAGGAGTACGCCTGATTACATCCTTGTTCTATATTTCCGCATGTATACACTATTCTTAGCACCATGGTGGAATTATACATGCTATTTACTATTTTGGTGCTTGTAATCACTTTCATGTCATTCTGACTATTGATTATTGCAGCACATGTACTCTATACAAGAATAACGTTGGATCAATAAATATATTGACGAACATCTCATTGTGTATTATCTGCATACTTTTCTCAGAACAAGAGTGCATTAGTGACTGACCAAAAAGGTTCTAGATCTGTTACCTTGATCCCTGAGGGGCTAGAGTTGGCATGTTCAGTGGCTGCCAGAAACCATTTTCTCCTTGTTTAAGTTAGGGGGCTCTTGTGATGGCGCTATGAGCTAGCTGGTCTCTAGGCCAACATATATTAAAGGGGTGCATGGAATCAGTCTAGGCTCCTCACCAAAGGTTTATGTTGTCCATAAACATGCAGATCCTACTGATTAGTGCGAACTACACAACACCGCCTACATTAACCGCTGCCTGAACTTCCACTAACCATCGAGAAGACTGCGCTCTGCCACCCTTTCACTTGCCCATACTCCCCTCATCTACCGAAGCAGAAGTGGAGGACGCTCCTTTTCCCACATCTCAGCAGAGACTGGGAAGAGACTTCCCACGCACCTCCGGACTATTACCTCACTTCAAGAATTTTGAATGGCCCTCAAGACCTGGCTGTTCGAATAGGCATCTGGGACCTGCAAGTGCCTGGATACCCTATCGGGTGAAAAGCAGCGCTTTATAAATCCTGATTGATTGATAAATAAATCTTACATGATGGAGTGTGGACCATTTTGATTACATTTTTGTTTCCAGGGACCTGTTTTCTTCTCTGTTAAGTTTTTCACCAGAATGGAACCCGAATAGTGATCATAATCCCCTGATCGCTATTTGTACTTGGGAAAATAGGTCTAGGGGGATATATGACATTATAACGCATACTTTTACAACGCATACCTTTACAACGAAATTTTTACAACGCAAATACTATTACAACGCATGTATTTACAACGCATGTTTTTACAACGCAGGTACCTTTACAACGCATACCATTACAACGTAAGTATTGGTAAGTATTGTAAATTAATTGAAATTAATATAATTTAATATAATGAAATGTAAATTTAATTAATACAAATAAATTTAAAAAAAAAAAAAACTGACCCTGAACCCTAAAAATACCCCTTTACCCAAAAACCCAAAACTGACCCTGAACTCTAAAAATACCCCTTTACCGAAAAACTCAAAACTGACCCTGAATCCTAAAAATACCCCTTTACCCAAAAACCTAAAACTGACCCTGAACCCTAAAAATACCCCTTTACCCAAAAACCCAAAACTGACCCTGAACCCTAAAAATACCCCTTTACCCAAAAACCCAAAACTGACCCTGAACCCTAAAAATACCCCTTTACCCAAAAACCCAAAACTGACCCTGAACCCTAAAAATACCCCTTTACCCAAAAACTGAAAACTGACCCTGAACCCTAAAAATACCCCTTTACCCAAAAACTGAAAACTGACCCTGAATCCTAAAAATACCCCTTTACCAAAAAACCTAAAACTGACCCTGAACCCTAAAAATACCCCTTTACCCAAAAACCCCAAACTGACCCTCAACCCTAAAAATACCCCTTTACCCAAAAACCCAAAACTGACCCTGAACCCTAAAAATACCCCTTTACCCAAAAACCTAAAACTGACCCTGAACCCTAAAAATACCCCTTTACCCAAAAACCTAAAACTGACCCTGAACCCTAAAAATACCCCTTTACCCAAAAACCCAAAACTGACCCTGAACTCTAAAAATACCCCTTTACCCAAAAACTCAAAACTGACCCTGCATCCTAAAAATACCCCTTTACCCAAAAACCTAAAACTGACCCTGAACCCTAAAAATACCCCTTTACCCAAAAACCCAAAACTGACCCTGAACCCTAAAAATACCCCTTTACCCAAAAACCCAAAACTGACCCTGAACCCTAAAAATGCCCCTTTACCCAAAAACCCAAAACTGACCCTGAACCCTAAAAATACCCCTTTACCCAAAAACTCAAAACTGACCCTGAATCCTAAAAATACCCCTTTACCCAAAAACCTAAAACTGACCCTGAACCCTAAAAATACCCCTTTACCCAAAAACCCAAAACTGACCCTCAACCCTAAAAATACCCCTTTACCCAAAAACCCAAAACTGACGCTGAACCCTAAAAATACCCCTTTACCCAAAAACCCAAAACTGACCCTGAACCCTAAAAATACCCCTTTACCCAAAAACCTAAAACTGACCCTGAACCCTAAAAATACCCCTTTACCCAAAAACCCAAAACTGACCCTGAACTCTAAAAATACCCCTTTACCCAAAAACTCAAAACTGACCCTGAATCCTAAAAATACCCCTTTACCCAAAAACCTAAAACTGACCCTGAACCCTAAAAATACCCCTTTACCCAAAAATCCCAAAACTGACCCTGAACCCTAAAAATACCCCTTTACCCAAAAACCCAAAACTGACCCTGAACCCTAAAAATACCCCTTTACCCAAAAACTCAAAACTGACCCTGAATCCTAAAAATACCCCTTTACCCAAAAACCTAAAACTGACCCTGAACCCTAAAAATACCCCATTACCCAAAAACCCAAAACTGACCCTGAACCCTAAAAATACCCCTTTACCCAAACACTCAAAACTGACCCTAACCCCTAAAAATACCCCTTTACCCAAAAACCCAAAACTGACCCTGAACCCTAAAAATACCCCTTTACCCAAAAACCCAAAACTGACCCTCAACCCTAAAAATACCCAATTACCCAAAAACCCAAAACTGACCCTGAACCCTAAAAATACCCCTTTACCCAAAAACCCAAAACTGACCCTGAACCCTAAAAATACCCCTTTACCCAAAAACCCAAAACTTACCCTGAACCCTAAAAATACCCATTTACCCAACAACCCAAACATATAACATTTTAATTATAATTATATACTTACCAATACTTACGTTGTAATGGTATGCGTTGTAAAGGTACCTACGTTGTAAAAACATGCGTTGTAAATACATGCGTTGTAATAGTTTTTGCGTTGTAAAAGTTTCGTTGTAATGGTAGTGCGTTGTAAAAGTTGCGTTATAAAGGTTGTATACCGTCTAGGGGCATAAGCTATCCTATAAAACCATAGTCATCACCAAAGACAGGGGACATAGGATTAAATGGGGAAATATTGTTCCTGGGGAATTCAATGCCAATATGTTACCGTTGTTTCAGGAGGGTTTTAACAATGAGGCCTTAAATTCCACATTCTTAAAACTTTTCACTCCACTTGTGAGCATATAAACTCGACAATTACCAACCTAGGATCAGCAGGGTCACCAAAACCTTGTAAATGGCTTGATAAAAATTGTACCAGGGCAAGGAAAGCGCTTGATGTCACTCAAAAGTATCACACGAGATAGGGATAAGGTCAAAAGATGTAGATCAACTTATAAAGCTGCATTCACTAACAGGAAGCTGCAGCTTAAGAATGATTTGTGGAATTACCTGGTTATAGCCAGCACATCAAAGTATAGCATCAAGTTCTTGGGGGTCTTGAACCATTCCTTTTTAAAGAAGAACGGTTGCTGGATCAGGGGGTCTCTGTCCCTGCGAAGTCTGGGTAAACCACTTCTCAGCCCTCTGCAACTATGAGAGATCTGAGCCTCTGCTTTACCCTATTGATAATAGCTGCAGCTATAACACTACTTCTGGCCACTGCCCAACGTAAATTGGACTCTCCTGAGAGTGGGCAGAGGAGGTGTTTGGGACCTTTTGCGACTTGACCACGGCTATAAGCAATCTGTTTATCGTTCCAACTAGACACACTGGGGCTAATACTCAGGCCCGCACACTGAAAAGAGAGGGTTGGTATACCCACAAATGTAGGGCAAGTAAGAAAGCATTGGTGGAAGCAGTCAAATCCAAATCCCAAACTAGGACCAGGTCGGCCAGAAAGATTTACTCCCAAACCTTAAAAATAGCGAAAAGGGAGTGGGAGGAAAGGTTTTGGGCGGACCTTCTGGATGCTAGTCAAGGAAAGGATGCTAGGGGCTTCTGGAATTTGGTGGGATCCAGGAACAGACCTGAGGGCAAGTTAAGGACTTGTACCATCCCGGCCCAGATCTGGTTTAACCACTTCAGGGCCTTATATTCACCGGTAGAAGGATCCCTCAATGAGCCATTTTCCCTTGCCCTTTTGGCAGAGGACAGTGTTCTCGATCCCTTTACCCTACGGGAGGTTGTGAATGTAATCAAGTCCCTTGTACCCTTGAAGGCAGCTGGTCCTGATGGGCTCCCAGGGGACTTACTCCGAGCCTACCCGACTGAATGGGGTAAATTGGTAACCGCCCTTTTGAATGCCATCTTGGAGGGAGGACCTGTCCCTGAATCACGGAAAGGGGCAGAGGTTGTCCCCATATTTAAAAAGGGATGTCGGGACAACCCTGGGAACTATAGGCCGATAAGCCTGATTGACTCGACACAAAAGGTGGCGGGGAAGGTGATTCTGGGGAGGATCCTTCACTGGGTGGATGAAAACCATATCCTGTCTGATTTTCAGGCGGGTTTCCGCTCAGGAACGGGGACCATCGAACAGGTCTTCAGACTGATGCTATTACATTGGAAAGTGGTGGTGCTGGGCAAAGGCAGTCTTTACTTGGCCTTCATTGACTTAAAGACCGCCTTTGACCTGGTTCCTAGGGAGGAACTCTGGAGGGTTCTGCAGGGTCTTGGGTTGCCCCCCTACATTCTGTCGCTCCTGATCAAACTCCACACAGACAATTATGCACAGGTGCGTTGGGGCCAGAATGGGGAAAAGACTGACAGGATCCCAGTCTGCAGGGGCGTCCGACAGGGATGTGTTCTAGCTCCCACACTATTTTCCTTGTATCTAAATGGTGTGGTAGAGCACCTGCTTCAAGAACCAGCAGATGCACCCTCCCTGGGGGGCGTACGGATCCCTACCCTGCTGTTTGCGGACGACACCCTCCTCATTGCCAAGACTCCCCAGGGTCTCCAGAAGCTTCTGAATCGTTTTCAGGAATTTTGTTTGGCCAGGGGTCTGGTGATCAATGTGGACAAAACGAAATACCTGATCATGCACCCACCTCGGAAATTAGGGCACGCACCAGTCTTGAACTCCGTCCCTCTCGAGAAAGTCTCTGAGTTTGACTATTTGGGAATACGTATGAGCGATGCTATGAGCTGGACACCCCATATCAACAAGATGGTTCTTAGCCACAAAAGGGTGGGGGGTGCGCTGTTAAAGGAGTATCGCGCTTCATCCAAACAGTCCGTGGCACCAGCAATTGACATCTACAAAGCAAGAGGAGTCACTGCAGCGTTATACGGGGCGGAGCTATGGGGTCTTTGTAACTTGGTGTTTCTATCCAAGTCGGAGAGTAAATTCCTGAAAGACCTACTGGCTCTCCCCCTGAGCACCCCAACAGTTCCGGTGCTCTTGGATGTGGGTTGTAAATCAATCAGGGACCAGGCTCGCCTCCGGCCTCTGCTTCTATGGGCCCGCTTGTGGAGGGTCCCAGAATTTAAATCATATGCCGATGGGCTGTCCGAGGTGATGGAAATGGGGGGCTGGCATAAGATTAAGTGGCTAAGGCATATCAAAAACCTCCTGGGGGAACTGGGTCTGGGGGCTTCTTGGGTTACAAAATCTGCCCCACCCAAAGCTACCCTGAAAAAACTATACTGGGAATGGGTCTCCTCTCAACTTATCGGTAATTCCCGTCACTGCAATTCCACTGCAGCTTTTTTAAGAATCAAGGACGTGGTGGCCTATGAACCCTATCTGGATTTGATCACCATGCCAACTGTTAGGGCTCTTTATTTTAAGTTTAGAGTGGGCACTCTTCCGATAGGGGTTCTCCTTTGCAGATGGAAAATGCCTGTGCAGCTTTCGCCATTTTGTGCCCTCTGTTCCACAAGGCCAGAGACGGTGACACATATCCTTTTTGAGTGCCCCGATTACTCCCGACCAAGGAGGTGTTGGCTTAAACCTCTATTTAGACTATTAGGGACACGCCAGCACTTGGTGGCGTTACGTATTTTACTAACTGACACTTCTCCCCCTATAGTCTGTGGTGTCTCAAAATTTTTAAGATGGGCTTGGTTGATTCGCTCGAAACGATTGTCCATTACAATTTAATTCACTTTTAACTAACTTATTGTATGCATCATGGTATTTTTTTATTCGGTCTTTTATTCTGTTTTTATCCTTGAATGCATTTTTTTAAATCATGATCTGCAGTCTTAAATATGTATGTAATGCTTTTAAGATATATCTGCATATCGAAATAAAGCTATCAACCTATTGATAATACTGATGTGTTTATAATTCACTGGTCAAAGGAGGTAACGCTATCCCTACCTCAGGGCAAGGTCCTCGGTGCCATCAGGTTTCCGGGTGACCTGTGAAAGTCATTAGTGGACCTCTGGGCTCCTATCCTCTAACCCTCCACATAAATGTGACCATCAGAGGTCCACAGCCACAGTTATAGAAGTGATCTGTAATAGTTCCTATATTTAAAAATGAAGACAGAGAAGACCCGGCATGTTATAGGCCAATTTGTTTAGTTGATATTGAAGTAAAGACTATAGATAAAGTGATTCTGTAGAGACTTACCACCTGGCCTACCGAGAAGGAAATTTTCTCCGACCTTCAATTTGCGTTTAGACCCGAGAGGGGTACAGTCGAGCAGAACTTAAATCTGCATTTCTTGCCATCTAAATACACCCGGGCTAGAGGGGGTTCTGTCTACCAGGCTTTAGGGACCTCAGTTCAGCATTTGACTGTGCCAACAGAGATAAGCTCTGGACTGAGCTGGGGTCCATGGGGGTGGATCAGGCACTTGTCACCTTTATGAGAGACTCACATAGTGGCCAGTCAGGGGTGGTCAGATTCAGCCTAATGGTGAATGCACTCAGTCCTTTTAACTTAAAAAAAGCATCCCCTAGGACTTCATTCTTGTCACTTTTTTATTTATCATGTATATAAATTGGCTAGAGGAGGTGCTTTTAGACAAAAGCCCAGATGTTCCCAGAGTTGAAGAAGAGCGATTCCAGTACTTCTATACGCTGATGATGCTCTTATAATTCCTCATACAGCCAGGAACCTCCAGTGACTTTTAGAGACATTTACTGATTTTATTAAATGTTTAGATTTATGTACCAATTTTAAGAACTTTTATGGTAGTAGGCCTCAAGAACACTAACTCCTGTTGTCTCCAAGCAGAGAGTGAACATGTTTTCTTTTCTGGGACTGCTACTCAACTCAGGTCTCAGTTGGAAATCTGGAATATTGAAAAATGGGGAGATTTTAAAAAGGGCTGTCTCAGGGTTACATGGCTTTTGCAGATGCATTGGGCACAAGCCCCATAAAGTTTCATTAGATATAATTAAGGCTAAATGTGTCCTCATGGCCACCTTCGGCTGTGAAAATTCGGGATAGGCAAATACTCATCATCGACAGGTGATTGGAAATAAGTTTTTGAGAAACTTATTGGCCATGGGTCAGGGAATTCCTGCCCAAATTACCCACAAAAAACGGAACACATATTTTATCACAGATTTCATTTGTGTCCGCCCGATTTTATTGTTGTGCTCTTTATGGTATAAGGAGGAATTACATTTTAACAAGCTCATTCTTCAGGATTGTTTGCATTTAGATAATGTAGCTCATATCCCGTGGCTGCAATATATTAAGAAATATTTTCATGACCTAGAGAGACCAGGTTTATTTACCTGAGACATTTTGAAAAGTTATTTTGCATGGGTTAAGCAGGCCTTCTCCCAGAAGGTGGCAGGCGATTGGGAGAACTCTGCTATGTGCAAGTATGTCTTGGTCAAACCTGTCAGAGGTTTCAAGCCCTACCTCCTCTTGGACATACCTAATCAGCATCGCTGCCTCTTGACATTTCTGGGGCTGGACATATTTCATCAGCTCTCTTTCCTGAAGGGGGGTCTAGTAGAAACCATCTAACCTGCCTGTTTGCAGCTGTGATAGTACCTTAATTAGTGACACTATGCATGTACTACTCATTTGCCCGACGTTTTCTAATCTCTGATGTAAATAGAGGCCCTTTTTGATTTCAGAACAGTTCAGACCAATTAGACCTGTATATTTTTTACTTACAGCTTCTAGCTACACCCAAACTGTGTTTTTGTTTCCCTTTTTTCTGTCTGGTGTTCTATTTGTAAGTCACAAAATATCAGAACTTTAGGCTCTGGCTTTATCAGGTTAATGATGGTAATCTTAAATATTATTTTTCATTTTTAAATGAATTCTTTATGTATTTTTGCAAGTTATTTTTTAAATTTTAGCATTGATGTATGTTTCCTGCAACATATTACTGCTATTTAATGAGATGTACACTTTAATGATTTTATCAAAAAAGGAATAAAGTTTATTTAAACTGATTCCATTGATACATCCCTTTCCAACTCACAAATAGCTTTCTCCTGGTTTCCATTCAGAAGTGGTCACAAAAGCCCTTCTTTGAGTCACAAACTATTTCCTTCTCACAGAAGGCATTGGCAATAGAAAAAAGGTATTAACACAGTTGCAGAATTTGTGATCACAAAATACCATTGAGAATCGGGACCTCTATGTGGTAATCAGAAGTGTGCAAACCACAGAGAACTACAAGTGATAATTGGGCCAGATGTATCAAGATACACTTTTGCGATTCTCAAATAGCGATTTTTAAGGAATCGCTATTTGAGAATTGCAAAATGGTATGTATGTAGAAATTCGCAATTTTTTAGTGATTTCTTAAAATTCCTTAATTGCGATTAGCAAATTGCTAATCGCAAATAAGGAATAATTTCCCATTCATTTCTATGGGCCAGGAGGCCCATAGCAATGAATGTGAAATTATTCTCAATTTGCGATTCGCAATTTGCTAATCGCAAATTGAGAATAATTTCAAGGGTGCAGGGGTGTCCAAAGGACACCCTGTTGCATCCTTGAAATAAGCATGGGTGCACATGTGGTGCACATACATGCCCTAAGGGCATGTATGTGCATCACATGGCACTTAGAAAAATGCCAAAATTGGCAGTTTTCAAGAAATTCGCATATTACCACCAACTTAAAGTTGGTGGTAATTTGCGATTCCTTAGGGACAATCAGCAATTTTTTTGCATCATACATTACATTTAAGGAATCGCAAATTTTGCGATTCCCTAAATGCAATCGCAAAATAAGGAATTGCAAATTTGCGATTCCTTATTTTGCACTAAAATTTGCTACATACATTGCATTTTGCTCAAATGAGTTCGCAAACGCCGAAATTTGGCGTTTGTGAACCCATTTGAGCTTCATACATATGGCCCATAGTTTTGTAAAGTGGCAGCTCATTGGTTTTTCTTACTGAATTAGACATGTGTCCTGCAGGTGAGATAAGAGCAGGTCATCATTGGTGGAAAGGGGTTTCATGACATAGTTGATGGCTGCATTGGTTGTCCTAGTCAAGGAGCATGCCCTCCTCAGTGCTTACTTTGTAAAGGAAAGAGTGCTGGTGCCAAAAGCATTACTCAGTTGCCACCAGTTGGAGCTATTTAACATCAGCATGCCGAATACCAAGGCTGAGTAGTTTTAAATCCACCTCATGCCTGTTTAGTCCACTACCAAACACTCACTGCCAATTTATCTCACTCTTGCAGTTCTTGTTTTGTCCATGTGTTCTGATTATTTCGTCTTTCTTTCCCTCGGTCTTTCCGATCCATGCGTTTGCCCTCTCTTGCAAGGTCGAACAAAAAATAACAACCTAACAAAACACTAAAAAAACCTTCTTCGGCAATTGAACACCCATAACTTAAGGGCCCTAAACGGACGTTATGCTGAAGACGATCCACCGGCAGTCACTTTCCACTCTAGCACACAATCCTCGCATTTGGATTACATGTTCATGTCGTTGGACATGTTAAGCTGGATAACTTCATTTAAAATAGACGTGAGTGATTTCAGCGACCACCTGCCCTTAGTGGCTGAGATAAAATCCAATTCGGTAGAGAAAAAAGAACGCTACATTGGCCCAGAAACAGAAGTCAGTGCAAATTTAAAACGGATACGGTGTAGTCTTGATAACATCGACCTTATTGGTTCAATTGCGAAAACCCTCTTCCACCAAATTCACTGCTCATCCAAGTTGGGGAATGTCTGGCATGACTTCATCATCACCATCGGGGAACAACTGGGTAGTACCAGGCCCTCCAATTCTCGCCTTGTGAGGGGACCCTCAAGCACGAGACAGATGTGGTTGGACATGAAAACACAAAAACGCCTGATTAATCAAACTCTGAGGCAGATACGAAAGGATCAGGGAAACCCTAGTTTGCAAGTAGTGCTGAGGGAAGGAAAAAAGAAACTCAAACGGCTGAAATGGTTAAGTCAAAAACAAAGGAATGAAGAACTTTGGGGGAAACTTGTTCACGAAGGAAAGCAAAAAAACAGTTCTAGGTTCTGGCAAATGGTGAAAAGAATCCAGAACCCTGACCATTTGGGGCAACATTCACACATAGCAGAGGAAGTATGGACTAAATACTTATTGTCACACTTTAATAATGACAACATAGGAGATACGACAACAAAGTCCCCCTGCATGGAAATCACAAAGCTTGGTCGTGATGGTAACTCCAGCAATCAAAGCGGGACAAGCTTGTGTGGATTGGGGGAGTTTAAGGGTATGACCTTACCACAACTAGAACTCTTAGAAGGGGAAGGCAGACCTTTAAGGATCATGGAGACAGGGCTCACGGAAAACACCCCAGCAGACATTGGGCGGCGAATCACCAAGGGACGACCGAATGGGGCCCCGGGACCGAATGGAATCCCCCCCATGTTGTACAAATCTGACGTAGCCTTTTGGAGTGCATCCTTGGGTCAGGTCTTTAACGAGGCCAGACTTACTTTATCCCTTCCGGACTCTTGGCATGGGCCCATCATTAGTCCAATATACAAACATGGGAGCAAGAGTAATCCGAACAGCTACCATCTCATTGCTTTGCTTGATATAGAAGCAAAATATTTCGGCGGTCTCATTCTGGAAGAACTATCGGTGTGGGCGTCCGAAAAAGCCATTATCCCTCCCAATCAAACATGTTTCCGTAAAGGCCAAGGGACAACAACCAACATCATGGCCCTGTCCTTACTGATGGGCGCAGCAAAAACCACCAAGCTACCGCTATTTCTCTCATTTATTGATTACACTGCGGCCTTCGACCATGTGGACCGGAATAAACTTTGGGAAAAACTATTTAATTGGGGCATTCCGAAACATCTCCTAGATGCCCTAATACTGCTCCACTCTAACACCTGGGTTAAAATTAAACTTGGAACTGGCCAGTAGCTCTCGAAGCAGATAAGGACAACTAAAGGACTAAAGCAGGGGTGCTTATTAGCGCCAATTCTCTTCAATCTGTTTATTTCGGACTTGCCGGAAGAACTTGACAAATGCCGCAATCATGCGCCCAAGCTAGGAAAAGTCACCCTCCCTAGTCTGTTATATGCGGACGATTTAGTGCTGATAAGCCGGTCGCCAATAGGCCTTCAGCATCTTTTGAATTGTACCCATGCCTTCTCGGTAAAGAATACCCTAGAAATAAACCTCAACAAATCTAAGGTCATGACAGTGAACTACAGGAAGAAAAGGATCCCTTGTTGGTACCTTAATGGAGTAAAGCTTGAACGGGTAGCCACATACAAGTACCTTGGCGTCATGTTGGATTTTAAGAATACGTCTAGGCCTCAGCTCCAGTCTATTCGAGGGAAGGCAACAATGACCCACCTCGCATTGAAATCTCTAAAGACTAAACTCCCTGACCTCACCCTTAAACCCTTCCTTGAAATCCTCCGAGCGAAACTTCAACCAACGCTCACCTATGGGAGTGAATCGTTGCATGGGAAGGACGCTGCATTGCTAGACACAGTCATAGCCAATTGTTACAGGGCCATCTTCAATCTTCCCAAATACGCGTCTCCGGCCCAAATTCATTTAGAATTTGGGGTGGTCAAACAAACACTAGAAAGACGGAGTGCATGTGTAACTAACTGGCGCAAGATTCGCGATGCAGATCCTGACTCCTTAAATGCCAGCGTTTGGGAAGAGCTACTTAGATGTCGCACTTCACTGCCGAGGGACTACCTATTTGGATCTCTTGACGTGCTAGGCTTATCCGATATTTGGGAATCCGCCATAGATCACCAGTCCTTCAAAAAGTTGGCAAAAAAATCTGCCCGAATAATTTCTGCAATAGAAGATAAGAAAGATCTAGCCAACAGGGCGCATGGATGGATAACGGTGGGAGACTACGGCAAAATACAGCCACAGGCATATCTTAATATCGGGATAAAAATAAAAATAAAAGAAAAGTTCCTGAAAATGCGCCTTGGAGCTATCCCGATATTGCCGCACCTGCCGCCATGGGAGAGAACTCATGCCTCGGCTCTATGTCGCCTGTGTAAATCTGGCAAGGAGGACATTATCCACGTGATATGCATCTGCCCAATACTAATGGACTTGAGGCACAAGCTGTTGCTACCTTTTTTTAGATCACATGCCGTTCGGACTTGCAGGCAGGCAGTTAAACTGTGTTTTTCCTCCAGTGACATTAAACTGAACTGTCAGGTTGTGAAGTTCTTTGATTTAATGAAGGAAAGACTCAAGCACACCTGAAAGACTCATCGGAACTTAATAACAACCTTGAATTGACAATAGTAACGGCTGTATTTTAAATCATTTGTACTGTCATATGGCGTTTTATATTTTTGTAAAGATTTTAATTAATCATATACAAATAAAACATTACTTACTTACTTACTTCCTCTCTTGCACTTGGAAAGCATCGTTTACGGAAAAATAAGTGCTGGGCCCCAAAAATTATTGCAGCATTGGCCCTCCTACAGATAAAAGATTGTGTCTGACTTTTACACCTGTCTCGCTCTATGAGGGCTAGGTATGGACTATATGTGCAAATATGGATCCCGCTAAAGAGACAGTTGATTAGTTGTAGGGACATTTCTGCAGACATCAGTTGAGTGTTTGTCTCTCTAATATGACACAGGATTATCAGTCAAAGCGGAAGTGTCCTCTGAGTGTTTGGTTTTCTGTAGTTGTTTTCCAGAATTGTGCACCAGCCAAGAACCTTTGTGACATCACAAACTAAACCATCTTTAGGGATTGGACATCCAAGACAGGTATCATTGGGAAGGGCCTAACATCTTGCAAATTACCCAGGTTTTGGAGTACTGAAAGATGGCATCAATGACTGATTGTGCAGGGAATAGGCATTAATATGGTTAAAACCTACAAACAAAACATCACTTCATACTAATAATTCTGTGGAGGATGTAGAGTTCAGGTTCTGGTTCGATGCAATGGGGGATTTGTTTCAGTCTGCGCGACATATGTTTTTTACAGGTATCAGGGGCTGTCAGAGCTGGGAATTTATTTTTAGATGAGATACAAGTGCGTTAACTATACCCTAGTGTTAACAGGAAGCATATTGAGCTTTGAGGGCATTTCTCTTTTTTGGTTGGTGATTAAGTACAATACAAAAGTTTTATTTGTTAAGGAACTCCAACGGAGGGCCACAAAAGATCTCCTTTTTTTCCTAAAATACAACAATAGATTAAAAAATGCAGCAGAAGGGTGAATATACTTTTTTTTACAGTAATGGCAACTAATAACGAGATTTTAAATAAACGCTAATAAAGAGCCAAAAAATGTTTTAAAAATTGGAGTACCCTATAACAGACCATTTCATTTGGTGGCGATAAAACACATTTTCTGGCCTCCTGGGCTGAATGAATATTAAATTTAATAAATGATGGTCTTACAAACAAGCGCCTTTCCCTTTGTAATTCCGGACACACAAATAAAACATGATTAAGATCCTGGATTTTAGTATAACATAATTCACAAATTCTCTTCTCTTTCGGGATTTTAACCCATGTGCCAGTAACATCTCTTAAGGGCAACAGATTAATTCTCAAAAGAAGCATCAGTCTTCTAGTCCCATGTGGGTGAATCCAGATTAAATAAGGTTAAGGCCTTTTCCCCAAGGCACTACCACAGACCAACTCATTTTGGGAGTTAGATTTACTTAGAGCAATATCTTTTGCCATGCTAATAGAGCTTACAGAGATCTTATGAATAGCTTCAATGCAGACTTTGGCATAGAAGAATTACTATTTAAACTGAGCCTAAATAAATCATTTGCATATGCAAATGATCTAAAAAAAATGCTGTATAATCCTTTAGCTTGTCAAAGATTTCCACTCGCAGGGCAGCCCTGAGGGAGCCCTCATCTCCCTAGAGGAGAGCGTTCCCCCACCTCAGGACCACTGACAAAGCTAAAATAAAAGAGGAGACTGAACCAAATTCCAAGCGTAAAACCTGTGGGGCGGCCAGAGAATTTAGATTGGTTGGTGATTTAGTAGTTTTCCTCCATCTGAACCTTCTGGGCTCAGTTAATTTGCAATACTGACAGAGAAGGATCTAAGCAAGTCAGAGACAGAGCTATGAATGATGCAGCAGGTGTAGTGACATGGGGGGCCAGATCTGTCAGAGGCCCATTCAACCTTGCTAGAAATGTGGTCTTTAGTTGACAGAGGCATCTTGTCCAAGTAGGGACCTTTCCTTCTAGTCAGGGTAAAGGGATTACACTTCTAAAATAAACACTGCTCACCCCTTGGTAGCTTGACCAGAGCAGTCAGGCTTTACTGTGTAAAGCACTTGTACATAACACACAGTAATACAGTGAAAACACTACGAAAAGACACCACACCAGTTTTTAAAAAAATAGCCAATATTTATCTGTATAAAACAAGAGCAAAATTATAAAAATCCAAGATACAGTAATAAAAATATGAATATTGCATCATGAACAAACAAATCCAACAGTTCAGACCGACCACAGCGTCGCGGGCTAGCTAAGTATTCCCAGGGAGACCCAAAAACATTATCTTGGAAATGCAGGGCGTCACGGACCTTGGCATGCGATCCAAAGATGCGTAGTTGGCATGCATCAGCTTCGGAGGTTGGTGCAGGCGTCATCGGGCCCTTGTAGTCACACACGTTGCAGAATGAATTCCTGGAGGTTGAAGTCAGGAGCATCAGGCTTAGGGGCAGCAGTGCCAAGTGCAGTGGTACGGCGTGTAGTGCCCTCAGGTTGGGGTGAAGGCAGAGGCTCGGTGACGGCATCCAGCAGTGTTGGTGAGGCCAGGGCTGTGGTGCAAAGGTGGGCGGTGCTGGCAGGTCACGGTGCAAGCAGTGGCATCATGGTTGACGTAGTGCTGTTGTAGGTAGATGATCTGGAGTCGATGGCACCAGCATCGGTAGGCCAAGGCTGCTGTGTGGGACGGGGCGGTGCGTCAAGTAACTTACGAGCAGTGCCCTCAGGCCATGGTGCAGGCAGAGGCGTGAATGACTGGGTGGAGTGGCGGCGGGCAAACCAGGGCAGCAATGTGAAGCGAGGCTGTGCCAATTGGGGTGCTCTCAGGTCACGGTGCAGGCAGCAGTTGGCGTTGTCAGTCAGACCAGGGTTACAGTGTGCAGCAGGCGGTGCTCTCTGCGGTGCCAACAGGACATGGAGCCGGCAGTGTTGTTGTTGACGGCGTCCAAATGCTTTTTCTTCTGTTACTGCACACAACAGGCAGTTCCCAGTGCTGGTAACAGATAAGCTTGAAGTCTTGCTGTTCCTGAGATTACTTGAACAGGGGGTAAGCTCTACTGAAAGCCCTTGGAGAAACTTAGGAAAATATGTTACAGAAAGTCCTGTCCAGTCCTTTCACTGCCTAAGACAGAAGCAGCCACTGCAGGCCAACACAGCAAAGCACACAGCAAAGTGGTACTTCCTCCTGACAGCTTCTCCAGTGCTTCTTCTTGACAGGTTCCTTAGTCCAAATGAGCTCTAAGGTTCCGGAATCAGGGCCCCAATACTTATAGTCCTTTTCCCTTTGAAGTTTTAGGCAGAAAGTCTCTGAGCTAAGTGAAAACCAGTTCTGTCTTGCTTGTTCCACCTTCTCTACAGGAGGTGGAGATAGCATTGTGCAGAGCAGACACAGCCTATTCGGGAGCTAGTGAAAATTCTTCTCACCACTCTTAATGCAGAAAAATCTATTCAGCCTGGCTATGAGTCACACAGGAAATGGAGAACACACCTCAACCCCCCTTGTGGCTGTCTAGTGTGAATGCACATCCCCAGCTCCTCTGACCCCAAAACCAGATGGTGAATGAACAAACAGGCAGAGGCACACACGTTCTAAAAGAGGCATTTTCAAACACACAATTTAAAGCCACCTTTCATAACAGATGTGTTATCAAAATCTGAGTTCAGAGAGCCTAAACTCCATTCTCTATCTTGTCACAATGGAAAGTTACACTTGTAAGCTGCTACAAGGCAGCTCCCAAGTTAACCATAGGACAAAGAGCCTTTCAGTAGTGAAAAACAAAATTCACATTATTTCACTATCAAGACATGTAAGACCCACCACTACACGTCCTACCTTTCTCATACGCTGCACCCTGTCCATGGAGCTACCTTGGGCCTATCTACGGGGTGACTTACATGTAAGAAAACAGAAGGTTAGGGCCTGGCAAGTGAGTGCACTTGCCAGGTCGACACTGCAGTAAAAACTGTGTGAAGAAACTGCAGTGGCAGGTCTGAGACGCCTTTGAAAGGCTACTTGTGTTGGTGGCATAGCCAGTGCTGCAGGCCCACTAGTAGCATTTGATTACAGGCCCTGGGCACACACAGTGCACTGTACTTGGGACTTACTAGTAAATCAAATATACCAATCAGGGAAAACAAATAATAACACAATCTACAATTAGGAGCACTTGCACTTCAGCACTGAATATCAGTGCAAAAGTGCGCAGAATCACTAAACCAGCAAAAAGAAAGTCCATTAAAAATAGGTCAGAAAACAAAAAGACTGGGGAAATATGCTAAAAGATTCCAGATCTAACACACCTCAAGTAATACTGTCTTTTAC
Source organism: Lissotriton helveticus (assembly GCF_964261635.1). Taxonomy (NCBI): domain Eukaryota; kingdom Metazoa; phylum Chordata; class Amphibia; order Caudata; family Salamandridae; genus Lissotriton; species Lissotriton helveticus. Next base: position 796,878,297 of record NC_136070.1, on the reverse strand, counting down.
TAGCCTACTAGTGAGGAGGTCTCGTTTACTTTGCTTGTATTAGTGCCCATGGTTTTCTTGTTTTGCTACTGGAGCAGGTGGTGAAGGCATATGATTGATACATCCATTTTACTTCCAAACAGATTTAGCCACTTTTCAGCTTTCATTGTCAAAGGTGAATCAGTCCCGCTGCAACTGCCGAACCGCTGACAGAGCCTTCAAAGGTGAACAGATGGAAGACAGAGTTTCTGTTGTGACTGCGGTGTCTCAGTCACTTGGGCGCCTGAGAACCACTATACTTGCATGGTCCTGCAGTTTCTGAGTCTCAGGAAATTCCACATGATGCCTGCAGTTGTGGACTGTCAGTTTTGCTCACCTGGGACTGCCTACCCTCAAGGGCTTGGGCTCCTAGCTGCTACTCCTTGCACATTCAGCTCCAAAATGGCAATCAACTGCTTGAGGGTTTGCTGCTGACTTTTAAAGATGCTCTGCATCTTGTCTGGTTAAGATTTTCCTTTCTATTTCCTTCCCTTTTCCATCATCGCTGCTTCTTGCGTGATTACTTTCTGTTTTTTCCAGTCCTTTGTGTTTCCAGTCGTATGATGTTTGATGTTATATCCTTTTTATCCTCTTTTACTATATAAAGGCTTTGGTGGTTGAAGGGTGTGTCACAACAAGCTGTGTCCCTTTGTTCCCTCACTCCCTCCACTTGCTGAACCTGACTTCTCACTCCTGAAGAATTTCACTATCGGATTCTAGTTTGCTGATTTTCTTCCGCCCTTTGAAGTCTTTGTGCAGCAAGCAGGTTTTTTTATGTCTTTGGGCTTTTGCTTCTGAGAATATGACAGCTTCCAGAGGGAACTGCGCTACCACATATTCTAATATGTGGTGACATTGTGGTTTCTGGAAACAGTCGCCCATACATTGGACAGCAGAAGACCTGGAACGGGTTTATGGGAAAACATTCAGATCTGAGCAGTTACTCAGAAGAACCATGAGAGGAAGTATATGTTTGTTGAAGATTATGGAAGGCATGTGAGTTGTCTCCCCAGAGCACAAGGATGCACTGCATTCTTACAGCTGGGTTCACACTGCTTCTTTTAATGCCGGACTGTGTCATGTACTTGAGAATTCAGGAGTTAGCTGAGCCTATGTTTTGAGTCATCTGCAATTATTCAGAATGTTTTTTGAAATGTGGCACTATAGTCCCACCAAAATGTGGTACCCTTTGACAGCTGCAGGGAACTGAATACTAATAATGTTGTAGACTCAAACATGCATGAATAACAATGGTTCTCTCAACTCAATGAGGTACGGGCAATTTATTAGAAATTTGAGAATTTGCCCCCTCAGGGGAATATGCCACCATCCTGCAGTTGAGGTTCAGAGTGATCATTTCTGACGGATCCTGTCTCAAATTCTAGACTGAAGATGAGTATGCTCTCCTTATTTCAAAACACTGGATGGAGGGGTTGTGTTGTTTGAGCAAAAATGGTGACTTTCAGTCAGTGGCAGCTCAAGTGGCTGTTTGATCTAAGCTAAAATCTAAGATCACTTCTACAGCAAAGGGCTGAGGTGGTGGTCTCCTATACAAGATATGGGTTTCTCTCTTGATTTTAGACCTGTGTTTTCTAGGCCAGCCCCAGATTTCTCAATGTACTGTGTTGCATTGTGTCACAAGGTGACTCTAGGGCAACGCAATCTTAAAATCAGATTTACCAAGTCACAAAAAGCCACCTAGTGTGGCATTCGTGGCTTGGTAAATCTGGAGTAACAAAGGGCAGCTCAAGTCACTGCTTGGTGTTACCCTGCTCTGGAAAGACGGTACACCGTTGGAGTGTGGGTGTTCCCACACATCCACCCATGCATTCTGGCGCACTTTCAGATTGACCAAGACAAGTAAACACGGGAATGCGTCAAAACTGTACTCCTTCCCAATAAAGGCTCAACTAGGAGAAATATATTCATTTCTCCACCTTTCCACCTATCCCCCCCAAAAGCCCTCCCTCACCTCCTTACCTTCTCCACCAACAACACCCACCTTGCACCCTCCTTTGTCCCCTCTTTCATACCACTATTCTCCATGCACAACTCCCCCTGCTGACTTTCCACCTCACTCACCTATCGGTCCTCTTAAAATTGGTCCTCTTAGGCCTACCTCCGATATTCCCACTACCTCTATTAACGATCTTAATAAATTGAATACCTCCCTTACGACTACTTCCGATATAGCCCCTACCTCTATTAATGTTCGACCACCTCACTATATTCCCCTACCCCCTCCAGGCTTTCCCCCCTTCCGCCCCATGCTTTCCCCCAACTTGATAATCCGTACCCTACCAATCTCTTTAATTTAACCGATACACTTTACGCCTCAATTCCATCCCAATCACTCCTTAAAGTCGAACTTTTACATTCGTCCCTCGTCTTAGAACTCTCTTCACTCAGAAATGATATCTCTCTCCTCCTTAAAGCCCACCCGTCGGATCCTGACCATACCTCACCGATGTCAGATTGCGCCGTCCCGTCGCAAGACGACACTCTTCACAATCCGCCCTCTGACAGACCTCCTATTGTATCGACCTTCACCGACACCCCTCTCCTCCCCTGTAAACTCACTGCCCGAGCTAAGCATAATGATTACTCCATAAGCACCCCACCCAGCAACTCTAACACATTCTCTCCGCCTCATTGTGATACTCGCATCTTAATCTCGGGAACAAACTCTTTTATTAACTCCCTGACTTCCCTTCTCCATCCTCGCCTACCATCCCCTGTTCATCCACAACACCGACTCCCCCCAACTGACATCTCCTAGACCCCCCCAACTACTTAGACCTATCCCCCCCTGTCCCCCCACCCCTCCTCCTGTCCCCTCTCCCCTCCGCTGCATGTTGATAAACTGTAGATCCGCCTCCTGCCACGCAACTGAGATTTCAGAAACCATTCTCAGTGGAAACATTGACATCGCATTCCTTACTGAAACCTGGCTCAACGCCCACTCCACCCCTATCCTCGACCTGCTTATCCCTCCAGGCGTCTCTATTATCAGGAAGGACAGAATCGAACAACTAGGAGGAGGCCTTGCCCTTATCTTTAAGGAGAAACTCAACATATCACCCGTCCTGCTCCAAGACCCTTCATCCTTTGAATACTTTGCGCCGACCTCTCTTTTCCTGGCTTTCCCACCACTCGGCTACACACCATCTACCACCCCCCAGGAAATTGCCTCCCCTTCACAGAAGAGATGACTGATCTTATTATCCAAGCTTCGATCTCTCACCCCAAGAATCTCTTCCTGGGGGACTACAACATCCACTGGAACAAAAAAGATGACCCTGCGGTCTACCTTTTTAATGAAACCGTAGACATCACTGACCTGACCCAACTCTGCCTAGCCCCCACTCACAGCAAAGGCGCCACCCTGGATGCTTTCCTGACGAAGAAGGATATGGCCTCTCTCTAATATAATACCTGTAGTTGGTCTGATCACCACCTCATCATCTTCACCTTGAACAGCCCCTCCACTCCCCCCGCACCTATCAACACTCTTCCCATGAAACCCACTCGTAACCTTCACCTCAACCCACCTGACGAACTTGAATCCTCAATTAAAACTCACCTACTCCCCCCCTTCTCTTAGCACCAATGATCTCACTGATCATTATAACAATTCCATTCTTGATGCCCTTGACTTAATTGCCCCTATTAAACTCAAAAAACTAAAAAACATCCCTCCCAAGTCCTGGTTCAACACTGACCTCAATAACGAAAGACGGACCCTCAGACAATCTGAACGCGCCTGGAGGAATCATCCCTCCTCTGAAAACCTGGCCCTACTGAGAACCAACAGAGCACATTACAAAAAACATATCTTTAACGAAAAAGCCACCTTCCTCCGGTCTTAACTTGACCAGGCCAGAAACCGTCCCAGAGAACTGTTTAACATTGTTAAAAAACAAACTTCCTCTGGCCCTCCTAAACTTGCAGCCTCTGTAGATAGATACGAAGAAATTGCCAGTTTCTTTTCAAACAAAGTCAACTCCATTAAACTATCCTTCTCTTCTCCTCCTCTCTCTCTCCAACCTCCCTCCTTCCAATCCACCATACCTAATATTCCCAACTCTCCTTCTTCCTCCTCCCCCCCTCCACTCACCCATCAACATCCCCCCATCCGAATCTCCCGCCCCAGCACTCCCAAATCACTTATTTCCTCCTCCCCCCTCCTCTCGGGAAACATCCATCACAACGCAACTTTTACGACGCAATACCATTACAACGCAGGATTTACAACGCAAGTCATTACAACGACTTGCGCTGGAGGGCGCTGTAGGATAGGGAATAGTTTAATTTACTATCCAAAACCTTCCATACTATCCACGGGGACTGGAGTTGGAATAGGAAATTAAACTATTCCACTATCCAGCACCCCCCAACGCAAGACGTTGTAAAGACTTGCGTTGTAAATCCTGCATTGTAAAGGCATGCATAGTAAAAGCATGCGTTGTGATGACATACAACCCTCCTCTCACCCGTCAACATCCCCCCATCTGAATCTCCCTCCCCAGAACTCCCAATTCACGTATTTCCTCCTCCCCCCGCACCCCGACTCCACCCAACCCCTCCCTACTCTCACCCTGCCTGATCCATTCTATACCTTTTCCCTTCCTAAAAATAACGCTTCATGGAGTGTATTTATTCCAACTTCCGAAACCACTATCATCAACATCATCTCCAAACTCAAACCGTCCTCACATTCTAACGACCCCCTACCCGCCCACCTAGTTCAAGAACTCAAATACATCATTGCCCCAATATAGACCGCTATCATCAACTCCTCACTTTCTTCTGGCTGCATTCCTGCCTCCCTTCAGCTAGGTCAAATCTCCCCCATTCGCAAAAACCCCACTGCCGACCCTAATGATCTGAAAAATCTGCACCCTATCTCCAACCTTCTCTTCCTCTCTAAAGCCCTTGAAAAATGTGTTCTGTCTCAGCTAGACAACCATATCTCCTCCTTCAACCTACTCGACATCTTCCAATCTGGGTTTAGAAAGGGATGCAGCACAGAAACAGCCATGCTCAATATTACTGATGACATTCATCGCTCTCTTGACAAGGGCTAATCCTCACTGCTAATCCTCCTTGATCTCTCGGCTGCCTTTGATACGGTACACCACCCCACCCTGTTGAACACCCTAAAAGATCGCTTTGGTTTTGAAGGCATTGTACTCAAATGGTTCACCTCCTTCCTCCGGAACAGATCTCAACAAATTAAACTCAGTCACTGCCTGTCTAAACCTCAACCTGTCACTCTCGGGGTCCCCAAAGGGTCTATCCTCTCTCCAAACCTTTTCAACCTCTTTATGGAACCCTTCACTCTCATTCTCAAACAATCCAAAATCAGTTACCACCTATATGCCGATGATAACCAACTATACTACAAGATCAAAACCCACAATGACATCCTTCACCTCAATGACACTCTGTTGAAAGTCCAAGCCTGGTTCCATCTTAATCATCTCAAACTCAATCCTAAAAAAACCGAAATCATCCTTTTCACCCCCAAATTCAATTCCCTACCCATTCAACTCTGGATTGAAGACATCAAATCCTTTAATTGCTCCCTCTCCACCTCCAATACGGTCAAATCTCTTGGTATCAGCATCGATCAGAACCTTACTCTCATCCCACACATTAAAAATACAGCAAGAAGTGCTCTCTCCACCCTACACCACCTCAAAAAAGTTAAACCTTTCATTCCAGCTGATGATTTCAAAATCGTCGTCCAATCTCTTGTCCTATTTAGGATTGACTATGGTAACGCCACTCTGGCCGGCACCCCCAAAGTCCACCTGGCACTAATTAAATCTGTCCTCTTCATAGCCGCCAGACTTATTTCTGACTGTCGAAAATTTGACCACATCTCCCCTGTCCTCAAAAACCTGAAGTGGCTCCCAATCGAAGGTCGATCCACCTACAAGATTGCTTGCATTACCCACAAAGCTCTTCACCAAAACACCCCCTCTTACCTTTCAAACAAACTACTTAAAGCAGGGAGCACTAGATCCCTGAGAAGTACAAACTCCCTTCTCCTTATCCCTCCTAAACTTAAATGCAAAAAGACCCAATCACGTGCATTCTCTGATAATGCCCCCACGATCTGGAATGCACTACCCAAAGACCTTCGCTGCAACCCTTCCTACCCTCTCTTCAAAAAGAGAATCAAAGCTCTTCTCCTCAATAAATACTGGGGTTCTTAATATCTATCGAACTTGAACTTGCTCATCACCCTTCCATCACTGTTGCTCTGTCACCCAACCCTCTCCCCCTTCCATCTCACCCACCCCCCTCCTCACCCCCTTCTTTAGCGCTATTTTCAACTCTCCCGGCCCCGCCTCTATTCTGCTCTACTGGCCCCTTTCACTAACTTACCGCTGTTTTCTCTTTTAATTCTCCTGTGCACTTCCAATTGTATATTTTACTTAATATGTACTTGTTCTGTTCTTGTGTCATTACTATGTAAAGCGCTCTGATACTCTCGGGTCCAGCAGCGCTATATAAAACTTTTTAAATAAATAAATCCTCTTTCTAAATGTGCTGCATTCTGCAGGAAGGGGTCCCTTCCTGGATAAAAACCAATCCTGTCCGCAACACAGGGAACCCTTGCACCATGTTGCAAAGATGCCTGCATTGGTAATTTGCAGGACATAGTGCGCTAGGATTTGACCATACTCTCAACCACTCCTGAGGCGGAAAGCCGGGAGCATCTTTGTTTGCTATTTTTAACTGTTTGCTTGTTTTTAATTTCACCGCTTGTGCACTCACCCTCATTCTTCCCTCCCCTCCTCACTTTACTCCGCTTCCCCGCACAGCCGATTAGGCGCTGTAGCAGGGGAATGGCGAGGACACACATGATCTTGGAGGAAGCCCTGGGTCGGCGGTGCAGTTGCACGGCCACTCCCGCCTCCCGTCAGTTCATAAGTCGCGCTCTGGGCCTCGCGTGCAGATTTGACCATACTCTCAACCACTCCTGAGGCGGAAAGCTGGGAGCATTTTTGTTTGCTATTTTTAATTGTTTGCTTGTTTTTAATTTCACCGCTTGTGCACTCACCCTCATTCTTCCCTCCCCTCCTCACTTTACTCCGCTTCCCCGCACAGCCGATTAGGCGCTGCAACAGGGGAATGGCGAGGACACACGCCATCTTGGAGGAAGCCCTGGGTCGGCGGGGCAGTTGCACGGCCACTCCCGCCTCCCGTCAGTTCATAAGTCGCGCTCTGGGCATCGCGCGCAGATTTGACCATACTCTCAACCACTCCTGAGGCGGAAAGCTGGGAGCATCTTTGTTTGCTATTTTTAACTGTTTGCTTGTTTTTAATTTCACCGCTTGTGCACTCACCCTCATTCTTCCCTCCCCTCCTCACTTTACTCCGCTTCCCCGCACAGCCGATTAGGCGCTGCAGCAGGGGAACGGCGAGGACACACACCATCTTGGAGGAAGCCCTGGGTTGGCGGTGCAGTTGCACGGCCACTCCCGCCTCCCGTCAGTTCATAAGTCGCGCTCTGGGCATCGCGCGCAGATTTGACCATACTCTCAACCACTCCTGAGGCGGAAAGCTGGGAGCATCTTTGTTTGCTATTTTTAACTGTTTGCTTGTTTTTAATTTCACCGCTTGTGCACTCACCCTCATTCTTCCCTCCCCTCCTCACTTTACTCCGCTTCCCCGCACAGCCGATTAGGCGCTGCAGCAGGGGAACGGCGAGGACACACGCCATCTTGGAGGAAGCCCTGGGTCGGCGGTGCAGTTGCACGGCCACTCCCACCTCCCTATAGCATATTATGCCTACTTATTCCCGGCCCAGCATCGGCCGCTCGCAGCGGGCGCGCCGAAGGCAAGCCCGTCTGCGCCCGTCCGCGACCGGCCGTGACCCGGGGCCCATCATAATGCCCGGGATCTATTTTATTCATCAACCCAACTCCATGCTTGCCAGGGTGACTGGCCTATTAGTATTTCCATTCAGGCACGTATTGGAAACCTTGGCATATCTCAGCTTACCTCCCCCCCATCACTGTTTCAGGCCCAGACACCCCTGCTGTCACCAGCGCTTTTAGAGTCCTCTTCGCAGTCCCTATCCGCCCCTCCTGCCGTGGACACTGCCTATTTCCTTAATACCCGCTCTGCGGTTAAGCATCAACTAGAGCTGTTTAATCTTTTGGACTCTGCAAAACCGGACCTTTTATTTCTCACTGAAACTTGGTTCTCACCCGAGTCACTGCCTGATGTTTTTGCGGCTCTCCCTGATTCCTACTATGTCCTCCGAGCTGATCGTCTGGGTGGGAAGGTAGATGGCGGAGTGGCCATGATAGCCCGCTCTAATCTTCAGTTCCAGCTCCTCTCCTATCCTCAAATTGCCTCAGTTTACTTTTTAGTCGCCCGCTCGGTCAACCTTACGGTCCCCCTTACCGGCGCATTATTCTATCGTCCACCCCAGGCCATGCCTCACTTTATTTCAGCTATTCAGGAGCTGCTGGCCACTCTTGTGGTCAATAATTCCTCTGTGTTGATCCTGGGCGATTTTAACTTCTGGCCCAACGACCCCTGGGAGGACCTTACATCTAAAGACTTCACTGAATCTCTTCATTGTTTAAATCTCACTCCTCAGATTCACCTCCCCACCCACATATGCGGTCATACTCTCGATCAGATCTGGCCAGCTAAACTGTCTATTTCTTCCCTTACAATCTCTCCCTGTATCTGGTCTGACCATTCTTTGATCTCTTTTTCCCGTGACCTGGGGGCCATCAACAAGTCTTCCCTTCCCAAAAATGCCTGGGCTCGGAACTGGAACCATGTGGACACGGCCGCCCTTTGTTCCTCCCTTGCGGCCTCACTCCCTCATTTGGCTGATGCCTCCCCTGACTCGCAGGTGGCCACCATCAACAGCTGGCTCTCTGCCTCCTGCGACCTAGCTGCCCCTCCTAAGCTAGTCAGGACCTGCCGCTCGCATGAGGCAAACAGATGCTTCACCAACGACCTTAAAGCCCTCAAACTTTCACTCAGACAGGCTGAACGCCATTGGAGGCGCGGGTACTGCCCCATCCTTAAGTCCTAATATTTGGCACTCCTTCGCGACTACAAGAAAGCTATTTTATTAGCTAAAACAGAACACTTTTCTACTAAGATTCTCCTAGCGGTTAACAAACCCAAGGAGATCTTCACCATTGTTCACAACTTAGCAGCTGCTGACAAAGTCACTCCCAAACCTGCTCCCTCCCAATCCCGCTGCAATTCCCTCAATGGTTATTTCATTGAAAAGATTGCCACTATTAAACACAATATTCCCCTGCCCTCCCCTTCCTTTTCTTCGCCTTCTCTTTCCCCTCCATCTATCTTTCTCAATCAGTTTCCCTCGATCCCTAAGGAGACCTTTCTTGCCTTGTTGAAGAAAGTGAAATCAGCGTCCCCTTCCGACTGCTGCCCCGTCCGTATACTGAAGGAGGTCTTTTCTAGTTGCCCTGAAACGCCGCTTACTCTCCTTAATACTTCTATCACTCAGGGAATTGTTTCAGCTGCTTTTAAATCAGCCATAGTGATTCCCATTCTGAAAAAGCCGGGGGCTGATCCTTCCTCCCTTTCTAATTTCCGTCCTATTTCTTTACTTCCGTTCCTGGGTAAGATCCTGGAGAGCCATGTTACCACCTGTCTCTCTGCATTCATCGAGGAGAACCATCTTTTGGCCCCCCATCAGGCCGGCTTTCGTGCGGTCCACTCGACAGAATCTGTTGTTATGTCCGTCCTGGATGATCTCAGGCAGAGTGAGGACATCAACTCCCCCCAGGCCCTCGTCCTCCTCGATCTGTCCACCGCCTTCGACACGGTCGACCACTCCATCCTTCTCGACCGTGTCGGGGGCGCCGGCATTCGGGGGACTGCCCTGGCCTGGCTCACATCCTTCTTACAGGATCGGACACAGGCCATCCAGCTGGAGGGCTTCTCTGCTCCCTCCTGTTCTGTTGTCTGCGGGGACCCCCAGGGTTCTTCTCTTTCTCCCCTCCTCTTCAACCTTTATATCCACCCTCTCATAGCCGCTTTACAAAAAATGGAGGTATCAGTATTCAACTATGCTGATGACCTCCAGCTCATTTTCGACCTTTCCTCCTCTCACGACTCTATTCTCAAGTTTCACACCGTACTGACATTCATCTATGACTGGATGAATCATAATCATTTAAAACTCAATCCTGATAAGACGGAGCTGGTCCTCATTGGTGGCCTTCCCAGTCCTTGGTCCCCCGCCTTCTGGCCCCCTGCCCTTGGTTCCCCCCCCTCACCTTCCACCAAAGTCAAAACCTTGGGTATCCAAATTAGTCAAGACCTGACCATGCGTCCCCAGATCAGCTCCGTTGTTAAGGCCTGTTTCCTGTCTCTTCGAATTATCCGTAAAACCTCTCGCTTCTTTTCTGTCGGTGCCCATAAACTTATCATCTCTGCCATGATCATCTCCCGCCTGGAATATGGCAATGGCCTTTATGTAGGCATTCCGGCTTACGAGCTTCGGCGCCTTCAACTTATCCAAAATCAAGCAGCGTGCCTTATTCACAGGCTCCCTAAGTCCCATCGCGCTACCCCTCTGCTTAAATCTCTTCACTGGTTACCCATCTCCCAGCGATCTCTATTTAAGTTGGGCTGCCTGACTTTCATGGCCCTAGCCGGCACTGCTCCAGCCTTCGTCAACTCAAAGATTCGTGCCTATCTCCCCAACAGAAATCTCCGCTCCTCTACCCAGGTACTCTTGGATGTACCTCGCTTTCGGAGGAAAAAACAGGGAGGCTTGCGGTTCTCTACCCTTGCCCCCCGCCAGGGCCAGCCTAAGGCATGTGCAAGCTGTGCACCTGCACAGGGCCGCCAAACCCCAGGGGCCGCCACGCCATTATATATCCTTAGATACATATTTGCGTGGCGGCCCCTGGCAGGGATTTGGCGGCCTCGGGCCCCCTACCTACACTCCCTGCTCAGGGCCTCCGTGAGCCTAGAGCCGGCCCTGCCCCCGCTTCTGGAACGCCCTTCCCTTCTCCATCAGGTCCATTCCCGTTTATATGGACTTCCGCAAAGCTTTAAAAACTCATCTCTTTTCCCTAGCTTTTCCATTACAGTAATCTCCCGGCTTCCCATCCTCCTCTGCTGTCAATTTGTGGTAAATAAATAAATAATACCTCTCTTTTTGAATGCATAAATGAATAACAGATAGCTCAATAAATAAGAGTCAAGATTCGAGGTAGTAGGAGTTTTGCAGGTTTAATACAGCATAAAGACAGGGACAGGACAACCTGCACAGGAATAGGATGGCAAGCCCTGGCAGCGCTGCCGGGGTCAGGATCGGAATCGGCGGAGGGATGGATAACTTTTTAATAACAGTACATGAGCATATATACATAACGCAAACACATAGCATTACATCGCAATAGGCGTAGCAGTGGGTGGAGCAATAGGCGTGACGCGTAGCAGTCGCGAAAGATAAGGGTGAAAAGAGGTGTAACAGGGCGTATACATAGACATGTGATGCAAACGTAACAGAATATGTCATGAATGGGGCGGAAACATGGAGGGGGCTACCTAAGGAGCAGGGACCTCTAACCTGATGGTGCGCGCAAACTGGCAATGACGTGTTACTAGGAGAAGCTGGGGGCTATGAACTCTGTGCTAGGAGCAGAGACTGAAGTCTGGAGAGTCAGGGCGACATGTACCTAAGCAGTATCTAGTATCTGATGTTTAGAGAACATGTTGATAGAATCCAAATGTTATCGGGGTAAAGGCGAACAGACTCTAAGACTGGAGCATGCATTATTCTACATGTAGTGCGTGATGAAGAATATTAAATGACCATTAAATGCAGTATTTCTCTTACATGGAGACGTAGAGGCTAGACAATGACGGAAACTATTGATGCAGTTCAGTAGCTTTAGGAATGCAGAGAAGGAGGGCTGTACTGATAACTCGAATCATAACATACTCTTGGCAGACTCAGAGGCCGAGCCAGGCTGAACCGGGCACTGCGAGGCAGGAAGTAAGTGAAGGGTCGAGGATACAGGCGGGGGCTGTATCGCTCCTCAGCGAGGCTTCAGGGGACAGGAGCTGAATCTGGTGTCCAGGCCCTTTTGAGGCCTAGAAACGGAGATTTTACAATGGAATAACGTGCACACTGAGAAACGTGGCAACGTAGCTTTACATAGGCCTGATATTCGTAGTATTCACGAGAACTGGAAACTGACATACTAAAGGTGGACACAACTATAATTGCGTCTTTAATCGAACATGGGGAATAACATACGCATATTAATCATGCACAGATAACATATGATGGATGACACGTAGGGACACAGAACATGGCAAAATTTACTTTTCCACATTCCCTCCTTGTCACTACGTTTCCATCAGGAAACATCAATATTCATGATACCATCTATCATTTCATACAGTATCATTTGCTCGTCTCGAATTTTCTTGGAACGGGTTTTAGAACGGGGCTTGGGACTAGGAATACAAGATGTAGCACAAATGCCGCAAATCGCAGGGCCACATTGTATACAGAGGCAGCAGCTAAATATGATCGCTACTGCAATACCTAGAAAGGACAAGACTTTCCATCCCCAAGCGGAGATTATAGTCCAGAACCAACCGGACCATGTCCAGGTGCCTGGATCTTGGTGTAACAGATGGGCAATTTTATGAAGTCTGGTTATAGCTGAATAAACAGACGGCGCGTTATTTGGAATGAAAATGCAGCAACTAGATCCGATGACTCTACAGGCCCCGCCCCTATCGGCCAATATGACGTCAAGGACGAGACGATTCTGGAGCACGACAATTCTCATAAAGGATTGTTCTTCGGTTAAATTACTTAGAGCAGAAGTAGTCTCAATTACTACTGCTTCAAGGGTTCTGGTTAACCTACGTATCAGTTTACTATTCACAACTGTACCTAAATAAGGGAAGACACCTTTATTGATATCTATATATTGTTCTAGAGCAGTTTCAGTATAATCGACAATCGGGAGGTTTCTCTTGTGTCTAGTATGTACTAGGTGGGAATTCCTATGGTAGTCGGGTGGGGCTAGAAAAACCGGTGGCAGTAGGAAGGCAATGTAACAGGTTCCCTCCCAATCGAGGGGCAGACGAACATATGCGGTCTGACCACAAATAAAATAAGAATGACGTGAAGCTTTGAAAATAGATTTCCCACTGTCACTATACTTGACAATAGTAGTACAATCACTATGTCCTACGTGTGTAGAACCATTATTTCGGACACATAATTCGCCTTTGACTGGTAGTACTGAAATTGCAGGTAAGTCTGGAGTAGTATCAGACTGAACATTCAGGACCATGAAATTCGAAGAATAATTACCTAAATTATACACTTCATTTTCTAGATCTAACCCGGTTTTGTGGGGGAGACCTTGCTTGTCTGGAAAACATGTACTGTTAAGAAAAGACATATCTGTTGAGGATGACGTTAACGTGGACCATGCTCCACACGAACCATTATGTGAAAAAGGATAAGGAAAGAGTGGCAGAACTCCCTTCGGTGTCTGAAAAGGGGGGAGTCGACCACACACCCAACAATTAGTGGCATTGCTGGTCTGGTGTGAATAATGTAACATGCGGATGAAAGAATTATTTCGCATAGCGAGGCGGTAAGAGAGTTCATGAGGAGGCAGATCACTAAACGTGTGTTCTACTGTAACATTAGAAGACTTATTTACATGAGAGACTGGAAAATACAGGTAAAATGCATAACTGGTGCAGGAAATCATAATGCTGAGAAATAATATGAAACATAGAAAAACGATACATCGGATTGAGTTTTGACTAACTCTCTCACTATGGGGGTCTATTTTATACATGTCAGAAACAGTCTAACCGTTTCACCTAGGGGAGGACTTAGACAATCAAACTGGCTGACTTATTTTACTAGACCGGAGTTTCAACTTATACTCCTGCTGTGGAGTTTTCTCTAACAGGGAGGGTGCAGTATCATTGTTCTTTGCGGGACAGTCCTTGAGAATAGTACTTTGGCAATCCTTCAAATCCTGGGAAATGTTCTTTGAGACGGGTTTCAGTCCATAAAATTTCTTTACGTGCGAAAGGTGCACCCAGCCTTTGCGACCCTCCAACTTCACGGCTGTACGTGTGGCGAGGAGGACCTGTCGGGGCTCCTTCCAGCGAGGCTCCAGCGGACTTGAGCGGTCAAAATTTCGCACCAGGACCATGGATCCTGGAACGATTTCATGCGGTGCCACCTCGGTATTGTCTGGAAATGCGGCGGCAACCTGTGAACGACAAGAGTTGAGGGCAGACATCAAGGAAGCTAGGTAATCTGTCAGCATATTACTTGAAACATCGGTAATACTTCGGGGTCTGGGTGTACCCCACATGTTAGGGGGGCGGCCGAAAACGACCTCATACGGGGACAGACCTGATCTGGAATGTGCGACCATGCGCATATAGAACAAAGCGACTGGCAGAGCTACTAGCCAGTCCACACCTTTCTCTTTACATACTTTGGCGATGCGGATTTTCAGAGTCTGGTTATGTCTCTCTACGAGACCTGCTGCTTCAGGATGGCGTACACAATGGAACTTCCACTGGTACCCTAACAGAAGGGAAACATGCTTCATTAACTCTGAGGAGAATGGCTGGCCGTTATCAGAATATACGACCCTAGGTAGTCCATAACGGGGGAAGAACTCACGAACCAACTGCTTGGCAGTGGTCGCGGCTGTGTAATCTGGGACTGGATATGCTTCTGTCCACCTGGACAAAGCGCATACAACTACAAGGACATACTTGAAACCTCGACATCGCTCCATCTGAATATAATCCATCTGGAGGACTTCAAAAGGGTGGTCAGGAGGTTGGAATCCACCTTGTTCCACCGGGACACTTTTACCTGGATTAAACTGACAACATATCATACAGGTACGGACTTTCTGCTTGGCTGCAGCTCGTAAATGCTTGTTGAACCAAATGTTCTGGATACTGTCTAACATAGCTTTTTCTCCTAAATGTGCTGGACTATGTGCGGTATTGATAATGACTTGAACCATAGAGTCGGGGAGAAACCAAGTGGCTTTTCCTTTCGTTAACCATCCTTGATCTGTCTGGACCCCTCCTTGTTCGGACCATTTCTTGATTTCTTCGGGAGTAGCATGTAACTGGATATCTATGACATCTTGAGTAGGGTCCTTAACTGTCATACATGTAGTCGGATCTGGAGTGTGTGTCATGTTAACTGGAATGTCTGGAGTCTGTGCTGTAAGCTTGGCTGTGCGATCTGCTAGATCGTTACCCTGGGAAATAATGTCAGTAACTTTCGTGTGTGCCTTGCATTTCATGATAGCAATGGATGTCGGTAAATGTATTGCATCTAACAGAGCTTGAATAAGGAGACCATGCTGAATCTTGGTTCCATGAGACGTCATGAAACGTCTCTCCTGCCAGAGCACTCCAAAGTCGTGTACGACTCCAAATGCGTAGCGTGAATCTGTGTAAACATTAACTTTCCGGTTCTTAGCGTGTATGCAGGCTTGTGTCAGAGCAACTAGCTCTGCTGCTTGAGTGGACAGGGTGTCAATACGGTGTGTCTTAATAACTTCGGTGTCGGTAGTCACTGCATACGCGGCGACTAGTTCTCCTGTACTTGTTCTCATACATGAACCATCCACATAAAGTGTCAGGTCGGGATCTGGTAACGGAATATCTGTCAGATCTTGTCTTGGTTTTGTCGTAATATTAACTACTTCCACACAGTCGTGTGTGTCCGGACTTAAAGTAACTGATGGTAACAGTGTAGCAGGGTTCAGGATGTTGCAGCGTCTGATTTCTATGTGTGGCTGGAACAGTGTCAATTCATGACCTGTTAAACGTGCAATTGTCAAGTGCTGAGTCTGTGTTCGGTTTAAAAGAACTTCCACGGAGTGTGGAACTTGTACTGTCAGGGAGTGTCCTAATACTATGGAATCACTTTGTCTGATAGCTAGTGCTGTGGCTGCAACTGACTTGAGGCACGCAGGGAGAGCCTGGGCTACAGGATCTAATGTGCTCGAAAAATAAGCACAAGGCTTGTATTGTCCTGCTTGATCTTGTGTGAGAACAGATAATGCTGTACCTTCACGTTCTGTGACGAAAAGTGTAAAAGGCTTACTGTAGTTTGGTGTAGCTAGAACTGGAGCTTAGCATAAAGTTTTCTTTAACTCATTGAAACTGAGTGTATGTTCAGATGTCCAAGGGAGGACAGTCGATACGGCTGCCTCCTGTGTCGTTAACTGTATCAGTGGCTTGGCTAGAAATGCATACTGAGGAATCCATTGTCGGCAGTAAGAAGTGAGGCCGATAAAAGCACGTACCTCCTTCTGGGTCTTGGGCTGAGGAAGACTCGCTATTAACTGGATACGGTCAGGTGTCAACTGCCTACCCCTCTTGGACAGTAAGTGTCCTAAGTATACCACTTGCTGGACACAGAATTGAAGCTTCGAAGGGGACACCTTGTGCCCCATCTCGGCTAGGAAATACAGAACTGTGAGGGATGCTCGCTCGCAAGCACGTTCAGAACGGGCTGTGACCAGTAGATCATCGACATACTGGAGCAGGGCAGTGTCAGTTGGCATGTGAATGTTGTCTAGTTGTCTCTTAAGTGCTTGACTGTAAATACTAGGACTTTCTGTGAAACCTTGAGGAGCTCGTGTGAACATATAGCTCCTTCCATTTAAACAAAATCCGAAAAGGAACTGGCTGTCTAGATGAATGGGGACACTAAAAAATGCATTCTTGAGGTCTATGACTGTAAAAAATGAGGCTTCTGAATCAATGGCTGTCAATAGGGAAGAGATATCTGGGACAACTGGGTACTGGGGAATAATACATTTATTAAGCTCTCGTAGGTCAATCACTAATCGATATACTGGGGGTGCATTTGGATCAGTACGTTTCATGACTGGAATAATCAGAGAATTGCATACATTGGAGTCAGTTTCTACAACCACTCCTTGAGCGATGAGCTCGTCAATAATTTTGGATAAGGCTGCTACAGCCTCCGGTGGCAATCTATACTGTCTGATTCGTGGTAACACTACACCTGGCTTGAGAGTCACACGATGGGGTGTGATTTGCATATAACCAACATCAGTTGGACCTTGCGCCCATAGATGCTGCGGAACATTGGACAATCTGGGATCAAAATCTCGTAATACATAGTGACCCTTAAAGTCACGCAGGAACAATCGTATTCCCTCTGGGGAACAGCATATAACTGCACCTAACTCTTTCAGTGTTTTAATACCTAATAGATTCTCTGGACATGACTTAGTAAGTAACAGATCAGTAGTACGGGACAATGGACCTACTTCTAGAGTAACTGGCTTTGATATTTCATTTACAATGGGTTTTCCTGAAAATCCAAGGGAAACATTTCTTGAGCCTGAGAGCGGAGCCCCTGGAACTTCGGCGTGGCTAATTGTGGTCCTACTTGCCCCTGTATCAATCAAAAACTTTCTGTCTTTCCCTAATACTTGACTGTGAACATAGGGACCTTCTTGATCTACAGGTATCTCGATGAGAGGCAAGCCTACCTCCCTCTCTAGGCTGTTTCATGAATATGGCTGATACTCTGGATACTCAGACTGTGCATACTGGTACATCTGCTGTGTAACGTGCTGTGTTGCAGCGATGGGCTGCGGTGCTGTAACTGTCTGTGGTGCATTCTGTGGCTGAGGAATCTGTGAAACTTGTTCTTGTCTAGGCGGACGTGGTCTTTCTTTAGTCTTACCAGTAGCTATGTTGTGTTTCAGAACTGCACACTCGTTTATAAAATGACCTGGCTGTTTACAATAATTGCAGTTCCCTTTAACGGGAGCTGCAGGATGACTGGCTTGATTCGGACCCCTCTTCTGACTGTCTTGTGGAATAGATTGTGCAACTAGTACTTTCATTTTCGTGTCTTTCATACGTTTTCTCTCGTGTTCTTGCTCTTCTCTGATTCTATTCTGGTGGTATTGGAGCATCTGTAACATCTGGGACGGGGTATTAGCTTGCCAGGTACTTTCGACTTTCAAAACTCGATTTTTAATTGGTGGACTTGAATTCTCGACTAATTTAGTAACAAAAAGGTGAGGGTATGACTCACTACTTGTCTTGAGGCCACTGTTGATGCTAAAACATTTCTCAAATCTAGAATAAAAATCACTAATGTCTTCGTCTTGTTTCTGTTTACAGGCTGAGATTGCATCCCAGTCTTCCTTTTTCGTTGTTAACAATCTGGGTAAAACTTGAATCAATAATTCAGGTAATTCTTTACATTTCGCTCCAAGACCGGTACCTGGTACTCGTGCCTTATCTTCAGCTTCTAGAACTGCCCAATCGATCTTTTTCTCTCCCACCTCCCATTCTTTTTCCTTGAGCTTTTCATACACCCCTGCGGGCAACAGAACCTTTAACATTTTAATTATATCTGGATACGTGTATTCTCCCATACGGAGCATGTCTTTTAATTCTCGATGGAACCCTGCTGGATCTTTATCGTGACAGGGAATAAATTTTTTCATCTCTAGGAGTTCCATCTTTGTAATCGGAGTGTAAACAAACACTCGTTCTAGTTCGCCACCCGTTCCTCTAACTGGGTGGACTTCTCGTAACGGATTCTGTCTCTCTATGTAAAATGGTTTACTTTCTGGGGGTGAGACATGAACAAAATGCGGGTTCAAAAACGTTCTATATTTGTGACGCTGTTCTAGAATGACACTAATTAAATCGGTTCCTAAACCTTTCCATCTATACTGGAGTAACTCGTTCAGGATATCATGTAACGGGCCTGGATCAGAGTGCTGACCCTCATATAATGTAATGAGGTGCTGAATCATATACATACCCGCCAGTCGTTGCTCGGCTGGGGGCATTTTCAGAAACATTTGTGCCACTATTTCGTCTGGAAAAGTGGTAGAATCAGTAGTCCATCGGACTGCTGATCGGGCTAGTTCTTGTTCATGCATAGTACTTAACTCACTGTAACCGATTCGTGATTTCAGAATGTGATCGGTAGCTTGAAACACTTGTTCTAGAGAACCTTGTTCTGGTGCTGGATGATGGAAAGTTGACTTGTGTTCTAGGCGTAAATGGCGATCTGGAAATCTAGATTTTCCTACATACGCTATTCTGGCGGGATTCTCGTCGTCTACCTCTTCAGTATCAGAGTTACTTTCTTTCTCGCTTACTTGTGCTGCTTTACGCTGTTCGTGTAACTTTATTATTTCTTTATGGATTTTCTTGTACATACTTTCCATAGCACTGATGGTCCTGTGCTTTCCCTCGGCTATATTATCACTCCACTTTGTCAGGGTTCTCATTTCGGCTTGATCTTTGGACGGGTAATCTTGTTCTCTTATTAAACAATTAATCAAAAACTTTAGTATCATGAGCTGGATCTCGGCTTTCCTTTGAGACATGACTTCGCCAATGCTTTCTGGATCATCCCCTGTACGGATGAAACGATATATTCTGTCTAGATCTTCTTTCATATTCGGTAGGGTGACTAGATACTCGGCCACCTTTCTTACACGTAATGAATATAAAACCATATTATCCTCGCCTGGGACTGGATCATAGCCGCATTCATTAAGGGCTTTTCTTATTTCTGCTACAGACTGATGTCTGGGCGTACGCTGTGACGCTTGTGCATGTAATTCGACTAACGTTAAACGCTTATGTGGCGGCGGGGTCTGAGGAGGGCCTCCTCCTGCGGCCCCTAAACTAGAATCGTCGACTGATCCTCTTCGCACTAGTGTGGCAGGAAATTGAAATGCGGGCTGAACTTGTGTGGCGGGCTGGACCTGGGGGACCGTAGCAGGTACTGCAAGGGGTACCCCGGTGTCTGGAGAAACGGGGAGTGCCTGATTTACAGGGACTGGCGGAGCGCGAACAGGATTTGCATATTCTGGGACTGTGTCGTCCAAATAGGACGAAATGAAAATATCAGCTGCGGTCTGTTTGTGACGTAGCTTGGTCGGAACTAATAGTGGCGGAAAGTTACTGGATGCCTCCGGGGTCGCTTTTGGCAGGCCCTCGGCAAGAAGAGGATACATACCCTTAATAAGAGCATGCCTCTGTCTGTCTGACTGTTCGGTTTTAACTCGTTCACCAATCTCGATTAATTCCCTTTCTTGGGCTCGTTCCAAGGATTCTCTACTTAATTCTGACTTTCTGATTTCTTTTTCGGTTCTTTTATGAGATTCTTTGCGCCATAACTCGATGGCATCTTTCTGTGACTGTCTGGCTTTCTTTTTCCATAATGCTTCTTCTACTCTCATGATGCACTCGGCATCCCATGTGCCTGACACAGGCCATCTATACTTTTCCTCTAACTGTTTGGTATACTCGACCCATAAATCTAGATACAATATGGCGCTTATGCCATGCTTCTGATACATAAAATGACCTGGACTGTCCCTAGGCGGGACAGGAACTGCTGCTTCTAGCAGACCTTTTCTAGTTCTCAACTGACGCAGTTTTGAAAAGAGCGGCATGACTGAACTATAATCTGGACACAATACGATACACAATAAACACGATAACTACTTCACACTCATACCACGACATCAAGATACATGAAGAACATTCAGAATAACAGTTCGAACAGAATACTACCTGGAATACGGAAAACAGAATACATGAATTTTCTCGAGAACAGAACTGACTAGAACAGAAACTAGATGCACTGCTGAAACAGTACGAAACTTACCGGTCTCATACAGAGACACGTCAGGACCCGTATCCACCGGAGTGGACACTTCGTTTGTGGGCTTGTGTACCACCAACCCACGGACCAGAGTCAATTAAATTGACCCTGTCTAGATACTACCCCAGTAATGGTACTCACCGGGCAGTAAGAACGGAAGGCCTCAGACTGGACGGGACTGCTTGGACGCCGGACAGACGAACTTCGGACTTCTGTTACGGGTGGGCCTCCGGATACCTCGGACCTTGGACTCTCGGCTTGGGCGCTGGTCGGGACTCGCCGCGTTCCTCCACCGTCTCGTCTGGATGCTGGACCGCCTCCTCCGTCTCCTCCGTGGGCCTGAGGGATACTTGAAGCAGAAATATCTGCCGGTGCGCAGAAGAGTTCCGTCACGACTGCAGAGGGTCAGGGGGTCGGCGTGGCTTCACCGACGCGTGGGGAAAGGGCAAGTCCCTATTCGGGCGCCATTATGTGGTAAATAAATAAATAATACCTCTCTTTTTGAATGCATAAATGAATAACAGATAGCTCAATAAATAAGAGTCAAGATTCGAGGTAGTAGGAGTTTTGCAGGTTTAATACAGCATAAAGACAGGGACAGGACAACCTGCACAGGAATAGGATGGCAAGCCCTGGCAGCGCTGCCGGGGTCAGGATCGGAATCGGCGGAGGGATGGATAACTTTTTAATAACAGTACATGAGCATATATACATAACGCAAACACATAGCATTACATCGCAATAGGCGTAGCAGTGGGTGGAGCAATAGGCGTGACGCGTAGCAGTCGCGAAAGATAAGGGTGAAAAGAGGTGTAACAGGGCGTATACATAGACATGTGATGCAAATGTAACAGAATATGTCATGAATGGGGCGGAAACATGGAGGGGGCTACCTAAGGAGCCGGGACCTCTAACCTGATGGTGCGCGCAAACTGGCAATGACGTGTTACTAGGAGAAGCTGGGGGCTATGAACTCTGTGCTAGGAGCAGAGACTGAAGTCTGGAGAGTCAGGGCGACATGTACCTAAGCAGTATCTAGTATCTGATGTTTAGAGAACATGTTGATAGAATCCAAATGTTATCGGGGTAAAGGCGAACAGACTCTAAGACTGGAGCATGCATTATTCTACATGTAGTGCGTGATGAAGAATATTAAATGACCATTAAATGCAGTATTTCTCTTACATGGAGACGTAGAGGCTAGACAATGACGGAAACTATTGATGCAGTTCAGTAGCTTTAGGAATGCAGAGAAGGAGGGCTGTACTGATAACTCGAATCATAACATACTCTTGGCAGACTCAGAGGCCGAGCCAGGCTGAACCGGGCACTGCGAGGCAGGAAGTAAGTGAAGGGTCGAGGATACAGGCGGGGGCTGTATCGCTCCTCAGCGAGGCTTCAGGGGACAGGAGCTGAATCTGGTGTCCAGGCCCTTTTGAGGCCTAGAAACGGAGATTTTACAATGGAATAACGTGCACACTGAGAAACGTGGCAACGTAGCTTTACATAGGCCTGATATTCGTAGTATTCACGAGAACTGGAAACTGACATACTAAAGGTGGACACAACTATAATTGCGTCTTTAATCGAACATGGGGAATAACATACGCATATTAATCATGCACAGATAACATATGATGGATGACACGTAGGGACACAGAACATGGCAAAATTTACTTTTCCACAAATTCATAGCGCCAAGAAACCGTTGGGTGTTAGAGCGCTTAACAAATCCCTTCAACTTCAACTTTAGTACTGGAAAACAGCAGGAATGCGCCATATCTTGATAATTATGGCACATTCCTGCCCTCTCCGTTTGTCTTGCTTCATTGCACTGCATCAAATAATGATGAATCTGGCCCCCAATGTGCCTTTCTCATACTGGTGAGGGATGGAGTGCGTGTCCCACACAAGTGATTTGTTTTCCTATAGTTGGCGAACGCTAGATTTATTGTTTCCTCCACATGTTTTTTTATATTGATGATGGCTAGAGTGGTCATCTCATACATTTCATGCGGTTTTCTCCTACATTGGAGAGAAGAAAAGGTTGTTTCTGACAAGTAATTAACTTTTCTTTTGCAGGTGAGGACTGAAGTGATTTTATTCTCGAGTGATATGGTTTTCCTGCCTGGTTACTGGCCTTTCTTGTTTCATACATTTGGTGCGGTTTTCTCATATCCTCCAAGCTGGAGTAATTGTCTCTGACAAGAGTAATTGTCTCGACAAGTGTTTGATGTTTTGTCCTGTGGACACAATGGCTGGAGTGGTTGTCTAGCGCTTATGATGTGTGTTTTTTTCCATAGAGACGATCACTACGGCGATTGCCTCCTGAAGCAACATGCTTTTCTCATACAAGAGAGGACTGGACAATGTTGCTTGTGACTGAAAGCATTTCTTTGGGAGTGATGATGAAACCATACTCGACGTTTTACTTTTTACTTCCGTAATTTTTTATTGAAAATAAAGAGCATATTTACATGGTACTAACTGCACAGTTCTCGATTCTCACACTACCCCCTAGTCATCCCATGTCACCCCCTTCGCCTCCACCCTTCTCACCCACCCCCAACTCAAGCGCACGCATTTAACCTTCGAGACACACCGGTTTACAGATATAAACCCTTAACAAATAAAGGTGTGAAAGCATGAGGGTGTTGGCCAACTTTGCTGCCTGCGAGAGGCCCAAACAAATAACGCGCATTGGTCTCTGCTCTGACACAACCCAGGCCCTACTCTCTGTTTAGCCAGCCTCATTTGGGCAGTTATAAATATTTGCTCTTCTCGAAGCAACGGCTTTTAATTTTCCACGGATAGCGTTATCCAAACCCCATGAATCACGACCATGCGCCCTTGCGCTCGGCTCAACAACTAAATATAAACCAGCAGGCGTAGTTCTGAATTTCGTTCAAGGGCGCATCAATAAATAGTGCGGCAGGTTCAGTGACACCGGCGCCCATGGGTGAGCGCGGCCCACTTCAACAAATGAGTTGCTCATTTTACTACAAAATCAGGGGGTGGGGGCAGAGTTTCCTTCCTTGCATTGGAACCCACGCCATTTGCGCTACACTACTGTTCGAAGTGTGCCGCCGTCCGCACTGAATATGTTGCTGAAATTAGAGGCACTGATTTGTCACCGCGCGTATGCGAAGCGCCTCTTACAAGACCAATAACAAATAATGGCCTCCCTTGGGGAATGGATTTTGCACACACGAGCTTGGTGTGTCCGTAGGCACGACCGTCGGCAGAACTACGTGACAGGGACTAATTGCTGTGTGTCATCCGGGGGGCACTGGGGTGGGGAGAGTCATATTTGAGATTGAGGGCCTGTCAGGTTTACAGTTGTCCCTGGAAGACCTCGTCGTCGACTGGAGTTTCATATGGATAGTGCCAGTGGTTTAATGAAAATATGGAAGTGCCGGTACTCCAGGTTCAAAGTACGTTTGCTGTGCGGGTACCTTCCCATTAAATACATTGCACCATTGCTGAGAAGTGCTGGTAATCTCCCTTTCAAAGGGAAAATAACTTTGGTACTCAACACCTAACAGAACTGGCCAATTTAAAGCACTTGAGTGCAACAATACACAGCAGCACTCAAAGTGCAGTAGCAGCAAACACTTGCTCAATGGGGGGCCATTTCACTTTGGGTGCTGAGCAATCACGAAACCAGTAATAATCAGTGACATCCCTGAAGAGATCTGTGCCCCATCATCTGGACACCTAGCCTGCCACTTCCCTGTGGCCTCCAGTTCCTGCTTGTTGAAGAATGATCCAGTGACACCACTGTTGCCCGGGTTTTCCCACTGGGGTTTTCCCACCAGGGTTTTCCCATTCCCATTTCTTCCTGCCTACAGAAGTGCTGCCCACCTCAAGACCTACTTAATGCAGGCACATGCCAAAGGCTCACCAAAGTCAAGTCCATCCGCACCCCTCCGCGCCTGGACTGAGCCCGGAGCCACGAACCTTGGACCTCCTGCCCCCTGAAGAGACACCATGACCGACTGTGTAACAAACACTGCAACTATGCCTACACACATATAATGGAGAACCTTTTACCTTCACCCACTGCCACTACACCTGCCACAACACACACACAAGACCACTGATCAGCCCCACCCCAAGCACACAACAGACACCACCTGAATAAAAATACCAACTCACATGTGCCCTTCTCAACACACGTTCATTATGCAAGCATTCCACCAAATTATGGGACCTCAAATCCCCCTTGAACCCGACATCATCTTCCTCACAGAGACCTGTCTCAACCTCACATCTGCCCCAGACCAAACCGATCTCAGACGGGTATAAAATCACTCCCCAGCGCTGCACCAACAAGCTGGGAAGAGGAACAGCCATCGTCCACAAAAGAGACCATACTGTACACCACCACAACTGACAACACCACAACCCTGTAGATCATCTCAACTTCAAGCTCCACACGGACTACAAGACAAACTTCAGAGGCACCCTCACATACAGACCCGCCCCAGACCCGTGCTCGTACCCACTGATGAGGTCCTCCTAGACCTCTTAGCAACCTTCAACACAGTATCCCACCACATGCTGATCAAAAGACTACAGCATCCAAGGAGCGTGCTCAGATGACTCACCTCCTTCCTCACTGGATGAAACCAGAGGATCCACCTCTCACCTTTCACCTATGAACACAATGAGATCACTTGCGTAGTCCTCCAGGGTTCATCCCTCAGCCCCACGCACTTCAACTGGCCAACACCATCAGATCCCACGGTCTCAACATAATTTTCTACGCAGATGGCACCCAATTCATTCTCTCACTCACCGATGACCCCACCACCACCAAAAGCAACTTCCACAGATGCATGACAAACATTACAGATTGAATGAAGAGCAACTGTCTGCAATTGAACACAGACCAGTCAGAAGTACAGATCTTCGGCAATAGAAGAAACACATAGAACAACACCTGGTGGCCATCAGACCTAGGACCCGCATGTACTCCCTCCTACCATGCAAAAAACCTCAGAATAATCATTGAAAACAAGCTCACCATGAAATCACAGATCAATGTTGTCTCCTCCACCTGCATCCTCACTCTGCTCATGCAGCATAGGATCTTCAAGTGGCTACCCTTACACATGAGACACACCTTGACATAGGCCCTCATCACCAGCCGACTGGACTATGGCAATGCCCTCTACATAGGAATTGCTGCACACCTCCTACAGAGACTTCAGGCCATACAGAACTCAGCAGCCAGACTCCTCCTCAGCTTTCCCTGATAAATGCATACCACATCCCACCTCAGGAAGCTCAACTGGCTCCCCGTACAGAAGAGATGCCAATTCAAGATGCTGACCCATGCATACAAGGCTCTACACAACAAAGGACCGGCCTACATTTATCACAGTCTGCACTTCCACCAACCATCGAGAAGTCTACGTTCCTCCTCCCTCTCACTTTCCCATACTTTCGCATCTACCAAAGCAGCAGTGGAGGACCCTCCTTCTCCCACATCGCAGCCAAGAGCTGGAACAGCCTCCCCATGTAACTGTGACCATCACCTCACTTCTGAAAATCTGAATGGCCCTCAAGATCTGCCTGTTCGAATAAGTCTCTGGGACATGCAAGCAGCTGGATACCCTATTGGGTGATTAGCAGTGCTTTATAAATCCTGATTGATAGATTGATCACAAACACCTTGGCTACATATGGAAGGGGTTTGATTGCTATTCTGAGGTGGCACTTTCCTGTGCTTATAGAGCTTTAATTTATTGTGATTTACTTTGCAATCAGTTAGCGTCACAGAAGATAAAGTAAAGCAAACCCAGAAGTTAATTCTTATTAAGTGACTGAAAAGATTAAACCCTATTTTTGGCACATAAAACACAATGTACTTTCAAGAGGATTGGACTGTGCTACAACAATAACAGGAAGCTAAGTACCCACACCGCTGAGGGGCATTATACTCACACCTCTGCGCACACAGTAGAGGGATGGTTTGAAAAACAGCATAAACCAAAGCCTTTAAACGGTGCAGGCATAGAGTGGCAACAAGCCGGATCCTGATTCCACTAGATATTCTTACTCCAGAACCATGACCCGTATGGTAATTTAAGGACGTTAAAATCCTCCTTACCAAAGTAGGTGGTAAAACACAGACACACTATGGATGTAGTGAGCCCTTCAAATCCCTGGGTACCAGAGCTACAGCATCTGTTGCACTAATGAGAGCGACACCTTTGTCCCGGAACTCTTTTCTGGACTCTCAAGTGGCAAATCTTCCTAGTTATGACAAGGTACAATGTGTCGCAACTGGGAAGCATAATAGCATAGCAGCACCATACCTAATATCTGTTTTGTAATACGCAACATTCATGTTAATAGATGAACTTGCTTATTTTAGAAAAATGAAAGATTAATTTTAAAGAGCACTAATTTATGGTTTTGTAGTGGTGTATAAATTGTTTTGCAATGGTTTTAAATAATTAAGCAAATAAAATGTAAACTCGAAACTGAGTTGTAATGAGCAACAATGAAGAGAGAAGGTCTGGCCTATGACGCCAGCCGCAAACTATCTATTCTTCTCATTTTGCACCTCTCAGCAGTGCTGTCCCACTGTCAATATCACTGGCAGCAGGTCACCTGCTAACATAAACAACTACTGTGTGTCACATGAAATTCACTCTCTTCACACAGTAACCCATTGAAGAGCCAATATAGTACGGTATGAGACAATGAGAGCTGGAAACCCTTGCACGCACAGGGTTTCCAGCTTATTTGTGGAGGCTATAAGAAGCTGATGTCTTTCAGCCCCAGCAACGTCTTGTTTTTTAAGATCTGACGTTAGCCAAGACCCTTTTTTTATGGATAAAAATACAATAACATGCTGGGCCTTTCTCTCAGTCCTCTTCACCCATTGGTCTGTTCAACTGTCAATCACATTTGTACTGCCTACCAGAGCATACAACATGGGGCAAGAGGTCAGCAGACTTTAGCCATTGGCTCCCCTTACCGCGAGTGACTTCATTTTGCCTTTGTACAATGTGCAGGTGTGCTTCAAAAGAAGTCTCCTTCAGCAAATGGCACTCGTTGGCAAAAGTGCCCTTTTGAATGAAAAGCAGAAGGCTTTTTTGTTTATTTCCTTACTTTTTACTGGGCCCGGCGTCTCAACAGGCAATGCTACCAGACACTCATTAAACAATTGTGAAAGCTCCCAATCACAAATGGTTACTGTATTCTTTTTTCTCTCTCTCTCTCTCTCTCTCTCTCGTCTAATGGAGAGGCAGGCCCTTTCCTCAAGTATAATGTTGCTTTTTATTTAAACATGCCCAGATTCAGCATCTTCCAGGGCACTTCAGCTGCTCTTCACTTTAAAGAGCTGCTCTGTCTCTTTGTTCATTTCACAACACGTTTACACTAAGGCTCTTGCGTGCAGGCGAACCCCGGCTCCGACTTGCTCATTGTGCTTGGATGCAGGAAAGCCCAGGCACTCTTGCGTTTACCAGGGAATGCAAGGCGATCACTAATCAGACAGATTAAGGCCCATATTTATCAAGGTGTTGAGTTGTCCTTGTGTGACGCAAGATAACACAAGGGCAACGCAACACTAACATCAGAATTACCAAGCCACGCAAGGCAATCTTGCAGGTCCTGAGGTGCTTGGTAAATCTGGAGGAAAGCAAGGCAGCGCAAGTCACTGCTGAGTTACTCAGCCCCGGGGAGGTGTTCCATGGGTGGAGCGTGGGTGCTCCCGTGCATCTACCCATGGATTTTGGCTCATTCCCAGATTTATTATGATTGATAGACCTGGAAATGCGTAAAAATGCTACCCCTTCTGAGGGGAAGCCTAACAAAGAGAAACTTCTTCATTTCTCATTGTTTTTTTACCTTTTCTTACGTGTGCTACAGAATGCAGCACACAGAGAAAGAAAAAGAAGCCTCAGAGGACTGTTTTTGAGCAAGAAGATGTCCCTGCACAAAAACAATCCTTCCCACAAGTCAGGCGCTCTTGCATCATGGTATAAGGGTGCTTGTGTTGGGGCTGGGCAGGCAAAAGTGTTCCAGTGTAAGGAGAGGACAGTAAGGTGCCATATAATGTTAAATGTGGCACATTCCTGCCCTTTCCCTTTCACGCAGTGCAGCCCAGAAAGATGTCTTGCTGCATTGAGTGAAATATTGCTAAATCTGCTCCTTTAGTATCTATGTACTTTAGAGACTGCTGTGAATCATGTTGCTCTTTAAAATATTTAAGCACATCAATAACTATTTCATCTACAGTGTGGGGAATGTGTAACGTTTTACATTTACAGTTTAACTAAAAAGGTTCTCTGAAAATCGAAGTATAGGAAGGAAGATAAAAAAAACTGATCAATTTCCTTCCTTTAACTCTCCATTGGGTGGATTGATTGCTTTTACTGTGCAATAGATAAGGGTTTGTGGAATTTTCAATACAATAATTTTACAGGGCTTGCAGTTTTTTCGGGTGCAGTGTTTTGAGATTTATATTCAATCAATAGCTGAGATATTTATTTCTGGAAATCGCTTCATGGTGGTTCATAACAGCTCAGTGTACCCCAGCAGAAGCTCTAAAATTGAACCTTAGCACACAGCAGTAGTAAACCTCCTTTTGGCCATTTTTTAGGTCGAGCCTAGTGCAGTGCGCATGCGCTGCACTAGAAAATGGGCCTCTTGGAATCACTTCAGCATCTGTAGAAGCTCATGTGTGTGGTGCTCACACAGTATTGGTCTTTGCGTCTGGCTTTAGAACGCAATTGGCCAAAGGCGTGTGGATGTCTTAGCTTTTTGGGAAATGTTTACTCCTAGAGCGTTTTGCTCTTGGGAGCCAGCAGCGGCTCACAGGGGCCATCTGTTTTTTATTAGCGTGGCCGCGCTTGTCTCCTACGCAGTCTCTCTCCCCCCTCTTGTAGCATTTCCCTCATTGACTCGAGCTGCTTCATGTTTCCCCTTAATAACAGCCTTTTTCATTGACCAGTGTGCAGTCTCTTGCACTCGGCTGCTCCTACAATGCCGTTGCCGCCTTTTTCATTGACACACACAAACAAACGAGTCGCGGCACTTTGTAATATTCGCTGCCACCGTCGCATGAGTAATTCATCCTCCGTACACTTTCTTCCCGTCTGGGTGTCTCCGGAGACGTTGATTGGTGTAAGGGCCGCGAGAGGTCTACCTTTCTGGCAGAGTAAGGGATTTATTCCGACTCTGGGCACGGGGAGGACTAGAATATGGGATTGTGTTTAGAAGCGGATTGCGCATCACTGGGGAATTCTCTGTGCTTGTGGGGAATAGTGAATGTTTGGGGGTTTCACATTTAACTGTAACTGAAATGAGGATTACAGTTTCACTCCCTGTGCACCTGTCATATTGTACACCTGAATGTGCACGCTTCCCTGTGGTTGCACGCAGTGTGGGTATTGCGATGTCTGCGTGAGGCTGTGTGTGGTTGCTGTGTGAGTGGCGTACAAGGGACGCGTGTGTGCACAGCCTCATGCACACGTGCGCCTTCCGGTGCCACTCTAGCGTGTCAGCACGTGTAGTCACGTTTTCTTCTGCCATGACATGTTTTATTGCGAGTTTATGTTACGGCGGATGTGGGTTGCTGCCCATGTTTGTCTCTATTTGAGGTGCTTCGAGTGTTGGTGTATGTGTTACCGTCAATGATGATGTGCAGGTGTTGGTATGTACATATACTGTTGCAAGGATTTCTGCTCATACACAGAACTGTGCACAGAGACCTAGGACATTAGTGAATTGTGCTGTACCAGAAACTCACCTCTGCACCTAGAAAAGCCCAACCAGCTAGCAATCAGTGTCCCATTGGCTCTTTGTCCTATAGCAAAGTAACTAATGATTAGACAACCTAGAAAATGCGACTTAGGACCTTCTCAGGAATGGTGGGAAGTGAGAACACTCTTTTGTTATACTTTCATACCAATCCACAACAGGAGTAATAAAGAGACACAATAAGGTTAAAATATTTAATTTAACGATGTGATCTCAGTATTTTAGTCAACATAAGCAGACATATGATTAGGAATAATATGGTCAGCATGGTTACAATTCCATAAAATACAAAAGGAGGAATCATATTTGAATTTGAATTTGAATTTTAAAATATTTGTAGAGCGCTCTTTTACCGAAACGGTTTCATGGCGCTAGATAGCCAAGGGTCAGTGGATGGCGAATTAAGCTGTGATGGATCTGGAGAACAAGCAGGTCTTCAATTGCTTGCGGAACTCCAAGTAAGAGGGAGACATCCTGAGGGCAAGAGGAAGAGAATTCCAAAAGGAAGGAGCCAGCACTGCAAATCTGGCCCCCCCGACCCTCTGTTTCCTAAAACGAGGAACTGACAGGAGGGCCTGATGAGTGGATCGAAGTTCTCTTGACGGAAGATAAGGGGAGATGGCATCACACAAGAAGGCAGGGGCGGTCCCAGATCTAGCCTGGTAGGTGATACATCCCAGCTTGAAGAGCGCCCTCTCCCTCACAGGGAGCCAGTGAAGGGACTGAAGCAGAGGGGTCGTGTGGGTGAACCTAGGAAGACCAAAAATCAGGCGAGCCGCCTGGTTTTGGATCTGTTGGAGTCGGCGAATGAGGTAAGCTGGGGCCCCATTGAAAATAACATTCCCGTAGTCAAGGCGCGACAGCACCATGGCCATGAGAATGAGTTTCAATGCGGCCACCGAGAAAAAACGTGAAACCCTCCGGATGATCCGGAGGGAAAAAAAACAGGCAGACACCACAGAGCTGATCTGAGTGTGGAGGGTGAGCAGTGGGTTAATGAAAATGCCCAAAGTTTTGGCTTTGGGGACTGGGAGGGGGGGAACACCAAGTGAGGGGGGCCAGAAGGAGGGGGACCACGGGCTGCAACCACCCCCCGTCAGGACCAGCTCGGTCTTGTCCGGGTTTAGTTTGAGGTGGTTGCAGTTCATCCACCCTTGGATGAAAAGCATGACCTTCTGGAAATTGGAGGATGAGGAAGGGGAGGATGATAAGTTGAAGATAAGTTGGAGGTCATCGGCGTAGTTAAACACCGAGACCTCCATTTGCTGTAAAGAAAAGATGAGGGGTGAGATGTATAAGTTAAATAATAAGGGGGAGAGGGAGGAGCCTTGTGGGACTCCACAGGTCACCCTCCTGGGGGGGGCCGTGAAGTTGGCAAGTTGAACGGCCTGCTCCCTGTCGGTCAGGAATGAGCGGAGCCAGGCGAAGGCCGTGCCCCCAATGCCCGCCGCTTGGACACGGTTTAACAAGATGTCATGGTCCACCGTGTCGAACGCGGCGGACAGATCTAACAGGACTAGGGCCTGCGGCCGGCCTGTGTCGATCCCCTCCCTCAGTTGATCCATCACCGACACCACTACCTTCTCGGTCGAATGCAATGGGCGGAAGCCCGCCTGTCGGGAGGAAAGAGCGCCCGAGGATTCCACAAAGGAGCTGAGAGACCTGATGACGTGAGCCTCTGAGACCTTCGCAAGGAAAGGGAGGAGGGAAATAGGGCGGTAGTTCGAGGGTAGGGAGGGGTCTGCCCCTACCTTCTTAAGAATAGGGATGATTACTGCCGACTTATGTGCGGCGGGGACAGTGCCGATGCTGAGGGAGTGGTTGATTAGGGTCAGTGGGGGAGAGTGACAATTGGAGAAATCATATTACAATGATAGTGCAAACAGGTGATATAGCGCCTAGTTTAAACACCCTCCCTACATAGGAACTATGTATTATAAGCTATATAAGGTCTCTTGAGCTTGTTTTGGGGGACCCATTACCTGTCCGTTCAGTAAGTGTAAATTACATCTGGATCAGCAAGGCTCTCTGCATCCCTGGAATCTTCCAAGTGTATGAAATTATGGCAAGTGTGCTATGATAAAGGCGCCAGAATCTTGCTCGGCTCGCAGCTGCCAAAATGTTGTGTCTAGAATGTGTTACACTGACATGCCGATAAACAGGCTCACATGTTATGATAACCTTGATGGTCAGCACTCACTGTACAGACTGGGGGCAAGATGTATGTCTAGATATGTCGAAAAACAAACCTTTTCTCATGTATTAGACCTTCGTGAAAGCTAACTTGTAAAAACAACTAAGCAGTGTCGTGTGCAAAAGCAGCAAAACGTAAAAATGGTGTTTAAACATCTAATAAGCCATGCTAAATTAACATGCACACACAAGGAGGCCCTAAACCATACTACAATACATGTAAGTGTGGCTAGTAATCTTAATGGTGATTTACTGATTCGTGTTAACTTCATTGCTACTGTATGTGTGTGTTACTGGAAGGAATGCTCCTGTGCGATTAGCAGTGATGTATGTGAGGAGGTGTATTGTGAGATCTTTGTGCTTCTTTGTGGCTTTAGGTGCAGCAGCGTGTGTGTTGCTGTTATTGCCAATTATGCTGCATGTGTGTTAATGGATGTCTATGCTATTCAGTGATGCTGTAAATGGGTTTTTAAATTGTGCCCGGGTTCCTAGCGCTGGCAGCAACGCATTTAGCCTGTTGCTGTCTATGTGACTGTGTCTTCGCAGCAATCTATGTGCCCTAGTATGCATGTTACTGTGCGTGCATGTTAATGATAGGGAATTCTGTGTGTGTTGCAGTCTGTGATACTTAAGTGTGTCTGTTGCTGTCAGTGAAGACGTATGAATGGTGATTGCGTTACTGTCAGTGATGCTGCTCGTGTTTTGTGTCTGTGTCTCTTGAGGTTTATATAGGTGTGCTTGTTTTCTTTGGTTCTGCTCCGTGTGCAGTTTGTGTCATTGTCAGCTATATAGTGAGTGTGCAAGTATGTTTGTATCAAACAGGTTGTTTTGTTGAGTCCTGATCTGTAACTGTGTGGTTGTGTGTAATCTACTGTGTTGTGTGTCTGTCTGTGATGCTGTGCCGGTGTTATTGCTTGGTATAATATCATGCAAGTTCTGTTATTGTGTGTTCTGATCAGTTGTGCTGTAAGAGTATCGTCGTTTGACTCGTTTTCAGCAGCACTGTGTTGTGTAGCTGTGTGTCAATGATGTATGTTGGTGTATGAGATGCTGTGTGTAGGTGTGTCTGTGACACTCGTGTGTTGAAAATGGCAATGTATGTGTACATAAGCGGCGTTCATTTGTGTTCACTGTACCCCTTGTTGTAAGCAGAACAAATAATTACGAAACACTGACTGTGTTATCCCGCCAGCATAAGACCCATGCACACATGTACACGACAGCTATTTTAGGCACCGTGGCCTCTCTGACCGTTTGCTAAACCCCCGACACCCCTCCCCGCGCGCACTGCTCATGCATCGACCACAAGACCCTCTCCCTCTGCGTGACCCTTCTCTAAAAGTAGCACTCCTGCTTGACCCACACCCCCCATTTCCTCCCAAAGAACACCCTTCCCCTCAGCTGACAAACCCCCCCCCCCGGCTGCACTTGACCTATCGACCCGGTCCCAAGTCCTAAGACCAAGCCTCGTGGATA
Organism: Lissotriton helveticus; assembly: GCF_964261635.1. Taxonomy (NCBI): domain Eukaryota; kingdom Metazoa; phylum Chordata; class Amphibia; order Caudata; family Salamandridae; genus Lissotriton; species Lissotriton helveticus. The sequence goes on along the minus strand of NC_136070.1, from coordinate 796,844,078 downwards.
TACATCCCTCTTTTCCCTGCCCAGCATAACAAAACCCGTGATACACCAACCGAAGTGTCCGACCTTACCACCTGACCAACCTTTGACCTGATCATCCCCTCCTGCCCTCGTGTCCTGTTGGAATGTCCAGCTGAGAGATCACAATCTCTTGTTACATTCAGGAGGGGAGGATGACATCTGAGCGATTGGTATGGGAATAGGCCTGAAGCGGGGATTCCAAGCATGTTTTTCCTACTTCAAAGCGTCTTTATTATAATAAGGAATGTTTGTGAATCGTAAACCTGTGTATAAAAGACGAAGCCTCAGAGAAACTTGTTAGAGCACCTCCTGAAGACACTATGCGAGTGTCCGAAATGACAGGCTCTCCTCATGAGAAATAAAACTCTATTCTTGTATTCCTGCTTCCAGCGCCCGTCTCTTTATTTGGTAATCATTCAAGATGGGAACTAAGAGGCGTCCTGCGCCAGCAGCCTGGGCATCAGGTGTGTTATGGGCTGACTTTTCCACAATTGGCGCCCACGTGGGGCCCATCAGCGACATAAGGTCCGGTAAGAGAGGTCCAGACGATGGGGTGAACATCTAAACGATTGGAGTATACCTGCCTTGAGAGGGCCCTCGTCCGGCTGCCGATTGAACGAACTTCACCGATTCTGAACGGACCTCTCTCAAGTGACCTACTGTCCTGACTGGAACCCCACAGGAATGCTGCGATAAAAACATGGAGAAATGTGGCGCTGGAGGAAGGAAGGCGAAGAATTGCCCACATGGTCCGGTCCGGGTAAGGTTAAGTAGGACGTCTTTACGTCTGATTGGTAGGATGGCTTATCCATCTGATTGATTGATTGATTGTTTTGAAATCAGTATCTAAAATACTGGTATTGTTCATTGATTGGTTCATTTAGCCTCGGTTGCTACTTGAAGTATTGGTTCTCTTGGAGACATTCTCTGTTTGCAATTAGCGACGAATAGGAACGTTCCTCTCTTTTTGCAAATAGTGAAGGATAGGTAATGCGGACTTTTGTCCCCCGTTGTAATCCGTCATGCCTATTTTTCTCCCTACTGATTGATTGGTTGCTCTGTTGCTCTTTGAGACATTCGCTGTCTGCAAACGGGGAAGAATAGGAATATTCTGTCTCCCTTTGCAGATAGTGAAGGGTAGGTAATGCAGACTTTTGTCCCCGTTGTAATCCGTCATGCCTATCTTTCTCCCCATTGATTGTTTGTTATCGGTTTTTATCGATTATTGCTCTTTGAGATATTCCCTGTCTACAAACGGGGAAGAATAGGAATATTCTGCCTCCCTTTGCAGATAGTGAAGGATAGGTAATGCAGACTTTTGTCCCCGTTGTAATCCGTCATGCCTGTTTTTTTTCTCCCCACTGATTGATTGATTGTCTGAACATTTATTGTTCAAGGAATAGTTCTTTTGAGGCATTCTCTGTTTGCAAATAACGTGGAATAGAAATGTTCTGTCTAGTCTTTGCAAGTAAGGAAGGGTAGGTAATGCGGACCTTTGTCCCCCGTTGTAATCTGTCATGCCTATCTACTCCCCACTGATTGGTAAACCAGTTCCACCCGGACCATTTATTGGAGGTAGGTCATCTGGCTCGGCCAGGAGGGTACCCCTAATACAAAAGGACAAATATAAAAATGCGGATTAGCCGCTGTATCATGCTAGCAAATAAAAGAGAAAAATATATATATAAAAATCGTTAGGGAAAAGAAAAGGAATAGAGTGAAATCAGTAGGCCGCTGATGAGATCTCTTTTCAACCTCGCTGAAATGGAAACATAGGGAACAACCCCTCAGGAAATATGAAACTGGTGAGGAGAGCCGAACTTAACGCTATGACTTCGAGACAGCTTGGCTCCACCACCCACCCCGCCCAATTAACGACAAAACTTAGGCGAATAATAGAAAAATATATAACACTCTAGCGAAGTAACAGGTGAACACGTTTTTTTTTTTTAACAAACAAAAAAAAAAAACATTTAAGCAACTATTTACATGTCGAACTGCTGCAATGACAAACGAAACCCACAATGCATTTCGCCGTCTGCCTGACGCCGTTCCAGCCCTTCCTTCCCCAAAGTAGCAATGTTGGGCTACTTTGGGCTACTTTCTAGTAGTTTTTGGGCGTTTTAAAGTCTACAAAAACCGTCGAGGGCGGTGGGGTGGAAGGACCACTACGCGAATAGCCCGAAGGCGGCGCCACATGCCAAGGCCTGTCCCCCGGATGAACCAAGGAACCCGTTCCTGGGGCCGTGGCGAAGAGCGTCCGGCCGCCATCAACCGGAGGCCCGGCCCGAAACGTACTAGGCGCCACTTCTTCAATAATGGCTGCGACAACACTGGGGGGGGGATGTCTTGCACATGCCTCCGACCCCCCCCCTCGTCCTCATCACCTGGTCCGGCCATAACAAATGTCAAGCGAGACGCCGTGGGGTGCACCGGGAGGGAGAGGCGGCGCGAACGAGCCTCTCCCACCTCCCCAGGTGAAGGCACCCCAGCTGCACCCCCAACGCTCCTCGCACCCGGCAAAGGGTTCGTCCACTGTGGCGATGCTGCGACACCTCGCCCGGCAGGTTGGAGCCCGTCTGCTCATTTGACCCCGCGATTGCCGGTAGCTGCCGAACTCTCAAAATGGCGGTCGACCTTGTAAGAGCGGGCCCAGCATGAAGGAATGGCCCGGTTGCTTGTTGATTCCACCATCATAAAAGTTCTCCTCGACCTTAAAGATTCTATAGGAGCCGCGGGAGTCCCCGACTCCCGCAGATACCCCCTATGGGGAATGACTGCCATAACTGCCCGCGGAACGATGAAAATGTAGCCGCGGGACGTCGGCGCTCCCATGCTGACGCCAGCCTCAATTTGAATGACTAAAATCCTGCAGACTACAGTTCGGATCAGTTCCGGTGAAAACGCAGTATGACCCGGTAGAAAAATGTTGCTTCCCTCCCCCTTTTGACTGATGGTTCATACTGCCGATCCTTTCTGTTGCCCTTTAACGGAACCTTTTGGACTGCCGAAAGAGGCTCTGGGCCGTGGAAATTTAGACTATGCCTGGATCTGCCTGGTCGCACCCAAAATGGCGCCGGTACAAATGAAACTTTCAACTCCTTGTTGTACTCCGATTGCTCAGCCTTGGTGTCATGGGATAAGTATGTAGTTTTTAAACATATGGATTGATATAGGATGTGTACTGATTATATGTTCGGACAATGGATTGATATAGGATGTATACTGGCAGTTCGGTCAATGAATTGATATAGGATGGGTACTGATTATGTGTTCGAACAATGAAGGACAATGAATTGGCATGAGATGGGTACCGATTGAACATTCGGACAATGAATTGTTGTTAAGTTTTGGCGCCTCATGATTATTGCAAGTTCGAATTTTAACACTTATGATACTCGCCCACACTGAATTCTCGACATGTTTTTATTGCACTAGTCGTACTTTTTATTATAAAATAAACAACCCCCGACTCCATTAGGTTTTTCACTAATAAAGTATCCCCACATCTACAGTTCCAGCCTGCTCCGTGGCCGGCCCACGGGGTTATAGACCCGTATTTGTGCACCGACATTCTTATTAAAGATTTTTGGAAAAAACGTACGTAGTTGTCACGTGTAAATTGGTAAGTTTCGAATAAATGACCACTGTTTCCGATATAACCGAATTACAGGTGAAATGGCTCAGCTCGATTAGTTAAGGGTTAAAAAGTATAATACGCAGAAATATTGCAAATATGAATGGTCCAGGTTTTTGTTGTATGTACTTTGCACATTTTTGTACGGCCTAAAGCAATCGCTAAAAGACCCTGGAATCCAGTCTATACTTTATATGCTACCTGTATCAGGAAAATTGTGCTAAAAATGCCCCTAAGTCGCCCCGAAGGAGTGCCACCTGGCCTCCCTACATACGGTCCGTAATACCACACTTGGGTGACCTATGCTATCCACCGGCTTCCGATAATCATCTCTCCCACACTAAAAGGTTCATCTGGGCTTAAATGCCGAGTTGGCAAGAACTGCGTTCCGTGGAGATAGACCGAGTATGTAGTAAGTAAAAGCCTTTTCGGGTTTATGCGCGCTGATGTATTTTTAAAATGCTGCCCCCGCCCCCCTTCTTTTTCCCCTCTTTCTGCAGGTCACTTTGGAACATCGATTAAAAATACGAAAAAGAAAAAGGTGATCTAACGGACGAAGAGACGGGAAAAAGGCGTTCGGTTAAGGTGCCTACGCACCCCGAATAATACAACCAAAAATAATGTGCACTCATGATTAAGCACTCTACACTTAACTAAATAGGGAAAGGTTTAAAGAATATTCTGAGGTGAGGTTTAAACTCTAGTACCCTCCGTTTGGAGGACTAGGAATGTTGTCAGTGTTTAGAAATTACTACATCCTTTCCACACCCTCATGAACCGGAAACTCAGAGCTGCCCTATTGTTCTCCCAACTGACACCCACTGTTGCCTCCGCCTGGAAACGCATTTAGCCCGACCAGGTTAGTTCTTGACCGGTTGCCAAAGGCGTAAGTGTGTAAAACAACAAAGACCAGTAAAGACAGCCGACAATAAAAGGAAAGAAAAGGGTAAAAAGAGCTTAGGATGCTAAGATACGCAATATACAGGAAGAGATCATTATGGCCAATAACGGTTATATGTCTTGTCTTGGATTTTTGTATATAATACATGTACTGTCTCCCTCACCTGAGTATGTGTGTACGTAATGTATGGAGCTACGTCATCCCTCTGCCTGTGTTTCCGTATTACTTAACCCCTGTTGTTCTGTGTTGTGCGCGCACTGAATTACCCATTATTGTACACGTCTCTCTCTCTCTCTCTCTCTCTTTCTCTCTCCATGTCATACGTGTACCGAATGGACCATTAAGAGTGCGCTCTCTCTCTCTCTCTCTCTCTCTCTCTCTCTCTCTCTCTCTCTCACTCTCTTTTTCTCTCTCTCTCTCCAAAAGCCCCCTGTTCCCTCTTTCCTTGTATGGTGACGTTGTGCCCCCCCGGCACAAAACTTAATTGGGTCTCCTCGAACACAAAAGTGTTCGGCAAAATTGACAGGAACTAAAACGATTGTGACTTGTCATATTACTACCTCTCCTTTCTGCAAAACGATAGAACCCGAGTTGGTAATGAAGGAAAGGACAGGTAAGACGACGGATGTCCCCTAATCTGGCCTTTTTATAGGGGGACTATAACGTCAATGGCCTTCTGTTTTTCGGTTCGCTAAAAATGCAATTCCCAATGCACAGATTACTTCGCTCCTCTGCACTTAAGTGCGGATGTCCAGAGTACCCCACTTCTCCCGATCGACCCCAGCTCCCTGTCCAAAGCGTCCCCGTTTCCCCCTATCAACCCCAGCTTCATGTCAGCTACCCTCGAAGCGTAATTGATGACCTTGATTAACGGTCGCTCCCCAAGAAAAGCATGTTTAACATCTGCCCCCTCCCCCTTCTTCATGACGATAACGCCCCTGCTTACAAGAGTTAGCCGACCCCGAAGGGAAATGTAAGATTGTTGATACTTGGGTTAAAGGGAAGGGCGAGTCTCTACATAAGGACTTGATTTTGAGTTTTGATATAATACACTGTGTATAAAGGTCCAATTTCTCTCCACATACGTCACGAATGACCGCCAAACAGGTTTTATGAATTCAATGGTAATGCCCTCCTACATACTCCATAAGTGATGACTTCTGACTGTGACCGATGAACTTATCCCCCACCTACATAGGATTGGGGACGGAATTGAGATGTATAAATATCTTCTCCGGCCAGTTTTTCTAAAACTTATTTTTTACCCATTCAAAGATACAATCACCGGAGGAGAGGAGCTGGACGTGACGCACAGCCTGGCCACAGATCATGAAGCACGTGTGACCGCGACCAAAGGTGGAGCCACCGAGCAACGAGACGCGGGACGAGGCACCACTCTCAACCTCGGCAGATTAAGGAATAAAGGGCCGCCTTGAAGCCCTCGATTTGCTGCCCCACTCGTGCCCGTCCTCTTTGAGCCCGACCGATGGGCCTGCCTGCTCGTTATCCTTTGCTCCTTTTGGTCCCTTGAGGTGCTCAAAGATCTGATCCCACTCCGCCCTCTCTTCCCTTGATTATTCAACAACATCACCCTTTCGCATGAACTTTTGACTATGGAATAAGGTTTTGCCACGGAAAAAGAAAGACACGCAGGTGCCCAGCATGAGGCACCCCTAAGACAATGAGTTAAGAAACAGGACTGTGATCTAACAGCAGAGGACTGATCGCACCCTGCAGCGTGTAAGGATGAATCCGAGCTGGACCTATAGCTCCACCGCCGGTGCTCAACAGCGCCAACAAAAGAAGACGGACTCCGTTAAAAAGACATTGTGACGAAAACCCCCCTTCCTGAACTTTCTACTCACCCCCTTGACCAAATTGCTTGTATCAACTTGAACTCCTCCCTCAGCCATTTTTATTGCTTTCTAAAATGTTTCATCGGTCACCCATGTATCTAGTTTTCCAAAGCACTGATAAGACCCAAAGGTATCAGATTACTCTTACTGTATGTTGATGTCACCGAAGAGAAAGTCTGAACTTGATTCTATAATGTTTCGAAACCTCTTTTCTTGATTGACTTCGACTAAGTATTATGCCGATCTCTAGACTTGTATGAAGAACCCAACCAATGTAAATTAACATGTATTACATTCTGCCTATCGCATCGATTATATAGAAATTGAACTTGCTTATGTAAAAAAGCGGCGACTGTTGAAAATGGCAATGTATGTGTACATAAGCGGCGTTCATTTGTGTTCACTGTACCCCTTGTTGTAAGCAGAACAAATAATTACGAAACACTGACTGTGTTATCCCGCCAGCATAAGACCCATGCACACATGTACACGACAGCTATTTTAGGCACCGTGGCCTCTCTGACCGTTTGCTAAACCCCCGACACCCCTCCCCGCGCGCACTGCTCATGCATCGACCACAAGACCCTCTCCCTCTGCGTGACCCTTCTCTAAAAGTAGCACTCCTGCTTGACCCACACCCCCCATTTCCTCCCAAAGAACACCCTTCCCCTCAGCTGACAAACCCCCCCCGGCTGCACTTGACCTATCGACCCGGTCCCAAGTCCTAAGACCAAGCCTCGTGGATATACATCCCTCTTTTCCCTGCCCAGCATAACAAAACCCATGATACACCAACCGAAGTGTCCGACCTTACCACCTGACCAAGCTTTGACCTGGGCTAATTCATACAAAAACAACAGAGGAGTGACTTGGCACAAGAACCTAAAAAAACAACCACGGTTCCCTTAATGTGTGGTGATGGTTAAATAAATTAACCCCCCTTTGTGTGCTCTGTCTTCATCTTAGATAAAATGGTACTGCCTGTTCCGTTAGTATACCATCTGGTACGCAACTCACCCTCTAGAGGTAGCAATCTGCAGTGGAGGAGCTCTATTCATTTAGAAGGACCCTCACTCACCACTAATTGGTGACATGCTTCATCATCGGGTCCCCGCTAGGGTGACCGAGTATCACCCTAGCGTGCTACAACGCCTGACTACAGCGGAGCAGGATGTGGTGAGTGGAACAGTGCCCAAATCAAAAAGTGACTAAACGTGTGGTGTTAGTGCAGTTTAAAAAATGCGTAGGTTGTAACCAGGTCAAAAACTTTTAATGATGGTCAACCCGCATTGGTTAAAAATTGTGAGTGGACTAAACAAGGTTCTGAGTTAGGGAACCCGAGTCCTAAAAATTGGTCGACATGTTTCTGCTGTTTTTTATTGCGTTTTGCTCAGCATTCTTCAGGACCTAATAACTAGTCCTCCGGTGGTGTGCGCGCGCTAAGGCGTACCCTCCCGAGAGGCTCTAAATGTGAAAAACAAATTAAATATAAAAATGTGTGAAAAAATCATCACACATCAGTAACCATGTCATCTCATGCCATTTGCAGAAACAATCATAGCAACCTGTGAAGAAAAAGACAAAGACAAAGACAAAGACAAACAGTGGCACATAATTAGATCTCAAATTTTGGTCCAATACATAAGAAGAAGCTGCATTAATGGAGCTGACTTATTGTGTATCACACAGGAAACACAGCCCATCCATGTATGACGGTGCAGTGTATTTTCATTTGTGTGAATGGGTGCAAATTGTTTCATAATTATGGAACAGATCACAACATGTCCGGCCAATTCTGCCGGTAAATTGCGGGGCAAATCGCATGTATATCCTGCTTTTAATTTAAGCCAGACTTGCCTTATACATATGGCTGATTCGTCCTATATTAATAATCACAGTCGAGTGAAGGACTGAATATTCCGCTTTTAAAAGTCATGTATACAATACATAACTCCAGGGCTCTGAACCTCTGCCTCGCAGAAAAATAATGAGAATGCTGTATTTCATTGGGATTCTGAATTACTCACAAAAAGCGGGACATTAACATGCCCCTTCGGTGAGGGTGGCGCGGGTGTACTTCACGCGGTGACTTTCTACAGTGAGAAAGAAGAAAGGGAGGAGGCATGCGTCAGTGTCCCCACTATAAACAAAAACAATAGAGTGGAAGAGCTGAAGCCCCGGGGGATTTTTTTACCGGTCAGATGTAACTTACTTCTGCACTCGCGGCTCCCCACCCGTGACCTGCTTTCTGGTCCAACCCTCCCGGAAACGATAGTTCCGAGGGGAAGACAAGCCTGTGTATATGAGACGCCCTGAGTGGCTCAGAGTACACCACGTGTGGTGGTTACAGTCACGTGGTGTCGTCCGTGGTTGAACTCTTAAAGGGATACAGTACTTCAAAAGGGTTACCAATGCCTAGCATCACGGGTTCGAGCCCCGGTATCGACATCTATAACCACAATGTGCTGTAATTAGTAGTATGATCATAGAGCCCACAGTTAATCTGTTTTAATCACTACAAAAGTGTCACCTTAAATAAAATGTGTGATAATTACTATATCAAGGAAACAGAGTATCAGAATGCTAATTGCACTTCCTGCTTCTTCATGAAATTAAGAGATTAGTGATAATAATAACTGAGCTCCCCAGTCGAACACTCAACACACTCCCAACCTAGGTTCACTTTTCAGAGATGACAAACATGCCGAGTGTGTCCCAGTGTAGACGTTAACTGTTATATGAATAGGAAATAAGGACATGATTAACCATGGACATAGTGTGTTCCTCTATCTTCGCAGGACACTGCCCCATGGGATATCATCATTGAGACCAACCCTATTTGTTCCAAGGCGATACACCCAACGTTGCTCACGTTCAAAAAGCGACGCCTCGGACCCATATTCTTGATGTTCTAGAATAGTCCACTGTAAGTCGTTAGGGGTATGTCCAGCCTGTAGAAAGTGTACGGTGAGTTTTGTGGTCATCTTTTTGCACCGTATATTACTTCTATGTTCACAGATTCTGATTCTTGTACGCCGCGTTGTCATTCCCACGTATTGGAGGCCACATCTGCACGTTATGAGATACACCACATTGGTGGTGTTACAGTTTGTATGGCTGCGTTGTTCCCAACGGGTGCCATCTGTCAAGTCCAGATATTTGGTGTTGGAAGTCAGGTGGCACACGTTGCAGTTTCCACATGAAAAATGGCCTTTAACCGGTGGAAGACCCCATGCATTGAGAACGCTTGGTGTGGGGTCAGTGGTCCTTTCGGTTCTGGGTCTTGTGTGGACCAACGAGTCTTTCAGGCTGGTTGCTCTCTTGTAGGACAGTAAAGGTTGCTTCCAATTTGTTTTATTGCTGGTTATGATCCTCCAGTTCTTCTTGATACTTGATGCTTTGTCCATCAAACTACAAAACAGAGGATATCCGCAGAGGATAATCAATAAGAGTCATAAGAGGGCTCGCAACCAGCAGAGGGACATTTTGTTGGATGACAATCCCCCTAAAGAGAAGGAGGAAATTCCTCTTACCTGCGTAACTACTTTTAATTCGCTGTCCAACGCAGTGAGTAAAAGTATCAAGAAGAACTGGAGGATCATAACCAGCAATAAAACAAATTGGAAGCAACCTTTACTGTCCTACAAGAGAGCAACCAGCCTGAAAGACTCGTTGGTCCACACAAGACCCAGAACCGAAAGGACCACTGACCCCACACCAAGCGTTCTCAATGCATGGGGTCTTCCACCGGTTAAAGGCCATTTTTCATGTGGAAACTGCAACGTGTGCCACCTGACTTCCAACACCAAATATCTGGACTTGACAGATGGCACCCGTTGGGAACAACGCAGCCATACAAACTAACACCACCAATGTGGTGTATCTCATAACGTGCAGATGTGGCCTCCAATACGTGGGAATGACAACGCGGCGTACAAGAATCAGAATCTGTGAACATAGAAGTAATATACGGTGCAAAAAGATGACCACAAAACTCACCGTACACTTTCTACAGGCTGGACATACCCCTAACGACTTACAGTGGACTATTCTAGAACATCAAGAATATGGGTCCGAGGCGTCGCTTTTTGAACGTGAGCAACGTTGGGTGTATCGCCTTGGAACAAATAGGGTTGGTCTCAATGATGATATCCCATGGGGCAGTGTCCTGCGAAGATAGAGGAACACACTATGTCCATGGTTAATCATGTCCTTATTCCCTATTCATATAACAGTTAACGTCTACACTGGGACACACTCGGCATGTTTGTCATCTCTGAAAAGTGAACCTAGGTTGGGAGTGTGTTGAGTGTTCGACTGGGGAGCTCAGTTATTATTATCACTAATCTCTTCATTTCATGAAGAAGCAGGAAGTGCAATTAGCATTCTGATACTCTGTTTCCTTAATATAGTAATTATCACACATTTTATTTAAGGTGACACTTTTGTAGTGAATAAAACAGATTAACTGTGGGCTCTATGATAATACTACTAATTACAGCACATTGTGGTTATAGATGTCGATACCGGGGCTCGAACCCGTGATGCTAGGCATTGGTAACCCTTTTGAAGTACTGTATCCCTTTAAGAGTTCAACCACGGACGACACCACGTGACTGTAACCACCACACGTGGTGTACTCTGAGCCACTCAGGGCGTCTCATATACACAGGCTTGTCTTCCCCTCGGAACTATCGTTTCCGGGAGGGTTGGACCAGAAAGCAGGTCACGGGCGGGGAGCCGCGAGTGCAGAAGTAAGTTACATCTGACCGGTAAAAAAATCCCCCGGGGCTTCAGCTCTTCCACTCTATTGTTTTTGTTTATAGTGGGGACACTGACGCATGCCTCCTCCCTTTCTTCTTTCTCACTGTAGAAAGTCACCGCGTGAAGTACACCCGCGCCACCCTCACCGAAGGGGCATGTTAATGTCCCGCTTTTTGTGAGTAATTCAGAATCCCAATGAAATACAGCATTCTCATTATTTTTCTGCGAGGCAGAGGTTCAGAGCCCTGGAGTTATGTATTGTATACATGACTTTTAAAAGCGGAATATTCAGTCCTTCACTCGACTGTGATTATTAATATAGGACGAATCAGCCATATGTATAAGGCAAGTCTGGCTTAAATTAAAAGCAGGATATACATGCGATTTGCCCCGCAATTTACCGGCAGAATTGGCCGGACATGTTGTGATCTGTTCCATAATTTTGAAACAATTTGCACCCATTCACACAAATGAAAATACACTGCACCGTCATACATGGATGGGCTGTGTGATACACAATAAGTCAGCTCCATTAATGCAGCTTCTTCTTATGTATTGGACCAAAATTTGAGATCTAATTATGTGCCACTGTTTGTCTTTGTCTTTGTCTTTGTCTTTTTCTTCACATGTTGCTATGATTGTTTCTGCAAATGGCATGAGATGACATGGTTACTGATGTGTGATGATTTTTTCACACATTTTTATATTTAATTTGTTTTTCACATTTAGAGCCTCTCGGGAGGGTACGCCTTAGCGCGCGCACACCACCGGAGGACTAGTTATTAGGTCCTGAAGAATGCTGAGCAAAAAGCAATAAAAAACAGCAGAAACATGTCGACCAATTTTTAGGACTCGGGTTCCCTAACTCAGAACCTTGTTTAGTCCACTCACAATTTTTAACCAATGCGGGTTGACCATCATTAAAAGTTTTTGACCTGGTTACAACCTACGCATTTTTTAAACTGCACTAACACCACACGTTTAGTCACTTTTTGATTTGGGCACTGTTCCACTCACCACATCCTGCTCCGCTGTAGTCAGGCGTTGTAGCACGCTAGGGTGATACTCGGTCACCCTAGCGGGGACCCGATGATGAAGCATGTCACCAATTAGTGGTGAGTGAGGGTCTTTCTAAATGAATAGAGCTCCTCCACTGCAGATTGCTACCTCTAGAGGGTGAGTTGCGTACCAGATGGTATACTAACGGAACAGGCAGTACCATTTTATCTAAGATGAAGACAGAGCACACAAAAGGGGGGTTAATTTATTTAACCATCACCACACATTAAGGGAACCGTGGTTGTTTTTTTAGGTTCTTGTGCCAAGTCACTCCTCTGTTGTTTTTGTATGAATTAGCCCGGGGTCTAGGAGTGCCTACTCATACCCTCTCTCTCTTGTTGCTGATATATATCAACCTTTGACCTGATCATCCCCTCCTGCCCTCGTGTCCTGTAGGAATGTCCAGCTGAGAGATCACAATCTCTTGTTACATTCAGGAGGGGAGGATGACATCTGAGCGATTGGTATGGGAATAGGCCTGAAGCGGGGATTCCAAGCATGTTTTTCCTACTTCAAAGCGTCTTTATTATAATAAGGAATGTTTGTGAATCGTAAACCTGTGTATAAAAGACGAAGCCTCAGAGAAACTTGTTAGAGCACCTCCTGAAGACACTATGCGAGTGTCCGAAATGACAGGCTCTCCTCATGAGAAATAAAACTCTATTCTTGTATTCCTGCTTCCAGCGCCCGTCTCTTTATTTGGTAATTGTTCAAGATGGGAACTAAGAGGCGTCCTGCGCCAGCAGCCTGGGCATCAGGTGTGTTATGGGCTGACTTTTCCACACGTGTAGGTGTGTTGCACGGTTCTATGTATTAGTGATGAGAGGGTGCACATGTTTCTTTGTCAGTGATGTATCTGGGTGTGTCTGTATCAGTGAATGTTTTTGTGTTCTCTTTCTCATTGGATGTGCAAATGAAGCAGTGTGTGGTGTGTGGCTCTGTCTGACAGCGATGTTGCGAGTATATCGGTGTTCTGTATCAGTGGCGTATGCCTTTGTCGGTGGCACTTTTAGTGTTGTGTATCCCTCCGTCTGCTCTGTCAGTGACTCTATGTGTTTGTATGAGGGACACCATAGGTGTGATGGCTTGTCTGCGTTACCTTGCATTTTGTGTATCTCTATGTAGGGTAAATGTTTAGGAATGTTGTACAGCTCTGTGTGTACGTGTCAGCCACTCTGTATTTGTAATGTGTGTGTGTGTGTACCAGTGTCTCTGTGAGTGTGTTGGCGTAACAGTGACACTTTTGTGTGGTCAGTAGCGTGAGTCAATAATGCTGTGTAGCTAAAGTGCATGTACCCTTGACACTGTGAGTGTATTGTTGTGTCAGAGACACTGAGCACATAGGGTGACTCTGCATGTCAATGATGGGCTGAGTGCATTGCTGCTTTACTATCAGTGATATTGTGCTCTGGGGCGTCTGTGCCAGGGGTACGTTTGGCTGTGTGCAGCCGTGTGTGCCTGCATGTGTACGTGATGCATTTTATGCGGAGTGTGTGTGTCTGTACGTGGTGAGACTATGATGCTTTACATATTGTGTGGTTCAGTGTGGCAGTACAGCTGTTTGTTTGTGGGTCAGTGTTACTCAATAATGCTGTAAACATATACACAGTGCCTTTTTGAGGTAAACTTGTAATGTGTTGTCAAGCCATGCGATTTTATAGACATTATTGCATTCTATTGTTTTTTGCCTGCAACTATAAACTAAACGAAACTCAATAATGCGATGTGTGCTTTGTGTAACTGTCAATTATGTTTGTTTACGAGTGTCAGTGTCTTTAAAGTTGTTTGTGTGACTCTCTGTACTAGTGATGGTGTAGATGTGTTGGTGTGTGTGTGGCACTGTGTGTGTTGTACCTGTGTGTGCATGTATCAGAGGACTGTGTTTTTTGTAATGCTGTCTATGTGCACCCATGAGGTTATGTAGCTCCGTATGGCAGTACTGTTGTGCTAGTGTGTCCGTGTTGTTCAGTAATGCTGTGTGGGTGTGTGTATTTTGTCAGTCAGTTATGTTGTGTGTTGGTGCGCCTGTGTCAGTGTTGTATGAATGTCTCTTTATACTAATGATGATTTCAAAGTTGTGGTTTGAGTGACGCTGTGTATCATGTGTAGCTCTTTGAGCACGTGTTTCAAAGATTGAGTGTTTGTTGCGTGTCTCTCTATGTGAACCATTGTGTTCAATTCTCTGGCAGTGTAATTTCCTACCCTATTATTATTATTGTTCATATGTACCCTGTATTTTAGTTATACAAAATAAAACATTAAATACGTACTTCTCAATGCAGTTCTATAATATGCCTAATAAATAGAATAGCTTTCACCCACGATAACGTAAATCATAACTAAAAAATGATAAGGTCCCAAAGGTGAGACCTATTGGCTATGCCAGTAGTTCCCAAACTGTGCGCCGCGGCACCCCAATGCGCCATCAGAACTTGCCTGGGGCGCCGCGCAGCTCATGGGGACTTGAGAAAGGTTCTCCTCTACTGTAACTAACCCAATGTTTTCCTTCCATTTGTGATGCTGACTGCCTTGCATTTCAACACCTACAGCGGAGCATGGCGGCTTTTAAAACCCATCATGTTTGAGTTGTTTGCAATGCTATTCATTCATTTGCATACTACTGTATAGCTTCGTTATAAATACATGCAGTTACGTTTTTGGAATGTGCCTTTGTGGGCCCCGAGCAATCCATGTGGGAATGCTATGCAGAGGAGTTAGGAAGCCTCATCTGTCAGCATCTGGAATATTTTGAACAAGCGTGATGTGTTACAATTAAATAAAGAGCATGTCCACTTAGGCGGGCCCGGGCTCAATCAGTACAGTGCTGCCGGGTATTATTGCTACCCTGTTCTGCAGCCCCTCAAGTAATCGCTTCTACGAGGGAAATCAGGTAATTACGATCATGTATAGCGAAGGGGTCATGTCCAGATCAATTGCGAGTGTTTGTAGCGTTTTGGGGGGAGTGGGGGGTGGAGGGTTCAGATAACTGGAGAACTAACTGTGTTTTGTGCTTTATAATCTTTCCTGCCACTTATAAAAACAAAATACAACGTTGTCAGTTGGCTTGCCTTATCTTCCAAAATAGTGACTCCAAATTGCTTACGCTCCCACCCCATTCTTTCACATATTCACAACTCTGTAAAGCACAGCATTGTAACATAAAAATATAACAAGGGTACTCCCAAATTTGATTTTAGGTCTAGAGGAAGGCGAGAAGACAGCAACTATAAACAAATACCTCTAATCTGACCTATTTGCTTTCAAAAAGTTGAATAAATCTAGATATTTCACAAGGATGCAACACTTGTAAAGAGTATTCAGGCAGACATATTATTCTTACATTTTCTATTTATTTTCATTATCATAGCTTGAGATAAGAGAGCATTTTTTTAAATATAGCATTTTTTGATATTTTTTTACTATACAGATTTGATTTTTTCAGTGCTAGGAATTCATTATTAACAGTGATAAACTTGATATGAACCCCACATATAAACTATAAAGTGCTAGCAGTCTATCCGTCATTCATTCCACATCATTCGCTCAAAATCATACATACTCATACTAGTGAACAAAAACACAGTAAAAACAACATAGGAAGGCAATACAGCTGAGAGTCTCAATGTATCTTTACGACTAAATGTTCATATCTCTTTATCTCGATGATACACAGATTGTAAATTGCTACTTCATTTGTTTCTTTTTCCTTTTTTATCCCTCTGTACATGGATCTCAGGTGTATGGGGCCTGAGATCCATGTACAGAGGAAAGAAGAAAAAAGAAAAAGGAAAAAGAAACAAATTGGCTGGCTATGGTGAATGCTAACACAGTCAATGGGTATCAACATGCTAGATACCTACTTCATGTACGGTCTGCAAATGACCTACAGTCCAGGACCTTTCTGAAGTTCCTCGCTTGTTAGCTTGATCTATAGGAATAGAAAAGGAGGGGTCCCTTGATTACATTGGGGGACAAACCTGAGTTATCACGAATACGGAGTAGTTTCATTAGGGGCGAGACTTACTCAGGAGGGGGCAGGTCAAAACCGGGTGTAAATCACCAGATACCAGAGCTTCTAATCACATCCAATCACGCGGCGTAGTCAATCTGCCATCTTAGGGTGCCCGAACAATCAGGCTACATGGGTGAATCTGAGAAACATTAAAAATGGAGAGTGGTAAGTGAAAAATCACCAATTGAAAGTAGAGTCCGTGTACGCACAACAGTACCTGAATTAGCAGGCTGCTGGAGTGTCGCGTAATAATTCTAGAATAGTTACGTCAACATTGTGTGTGGAAACGTCGTTCCCATGGACAAGGCACAGAAGGTGCAGCATTTTGTGTAACCTTTATTTATTTATTTTGAAGCTTGTAAAGCGCTCAGCTACCCCCAACGGGAGTGTCCCGGCGCTGTAGACATGCGACAACCAGAGAAGATCAGAGAGGGCTAGATCAGAGAGAAGAGCCGGGTCTTACGTTTCCTCCGAAACCGAGGCTCTGATGTTAGAAATCTGAGTTCCAGCGGAAGTTGGTTCCAGAGTTTGGAGGTGGCCACCGCGAAGGCCCTACCACCCGTACGTGCAAGATGGAATCATGGGGCAAACATTAGGCGAAGATGATTAGATCTAAGGTCCCGAGTTGCTTGTGTCATCTTGAGTCTATGGCTCAGGTAAGCAGGGCCTCGACCATTAAGAGCTCTAAAGGCAAGGACCAAGGCCTTGAACTGTAAGCGGTATCTCACTGGTAGCCAGTGCAGTTTGGCCAAATAAGGTGAAATAGAGTGGCGATAGGGAATATTACAGATCAGCCTGGCCGCTGAGTTCTGCACTGTCTGAAGACGATTAATGAGATACGCCGGAGCTCCAACATACAGACTGTTAGCGTAGTCCAAATGAGACGTTATGAGTGCATGGACTACCGTCCTGCGAGAGTCAAGGGGGAGGAAAGGGATGATTTTTTTAATCATTCGCAGCTTCCCAAAGCAAGATGACGAAACTTTATTGATTTGAGTTTTACATGACAAAGCTGTATCAAATATAAAACCCAAATTGCGGGCAGCTTGAACTGGTACCGGGGGAGGGTTAACCTCAGACGGCCACCAAATATCAGCGGGAATTGGAGATTTCTGGTTAAAAAATAAGACCTCCGTCTTGTCGGTATTCAATTTTAAATTGTTAGAGGCCATCCAGGAGGCGGTATTCACCAGGCAAGGGCGGAAATTAGCCAAGGAGCTTTCAGAGTGGTCTTTGAAAGAAAACACAAGCTAAATATCATCAGCATAAAAGACCACTCTGACGCCCCAGGATTCAACCACTTTCGCCAGCGGCAGCAGATAAACATTAAATAAGAGGGGACTGAGTGCTGAACCCTGCGGAACCCCCCATGTCAATGGCTTCTCCGTGGAGACAAATGGTCTGAGAAAAACCTGGTGTGTTCTATCCGTCAGGAAGGATTTCACCCAAGCCAGCGGGATCCCTCCTATGCCCATCTCCTGAAGGCGAACCAACAGGATATCATGCGAGATGGTATCAAATGCTGCGGATAGGTCGAGGAGGACCAACATGGCCTCCTCGCCCCTATCCACACACTTGCGGATTGACTCAGACACTTCAAGTAAAGCTGACTCTGTACTGAAGTCTGGCCTGAATCCTGATTGGGTATCATGTAGCAACTGGTTAGATTCTAAGTATTCGGACAGTTGCTCATGTACCGCCTTCTCTAAAACTTTTGCTGGCTTGGGGAGAAGTGATATGGGCCTTTAATTGCTGAAACATAATGGGTCAGCATCAGTTTTTTTTTTAAATTGGTAACAACATCGCATGTTTCCACAGGGAAGGGAAAAGACCAGATTGCAGGGAGGAATTCCATATTTCTAGCAAAGGGCCAATCAATAGCGGGGCTATGTCGTTCAAAATCTGGGCCGGGGCTGGGTCGAGCGGGGAACCCGACTTACATTTTATGAGCAGAGACAAAGCATAGTCTTTAGACATGGGTTTAAATGAAGTAAACACTTCAGCATGAGTCGTGTCATGATCTGCAGTTACTACTATGGGATTCTGATGGATTGTTGCCATGATGTTAGCGATTTTCTCGTAGAAGAAATCTGACAAACCATCACTAAGCAATTGACTAGGAGTGACAGGGCAGGCCAGGGCAAGAGGATTAGCGAACTCTTTAACAATGTTAAAGAGGGTCTTGGTAGAATTTTTCGCCCTTTGAATTTTTTCAGCAAAGTGCTCTTTCATGATGCTATGTTTGAGTTTATGAAACTCTTTAAGAGCCAATCTATAAAGGGTTTTGGCAGCTGGATCGTATGTCTGGCGCCATGAGCGCTCCAATTTTTTGCATCTGCTTCTGTTCTCTCGTAGTTCCACTGTGAACCAGGGAGCTGAAGGTTTAGATCTTGGGGAGGTGAGGTTCTGTACTGGCGCAATTTGCTCAATGGCAGCAGAAAGGTCTTTATTAAATATGGATACGTCTGCATTAGGTCACCAGACAGTGTGTCTAATCTACTCCTATATGATTGCTCCAAGGCCTTGCAGGTGACCTTAAGTAAGCACAGAGACCATTTGTGTAGAGCTTAACAGCCGGTGTCAGGGTATCAGGGGGGACTGCGTCTAAAAAACCAGTTGATCTCTGTGGTAAATAGCGGTACCCCAGGCTGATAGTACTGCCTGTGGTGCGCTGTGTTGCGTGAAAATTAAAAGCCCAAAAAGTGTATGGGCGCAAATATACTCAATAAATTGCCGCGATTATCAGCGAGGGTAAACCTAGATATATAGTGGTTCAAAAGCGCGTATAGCGCACTCGTTGTTTATTTATAGTATCCTAATGTGCCCCGAGATACAAATGCGCCTGAAGAGAGCAAATGCATGCGGGCGGTAAATTAAATTGAAAGTCAGGTCTGTTATGTAATTTTCAAAATGTAGGAGAGGCATCGTGTCTATTTTAAAGATGGTCTGACACCACAAGGGTGTCATACTCCGCGTTATTAGCTGAAACTTCAATACAAAGGAATGCTCAGATTGGACTTCTCCCTACCTGTGGACCTCCACCTTCACCTTCACTGCCTTCCGTCAGAGTGAGCCCACCCGACTCATGCTGATAAATACCTCGGTGTACGAGGCGCAGCCGCTAGATGCTGCTCGGGGGCTCGTCTCCTAACTGCCTATCAGCTCGTAGTCATACCTGGGCCATAAGGGAGCATTGTGAAAGGGAAACATTTGAGCCTCGTTTGCGTATCTCTGGTATCGCCAAATTAAAGCATAAATTTCAAAGACAACTATCGTAATGACATATCCGATGTATTATAGTTTGATGACAATCATCACAGTGAATGGAAGTTTTGCTTTAGCTGTGTAATGGAAAATTTAAAGCATACGAGAATGTGAAAATACATTCATATGATCATATCGGCAGCACACACTTGTGTCATTATTAGGAACATGTACATATGGGTTCGCTTAAATGCACATTTCTCTAAATAAGTACAGAATCAGCACCTGTGACAAGTGCCATAACCTTGTCTTACTGAAACACGATTGGTAATACAGCATGCAGACCCACAAAATGTTATTATATCCATGAAAGACTGACCGTTAGGTGGTCAAGGACATTAAGCATTAGATAATAAACATGATTGTTAGGGCAACATGCAGATCCAGACATTACGTTGTTATTTGATCCTAACGTGGTCAGAGACCTCAAGAATTTAGATAAACAATAGTAATGCAACCTGTAGAGCCCTAATGTCTTGCTTGGTTATGTCATAAGTCTCAGTGATTCATTATTGACTATTCAGGGTCAAGACCTGCCATCTGTGCATACGTAGCGTCTAATTCATTAAGTCCATTACGGACTGTGTCGAAAAAATGCATCCATTTGCATTCCCTGATATTCATGGTGGAGCTCATGTTGCCACCCCGAGGCCCTAGGGTGATTTTCTCAATTACCAACCATTTCATGGATTCAGGTGTATGGTTATATGTTGTGTAATGCTCTACAAGGGGGCCCCCCTGAG
Organism: Lissotriton helveticus; assembly: GCF_964261635.1. Taxonomy (NCBI): domain Eukaryota; kingdom Metazoa; phylum Chordata; class Amphibia; order Caudata; family Salamandridae; genus Lissotriton; species Lissotriton helveticus. The sequence goes on along the minus strand of NC_136070.1, from coordinate 796,823,824 downwards.
TATTACATCTAATCCTACTGCAGTGTTGCAGAATGCGATTTTTCACCTTTTGCTTGGTTTGGCCGATATACATAGAACCACATGGGCAGATAATGGCATATGATTTCGCTTGTATTGCAGTTAGTGAATGATTTCAAGATTATTGTCTTGTTGTTATGTGACAATGTTTTAGTTTCTTGGCATGTAGAGCACGCTTTGCATTTTGTACATTTGAAGTGTCCTACCACCCCCGGGTAAGTTCCATAGGTCTTGAATAGTGGGATTCGGCGGAGTGTCCAGCAAGGAGCGGACTACAAAGTCTCTGATATTTTTCGCCTTCTTGAAAGCATGAATGGGTGGTTTAGGCATCTCAATTGTGTCTCCAATTATGTATTTTTTTTTTGTTTAAATATCCTTTATTGAAATCACAGGAGGAATAAAAACATAAATGTAACAACATGCATGGTACTACATCTCAACGATGTCTGTCATGGTTGCGGGGCATGCCACACAATGCATTAGTTCTTCGCTTCATACATCATGGCAATGTTTCATCACAAATGTTCCAACCGTGTTAGCGCAACAGAGGATATAACTTTCCAAAAGAAACAATGGAGGAAAGAGGGAAAGAAAAAAGGACAAAGGACAGAAAAGGGGAAAGGGGAAGGGGGGGTATGGTCATCTGGTTCGAAAGTGTGACGTGTGCGTCGAGTCGAGGATGCACCGATGTAGGGGGGTGTGCGTGCGTCATTGAATATGAACTATGGGAGTGAGTACGGCTATGGGGAGGGCAATGGGTCAGTTGTGGTATGTGTTCAGCATGAGGGCAGTGCTGCGTGGAGCATCATCATGTCTGCCCTCATGGAGTATTAGCAGGGGGTGTGTCGTTGGTATCGACCGGTTGGGTGATGTCTGTTGGGTTCCGTGCTAGGTGGCATTCCCTATGGAAGGAGCTTAGCATTACATCCCACAATGCCGCAATTGGGAACTGTCGTAGACCTGCTGTTTCCTCATTGTGGAGGGTGGTGCTTTCCGCTTTCGCCCAGTTGTCCAGGGATGTGTGCCAGTGTTCTGTTAGGGGCGGTGTAGCTCGCTTCCAGTGTTTTGTGATCAGTCTTTTTGCCGTGAGGAGGCCAAGGTCCCAGAAACGAGAGGGAACTTTATTTGATTTGGTTCGTGTATACAGGCCCAGTATGCATGCCTCCCACGTGTGCGGTATCACCGTGTCTGTGCGTTTGTCTAGTATCACTAGCACTGCCCTCCAGTATGCCTTAATCCGTGGGCACTGCCACAGCATGTGTAGCAAGTCCGCCCCTTCCAGTGCACATCTCGGGCAGTTAGCTGTAGCACCCGGGAAGTATTGGTTAATTTTGCTGGGTGAGAGGTACGCTCTATGTAGTATATAGAACTGGATCAGTCTGAAGCGTGCGTTACGGGGTATGTGTCCGGGGCCCAGTAGTATCATTTTCCACTCCTTATCTGTCCAGTCCCTCCCCCTGTCTGCCGCCCACTTGTCACGCAGCGGTTGTAACGTGTGTTGCGTGTGTGATAACAGTGCTTGGTGTAGCCAGTGCACTACATGTGTACCGTTTCCCATGACATGTAGGCTCTGTATCAATTGATGTGTTGGCAGTTCCTCAGTGATGCTACCCCACCGCTGTGTGTATGCCGACAGCAAGGAGGCGTGTTGTAGAAACTGCCCCGGTGGGAGGCCCGTGTCAGCGGCCAGCGTCTCAAAAGGTATCAGGGCTCCATCGGCGTACAGGTCCGCCATGGTGTCTACTCCAGTGTGCGTCCAGTGTTCCAGTTCCGTTTCAGTGACTATAGAGGTGGACTTGGGGGTGCCTAGGAGCGGGAGCGCTGGGGCATATGGTTTGGTCAGTCTCATGAGCCGCAGGCTTCTGACATAACACCTCACCGCCACATCTACATGTAGTTGGGCCATTCTCCTCGGGTGTGTCAGGGGGTGGAATAGAGTATGTATCTGTGTGGAGGTCAGCACATCCGTAATCGTGGCAGTGTCTTCCAGGCGGTTTCCCGCGAGCCAGGCAGTTACCCATTGTAGCTGGGCTGCCAGATAGTAAAGTTCGAGGTTCGGTACCGCAAGGCCACCGTCATTGATTGGCGCATATAGTTTTTGCAGGGCCACTCTGGGTCGTCCAGTGTTCCATATCAGGTCCCTGATCATGGATGCCAGTTCCTTGAAGGTGTGTGCCTGCACATATACTGGTATGTTGGCGAAGTAATATAGGAGCCTGGTGAGAACGATCATTTTCGTCAATGTCACCCTGCTCGGGACATTGAGTGGTAGGGATTTCCAAAAGGCAATTTGGGACCTTATGGACGTGTCAGGTTGCCGTCCAGTATGTCCTGGGGCGTCCTGTAGATGTATACTCCTAGATACTTGAACGTGGTATGGTGCCACGGCAGTCGCTCGCCATTAATCATAATTGCAGGGTCTGGAATGTCTGGGTTGAACGAATACGCCCCTGACTTGGCCCAGTTTACCTTAAGGCCCGACACGGTCTCAAAGGATTTGAAGATCTCCGAGAGGTCTGGTGGTATTTGGGTGAGGTCCCTGATATACAAAAGGAGGTCATCCGCATATAGCGAGACCGTGTCCATGCCATCCGCCAGTGGGATGCCCCAGTGCGCGCACTTACTGTGCAATATGTCAGCTAGGGGTTCAATCGCTAGTGAAAAGAGCAATGGGGATAGCGGGCAGCCCTGTCTGGTGCCTCGCCGCACCCTTATGGCGTCAGATAGCAGCTTGCCTGTGCGGACTCGCACCACAGGGTGTCTGTACAGCAATCCCACTAGTTCGATATAGACTTCCCCAAGCTCGAATTTACACAACACGGACAGTAGGTAGGGCCATTCGACTGAATCGAATGCTTTCTCTAGGTCAAGGACTAGGCAGCCCGACCTAGGCCAATCCTGCACTGCGTACGTTTGTACTCGGAACAGCCTCCGTATGTTATGGGAGGTGCATCTGGTTGGCACAAATCCGTTCTGGTCATTGTGTATCAAGTCCGGCACTAGTCGGGCGAGAGTTGAAGCTAGTATTTTATAATCTGTGTTTAGCAGCGCTAGGGGTCTATACGAGCCGAGGAGCGTGCCATCTCTACCTGGCTTGAGAAGGGACACTAGCGTCGCTTCATTCATAGACTGGGGTAAGGTCAAGTCTTCCAGTGCCGCCGCTTATACCCTGAGGAGCTCTGGGATCAGGATGTCAGAGCATGCCTTATAATATTCCGCTGGCAACCCATCGGGGCCCGGGGCCTTGCCATTCGAGAGAGCAAAGATGGCCTCACGGAGTTCCTCCGCCATCAACGGCGACCCCAGGTCGTCTTGTTGGTAATTTGTCAGGGTAGGCAGCGTGACATCTTCCAGATACGCAGTTATGGTGGGTTGTTTGGTCAGAAGTCGGGACTTATATAGCGCGTCATAATGTGTCACAAAGGCCTCGTGTATCTGCGCTTGCGTGTACACCGTCGGGCCAGCTGTTGATTGAACCGCCGTCACTGGCGTTTCGCGGTTTTCGCGTTGTATCAGCCATACCAGCAGCTTGCCAGGCTTGTCTCCAATGTGATGTGTGCGGGCCGAGTGTGCTTTGTAATTGATGTTCTTCAGCCTGTCAATCAGTTTGTCATGTTCTGCCCGTGCCTGTAATAAATCAGTGTTCGTGTCTGTGGCTGCTGCCTGTTCTATTCGCAGCAAGTCTGATTCTAGACGTCGGAGTTCTGTCTCTAATTGCCGTCGGGAGTGAGCCTGGGTGCCCAGACATTGTCCCCTGAGGACCACTTTAAAAGCGTCCCATTCAATCTGTGGCGTCGACGCTGAGCCTGTATTGTCTTCGAAATATTGCGCTGTCTGTGTGCATATGGAACCCCTAAATGCGCCGTCCAGTAATAGGTCAGGTTGTAGCCGCCATGTGGGTATCGGTGGCCGAGGTTGTTCCCACGTCAGTTCCAGTAGGTGTGGATTGTGGTCTGAGTGCATGCGTCCCATGTAATAGGTATCCGTGACATTGAGTAGGATCTCGCCGGTCACCATGTACCGGTCAAGACGTACATGCAGGGCGTGCGCTCCCGAATAGTAGGAGTAGACTCTGGAGTGTGGATTGCGAGTGCGCCACGCATCATGTAGACCCCATTGTGTGGACCACTGGAGTCACTGGCCTGCAGTGCTTTCGTAGTGTTCTGTGCCTGTGAGTTGGGCGGTGAGGGGTGAGAGCGGTCTAGCGCTAGATCCAGGGAGCCATTGTAGTCCCCGCCAAGTACCCAGGGGATTCCGTGGCAAGGGGCCAAAGTGTGTGACAAATGGTGAAGGAAATCTGCCAACCCCGCGTTGGGCGCATATATTGAGGCTAGCACTAGTGGGTTGCCATCTAACCTACCGTGGACTGCCACGTGTCTGCCCTCGGGATCTATGTGTACATCCTGTGTGGTCCATGGAGTGCCCGGCCTGACCCATACCAGTGTCCCCCGGGCATACGACGAGAAACCCGTAGCATATATCTGTCCACGCCACCTGCGTCGTAGCGTGGGAATTTTCGTGGCGCTAAGGTGTGTCTCTTGTAGGAGGGCAATTTGTATGTGATGGCGTTTGAGGTACGAGTAAATTTGATAACGTCGGGACGGCGTATGTATACCCCTCACATTCCACGTGCATATCTTAATGGCTGACATTACAATATTTCAACAAAACCCCCCGCCCATCCCTCCCCCCACCACCCTATACATCCTGTGCCCACCGTCATGTAAACGGTTCCTGCAATGAAGTAAACGCCTAAGTTGGCACGCCCTTTCACTGTGACCATAGGAGGGGAGGGAAACATGGCTAACGGAACAGTAAGCCAATGAACATTATGAGCTTTCAAAATACCAAAAGGTCGGATGCGAAACGTGCTCCCGTCCATACTCTCTAGGAGAGCAACAGAATTCAAATCTAAGGGGGTGTTTGTGCTATGTGCACGTGAACCGTGGTTCTATGTCAATACAGTTGTTGTGTGAAGGCCTATTGCCTTCCCGGGAGGAATGTAGCAGTCTGAGCCGCCCTTGCAGACAGTGAACCCATTATGCACATGCACGAAGCTCTATACATTACGTGTCCCATCCGAACTTCCACCAGGCGAAGCAAAGCGCCCTCATAGCTACACTTTGACCGAGTGTAGGCAACCAATGCTGATTCTTGGGCTCACGTTCATTGAGGAGCTGTTCGGCGTGTGTGAGTCCCATGTGCAGCATGCAGGGTTGGAGGTGTAGTCCGCTGTCACGAGCAGTCCCCGTTGCTTCTGCGTCGTTCCAGGTCCGCTGTGGTGGTCAGTCGTGATTGTACCTGCAGATTGTTGTGCTCGTCGTGCAGTTAGCTGATGTAGTCTGCCGTTTGGGGAGTGACATCAGGCCGTTCCTCCGAAGTTTGGGAGTCCGGCACACCATAAATGGCTTTGTCGTCACTTTGGAGTTCCTGCATGCTGCCGCCCGCCATCTCGCTCCGTGCAAGGGATCCGCTGAGTTCCATCACCAGGCGCAGGGCGTCCTGCTTCTCCTGCCGCTTGGCATCCGCTGGAGGGGGAGCTCTTGTCGCTGCTTGTGATCCCGTCTGGGTTCTCTGGCGGGGCCGACGTCTTCGTCTGTTACCTCCGGATTGCCGCCGGGGTGCAGGACCTGTAGTTGTTTTGGGTTCTGTATCCACTCCCCTGTCTAGCCAGGTTTCCACTTCCGTGGGGTCCGTAAAGAAATGAGTCCGTTCTCCGGCCACTACCCTCAACTTCGCGGGAAACAGCAGTGAGTATTGGAGGCCCATCTGCCTCAGTCGCTTTTTCACTGCCAGAAAGTCGTGCCTTTGCCGCTGGACCTGTACAGTGTAGTCTGGAAAGAACATTACCGACGCGTTCTCGATCCGGACCTCTTGGAGCTTGCGTGTTTCTCGCAGTATGGAGTCTCTGTCCCGATAGTTCATTATGCGGAGCAGCATGGGTCTCGGGTTGGAGCCTGTCGTCAGAGGTTTAGTGGGGACCCTGTGAGCTCGTTCTATTACGAAGTGCGGGGAGAGCGTTCCCTCCGGCAGAATGCCCTTCAGCCACTGTTCCATGTGTTCTTCTGGGGTCCTCCCTTCCCATTTCTCCGGAACCCCAACCAAGCATACGTTGTTTCTACGGGTCCTACCTTCCGCGTCTTCAGCTCTGTCCTCCAAGAACTCCACCCTGTTCAATAAATCTTGTATGTGTTTATGTGACTGGTCGGCATGAGGTTGAAGTGTCTGCAGTGCACCTTCCAGGGCTGTGGTGCGCTCCGCCAGTTTTTTATGATCCGCCCTCAGGTGCGTGAGGTCGATGACCACGCTGTCGATTTTGGTGGCCAAGGAGGTGCGGGTCAGGTGTATTGATTCCTCGAGCCTCTCCATCGCCGCCAGCATGGTGTCTAGTTTTGCCGCCGTTTGGTCCGGGTCAGCGTTCTTCCCAGTCTTGTCCATCTTGCCCTTCGTGCTCACGCTGCTGGCTCCGGTTCGTGTTCTGGGGCCGTTAGGCATCTGTACCTCCTCGTCGTCCCCGGTCCAGCAGCGCGTTTCTCCCTCAGAGGACCAGCCTGGGTGTGTGATCTTCCGGCTGTGAGGTAGGTGACTACTGCATCGTGCTCGCGGTTCCGAGGTGGGTGGGCGTCCGTGTCCGCGTCCACGTGTCTGCGGCCTGCGGCGCCTGGCGTCGATTGGGATGGTGTGCTCGGGCTGATACTTGGCTCCGGGTCAGCACGCGCCACACTGTGGTGGGTCAAGCTCAGCGGCCGGCCATGCGGGCTGCACCGGTACTTGCGTGGCGCAGGAGGTGTTGCGAGCGCTTTGTGTTCTGGGCCGAGGGCGCCCGTGCAGTCTCACCGTCACTGGCCAGCACGTGGGCGCGTTGCAGCAGATGCGCTGTTGGTTAGGCCGGCTCCGCCGTCCAGCTGCGTACCGTGGGTCGCTCGTGGCCGTCCAGCCCCGCCGCTATCAACCTCCTAGGGAATGGGCAGGGTGTCCGGGTGGGGGTAGGCCTCCGTGGCCGGTGGAGCAGCTTCACTTCCCCCGCTTCCCAGACGTGCCTGTGAGACCGGCTTCACCCGTCCTCGTTCCGCTGCACCGCTGGTCCAGTGTCTGGGCAGGCAGCACTCAGCTGATGGGTCTTCCGAACAGGGCCAGCCAGGTTCCGCTGTCCGTCTCCGCACCCCACCTCAGCGCCGTGCGGTCTCAGGGCATGTAGGCCTCGACTCCGGGCCTGTGTCTCCCGCCAAAGCAGCGGTCTTTCCTGGGCGCCTCCCGAGATCGGAAGCGAAGCTTGCGGTCACCGCTTCGCGGAATCTCCGGTGTACCACGGGTATGCCGATCGTCCCCAAAGTCAGCCGGGTGATAGGTAATGGTGTCCGGTGGCAGCGCCGGTGGTTCTCCGCCGTCTGCAGATGGGTTTTATCGGAGAAATGCGCCGGGAAGGGGAGCTCGGCGTGGAGCTCTACCCCAAGGCGGCCATTCCCGTTGCGTGCTTAGCCACGCCCCTTGTGTCTCCAATTATATCCCAATGTTTATTGATTATTTTCCGTATCTCGTTACTTTTGGTGCAGTGGGTTGTTACGCAAATCATCCTGTCATCCGTTTGTGTGCGTTCTCTGGGTGTTAGTAATGCTTCCCTGTCACTGTACCACGCTCTTTTCCTAGCCCTTCTGACTAGTCTCCTCGGGTAACCCCTCTCCAAGAGGCGCTCAATGAGGTCATCTGATTCTATGAAGAAATCATCTTTCCAATTGCAATTCCGCCGGATACGGAGGAACTGGCCAAATGGCAGATTGTCCCGTAATCCTCTGGTGTGGTGGCTTGAGTACCTCAAAAGGGTATTCCGTTCGGCTGGTTTCCTGTGCAATTTAGTATACAGTTTGCCATCCTTCGCTTTTATACTTATGTCGAGAAAGTCAATTGATTCTTTGGCAGCCTGCATAGTAAACTTAATGTCATCTGATTGTGTATTGAGCCATAATGTGAATGAGGTCAGTTCTTCTTCGTTCCCAGTCCAAATCATCAGGACGTCATCAATGTACCTCCGCCATTCAGAAATCATACTGAGGTAAGGGTTTTGGGGTGAGAGAATACATTGTTGCTCGTAGTCGTCCATAAACAAAATTGCTAAATCAGGGGCGAAGGCTGCCCCCATCACCACACCTTTGCTTTGGATATAGAAATTGTTTTGGAATATAAAGAAATTCTTTGACATTGGATTTCTAATAAATCAATTATGAACTCAGTGGGAACTCCTGCAGGTAATGGTCTCCTTTGTAGGGCTCTTCTCATTGATTGTAGTGCCTGTGCCTGCGGGATACTCTTGTACAACGAGACGATGTCCTTTGTAACTAGTAGCTCTCTGTCTTTGTCAAAAGGTTTGTGGTCCACTAAGTTTATGACTTGCATAGTGTCTCTTAGATAGGAGGATGTGGCTTCAGCAAGTGGCTTTAAGAAAACATCCACATATTTGCACAGCGGTTCAAGCAGGGAGCCGCAACCCGATATGATGGGTCAGCCAGGTGGTTTCTCAGGATTTTTATGGACTTTGGGTAAGATGTAGATGGTTGGCACCCTCGGTTGTTTCACATTCAGATTTTCAAACTCCTTATCTGTGAGAAAGCCCTCTTCTTTATCTTTCTCAGTGATGGCCAGGATCTCAAGTCTAATCTCTTTGGTGGGATTGATCCGTATTGGTCTATAGCTTACACCATCTCTTAGTTGCGAGTAGAGCTCCTTTTTGTAGTCCTCCACATCCAGGATCACTATGGCACCCCCCTTGTCTGCCGGTTTTATTACCACCGTTTTGTTCTTTTTAGTGAGTTGAGTGCTGTGCGTTCTGCTTTTGAGATGTTGTGTCTCACAAACGGTCTTGTATCACATGTCTTCAGCACATCCCTCATCACCATACTCTCGCAGGTCAAAACCTTATGCGAGACTGATGCCATGGTTGGCGTGAAGGTTGATGGTGGTCGTAGTCCAGTAATGGAGGTATTGCTTGGCAATGTTTTATGTAGAAAGAAGTTTCTCAGTCTGATCTTACATAAAAATCTAGCCAGTTCTGCCTTTATGTTGAATTTGTTGACGTGTGAGGTAGGCACGAAGGATAGTCCTTTACTCAATACACTTATTTCGTCCCTGGATAGATTGCGGCTGGATAGATTCATGATGGGGTTGGTTGTGTTTACCAACTGTAGGTTCTCCTCCTGGTGCTGATCTCGCCATGATTCTCCTGCTGGAACCTCACCTGTTTGGTGTTCTGGCCTTGTTGTCTCCCTTCGTCCCTGTTCTGTTGGTTTAGGCCTCTGGTCGGGCGCCTGTTCCATCCGCCCCTTCTGCCTCTTGGGGGTCTCCAGGTGGTATCCTCTAAAAAAGTCTGTTGAGTTCTGGTTGTGCGGTCTTGGGGGGGCTGATACCATTGGTCCTGGTACTGATAACTCCCACTTGGTCCCGCCTGTTCGTTGTCGCTACCACCACTATACGACGAATCTGAAAAATTAGTGAACCTTCTTCCTCCTCGGTATCCCCCTCTTCCTCTGTAGAAGAAACGTCCCTGATTATCTTGCTTAAAGTAGTCTTCTTGCAAGTAAGGGTAGGTTTTCTTTTTATTATAGTATTGGATATCCTTTGCCAGCTTATCCAATTTCTTGGTCTGGGTTTCTGAGTCAAAATCTTTTAGTGTTTTTTCCAGACGCTCTAAAGTCTCTTTGGCACTAGAGAAGGCTGTATGACTGGCTATCTCCTGCTTCAGATCTTTAATCTCCTTGGTTAGCTGTTCCACTTGCTCACGTGCTGTCTCAACCCCCAACACCATCCAATGGCGTGAACAATTGTTTGCTACGAAGCTAAACCCTTCCTTAAACTTGGGGTTATCCACAAAGATTGCCGGCTCGTTGCGGACCTGCAAGCCAGTTGGTATGATGTTTGCCCGTAGATATCCTGTCAGAAGGTGTCCATGCAATTTGGTTTGTACCAATTTCTTTTCTTGGCGTTCTAGTTTATTAATTTTCTCATTCAATGAAAAGTCTACATTAGTGCTGTTTGACGTCAGAAAAGCCTCCCCTGTGTCTTCCCCTATTAGGCCTTTATATATATTCCTCAGTGTAAGAGAGGGTTTCACGTTCATTCATGATACTACCCTCAATGTGGAAACTAATTACTAGATGTAATTTACAGAAAAAGAACCCTCGCAAGACAGCTCTTGGACAGAGAGTGTTGAGTTTCAACGGGGTCTACCCTTAAAACTGCCTGACCTGCGTCATGGGTTGAGCACATAAGAGAAAAGGTCAGTGTTTGCTAATTCAAGTAAGAAATGACTTACAAACATTCAAATGGTAAATGAAAAGCAAAGATTCATCACATAATCACCATATAACTTTTGCAAAATATGAATTTAATGAGCATAAAGATCGTGGAGACTCAAAATCAATTATGTAGCTCCGAAAGTATTACTCACAATATTAGGTCAACAAAATACATGAATAACTCTTGTTAGTCAAAGTTATCTGTATAGTATTAAAATTGAGCGTACTCTCAGTGAGGGAAGAGAAAAGGGTATTTGGGTAAGATGGGGGTGATTGGGTCAGTGGGGGACTGGGTAAAGGTGGTGTGACAATAACACAATCACGGTACAATTGGAGGAAGACCTTTACAGTCTAACAAGATCAATAGTTCCCTAAATCTCTTCACACATGGGATGGATTCCTCAATTCTAGTTAGGTCCCATAGTGTGAGGTGATGGTGTAGTCTACGTTTCGACCCCGCTTGCTACAAGGGTTATTCGCGCCTCATTCTGGGGACTTCATCAGGACAATGTATAGTGAGAGCACCTAAAATCAATAACATGTGTTCAGTTTTTTGGCTGGCTATGGTGAATGCTAACACAGTCAATGGGTATCAACATGCTAGATACCTACTTCATGTACAGTCTGCAAATGACCTACAGTCCAGGACCTTTCTGAAGTTCCTCGCTTGTTAGCTAGATCTATAGGAATAGAAAAGGAGGGGTCCCTTGATTACATTGGGGGACAAACCTGGGTTATCACGAATACGGAGTAGTTTCATTAGGGGCGAGACTTACTCAGGAGGGGGCAGGTCGAAACCGGGTGTAAATCACCGGATTCCAGAGCTTCTAATCACATCCAATCATGCGGCGTAGTCAATCTGCTGTCTTAGGGTGCCCGAACAATCAGGCCACATGGGTGAATCTGAGAAACGTTAAAAATGGAGAGTGGTAAGTGAAAAATCACCAATTGGAAGTAGAGTCCGTGTGCGCACAACAGTACCTGAATTAGCAGGATGCTGGAGTGTCGCGTAATAATTCTAGCATAGTTACGTCAACATTGTGTGTGGAAACGTCGTTCCCATGGACAAGGCACAGAAGGTGCAGCATTGTGTGTAACCTTAAGTAAGCACAGAGACCATTTGTGTAGAGCTCAACAGCTGGTGTCAGGGTATCAGGGGGGACTGCGTCTAAAAACCAGTCGATCTCTGTGGTAAATAGCGGTACCCCAGGCTGATAGTACTGCCCGTGGTGCTCTGTGTTGCGTGAAAATTAAAAGCCCAAAAAGTGTATGGGCACAAATATACTCAATAAATCGCCGCGATTATCAGCGAGGGTAAACCTAGATAAATAGTGCTTCAAAAGCGCGTATAGCGCACTCGTTGTTTATTTATAGTATCCTAATGTGCCCCGAGATACAAATGCGCCTGAAGAGAGCAAATGCATGCGGGCGGTAAATTAAATTGAAAGTCAGGTCTGTTATTTAATTTCCAAAATGTAAGAGAGGCATCGCGTCTATTTTAAAGACGGTCTGACACCACAAGGGTGTCATACTCCGCGTTATTAGCCGAAACTTCAACACAAAGGAATGCTCAGATTGGACTTCTCCCTACCTGTGGACCTCCACCTTCACCTTCACTGCCTTCCGTCAGAGTGAGCCCGCCCGACTCATGCTGATAAATACCTCGGTGTACGAGGCGCAGCCGCTAGATGCTGCTCGGGGGCTCGTCTCCTAACTGCCTATCAGCTCGTAGTCATACCTGGCCCATAAGGGAGCGTCGTGAAAGGGAAACATTTGAGCCTCGTTTGCGTATCTCTGGTATCGCCAAATTAAAGCATAACGTTCAAAGACAACTATCGTAATGACATATCCGATGTATTATAGTTTGATGACAATCATCACAGTGAATGGAAGTTCTGCTTTAGCTGTGTAATGGAAAAATTAAAGCATACGAGAATAATGT